>NW_027472583.1:25872500-27072500 GCF_030347505.1 Rhynchophorus ferrugineus | reverse complement strand
AGTCTTATTGTTTGACTCTAAACATTCTGGTTGCAATGTACAATTTTAATAGTTCGGTGTGTTGTTATGGTAACATTTTCTGCAGTTAATATATGTAGTTAATAACTTAAATATGAAGACTATGATTGGAAGATGTGCGCCAATTTCAAAATTTTGTGCACGCTGCTTATACAAAAAGCTGGATTTACCAATTTCCCTCGCTATGCGGATATGGGATTTTATTTATCGAGTATATATGATAGCAGAAATCGAGAAAATAATCAGATCAGTCAGAAAAAGTTGGCTGCGAAGGGAGCTTAAATTTGAGTAAAGGAACATCCTCTGAGAAACATTAGTACCACCAAATAAAATTGATCATAGAGATATTTTTAATCGACCATAAAGGCCCTAATCATAAACAAATCGTTAAAAGAATACTAATCTACATTGAGTAAAGTAAATTTCCTAAATAAGCAACATATTTAACAATAAACGAAAATGTACAAAGAGAGTCCCACTGAGAAAGAAAAGCTAAAACCTGTTCTGTGCTGTGTAGCAATGAATCTACATTAAACAAAATATGTTTCGTTAAGGGGTTGTAAAAAAAAATGGTACGTTTGAAGTCTATTATTTTAATGCAATAGATCATTTGACAAATTGTCAAGAAAAATGTAGTCTTATGACAAAATAGATGAAATTTTCAGATTCAGCGTATCCAAAAATAAAGATTATAGCATAAAACCTAAACAGCTCTTTTATTGCCGACCTGTGTTATAGAAAGAAAAAATCTAATACCAGCACATCCGTTTGTTTTTTATGAACAAACATTCAACAGTTGCACATTCAACAGAATCACAGACGTAACTGAAAAAGCCTACAAGGATCAAAAAAGTCCATACAAATATATTCTTAGGTGTAGCACAAGTCTTTGACAAGGCTTGCAGAACTTATCAGAACACACTATTCAGAATATGTTACCAAAGCAACATAATAGAATATTTAGAGTCAAACAAGAGGAAGCATACAACAAAAGAAGGAAGGATCCACAAGGATGTATCTTAGGGAAAATTATTTCATTACTTGTATATTTATGTATATACATTTGCTTTTATATAACATAATTGTTATGAATTCACTTACTATGAACATATGTGTTGATAATAATAAATAAAAGCCTAATGGGATGAATTAATTGCTTACGATGATAAAAGTATTTGCTTAAAAATAGACAAAATAGTATCGACATCCTGTTTTATTCCAACGTTTTGAAAATGTACAGGTGTAGTTTCATTATTTAGATCAACACAACGATTTTATAAATAATAAAAACCACATATCCCATTTTTCATTTCAGTGTTGGAAACCCCATTAACATGAAATGAGTATTGCTTTATTAGATGGTTCCTTATATAAATTAATTTCTTCTAATTTTGCTGAAATCGCAAAAGATCCAATTTAAATCAGAATACGCACAAGGTAACAATTAGCGATAATGCTTTCTCTTAATACGAACACAACTGCCTTAGGAGAGATGGCCTTTTTTCTCCTTTCTGGAAAAAATACACACATTCGCCATCAACATTAATGTACAGACCGTGACCCGGTCCAGCTCGGAGCACCACAAACCGCCTCGAGTCCAGTCCTCCCCAGCGATTAGCCAGTCATTAGCGAAACTGGCTGCTACATAATTAATACGCCTTCTACCCTTAAAAGCACATTCTAAGTCTAACTAGGGGGAGCCCTAATATATTTATTTATGTGAACTGGGTCGACAACACTACTAAATATTATTTAGGATAATTCAGTTTTCTTCTATATGGGAAACTAGAGAAAAAACTAAGTGAAACTGGGTCGTTACGATTTACAATATACGTCACATCACCATCATCATAAAAGCGTCAAACTTTAGAGTCTAATAAAAATAGTTATGTAAATTAGACGTAGTTATTTATTTACAATAATGTGCAATACTGTATGTTTTTGGGTTCCATTTGACCTTTATAACCATAACCTTCTTCAGACTGCTTTATCATTTGAACACAACCAATTATAGAAATAAAAAATGTAATACCGGTACACCAGTTTGGGTTTGTTAACAAGTGACAGTCAGGTGCATTGAATGACAGATGTAATTGAAAAAGCGGTATCGAGGTAACAATATGTTTATTTTTCAAAATATGTATATTCAGCTATAATATTACATATAGTATAAGCATAAGGTATGGTATGGCGGCATTGTTTCTAAACCACAGAAAAAGTTACCAAAACAACACAATGATCTATTGAAATCTTACATTACAGTCAGAATGATTAGAATCTAACAAGAATCCTACTATATAATAAAAGAAGTTAAAGCAGGTTTACCACAAGAAGGTGCATTGGGGCCAATTCTTTTCCTACTCTACCAATGTTATATACCACAAATGAAGAATATCGTGATGGCTATATTGCCTGATGATACTGCGATTCTTGCTGCTGGAGACAATAGGGAAGAAGCCACACGAAAATTACAACAGGTAACTAACAACATAAATAATTGGACCCAAATCTGGAAAATAAAAATTAACGAAAATATGTAAGTACATGTGCAGTTCACGATTAATCACACAGCAGAAGCAACACTAACAATAAATAATACATTCTTATTATATTTTATTATTATTATAATCATTCCATATAGCAACAACGCTAAGTGTCTCAGAATAAATCTTGATGCAAAAATTTGCTGGAAGGAACAGGTAAAAAATGTAGGAACTGGATTTAAAATATAGGAAAATGTATTGGTTAATTGGTGGAAAATCATAACTATCAGCACATAATAAATTGCCACTATACAGGCAAGTATTGAAACCAATATGGACATACGGATTTAAATTATGGGAATGTTCCGCGAAAAGTAATATAAATACAATACAACTTTACCAGAACAAAGTCCTGAGAAGAACTGTAGGTGAATCCTGATATTACAGAACTAATAACTAACACCGAAACCTTCAGTTAGTGTCACTCAGGAAATCAAAAGAATTGCAAGAAAGCACTTGATTTGTGTGCGAAGATCTTCGAAGCAATTGACCGAATCCTGAAACCAATTATGAACGGAACGCAACCATTTACCAGAAGTACTTCGTGGAATACAAAAAAGGAGTGCCTAACGATGAATTGATGGGAAATGCTGCAGGAAACCTTGATTTGACTTCTCTTATAGCAAGAATAAATTGCGGCAGCACACACTTCTTTTGTCAATCTTATCTTATCTTATGTCAATTGTCAATGTGTTTAATCAGAGTAGAAAAAGTATTACGAAGATCGGTCGAAGTGCATGCAAAACCATATAAATCATCATGGAAAATACTTATACACCATTGACGAACAATAAAGCTATTTACGTTAATAAATTACTGACTTTTCATTATTAGGTTCAAAATATAAACAGCAACTCTCGTATATTAAGGTAATGAAAAGGACTTGTGCTGGTTTAGTTCTGCATTAACAGCACTACAGTACAAATCTACCGAGGCTGGAAAGGAAAAAGACGAAGAAAGACATAGAGATATAAAGACATAAAGATATTTTAGAATATATAAAGGTTATTATACACATGTTTGTTTAGACACAATTTTCTTCAGGGCTTCTTGTCTTTAACATTATTTCTTCTTCTTTATTTCATCTTCACCAGTTTTTCGTTTTGTCCTCTATCTTTACTTTTTTGATCCCTCTTCTTTTTTTCATCCTATTGTGTTTATTCTTATTTCTTGACTTTTTCTCCCCTTCTTTCCTTGTGCTATCAACAATTTTCATCTCTTTCCATATATGGGTAATATATAATAAATATTGCTAGACTTCCTACTTCTGATTTTGATTAGATAAGGTTTTAGTAATTCCTCCGTTTTCTCACTCAATTCCTCTATATCTCGATATTATATTGCTGTCTTTTACAATTTTTACTGTTTCTTTAGTATTTCACAATTTTTCTTTTTAATTTTTTAATTCTTTCTTTTTTAATTGTTGTTTCCTTTCTCTTAATTGTTCTTTTACCATACCCATTTATTCTACTGCATTTATAATTTTATCTATTTTGTAATGTCTAATAATCCCTACCCGTCTCTCTTTCTAGGAGACTGATGTTTACTTTTCTTTTTTCTTTACTCCAATTATCAAGCTTTTTCAGGAAACAAGGAGCAGGAGGAGCAGGAAACTCCTTAAAGAAATGATTGATTCACCTTAGTTCAAATAATGAATTTTCATTTCAACAATTTTTCATTAAATTCATTTTGAATTTCTCTTATTATATATTTCATTCATATTATTCCGATGGCCGCTCCAAGAGAAATAATAAACTATAAAATATGTTGGATCAATAATATGGTATAATCTTTTAGTGTCCATTTTGCCCAAGTATTATTAAAAACAACATTAGCTAATTATATTGGTCGTATCTCATCACCGTATCTATCTGTATTTGATGTTTTGGACAGTCTGATTTAAAGTGGATTTGAAATATATAACATATATTTTCAGTTCGTATTAGCTTGGAAGCCGATTAAAAGTTCATCAAAGAACATGTAAACAAAGTTTGGACAGTTTAACGTCTGGCATTAATGCGAAACTCGATATTTATCAAGCGATCGGTTTGCCATTTATAATCTAGAATTGCGCAAAGAGTCCGCAAAACCGAATATGTAGTAAATAACGCGGAGGATTCAATTTAGCATCAATTTTCGATGAGTTAGTATTTGAGGTTTTGCCATATCTGGAAACACTGTAAATTCACGAGTTTAATTATTTTTACACTGCTATGTGGCTTTAATAGAATTATCAAGCAGATGTGCTGTTACAAAATGTTTTATGGTGAATATTTACTTAACACACAGGGTCATATTAAGGGTCATAATACTTCGAGAGCTATGCTGGTGAAACTAAATATAGATTGAACATAAACTCGCCATAATACCAGTCGTAGAACTTTCCAAAATGTAACATAAAATGTAATGTCCAAGAGCATTTTTATTAAAATGACTTAAAAATTTGGTGAAATTACAATCGATGTTGGATTCCGTCAGCACACATTTCAATAAATGCAGGAGTTCAAAGTAAATGTGGAACCAAATTGAAGGATGCAATTCTTGATCGAAAAGTGCATTGATAGATAATGAAGCCCATCCTAGAATGGCGTGATTTGAGGATATCAATCAAAGAAACTATTACCATACCATGTAGTAAAAAGTTACAATAGAATAGTCATACATATTAAAATTTTGAGCTGACACAGACATCACAGACAGATCACAAAAAATCACAGACGCCATTAAAAACTATAGCATATGAAACTTATCCACAAACTTGTGGATGTTACAAAAATTTTATCAAAACAACTCTTACGATCTGTGAACTCTTAAAATCCTACATCTCATCCAGATTCTTTAGAGTCAAACCAGAGGAAGACTTCTTTTCAATAAAATAAATGTAGGTGTATGACAAGAAAGTATGTTGGACAAACACACGAATGGAAAATGGTGATGGCTAAGTTGCTATTATGCTCGAAACTAACAAAAAATCATTTATAGTTTTTAATAATCTTTACCTCATTACTAGTTAACGTATTTTTTTACCAAATACAACTTACATTAGATATGCTTAGTACAATATCTTAATTTACAAATTAATTTATTACTACTCCAGGCGAGTACGGCATTAATACGTACGTATGAGTACCGGGCTGTATTTCCCAAACTAAAATAAAACTAATCTACTTAAGCTCAACTTAAGAATACACTTATACACTAAACAAGTTCATAGGGTTTAGTTCACTTCAATTTTCTGATTTCTTGCGTTTTGTCCAGTAGCTGTACTGTTTCGCAGCTCCGTTGGTTACATAGTCATAAGCATTGGCAATTAATCGTAGGACTTTGTTTTGGATGCGTTGGATTACTAGTTCGTTAGATGTTTTAATGCAATACCATATTTACACCCCATTTGGCTTTAGGATTGACAGATAAACCAATCTCTTTGATTTTAGGTCAAGTTGAGAGTATCTTCCTACTAACCAGTACAGTTGTTTAACTTTTAGTCTAATCTGCTCTGCGTTTTGTCTAATATTATATTTCCAATTTAACCTACTATCGAGATATATTTCAAAGTATTTTCATCATTAAAGTGATATTTAGGTTTTTATCATTTCGTCGCAACGAAAAATTAACATTTGATAGATTTGGAGCTATTAAGCTGTATTGTCCAGATCTTTTTGACCGCTATCTGTACTTTTTCTACAGCTTCAGACAGAGATGCATTTTTGCCATGATAACTTGTTGTCGGTAAATGTTCCAAGTACTGTTATTTTTGCTGTTGGGATATCAGAAATATAGAGCAGATCTAGGAGTGGTTTCAATACTTTACTCTGTGTAACTCCAGCCGAAATAGATTTAAGTGTTGAGAATGCCCTTCATGAGAGTCTCTTTCGAAAATATACGATTCCAGCAGTCGACGATAACTTCGCGGTAGCAATTTGCGCATTTTGTAGATTAATCCGAAATGTCATACATGGTCAAAAGCTTATGAGATGTCGAGGAATATTGACGTGTAGTATTTCTTTTTTTCGAATGTCGTTTCAACAACCGCTATTTCTATAAATGATTTAATACGTTTTAAGTTTTTCAAATAATCTTCATATCGCAGATAACAGCGAAATAGGCCTGTAAGATTCAACTTGTTTTGCCGGTTAGTCAGGTTTTTTAAAAATAATTATTCGAGCAACCTTAAGACATTCCGGAACATCGTTCAGTCTCAAACAGGCATTGAATATATATGTCAACATGATTATTGCTTTGTGGCATTATTCCTGGTAGCTCATTTAATAATCCAGATAAAATATCATCAATTCCAGGAGCCTTCTTAGAATTGAGGTTGTCAATTTCTGTGGAAACTTCTATTGGAGAAATCAGATTTACAACTACATCGGGCTGATAAACAGAATTTATATCTATTACAAATTCGATATCATTCAGCATAGTTTATAGTTGCATCGAATCTATTCATTTAGATGATTTTTAATAGGCGGTATTCTAATAATTGGTCTTTCGAATTTCCGAATGGCTTTCCGTAGCGAGTAATCTTCGTCTGCTTCTTGGCTGGTGAATTACACTTACATATTTTTCAAATTAATTCCGTTTATATTCTATAATCTCTTGATTTGCCTGATTGTATTAAATATTGTTTTCTCTACAGAATTTCTGGTTCTATGCCATACTCTTCTAGCTTTTCGTCAAATGTATTGGGTCAAGTTCTTTACTATGCTCTACTGCAAGTACTTTATATGTTAAATATTATGCTCGAAATTTAAAAGATCCCTCTGTAATTGTTATAATCTTTAACTTATTATTTGCCATTTTATTTTTATTTACTTTGGCTAAACATTAGAAAATGCTAATCATAAGCCGTGAAATTATGCTGACCTATATAAAGTATTTCGTTTTCAAAATAAGGAGCATGCAAAACAAAACTTTATATCTGTATAGGACACGGAACGTATCAGCTGAATGGTTTTCACCTAGTAACCCATTACGTAGGAGTTGCTTCATTAGTTGTTTATAAGTCAGTGTGGGTTCCGGATACCGACTGAATAGCTCCAAAATTACTACGTAACCTTCGCTGGATCTTCGCACCGTTACAAAATATTAGATCTCGGGACCCGACTGCTCGTCCATATTGAATTTTGAATATTCCCTTTGATTGGTTTATGAATATTTAGATGTTTGCGTACAAACATAATGATGTTCGAAACGTCCGCTCAATATAAATAGAAGTCTAATTCTAGTGTAGGATCCCACATGTATCACCCGCGATTCAAAGTTTGTTAGGTTTACTAAATGGATTTAAGATATCTTAATAATAAATATATATTTACAATTTACACCACTATTAAAATTTACACATGTATGTAAGTTATGAAATATAAAACGGTTTAAAACACAAAACCTTTTGTTTTACTTTTAACTATTTCAAATTATTTTTAGTAAAGCTATTTGACAAAACGGCACTGATAATATTCACCAAGTAGAAAATAGACCAATCCCATTCCACTCATTACACCATTCAGTTTTAAAACACATCTACATCGTATTTAGAACGTATGATTGGTTTGATTATAACAAGTGAATTAAAAAGTCTTCGGCCTGACACATAGATGGCACTACTAGAATTAAATCTGAATGCTTCTTAGTTAGCCCTAAACCTCAGGAGATATGTGTATAAACTTGACAGCTGTCGGATCATTAGTTTGTGAATTATAGCATTTTGAGTGAAGCAACTTTTGTTATTGTGAAAAAAAAATGGATAAAAAGGAATTTCGCATGTTGATAAAATATTGTTTTTTGAAGGGAAAAAATACCGTTGAACCAAAAACTTGGCTTGATGCCGAGTTTCCGGACACTGCTCCAGGAAAATCAACCATCAAGGATTGGTATGCAAAGTTTAGACATGGTGAAATGAGCACCGAAGATGGCGAACGCAGTGGACGCCCAAAAGAGGTTGTTACCGACAAAAAGATTTTAAAAAATTCACAAAATGATTTTGAGTGACCGTAAATTGAAATTGAATAAAATAGCAGACACTCTAAAGATAACAACTGAACGTGTACATCATATCATTCACAAATATTTGGGTATGAGAAAGCTCTGTGCCAAGTGGGTGCCGCGCGAGCTCACTTTTGACCAAAAACAATGACGAGTTGGTGATTCGGAGCAGCATTTGAAGATGATCAAGCGTAATAAACCCGAGTCTTTGCGTCGATATGTGACAATGAATGAAACATGGCTACATCATTTGACTCCAAAGTCCAATCGACAGTCATCAGTCGAGTGGACTGCACATGATGAACCCGCTCCAAAGCGTCGGAAAACGCAAGAGTCGGCTGGAAAGGTTATGGCGTCTGTATTTTGAGATGCGCATGGAATAATTTTCATTGACTACCTTGAAAAAGGAAGAACGAAATCACCGAAAAACGGCACCATTTGAAGTAAAATAAAGTGCTGCTTCACCAAGACTATGTACCGTCAGTGAAAACGATGACAAAAATCCATGAATTGGTTCCTCATCCACCGTATTAATCCATATCTGGCCCCCAGCGACTATTTCCTGTTCCCAGATCTCAAAAGAATGCTCGCTGGGAAGAAATTTTCATCGAATGAAGAGGTGATTGCCGAAACTGAGGCATATTTTGAAGCAAAGGACAAAGACATCGTATCGGACTATCGTACTACAAAAATGGTATCGAAAAGTTGGAGGGTCGCTATAATCAGTATATTGAAGGGAATTATGTTGAATAAAAAACGAATTTTGCCAAAAAATGTGTTTTACTATGGTAGGTCCTGGACTTTTTTATTGACCTATTAGTTGGTTACAGCTTATAGTTGTTATAAAATTATTTGTGTATTGCCTATAAGTTCATCCGTCAGTTTGCTTTTCATGACCCTCGAATGGCACCCAAATTTCCATAGCATCCTTGT
The DNA here is from genome assembly GCF_030347505.1 of Rhynchophorus ferrugineus. NCBI lineage: Eukaryota > Metazoa > Arthropoda > Insecta > Coleoptera > Curculionidae > Rhynchophorus > Rhynchophorus ferrugineus. Next base: position 27,063,021 of record NW_027472583.1, on the reverse strand, counting down.
TTGGAACAATTTCTCAAGTTTTGATGACTATAAATTCTAATAGCTCACGGATGAGAAACTGAACTAACGCAATCCGCACTACAAGCTTTTGTACAAATTGCAGTAAACTGTGTTAATTGAAAAGCAACTTCTGTGGATAGTTGGTGGCCTTATACCCTACGATGATTTTTAAACCATGGGTTAAAGGATGTTTCTTACCAGTAATAGTTTACAGCCATGTGTTGGTTCTTGGGCACCTTCAATCCTTGCTTGGCGATCTTACATCTTCAGCTGCCATACTTTTGGCGAACTCCACTTAACGATACCAAGGAATGCTTCGAGTAACTGCGATTGCCTATCTAACGCTAACCTTTTTTCTTTTCATGATAATTAACTAGATTATAATTATGATTATGATCTCACCGGAATCCTACCGACTGTGCCAGTTGTGAAATATGAAAGAGTTTAAAACATAAATACCTTTGTTTTAAAACTATTCTATTTTATGAAATGATAACTTGTTGAACAGCGATATAAAATCACACTGAGATTTTTTAACAGCACCGTAACAGTTGCGTCATATAACATATATATATCGTGATTTGTTTAGCACGCTTCAACAAAAAGACGAAGAGTGTACGAAAATATATTTTGAAAAGGTATTTTGATACAATATTCTAAACTACTAAGAACCAGATAGAAAAACACCAAAATTAAATGTGACTCAGATATCCAATTAGAAACGCAATCAGATACATATTCGTATATAGTCAAAAAGACAATCGTAACACTAACACATATCTTGTATAATTTGTGACAAAACACAATTATTGTAACTGCGTCAATACACAGCCTCATCAATTAAACAAACCGCCACGTCAATTAAGCTAGCTAAGCTTGCGATTCAGTAAGATTATCGGACGTCCACTTAGAGTTTATCTCCAATGTATATTAACTAATGTTATATGGCCAATACTTTTCGACAAACAAACATATTCTAATAAAATATAAATTGAATAATTGTGAATTTTGTTCAAAGTATGTAATATATAAATAATATAACCATATCGAGATATATTGAAATTGCTCATATTTGCTAATCCCTTTTTTCAACCAGGCTTTATATAGACTGAACCTACGCTTAACGTGGACTAACGTGGAAGCATCGTCCTAAACACTAAACCTATCAACTAACCAGTGACCAACTTAGAGATCATCCTAGAAGGCTTCCGGTCTTATCCAGCTAGGTTACTAGAATTATTCCATGTTGTATGTAACACGATTGTCACACGAGACCATATAAAGTATCTATGCTCCACGGCTGTGGCCTTACATACTGGAGCTTCCAGGACGGCTGACTACTTTATTTGAAATAAATTCAATATAACTCTATTATTACTTTCTGATATTTTAGTCTTTAATGTATAATATTTAATGAACTCGTTCATTTGTTAAAATATTGGAATTTTGTAGGTAATAGTTCTAGCAAAGAATAACACTTCCAATCGCGAGTTTCTGAATTCCTAAGAATTCATTCATATACGCGATTCCCGATGTTCCTCTGGTAATTGTCATATTCGGGAATCTTTCATTGAGTTAAAATATCGATGTACTTTATCAGCTACTACGCGTCTGCATTTCCCTTATCTCATGTACCTGCTTGATAAGATCGAAGGTCTAGATATTCTTTTCGCCCTAAATGTGTTTCATTCCTAATTATTTTTCGCATTTATCTAAACTATCTGATAAATTTTACAGCCACGCGTTTTTTACGGGAGTTGTATGTAGGACGTAATTTTTAGATTAATTCTTTTATTTACAAAATTTAGTTGAGGTAATATAATTATTTAACAGAGAAAATTAGCGGCGAACAATGAGAAAATAAGCGATTAAAAGCAAACTGTTTGAATGAAAACGAAAATTCATGACATAATTTTCAGGATAGTGTAAATATAAGATGTAGTTAATCGAAAGTGGGTGGAATTGATAAGGTAACATTTGAAGCTTTGTGATTTATTATTTCTATCGGTTTATATAACTCTCCGGGGCAGATAAGTTATGCAGAAGTATTGAAATATTATATAACATATTTTATTTCATAAATGTAATTCAATACACAATTAGAACACACACATAAATCATGTAAATAAAATATTAAAACAAGGATTAGAATCAATACAACTTATTTTACTTTCCTGAATCATATTTTGTTGGAATCTCTGAATCATCACTTTTATGTTATTAACGATTTCGATTCTAGATTCCTGATTGACTGATTTCAAAACGTAAGATATATTATCTATGCTGTTACCAATGTCATTTTCCTTATTTATGTCTTCCGCTGCCCCCTGTGTTTATTTTTATGGAAGGTTTTTCTAATCTCTTCCTTGTTTTGCGATTTAGTCACTGCCTTCTCTCCTAGAGCACTTTCTATATTATCTTTAAAAAACATTAGTGCCCATTCTTTCATCGTACATACATACCAAATGTACGTGCTAACAGAGAATATTCTTTATCGTATCCTCTAGGCAGCTATAAATATACCGATGTACACAAATAATACACATTCTATAATATAGAGTTTTATAACTAGTCTCATAAGTTTGATTTACATTTACATTGTTTTAGTGTAGAATTGGGATGTTATACTTCCCTAAATCTTAATAGTTTTTCAACTGTTTGTTAGAAGATTGTTCAGACTCTATTGCCATGGTTGTCTTAATTCCAGGGTTTACAGACCGAATCAGATTCATAGAAACATTCTTGTTCCAATTTGACTTTTGACGATAAAGCTCCATCAAAAACCAACGTGTATCGCTGATTTAGAGAATTGAATGGTGGTCGTAGTTCGCTGTCCGACGAGTTTCGTGAAGGTACGTACTATCGTACTATATTGAATATTAATTTAACATAAATGAATATTTATAGTGTAAAAACATTAGTACCATCCCATTAGAGACTAATACACAATAATAACTGAACATCCTTCCAAATTATTTTTTCTGATCTCTTATTGATGGGTTATTTTTTATTCCATTTCATGTACGCACATGGACCCGTACAAATCAATAAAAATATCAAATTAAAAAATAATTAAACGTGACCTTGCTTGTGCAATATTAAAAAACACTTAGGCGGTTTGTATTGTAAATAATCCCCCGGAGGGTGCCATGCAGAAAACCATTCCCCTATATACAGCTACCACAAGACCCCCCCATACATCCCACCGTTCGTACAGTCCAGAAAGAATATTCCAAATTTGAAAGCTCTATTTGCATGTCATTAGAGCGATTGGGCTTGTTTATTATCTATATATAAAGGCGCTCTGCCTACTGGATGAGTTTTTGCAGCGATCCTCTAATTTCGTCAGTGTCACGACGAATAACAATCGCCTGAGGTTCCTGCCAGATATACGTCCTCTTCGAAGAAGGAGACGTAGTCGACGACGAAGACGAAGGGACGAAAAAAAAGAAAAACTCCATTATGAGATAACGCATCAGTAAACAACGAGGTCTATTATATATAAACTCATTTTTCCTTTATCATCTTTATTTTCCCTTTTTTTCCTGTGGAGTATTATTCCCGTCAACCTATTTTTCATCGTTTTCCTTGGGCAATTATCGTTTTTCGTTCCGTGTTTTTGTTATTTAATAAGACAGGTTAATTGAGTCGACATATTGTGATTTTCCGTTAATATATGAACAGCGGGACGCAATTTTTTGCAGCAAGAAAACTGGATTAATAGAACAGAATTTGATCAAAGATAAATCCCGTTATGGATAGGATAAAATAATTATATTCGTGGGAAAATCCGTGGAAAAATAAGAATATTACTAAAAGAAGGAAGAAATATATAACTTAATTATTTTTTAAGCTACACAAGTTCAATATACAGTATTATGGTTAATGTAGAACTAAATTTAAAAAAATTATTTTATTAAAATTAAAGTCCTAACATAACAGAGTGAATTGACAGACATTCTTCTTTACGATGTAGGACAGTTTATACTTTTCAAGAAACTTATTAGAATGTAAAAGCATTAATTGTTAACATATTGATTAAACATGTTGAAATAATTATATCTAATAAAAGTACAAAATACATAAAAGTTTCAAATAACACTGGGACTAAAAGCCAATAACTCGAGCCAGATTAGGCAGAAAACTAGGCTAGACATGAATTAATGTTATTAAGCTATGTTCTTAAGGGTTGCCTCAGCAATCAGTATGAACATTTAGTTAAGATAAAACTACGATTATGACAAAATGATCCATCGACAGAATATGTTTGTAGCTTTAAATATCATATATACGCTGGGATTATGAATGTCTTCGCTTCCAAACCAAACTGTTCATAAAAGAATATTTATTGAATGTTAGACTTCGTTTGTGTGCCTAAAAGTCACTATTCCTTCATCGCTATAATTTTTCCCATACAGCATTAGTGATTTGGGCTATTTTCATTAAAAATTTAACTCATATAACTCAGCAATCGTCCTATTTCCTTGATTTAGCTCCATCGGGCGTCTGGATATTTTGTACACTCTAAAAACCGATTTAATTGAAGATATTAAAATCAAGTACACTAGAACGTTATGCCTTTTTAAACAATGTAAATTCTGTGTTCTATGCAAGAATTATACACTTTTTAATTTGCAAAATACCTTATATTAACAATAAATGCATAATGAGTTTTTCCTTTAGAATGTTGAAACGAAAACTCCTCCATTATGCCAAGAACGATATAGTGAGAGAAGCAACGCTAAAGTAACTTGATGACAGCGCTTGCAAAAACTGCCTCATTAATATTCATAATATTAGAATTGAGATAAGACGGCTACAGTTTGTTTGGAGAATAAACAGCGATGCCATTTACTGAAACATCTGTATCGTTAAGGATATAGTTCTGAATTTTACACTCTTACGTTCTGTTGACATTATTCGTAATTGTGTTTAATTCTATAAATTCGTTCTAAAATATTTACATTTAATATTAATTTCATGATTATATTTACATTATTTAAAGTACTTATTGTTTGTGTTCAAATGGTAACCGAATTTGCGTATTTTTTAGTTTAATACCAAATTAAAATAATTGAGGAATGTTTAGAATGGGAGATAGTTAAATCTGGCGAATAAGCTGGATATTGAAACAATTGGTTCATTTATGGGCATAATTGTCGTTAGGAACTATCTACTGTAAATAACTATGGACTGTTGACTATCTTTTGTTATCGACTGTTTCGGTCCAACTGATTTGATTACTTTCTACTATCAATTGTGTCAGTTGTGTACTTTCGTTATTATTTTCTATTATTATATATTATCTAGGCAACTATTGGCAACAACGATCTTCTATTTCTATTCTGGATATTTGTTTAAACTCTTTGCAAGTTAAAACTTTGCTTTTTATTAATATTTTTTTTATTATTATTTTATTAACTATTATTTACATTAACTAAATCACGATCATACGGAATTTCTGTAAACTAAAATTGTAGTAATACTTTTATTTTATATGGTACTCAAAGTAACACTAGTTATACAAAGTGCAACACAATATTACAGAAAAAAAATTCAAAGTACATCGAGGAACTTTTTTCTATGTATTTTGGTATGTTGAAAATCAAAATAATATGGAAAAAATTCTAGAACGGAAGGAATTAGTTTATTCGACATACATTGAAGGTTTGATGGATGCATTTAAGATCCAATTTGATACACTATGGCATTTTTACATTTAATTAAAAAGAAGCCTTAAAGCAGTTCCGCTTCTGAACGGCTGTCATTCAGCCACGTCATTCCATATCCTTATTCTGTATTAAAGAAACCTTGTAGAACTTGGAAGTGGTTCTTCGCTAATTAAAATATGAATATCATGACTAGCAGGCGTGCGCTGATTTTAAGATGTTGTGCATGTTGCTCGGACAACAAGCTGAGTTTACCAAAACCCCTTGCTTTTTGTGCCTATGGGATAGGAGAGACCGAGCCAAAAAGAGAAGGTTAAGGTTGACGAAGTGAACATCTTCCAAGAAACACTGATACCTCCACATCAACTTTGTTTCTTATCGCTGCACATAAAGTTAGGAATGATAAAGTAACTTCTAAAAACACTTCCCAAAGATGGAGGTTGCTTCAAATATGGAATTTCGAAATGTCTAGGCCTCTCGAAAGTAAAGGTGGATGAAGGTGTTTCGTCGGATCGGGCATTAGCTTATAACTGACCAACAATTCATCAAGCGAATGGTGGACCATGAGGGTGGATTACTTTTAAGGAGGTCATAGAGATATTTTTATACAATTATAAAGACCCTAAAGGTGTTACGGGGTACTAGTGAATGTATAAAATATAAATAAAAACATATATCGTTAAGGTTTGTAATAAAATAATATTTTTTGTGAAATATTAAATATTAATAATATATTGTAGTAAATATGTATTAATATACTGATGATATATTATGTTAAACTATATATCTATCAAACATCCTAAATTAATTTCCACTTAATTGAGGTTATCTTTCCGAATAATCCGGCACTCTATACACATAATACTGTTAAGTGGTTCTTATCGAGATATCTTAATTTCTTTCAATTTCGAAACTGTTATATTTTAAGCGAAGAGAGAAAATTAATTTCTAAGCTCTCGGACTATTTAAGTTTAAGAAGTTTAATTTAAAAAGCTTTACCAGCGAATGAGACCGGGATACGCGCTTTTCTATTTTCTCTTCTCGGGAGGAGAAAATTATTACGTCGAATCGTTTGCTTGGGCTGGTTTCGAACGAGTCGAGGTAGATTTTTCTGTTATTGTTGAGTTTTTATTTTTGATGGTCCGCGCTCGGTTAGGAATGTTGAAGAATGTTACTTCTTTCGCTGTGATTAATAGTAGAAAACTAGCTAAATTTCTACCTTAACTGTTTCTGATAATTTTTTGTGTTTTAAACCCTTGGTTTTGTTGTTTTATACTTAATCTTCATCATAGTAGTTATAACGAGAAAACACATATAAAACAAGCATATGGTAAAAGTTAGGACGCTTTTGTAGCAATTTTGATTATATATTTAATACAATTATATCATAACATATCTCAAACAAGTTTGTTTTACGAGATTAAAGTGAAGTGAAATCAAACGACACTACATATAATATATCGGCTGAAAAGTCCCCAGCGTAACAAAGAGAACGCGGTTTTAATTCAAAATTGGATTTATTTCTTAACATTATCTCCATCCAGAGTCATTTCAACACCATTTTTATAGAAAGATTTATCTTCTGCCTCAAAATAGGCCTGTCACCAGTTGCTGTCTACCTCAGATGATGATCGTTTTGATTCCGAAGTGAAGTGATGGATCTATGTGTCATCTTTGGCCACATATTGAAGCAAACATTCTGGTTTGCCACATTAAAACATGGCCTAACACTTCTTAGAACCATCATCATGTTCTTGTTTTTGGTCAACAGTGAGCAAACGTGTGAGCAAGGCTTTCTCATAGTCAAATACTCAGGCAATATAAAACACGTTCTTTTAATATCTTTACGCTGTTAGCTAACTTACGCAATGTAATGTCAGTTTTCGATCATTTCAAACGATATTTTCGATTTTTTAAAAAGGTTTTCTGGTGTTACCACCTCATTTGAATGTCCACTGCGTTTTGCAACATCGGTGTCTCCACCGCCACGTTCGAAGTCAGCAAACCAATGTTTTATTACTGCTTCTGATGGGACGGAGTACTTATAACACTTTTCAAGCCATTACTTCGCTTGAACGGTATTTTTTGTCATCAAGAAGCATTGTAAAATAAAGATACGAAATTACTTTTGATCTATAGTTTTGAAAATAACAACAGTAGTATCACTCTTAGTACTGTAGCGACCTTGAGGTATGTCGAATTTTACCTCGCCGAATAACGGTCTACAAAATACCCAGAAATATAATCCCAGATGTTGAATACGGGCGGGGTGCTAGCAGCGCCAACTGGAACCCGATAACGAATAGCTGGCGGCAACCCCGAGACGTTAATCTGGGCTGTTATTGAACGGTATGTCGATTCATTCACTGCTCAAGCCTCGTTTGGTTTAGACGTGCCACCATCGACTGCCCAAGCCTCGTCACCAGGTAACACCGCTGCCATCCGTTTTATTATTTGTATTTTTCACATTTTTTATATTGCCAATAAATAACGGTCACATAATGTACCACCACTGTTTCATTTCGTTTTACCTACATTCATCGAGCCACATCATTTACCCTAAAGTCCAATAACTCACAAACTTATGAGTATAATATCATACATGGTAACAGCTTTCTTTTGAAGGTTAATATTAATTCAAAAAGGGGCAAATGTGTAGGAAATGTTCGTCTGGTCGGTCGGTCGGTATGAATCTGTGTGTGAACACTCACTGCTATTTTTGGAAGGAATTTGCACGAGAACTAAAAACACCTATTGAGGAAATACTTGTTTATTTCGATTTAAACTGATACATGTGGTCGACGGGAGAATATAGACAAGATCGAGATATAGACAGAGATACTGACTAATGATACAGTTTAACATCCGCTTTGTAGATTTAAAAATTATAATAGAATCCTGGAAGATAAGTCCCTTGGGGGCTCTGGGGATTTTTTTGGCAATTATATTAAAAGACAAATCTTCGCCTTTATATGCCTTAAATCGATTTTGAAGTAAAATATGATGCATCAACAAAAACAAAACGTTTATATATCTTCATTGTAAATTTTGACCAATAATTACCACATTAATTAAGAAAACAAAGCAAGGATCAGAAATATTGATCAGACCAGATTACATCGAGCGAGAAATTATTAATTATTACTTTTCTAGCAGGTATGGAAAATACAAAGTCAATAGGTAAATATCACACTAATCATTCATTACATATTAAATCAATGTTTATCTGTATCATTCACAAATATGTGCTGAACTTGATGCGGCTTTCAAAAATACTCATCACTCGTAAATTGAAAAAGTACTTTGTCACTCTGTAATAATGGACTGACATATGTCTGCTTAAAGACTTAAAGATAATTGAAATCGTTTAAAGGGTGAGTCCACTCCGCCATATACTTCAGACACTTGTTACTCAATTTTTCAAGTTCATAACTGATACTGATTGTTCCTTCGTAATAAACATTTTTGTAAAATATCAACATTTAATTTAACGAGGAATGTCAGTAAATTTAGAACGTTATTTTGAAGAAATTTGCTTTAATATTTGCAAATATTGCTTACGTCTGCATATATTTAATATGTAATGAACCGTGAATATAATCTTTAGGATATCCTTATTTATTATTAATTTTTTTAATGAATTCCTTTGAGTTAGTCAATCGTGTGAAATTAAAATTTAATTCTAATATAAACTTTTATGTTATGTTATATAATATATTAGAAATACAATCCTCTTATTCCAGCTGATCGATCATAAAAATAATCTCTTTTATGTATATTAAAAGTTTAACTTTCTATATATTGGCAATTAAAATGAAAATTACAAATAATAAATGATATGACGAAGTCTGAATGGCATAGCAAAAAATAACAAATATTTAACTTGTCCCAGAATGAATCTGCGTTTTAGAGCACTTAAAAGCATCCTGGAGAGTCGTAGAAAGCCGGGCAAAGCGTCCTCCCTTTTCATGATCCGAGTGAAAAGCAAAATATTGCGGTTTTTGGTTCTACTTTTTGTAGTAGCGTGGTTTTATAATAGGTACGCGACGTAAACTAGCATTGTAGATAACATAAGATATTTTTAACACTATTTGCAAAATAACCATCCGTCAGTGGAATTATATTCCGGTTATTTTGTTATAATAAAATAGGTATTAAATATGTTTAATTACTTTTAAAACTACGCAAAATTTAAGGAGTTTACATTTGTTCATTTTAGTAATCACACATTGACCAAGAAAATTAGAATAGTAAACGCAATTTTCTATTTTTAAAATAATAAATCGCAGATAATTATTTCCGATCTGAACTTCTCCAATTTAAATTTTAGGTGCTAGTATAACAAGTCAATTGAAAAGTCCCTGGCCTGACACATAGATGGCACGACTAGAATTAAATCCATATGTTTTCAGTTAGCCCTAACCCTTAAAAGAGGCGTGTATAAATATGACAGCTGTCGGATCATTAGTTTATGAATTATAGCATTTTGAGTGAAGCACCTTTTGTTATTGTGGAAAAAATGGATGAAAAGGAATTTCGTGTGTTGATAAAATATTACTTTTTTTACAAAAGTGGTTGTTACCGACGAAAACATTTAAAAAATATACAATGATTTTGAATGGCCGTAAATTGAAACTGAATGAAATAGCAGACACTCTAAAGATATCAACTGAAGGTGTATATCATATTATTCACGAATATTTAGGTATGAGAAAGCTCCGTGTAAAGTGGGTGCCACGCGAGCTCACTTTTGACCAAAAACAACGACGAGTTAATGATTCGGAGCAGTGTTTGAAGATGATCAAGCATAATAAAACGGGGTTCTTGCATCGATATGTGACAATGTATGAAACACGGCTCCATCATTTCACTTCGAAGTCCAATCTACAGTCATCCAAGTGGACTCCATACGATGAACCCGTTCCAAAGCGTGGGAAAACGCAACAGTCGGCTGGCAAGGTTATGGCGTCTGTATTTCGGGGTGCCATGGAATAATTTTCATTGTCTACCTTGAAAAAGGAAGGACAATTAACAGCGACTATTACATAGTGTTATTGGACCTTTTGAAGGACGAAATCACCGAAAAACGGTCGCATTTGAAGAAAAAGAATGTGCTGCTTCACCAAGATAATACACCGTGTCACAAGTCAGTGAAAACGATGGCAAAAATCCATGAATTGGGCTTCGAATTGTTTCCTCATCCACCGTGTTCTCCAGATCTGGCCCCCAGCGACTATTTCCCGTTCTCAGATCTCAAAAGAATGCTCGCTGGGAAGAAATTTTCGTCGAATGAAGAGATGATCGCTGAAACTGAGGCCTATTTTAAAGCTCAGGACAAATCGTACTACAAAAATGTACGTATCAGTGTGTCACCCTTGAAGGGAATTATGTTGAATAAAAAAAACTAATTTTGCCGAAAATAATGTGTTTTACTATGGTAGGCGGGGGACTTTTCAAATGACTTCTTAGATGTATACTGTGTGTATGATATTGTTAGCTGCGAACATGTACCATTTTGTCATTAGATTGCGTTTGTCATAATTTCTTGTAATATGTATTAAATTAAACATTTAAGGAAACTTGAAAAAAGCGAAAAGTACAATTAACAACACTTATTTGAATATTTCTGTCAAATATTTTGCGCTTTAATTTTTTAAGCATTATTATTGGATCAATATATATTAGATTTACACCTTGTAAGATTTGGTTGTCAAATTCATCCTAAAATGCATAAAATATCTTAGATAGGAATACTTACGATACACCCTTAATATAAGGCAACAGTCCCGCTGCCATTTTGATTGCGCGCTATCTTGGTTATGTGACGTTTGGCTCAGTTTCGCTTTAACCATTGTGTTGTGTAAATGTCCAAATTTTATTGAAGATAAACATACACCCCAAGAACGAGCAGAAATAATGACAATATTTATTGAAAATGATCTTTCATTATTTCCACTCAGCGGAAATTGTGTCAATGGTAGCGGGACTTTTGTCCCACGTCTTAGTTAATGGCATCACGGTTCTACCTGAAAAATAAAAAAACATTTTAAAACCATAAATGCTTATTTATCAGATCTATGAATTAGATTTATAAAGGATTTTCTTTTTTTTTTAATATGAAGTTTTATTGTGAAAAACCGGTACAATGTATTGTCCACCTATAATAGTCGGTACTTTTCCCATCTTTCAAGCAATTTACGGATTCTATCTCGAAAACACGATGTATCGCTTAAGGCTATCTACGAATCGATCCATTTATTGGTATCTTCATAAGTGAATAGTTCAGACAAAGTCGCGATTCATAGGGCGCAACAAGTAGTAATCAGAGGGAGCAAGACCTGGAGAATGCGGTGGGTGGGGAACAACTGTTTCAACATGCGGTCAATGCGTTGTTATGTTGAAGAATAACATGGTTATATGTATGCTTCTATTTCGGCTATTTTTCGTACAGCTCTCAGCTCAAACCCCGAGTAATGGCTTTAAATACTCGTCTTGCAACTTATCTGGCAACCCAAAACGCTCTTTATCTTCTATCAGTATTCACATGTTGAAAAGTGAGGCTTCAACATGAAGTTGGCCAATAAATGTAGCTGATGCGATTTAATACATAGTAACACCATCTGTTGTAAGCCGTTTAAAATTAATTTTTAGGTCTGAGATTTAATATGATGACTTTTAATTATACATAATTCCTCGGACGATTTTGATTTCATTAAAAGCGTTGTCAAGGTCGTCTAATAAATTACCTCGGAACTTCTTCAAGAAATTGAAAACCTTTTCGTAAACAACATCAGTATTCCGATGCAAATTTTCGGTACCGAAGTGGGACGGCACGGCGGCTATATCGAGGCGTTTTCTTTATCTTAATTAGTGCTCAAACTGGGAAAATTTCACCCGGAGGAAGCGGCTACAACGCACCGCCATCCCGTCATTTCTCCCGGCCTGTCCCCTGTGGTGTTGTCGATGAATAATAAATACGTTCTCGAGGAATTTCAGGCGTCGCTTAATCTCTTTGTACAGGCTGTTGCTCCGGTAAAAGGACAGACGTGGTTGGATGGTACCAACGCCACGAATTCCTCGATCTCTGTTTGCTTTACTTTGCCCAGCCGCTCTGTTTGTTCAATACTCGTTTGATGGGAAAGTTTCATCCTCCAGCTTGTTTTTCCCGGTGGAAGGTTCGCGATTAAAGTTTGTTTTGGCCGCCTTAGCACACGAACACACGCACGTAGTGAGAAATGAGATTATTAATTTGATTCAGTTAGAGAATTCATCTGTATTTTACAACGCTGAGCGGGAGAAAAATGAAGGTAAAAAGGTTTGAAAATAAAACATGATTTGAAACCGATTTCGAACTAAAAATCAAGCTCAATCGATCAAATAACTGTTCGATTTTTCAACGACCTCAAAAAAGGAGGAGGTTATATATATATATATATATATATATATAATATATGTATATATATATATAATATATGTATATATATATATATAATATATATATATATATATATATATATATATATAATATATATATATATATATATATATATATATATATATATATATATATATATATTATCGAGGGAAACCCTCAAATTTCAAAGGCACTTATAAAGTTTTCACATATTTTTTTATCTAAAATAATTAGATATTGGTGTATAAAGTTATTGCTGAACTAATGTGACGAAAAATCAGAAGTAGTTGAGTGTAAAAGTCAGTCAGTTTGATTTTTAAGCGCTAACCACATCATATGAGAAGTCGTACAAAACGTTGCACCTAACTGTTTCTATGGTGTAATGGTTAGAACATTGAACTTCCACGTTGAGGTCGTCGATTTAATTCCCAATGGGGGTAGCAATTCTTTTTTTTTAGTTTGGTTGGAGCATTTGTGAAATCACCTAGACTATGTAGCAGACTCTGGAGCCTGAAACGTTCCTTATTTTCAATGTTTCTTTATTCTTATTTTTCCTCATACGGGCTGCACTTTTGCTTAGGCAATCCCTTGTAATACTTAACAAAATAACTGTGTAATTTATTGAGTAAATATCTAACACTAAAAAGAGAAAAATAAAATATTTTTAACAATAAAATTGAACTGACTTCAAAAAGTAAATAAGGAATTCACTAAAATGTGAAAAATAATCAAAACTTAGATTTTTAACCCAAAAAGAATCATTTAAAATAAAACATGTATATAGTAATCGTTGTAATAACTAAATAACTAAATAAAAATAAACAAAAACCTTGTTTAACGTATCTACTACACGTATTTTATATTCAACTATATACACACGATTTAGCTTAATACCTACTTAAATCTGTTTACAATAATATTTTAACTACTACCAACAGATCAGTTTAAAGTCGATGCCAAGCCCGAACAATACAAAAATAATGACATAATTTTGTGACATGTAAACAAAATTAAATTAGGAACAAAACAAATCTAATTTTTTTCTCGGCTCAGGTACTAAGTTAAATTGTGTGTATGTAGTAGAATATAAAATACCTGTAGTAGATAGGTTAAATAAGATACGTATTTTATTGTGTTAAAAATCTAAGTGTGATGATTTTTAACATTTTAGTGAGTTCCTTAATTATTTTTTGAAGTCGGTTAATTTTTTTTGTTAAAGATATTTTCTTTCAAGTTCAATGCTGTAGTCTTTATTTTTCAACAGTTCGTGCATAATACAGACATATAAAAATACACGATATAGATATCGATCAGTATAGAATAATTAATATATACTTTTGATTATTCGCACCGCAGAAGCATCCAAATAATAAGTTGGACATGTTATGACTTTTTTCTGTAATAATAAGTTGATGAAGAAATTTTAAAGTTGAACAAACGTTTAGCATTTATGTCGTCTGGTGTCCCTAAAGGTGTCCCTAAATGTGTCCCTATATTTCCTTAAATAAAGACCTTATGTAGATCTTTTTGTTCAATACCCGGTTGATGGCAAAGTGTCATCCTTCAATTTGTTTTTCCCGGTGGAAGATTCGCGATTACATATTGTTTTTGGCCGCCTTAGCACACGAACATACGCACGTAGAGAGAAATAAGATTATTAATTTGATTCAGCGAGAAAATTCATATTCGAGTAAAAAGTTTAAAAATAAAATTTGATTTAAAACCGATTTCGAACTAAAAATCAAGTTCGATCGATCAAACGACGGTTCTTTTTTTCATCATCAAGTTCAATGCTGTCGTCTTTATTTTTCAACATTTCGCCCCGGCCCAAGAAAAGAGAAGCATAAACAGTATAGGCTGGAGAACGGAGAGAGAGGGAAAGAACAAAGTCGGTCGACCGAGCCCATCTTCTGGAAAAAGATGGATTTCAATTTTGTTTCGTGGCGAAATCGTTTTACAAACTTTTCGGTAATGTAATATAATAATGATGCTGTGTCGGTCGGAGTTTATGAAAGAAATTTCATTTTTGCATTAAAAATTTCATTTTTCCGTCCCCATTTTTCTGTCCGTCCTTCTTCTTCTTTTGATTAAATGACGTGGAAAAATGTCGGTATAGGTCTATGGAAAACACGATTTAGTCTCTCAACTTTAATAAGAGAACCAAAAGAACAGAAAATTAAATAAGGAACTTGTATAAAGATTTAAAATGTATAACCAAATAAGAACGAGATGTCGTTTTTTATAAGAGGTATTGTTAACAAAATAATTAGAAAAAAAACCAATACAGTATATCCAAAATAAAAGCAAGCTCACGTCATCATGATGTATAATGTATTGCCTATTGTAGTTAGTAAATTTGTTGTAATAACGTTTCCCTTCATTTAATTCTAGTTAAAAAGAGATACAATGCTGTCTGATACGTCCGAACATAAAAGTACAACATAAAGGTTTGTAAAATACTTGAAAATATTATTTATTAAAACATCATACAAGAAAACATCAAGGTTATAAAACGACAGTCATTATTTTAGCGCTTTGCTTGTCTTGATACATTTTAAATCCTTGCTTAATATTTGTTGTTATTCTTATTGAAAATACCGAAGCCAATAAATAGTCATTCAGAAATAGAGATAACTGTTGGTCTGGAAAGTATCCATAAAAAACTTAGGGATATGCAGCTCTTTGAGAGGTGTGCAAGTCATCCCTTCAAACATTGCTAGGAAACATAGGATTTAAATAGCGTAAAGATAATCCACAAAAAGATCTAAAGGAAATACCAGACATTCCTTTTAAAAGAATACAATTTCCAAACGCATATAATCGATTTAATGAAAGATTTTTTGTGTTGTGTAATTTAATTTTTTAGAAATATGTTAAACCTGAAAAAAGATATTGATGGCTAAATAATATGGCCACAGAGTGTAACGTTTTCCTCCTCATTAATGCATATTCAATCAAATCGAATTGTTATGGGATATGGGATGTGACACAGAATTACTACAATATACATGCAGGTTGGGAAAAATATAAAAGGAGGAACTGTTTGATTTTCTGGAATTAAGGAGTGTCTACAATAACACGCTTTGGTTTGGATGAATCACATTAGACACACGGAAGAAGAAAACGACTAATGTTCGATTTGGGAACTAGTATTATATTGGAAATGAAAAGGTTAGTTAGTTAATACAGTGGCCCAGAAAGTGTCATCGACCGAATGAAACTATCTGAATGTGGGATATGATTCAATGTCAACCGAGTTAAGAGAAACAACTAATAACTAATTTTACAAAGAGGAATGTTCACAGGCAGTAACAGAAGGAATTAAGGACAAGTACAGTGATATTAAAATATCCTGACAAGGAAGCACAGAAAACGAATGGAACAACAACTAATTGTAAAAAGGTAAACATTATTTGGATATACAATAGTAATTAGGTGGATTAGGCAACTAGGGGATACCATAGTTGGTTTGGAAAATAGTTTGATGTAAATATAATAAAAAAAACTCTAACCTACAAACTATTGTGGCAGTATAATTAAATCTAGTTTAAGTCCTTGTCCTTTAATAATATATGCATTAGATACTATTATGTCAAAATAATATATATTTTACAATTCTTTTGTTTCATTATTTTATATACATTTGAATATTGTTAAATATGTCTAAATAAAGTAAGAGGCAAAGTTAAAAACAGTCCGTAACACTACGACGTTTCGACGTCATAAAATTAGACATAACAGTTCGTGTTCTAAATAACATCAAAACTTGGAATCGTTACATCAGAAATTGTACCAGCATATTAAGACAATCATTTATGTATAAAAACAAATATATTAAGACTTTATTGAATAGTACAAATTTTTCTTAATATATAAAAAGTTGAAGAAATCGTCAAATTAAATGCAAGTGTGACACGACGTATGAAACATCGTTGCACTCGAGATATAGATATAGAATAAATGGTAAGTAACCAAACAATGTAAAAATATACTTTTTCAAAGTAAATGCATTTCTTCGGTACTTCTCAGATCTTTCCGGGTAACAGTTAAAAGAATAGTAGTGATTGAGTATATTGCATCTTATTTTTTAATTGGATCTTTTTGAAGCGTTTCATTTATTTTAAGCAAATAGCAAGAAACAGACACAATGATAACTTTTGGTGTTTTAATTTCGAGGTTGTTGACCCTTAAACGATGCTTTCTTTAGTCAGGAGAAGCAGCTATCGGGAGCTTGGAGAATTAAAAAATGAAAATTAAAAAACGTTCACGGAACAAGGACAATTTGTTCGGCCGGGACGATATCTGCGTTTTGAAGGGCTTAAAAGCATGCCGAATAGAGGGCGTTCTCCCGTTTTTTGCCCTCCTCTGTATTACGAAGCGGGATAAAATTCGAAATATAGACGTTATTCATTCTGCGTTCCATACGGGAGGGTCTCGTAACGGAAATAACGCGAAAGAAAAAATACAGTTGGAGATTAAATCGGTCCACCTTTTTTTCGCTTTGTTGGGAACGGAAAAGTCTGTTATTTCATTCTTCTGACAAGGCCCGGTAATTGAAATTTTGGTATGTAATTTTATAGGTTAATAATGTTCTACGTTACGAGAATGACTAATCATGAAGGGTAGATTGTTCCAGGACCAAAGGAGGGGAAAACGGAAGGTTAATTACTCATTTTTGAGGGTATTTCTGATTTTTTTCTCTGTTATATTTTGTAGACAGGCAATGATATATTTAACAGGTCAGTCGAAAAGTCCTCGGCTTGCCATATAGATGGCGCTCCTAGAGTTAAATCCATATGTTTTTTTTTAGTTAGCCCTAACTCTCAAAAGATGCGTGTATAAATTTGAGAGCTCTCGGATCATTAGTTTGTGAATTACCGCATTTTGAGTGAAGTAACTATTGCTAAAAAAATGGATAAATATGAATTCGTGTGTTAATAAAATATTACTTTTTGAAGGGAAAAAATACAGTTACTACAATACATACAGAACTAAAAACTTGGCTTGATGCCGAGTTTCCGGACGCTGCCTCAAGAAAATAAATTATCAAGAACTGTTATGCTAAGTTTAGACATGGTTAAATAAGCACCGACGACGGTGAACGTAGGGGATACCCAAAAGAGGTTGTTACCGACAAAAACATTAAAAAATCCACAAAATTATTTTGAATGACCATAAACTGAAACTGAATGAAATAGCAGACGCTCTAAGGATATCAACTGAACGTGTATATCATATCATTCAGGAATTTGGGTATGAGAAAGCTCTGTGCAAAGTGAGTGCCGCGCGAGCTCACTTTTTCCCAAAAGCAACGACGAGTTGATGCTTCGGAGCATTGCTTGAAGATCATCAAGCGTAGTAAACCCAAGTTTTTGCATCAAAATGTGACAATGGATGAAACATGACTCTATCATTTCACTTCGAAGTCTAATCGACAGTCATACGAGTGGACTGCACATGATGAACCCGCTCCAAAGCGTGGGAAAACGGAACCTTCGGCTGGCAAGGTTATGGCGTCTGTATTTTGGGATGCACATGGAATAATTTTCATTGACGGCCTTGAAAAAGGAAGGACTGTCAACAGCGACTATTACATAGCGTTATTGGACCGTTTGAACCACGAAATCGTCGAAAAACATTTTAAGAAAAAGAAAGTGCTGCTTCGCCAAGGCAGTGCACCGTGTCAAAAATCCTTGAACAAGTTTTGCTTCAACATCCACCGTATTCTCCAGATTTTCCCCCTAGCGACTATTTTCTGTTCTCAGATCTCAAAACAAATTTTCGTCGAATGAAGAGGTGATCGCTGAAACTGAGGCCTATTTTGAAGCAAAGAAAAAATCACACTACAAAAATGGTATCGAAAAGTTAGAGGGTCGCTATAATCAGTATATCACCCTTGAAGGGAATTATGTTGAATTTTGACAAAAAAAATGTGTTTTACTATGGTAGGCCGGGGACTTTTCAATTGACTTGTTAACCGAGTTCTGATTTCTACTGCTAGCAATACTTGAAGTGAGAGTGAATAATTTAAAATTTTCATTTGCCTTTAAGGATTTATGGTGAAATAGTTATAAATGTTTATAAACAAAATTAAGAAAACTAGTTGAATATTGTTTAGGCAAAAACTGGACAGCTGAATAACACTAAATTTGTCCTTCAAAACTGCGATATATGCAGAAACAGCAGTAATAACTATACCAAAAAAAAAAACAGAAGATGAAGCAAGTATGCAACTCTTGCAGGAAACTGCGAAAAACTTTGCCTCAAGTAAGAATAAGGGGAAGACAAAAAAATCAACAAGATAACAGAAGAACTGAAGGAGCTAATTAAGAATCATTAAAATCAAGGAATACAAGAATACAAAAGAAAACCCAGCGCCAACAGATGCAACGAAATATTCTCTCTGGAAGGTAGCAAAAAAGGTCAAGAGGTCACAACATAATCTACCCGTTAAGCATAGAGATAATATCTGGGCCAGGGAGGGCAAAGAAAAAGGCGATAATTTCTCTAAACATCTAAAAAGCGTATTTAATCCATTCTCGTGCAAAATCCATATCCATAGATGAGGAATATAATTTAACTGATCCTTTTAACACTCAATTTCAAATAGATTTAGTACACGAAAGATGTACTGTTAGGGAAGTAAAACAAACAATAATGAATGAAATTAATGCCAAATCTCCCAGATTCCTCTTATCCTAAATATTGTTCTAGAGTATCATTCAGGAATATTTGGCTATGGAAGAATTTTACTTCGAAGTCCAATCGACAGTCATACGAGTGGACTGCACACGATGAAACCGCCTCAAAGCGTGGGAAAACGGAACAGAAAAGGAAGGACTGTTTCAAGTTAATAAAATTTATTTTTAATGCCATGTTACATTTAAACTCCTTCACTAGTACTTCGAAAGTGGCCAAAATCACCATGATTTTCAAACCAGACCATTCGAAAACAAAGGAAAAAGACTATTCCTCTTATCCTCTTATAAGCCTGTTACCTATGATGTCCAAGGTTTTTGAGAAGATATATATCAAGAGGCTCAAAGTAATCACACAAGAAAGAAATATTGTTCTAGAGTATCGATTTGGTTTTCGGAATCAAACACGGAACAATAGAGTTCACAGATTGGTCAATCAAATAAATAAAAACTTGAACGAAAAAAAATATTGCTGGGCTGCAATCCTCGATATAACTTGTGATAAGTTGGGGCACACTGGACTTCAAGTTACATTGAAAAATCTCTTATCATCAAAAGTCATATGTCCCAGACAGACAATTTATTGTGAAATAGGATGACAAATACACTGAACTACATACATATATTCAGGTGTTCCGCAGGGTAGTGTCTTTGGCCCGTTGTTATATCTGGTGCGGACGCGCCGACCTCAAATACCACTTATTATCATATAATTATACTCATATTACTATACGAGAATCCAACATCAGCTACAAAAGACCTACAACTTCATCTCAATTCAATTCATGTGTGGTGGAAAACATGGCGTATCAAAGCGTTCACCTGATGGATCGACGCTTAAATTGGAATAAAAAGGTACTAATAAAGCGCTTAACAACTTGGACTTAAACTGAACGAGATGTATTGGATCATAGGACATAAATCCAAATTATTTTTGGATAATTGCTGCATAAATTAGTTATTAGACCCATATGGACCTATGGTATCGAACTGTGGGGCAGTACTATTAATCCAACATAGTCATTCTTCAGAGATTTTAAAATAAAGTGCTCCGTACCATATTGAAAGTGAATAAAATAGCTTTTTGAATAACATAGAATAGTAATTAAATTATGTATGATAATATAAGTTTGTACAGGGTATCACTTAGTGAAGCGATCTTCTACATGTCATTGTGGACTGCTAAGAAAATAATAATTTATTATTATTCTCTTAGCATATAATATTATAGATCAGGTATGAATTATACCAGTAGAGCAATTCGAAGCTGAATTCCTCCAATTTGGTTATCGTTTTATTAATCTGTGTCACCCTATATTGTTTTAAAAACAACAAATATTGTTTCGCTAACACCACTGTAACTTTTATACTAAACGCAACATTGCCATAAAATGCTAACATGTATCGTATGAAGGTTAGGGCTTTGTTTGAGAGTCCAAGAGGTCAAGAATTATGTTTAAAATTAACTTTATTGGGTGCGCTTGTTCAACAAACGTTTTAATTGCAACAGTCGGTTCAAGCGTTGAGTATGAAACTCTTGTATCGGTTGTCAAGTCACTTCTAAAATGTTGTGATAAGATTATAACGATATTGGATAACTTGAGATATATGACGGAAGCAGGAATATTGCATTATGATCTATTGTTATTAGCGAAAGAAGTTTAATATTTATATGAAAACATCAATGCATAGTTTATATTTAGTGCTGAGTATGAACTTATTTATTTGTATTAAATAGTAATTATGGAGACCTGTGTTTTATGTACCTACATTTTCATAATGGAAAAGTTTTATTTTAGTCTGCGTCGTAAGAAATACATGTTGCATTTTAGAGTGATATAAAATTACCGGTTGTGGACTGTTCGCTCACGATTTATTTAAAATCTTAGCATAATCCAACGCGATAGATCAAAAAAAAAACAAGCTATACGAATAAAAAAGAGAAAAAGTGATTTTGTCATTACGATACTGAGTGTCATGTTTCAACGCGCGGAAAACGTGTATGAAAAAGTTCTATTCCACTCGACATATTCATTAAATATTGCCATTACTTTGACTTTTTATCAAAATGACCGAAAATAATCTAAGTCGTGTCGTTTTTCAGACGTGGCGAAAACGGGCAAAAATACTAATAATTGATTACAAGTGATACTATAGCAAATACTAAAAAATATGGACGATGGGTAATATTAAAAACTATTCTACAGTATTTTAATAAATAAAAGTTTGTAGGAAAAAATATTCTCCATAAACCGATCGCCGATATGATATGACGTCAGTATACAGTTAATCAACAATGAAGTTGGTACCATAAGCATCAAATCCATCCACAGATTCCTGGGTACCACCTCGTACAGTTCAAATCTATCTTTTAATAAACATAACTCTCTTCACATTTACGTGTTTATTGTATCACCCTTATTGTCTTAATACATTGTCCACATTTGCTTTGTTATAATTACTTAAACAAGAATTTTAATATATGTCTTAAACCCGGTCGAGTATTCTCATTTTATCTTTAATTTCTAACAAAGTATGTATATTGTCTCATCATTTTAATCAACATTAATATATTGCGTATATATTATGAATTTTGAAGTGATCCGTAGTCCTGCAGAAACGAAAATAAAACGAATAAAGAAGCCAGAAAAACGTATGCACAGAGTAAAATAACCTTTGCATGTTAGAATAGTTAAATAATATCCATTTACCTATAAAATCGATAAAAATATATTGTTAGTGACCCATGATTGCTTCTCTCGGTTTGCCCGAACTACTTATCATTTTCACCGTTGCCGTGAATTCCAAAGGAGGGTTTCTGAACTATCGAGGACACATTCCTCGGTACCACCTCGTACAGTTCAAATCTCTCTTTTAATAAACATATCTCTCTTAACATTTACGTGTTTATTGTATCGCCCTTATTGTCTTAATACATTGTCTACATTTGCTTTGTTATAATTACTTAAACAAGAATTTATGTCTTAAACCCGGTCGAGTATTCTCATTTTATCTTTAATTTCTAACAAAGTATGTATATTGTCTCATCATTTTAATCAACATTAATCTAATTTTATTAAATAAATACAATATTTTTATTTGTTTCTAGCTATGACACATTCCTCGGTACCACCTCGTACAGTTCAAATCACTTTTTTAATAAACATAACTCTCTTCACATTTACGTGTTTATTGTATCGCCCTTATTGTCTTAATACATTGTCCACATTTGCTTTGTTATAATTACTTAAATAAGAATGTATGTCTTAAACCCAATTATGTACAAATGCATTCACAATAATTATATTTTTAATAAAAAGGCAAAACAGATAACAAACTGGATAGAAAAAAATTTACTAACCGAAAACAGAATCAGTTCTCAGTTTTATTTGTAAAGCGGTAGAAAGCTTATATCACCCAGTATACCATTCAATTCGAAAATATCAACTACAGTCTG
Organism: Rhynchophorus ferrugineus; assembly: GCF_030347505.1. NCBI lineage: Eukaryota > Metazoa > Arthropoda > Insecta > Coleoptera > Curculionidae > Rhynchophorus > Rhynchophorus ferrugineus. Next base: position 27,039,783 of record NW_027472583.1, on the reverse strand, counting down.
TCTCTTCTGGAAACTGTCCAACATAATAAAACATCCTCGAAACGGGCAGTAATAAAACGGGGAAACGAATCCATCGGCTCACCTTTCGAATAAGACCTTTGTAAAATTTTTATGAAGGACCAAAAACACAGAGAAAGGTAATATTTTCTCCTTGATTATTCGAATATTGGTTCTAATAAAGGAGCGAAGAATTTCCCCGGGGATGGACCCGAATGTCGAGATGACGTTGAGTGAAACATACCGAGGACCAACCCCAGAAAGAGCTGTTTACGTGGAAATGCCGTGCGTCCAAGATTACCCCCGGTACAGTTCTGATTCGGACCTCGAGACAATCGAACGGATTTTTCACTGTCCGAGGGAACGGTCCAGTAATGGTTTCAGTTCGAGATATATTCGGTTCGTTTAGAGGAGAAGGAGTTTTTGCTCTAAAACAGAAAGAGTGTCGAAGAAAAGGCGATCAGACATTTTTTTCTTTAATCTAAAAATCGAACCCATTATCTTATCAAAACTCGTGTGATATGTAACACACCCTTTTCATCATTTTAAAAAGCGCTTCAGTAAGACATATTTGTTAAACAGGAACATGAACTGAAAGTTTGATGTTTTTTTTAATAACATTTTTTATAACTTCCTTCTAGACAAATACTGACTTGTATTTTATTAGATTTAGTTACAAGTGAAAGTTTCATTACACCTTAGTGACATCTAACACATAGGCCGTTGTTTTATAAACAATGAAACAAATTAGTTTTAAAATATCAACTCATTATTTACGTAAGAATATATAATTACGGTATGACTTATTCATATTAGTCTTGGTTATTACAATGCTTGTTGATTGCAATATTAGTTATAACCAAAGCTGTTTCGCCAGGAGCATAATTACATGAAGGTTGGATAAAGCTGCATAACACAGAATTCTTTGAATCGCTCCATTCAATTGAAGTGTTGAATTTTTTCTTCTGTGATATAGTTTCGAATAATCGAAAATTAAATTGAAGGACCGTGAACCGGAACTCAGGTTAAGCAGTGGGTCCAGTCCAAATTTATAGTTTATCTAAGTTAATTGTGAAAAAGGATAGTCTATAACAAAAAATATTATAAAATGCAGCTGCACTTTTATATTCTGGCGGTCAAAAGTCATTGCTGTTGCATTTTTACCAGTAGAATATGGATTGGGTGAAGAAGGTAAAGCAAATTCTGTTTAAGAGCCAAATAATCTCGGATATAATTAATTTCCTCTGCACTCTATATCGCAGTCACGTGAGTTATTCGATTTTTAGCATGGTTTCTATATCAGAAGAGTATTTACAATTACCCCAACATACTCGGTTCCACCTCATGTTACTGTAACCAGATACCCTTACTAACCTTTATACTCAGAACTTAGAGTATAACGATAATAAACAAGCCAATTGAATCCAACAGAAAGACTGTTGGAAGACTATTGCTGCTTTTTAAACTATATGAGATTTCAATCGAATGCATTTCCAGCCGGCTTCGTGGCGCAGTGGTAAAGGCGATAAGACGGTCCTCCTACTATTGCAATAGCCGCGGGTTCGAATTCTGCTGAGGCATGGTCGTAAATTTATCTTTGTGATTGTCCTAGGCAAGAGTATAAAATCCGACAAGGAAAATGATTCCAGTCACGCCAGTAACCAGGTTGGGTAAGACCGGATGTCTTCTGGGATAATTTCTAAAGTTGGTCACTCGGAAGTCGGTAGGCTTAATGCTGAGGACCGTGGTTCGGAGCCCACGTTAAACTGTAGGTCCGGTACAGATAAACCCATAAAATATATATTCCATTGGTAAAAGGAGACTTCCAAGTGGGGACGATTATTAAAAAAATTAAAATATTAGGTAAGGATATTCTATAATATTGCAGCTATTACTTTAAAATAAGAGAAATATTGTATAAGTGGAATGAATAAGGAAAACAAAATATTTTTACTTAACAATATAAACCAAGTTGTTCATTTATCAAAAAGGAGGATATCCTATACTTTTTCATTGCGCATTTAAGCGAAAAATATGATGGGCTAAAAGATGAACATTTTGTAGTAGGTTAGATGGATGATGTGTCGGAGAATAATTAAAGAAACTAACAACGTAATTTACGTTCATGGAAGGCATAGGTCAAAAGGAAAAAATAATGAATTAACCAGAGATAAGTGTGGTTAGAATTGAACAAGTGTTTATTAATTAATATTTTAATTTTTACACCGACATTTATAATTTCGAATATGTAATCACAAGGCTTTCATTTGCTGTACCCCCATTGACCAAAGCATATTTACTAAATAATATATCACGATAAGTTGAATAGGTAATATAGGTAAGTATTTTATTGGTGTTGATATATTGATATATTGTTGATATATTGATATATTGATGATTGATATATTGTTGTTCAAGCTAATCTATCGGATGTTGAAAACTAACTGGTGTTACAAATGTTTAGAGAGTATAAAGACATTTTTCTACAAGGAGGAGCTTTTGAGATAAAATAGAAATATCAAAAAGAAAATATGCCCTATACTTTATCGCAACGGCTATATATGCCAGACATAATCTTACCATCTTTCAGTAATGTGCTCGTCCTATATAAGTGCATGCGGGTCTCTGACTACACTCCATCTTGGACGAGTAATGCTTTCAACTAATCGAACCAAAATAATAATTTATTTTTATAGACGGAGCGTGTTCTCAACTCAATATTCTCTAATTCTCTCCTTCGAATAAAATAGAAAAATAAAAATTTTGACGTATTTAAGCCTATTTCTTAAAGAAAATTATACAAAATTAAAAGCCTAATAAAGGAGAAAGCTACATTAAATCCCTAAAAAAATAAAAAACAACTACATTACCAACATTACACATGATTGTTACCGAGAAAACAGAATGGGAACATGTTTATTTAGAGTTTTCGAATTGGGGAACTCTCAAGAAGCACAGTAGAGAAACTAAAAAATTAAAAAATAACGAGACACAAAATAAAAGAAAACCGATCTAAAAGTTAGCGGTTTATAACTGTATGAAATATTCATGAATCGTAAAGGTTTTAGAAAACCGTCTCAAATAAAGTATTTAGTAGATCATATGGTTGGCGGCAGCCGCCCCAGTAAACTTATTTAACAATTTAGGACTTTTCTCTGGTATTCCTTAAGGAAAAAGTTTCGACGGTAGAAGGAAAAGACGGCGGCAGAGGAAGAAAAAACACTTTCACCGAGACCCTTTAGTTAGCGAGAGAAATTTTAACAACCCTTAATATTGACCGAAAAAAAATTTAATACACAAATTAAGAAAGTCCCGGACGAGAGAAAGCGACGCGGGGATTAAATTCAGAGTTAAGTTGTGCAAGAGTTCAGAATTTTGATACTAACCCTTCTATGTATCATAAACCAATTGTCATACATTTTAGAAATTAATTAAAAATATATAACGCCATTCCGCAAAACACCAGCAATCTAACAAAAAAAAAACACTGAACTGCATACATCAACATAATATTCTAGATAAATATATTCATTTCATTTTAAATTTTCACCGCTGTTTTCTTGAATCGTTTGTTTTCGTTGCTTTTTGCTCAGGTAACGATCTCTTTGGTTCGTGGAGTAGTAGTGTATCCACATTTTGATTAGCGATGTCTTGGTAAACATGCAAAGTATTTCTTTACATAAATGAACGGGTTAGTATGATTGAGTTATCAATACAACTATAATATTAAATAATGTATAGTGTAAACAGATATTAATCAAGGACCGCTCAAAATTGCATTTTCGGCAATGGTTATTTCTTTTATTTGATGACGCCGAAGCTTTTAGAAACTCATTGTGATCCTACTAGGTCATATCCTGATTGTTGGTTTTTGATATATCGATTTAAAACTGATGACTTTATTGTCAGTGACAAATAGCGGTCTGGATAACCAAAAAAGTTTGAAGACAGTGAATTACAAGACTTATTATAGTAAAACACAGCGCAAACTCTCAAAGAAACTTTCAAACGGCCTAGCAATTAATGAATCAACTGTTTTCAGAAGTTTACATAATATTGGAAAGGTTCGAAATGATGGAACACGAATTGGCTGAAGAAACAAATTCAAACAATTGTCAAATCAAGACCGTGCTGTTGGTCTCATTGCTTCGCCAAAAATGTTTTCTGCGGTGTATTGTGTGTATAGTAGAAAAAGTCGGGGTTTACGCCCGGAGACTCATTCCCATTGACACCGAAGTATAATATTCAAGATCAGTCTTACTGTGCGTATGGTAGAATCAACAATGTGTAATGCTAAAACCTTATGAAATTATTATTGTAGATGTTTACCGGCATCAGTTTTATGCGTTCAATCTAGTACTCCTCTATTTTTTCTCTAACACAATAGATTTTTACCTCTTTGGAAATGTCAAGTATCGTACCTGAAAACGTGCATTTGCGGCACACATTACTTTTTTTCTTTTATCAAAAGAAAACAGGTGCTGAAAGCCATCATCTGTTGGTAAAAACATATGATGAAGATGCTCTAACCGTCAAAACATGTGAGGCGTGATTTCGAAAATTTAAAAGTATATATATATATATATATATATATATATATATATATATATACGACAAGAACGTTCTGGTAGACCCAAAAAGTTTGAAGATGCGAAACTGCAAGAGTTATTGGATGAAGACCTTAACCCAAGCTGAAAATCAATTGCCAAGAGCATTAAATGTGTCGCCAAAGAACCGATTAGCGACCGATTACGAGCAATGGGGAAAATCCAAAAGATGGGAAGATCAGACAGGCAAATGGAAAACCGAAAAAATCGTCTGTAAAACGCTGCTTTAAAGGTATGATCGGAAGTCGTTTCGGCATCGAATAGTTACGGGTGATGAAAAGTAAATATATTTTGAAAACCGTAAGCGAAAAAATCATGGTTATCTCTTAACGAAGCCAGCTAACAGATTCCAAGGTCAAATCGATTTGATGGAACCAGAGTGGCATGGTGTATTACTGTAACGATGGGACACACGCCAATTTCGAAGAAGTTATAAAATGGCTCGATGAATGATTTTGTTTAAAGGTTAAACATTTTTTTTTGGGATGGCATCCACAAATTGATAAGCCTGAAAAAGTCCTGAAAAATGAGCAAGTTTTATGGAATCAAATGGCCGGTTCTTTGAATAAATACATTTTTCCATTTGTTTGAAAATTATGTCGTGTTTGAGAAAATAAACGGTAATGACTCTCCGGTACCCCCGGCATATTTTCCACTAGGCCCGAGATTTATTACTAACTGTTGCTACTAACCTCTTTACTTGATATACAATACTTATGAGAAACAATAAAGTATATAATAATATTTCATAAAGTCATAAATTTATAAAAATCATTCAAAATGATACACCTTACACAGTACTGAGTATACCCAGACACAACGTGTACAGCAAAGTGGAATACAATTTTAAGCGAACCTTTTATGAAACCGTCGAAAAAATTTAAATAATTTGAATAATTTATGACGCATTTTTTATTAAAACGAATGTATTTAAGTCGACTCCCTAATGGGCTCTAATGGCTCGAAAATACGCCTCCGTAGCTGTCGTGAATCGATCGACCCGAAGCCAGAAAACTGTAACATGTCGTCTAGCATGAAGAACGTTTTCAGCGAGACCGTTTAAAGTTTATCCCCGGGTCGTATTACGGCTTCAGATTAGGTATCGAATATCGTACAGTCTACATAGTAACCCTGCCTTCGTCGGTCTTTTGTTGAGAACCGATGGAGGTGAAGTGAAAAAAAAGGAACAAAACTCTTCCCTCGGGAGTCGAACAGATTTTTATTCAATTTCAATATATGTATGTATGCTCGTGCGTCAGTCGATTTTCCTTTTTATCTCAGGAAAAATACTGCTCTGAGCGCTTGAGCTAAAACCATTTGGGTCTTCAAGTGAAATGAAAAAAACATATATAGGTATATATTGTGTCACATCATACATACATTGTTCTCAAATTGGTATATCTATATTTTTTTCTTTTTCTTTTCTATCAAATCACCTATTTTCCTCGGGTCCAGATATATATTACAAGCAAGAATTTTGTGTTTTATTTTATTGCTACATCTATCATTTTCTTAATTTTGTGTCTTTCCAGTTTTTATTGTATAGGGATAAGCATATTTTATTATACTTTAAAATTATATATATATATATATAATATCTTTATATCTATTAAACTACATACGAGGAGAATCAAAAATAAACGGTAATTTTACAATTTAGCTCAGCACGTAATTTCGATCTAGAGGATTCAATGCTCGAGTGTTCTTTGGTTTATGAGAAGTGGGGAAACCGGTGTGGGTAGCAGGTGTACTAAAAATATCGATATATCAGAAAAAAATAAACATTGATATTTATTCCAATTTATATATATATATATATATATATATATATATATATATATATATATATATATATATATAAATATAATTTTAATAAACCCTTTAAATTAATTGCCAAAATTACGCCAAATCTTAAAAATTAAAATACAAATTAAGTACCAACTTAAAAAGTTTATTAAAATCAATTATATGGTTTTTTATATTGTTTAAAGAATATTTTAATGTCGGGATATTTTTTCGGCACCCCTAGTACTCGGTTCTGTCCACAGTACAGCCATAACTGAGCGCGATGTATCTTCGTCAGTTTTTAACCTAAGTTTTTAACCAATGAAGGCGTTAAACCATCGGAAATTTTCATTCGTTTGAAGGCATAGCTTCGAGACGCTGCACTGTCTCAGAATCGAATGTATAAGTGGCTTGTGATTATTTTTTATTTGCGCCCTTGAAAGAATCACTTGGAGTTAAAAGATTTGATAGCCATGAAGAAGTAGAGAAGTATGTGCGCACGTTACTGACAACTCGCTTTCAAACTTCTTATTAAGAAGAAATATTCAAGCTTCCAAATTGGTGGCAAAAGTGTGTAGAGCACGGAGGTGTTTGGTTTGTGAATGTTTAGTTTGTTTATACCATTGGTCAACACATTTATTTTACAAAATTACCGTTTATATTTGATTCGCTCTCGTATCAACAGGCCTAATTATTCGAGCCAGTAATGATTCTAGTTATTTAATTATACTCAAAGGACGAGATGATGATAGCCATTTATATTTTGCTTATATTCCTTAGTTTCAATATTTAGGAAATTATTGATGATGATAACTAAATAATATTATAGCTGGAATAATTGAAGTTTAGAAAGTGTAAGGGTACCAAAGATATGCACAAAGATATATAAAATAGTTTCGAAAGTGCTTTTTTCCGATTCTTAACGAAAATAATATTTGTTTATAAACTAATTGTATAATAGATGGAAGAGAGAATTCAGATGCCCGCCTGTAAGGAAACACGGCTATTGGATTACATACTGAATTTATCACGTTGCCAGGAAAAGAATGGAATTTGAATTAAATAAATCCTTGAGAAGGTATCTGCGGTTGAATGTCTGAAATTTCGGATAATCTACAAACACATATTAACAATCGGGCTAAGAAAATCATAATTAGATATTTCCGTCTCTTGAAAAGTCCTTGTAAGTAATTTTTTAGTAAAGCGTCGTGGATATTTGTGACGTCTAAACATTACAATGTTGCCGCATCAATTCTGAGTTTTAATTCAGTTTGGCTTTGACATACAAAAAAATTCTAAATAACTGAACAAAAATGTTACAAAATATAATTTATTTTAACATTATACTATATCAAAAAACTACAGTTAATTATACAGCCACAATAATTTATAGGTAAGAATTAAAACCTCTTATCATCTATTATTGATTTCAAGAATTTTGCATGCGTCTGACAGTTGGTTGTCGTCCGGTTGTCAGCTGTACGCTAAATTATTCAAAATATTAGTTATAATTATTACAGGTTATAAACCGACAAACATTATTTTAGCCTTTTATTTTGATAAATTTTAATCTCCGTAATATATCATATTACTTTGTTTGAAAATGCCGAAAACAATAGATATCCAGGGTCACAAATTGATTGCGGCTTTAATAGGTTATTTCGAAAATGAACGAGATAACGGAGGCCCCCTTTTGCCGCTAAATTCCGATAATATAAGTTCCTACAATTTTATTGAAAATGTTTTTTTAGCGGGTTGCTGCCGTGCTAAATATTACTGTGGATACTGTGAATAACATCATTGATATAAAACATTGATATTTTTTATACTAGTCGCAAACAATACATCGATATTTTTAAAACTATCGACAATGATATATTGATATTTTTCCGGTCGCCAACACCCCTACTTGCATGTACTCTGATAATTTCTTCAATTTAAAAAGGCAAATAAGAACAAATGGTACTGTTATGTGTTTGGATAAAGTCTTCATTATTTGTAATTTAGACGTTTATTAGGCGAGAAAATTCAATTCGGTTTTTTGGAGAAAAGTTTCGCTATGTCCAATATCTATGGGGTTACCTCCCATCAAATAATTTCAATGGCCAGTCCGTAAAATATTTTGCTGTGGAGACCTTTAATTAGTTCTTTGTTAAAGTTTCCAATGCAGGTGCGACACAGGTTTCAATAGAAAACGAAATTTAAATGAAATTCAGTAAAAATAAAAATAAATGCAAAAAAACATGAATAAGTAAATTAAATGATTTAAGTTTAGTTAAAAATAGCCATAGTATGTTAGTTCTATATTGAAATGATTTAACCTATATATAAAATTAGATGTTTCAGAAATAAAATCGAAGCCTATTGCATAGTAAACCATGTCGACGATCGGCCTTTGTTTGAAAGTCAATTTAATCGAAAACAATAACGTCAACATCACCGATAGACCGCTCACCCAACAAGACATACCACCTACCCACCCCTACGGACGATAACGCCGTTTCTGTCCTATTTATAGTTCGAAACGGCAAGTGGAAAAATCGCTCTCCAATAGGGCTCTATCGGAACGTTCTCCAACGTCTGACGACGGCCTGCTTCGGAGGGCGACTTTCGAGTCCCGCCATCGGAACAATGGCGGCGGGCCGTCAGTCGGATCGCGGAAATATCATTTTGACAAAGGGTCCCGTACAGTCAAATAGATTCTCCCTTTTGTGTACGATTAAATATAGTCCGGGGGGAGACACGAGGGACGGATCGGCATCGGGCGATGGGGGATAGAGACAACAGATAAGCGGGCTGTGTAATTAAATTAATCTTTTGTCGTGGCCACTTGATTATCCAGACCTAGAGCGCTTGCGGATTACATTAAATATCGGTTGGTGAAGATGGGGTTTCTCATTCAACTGTCACCGAAAGAAAACAATTTACGTTGTTCCGTACAAAGCCATTTTATATTGTGTTACGAGTGGAATATTAGTAAGAATATTGTTGACAGTTTTTATATTATTCATATTGTTCAATTGTTTAATATTTTGAATATTTCTATTATAAAGCAATAAACAAAACAGTTTGAGTCAGTATTCTAATATTTTATATTCATTTCATTTTAATATTCTAATATTTCATATTTCAAAAATAATGAAACCTTGAAAATATTTCGTGCAAAATATGGTGAAAAAATATAGTGTAATTAAATTAACAATGAACCCACGACATAACGATGTCGAATATATTGCCTATTTCAGTTTATAAATTCGTTTTAAAATCAGACTGTATTTTGTAAAAAAATACAGAACGACATTGTTGATGAATTACGTATAAGGTATCTAATGACTCATTCGCGACGGATGTGGTATCGGGACCGGGGGATGGACATGCTGAGATGTACACTTTTTTGGATACAATGGCCGGCGCTTTGACTGGAAATTATATAATTTCTCCAAGAGTATCTGGTTGACGTAATTGATAGATGAATATTATTATAATAACTACTGTAGTACCTTGTATATTATCAAGATCGCGAACATTATAATGTTTTGTTGAATGATTGTATTTTATTTACCAAGAAATAAAAGTATTTTTTCACAATTTTTCAAGTTACAATGCTATCTGATGCGTCCGAATATGTAGTCGAATCAGCCTATAAAATTGACCTGGACAAATGTCTATAAAATTGTTCAAAACTTTAGTGAAAATAATTGAAGGTTATAAACCAGCAATAATTGTTTTGGCACTTTGCTTGTTTTGACAAATTTCAAATCGCTGCTTAATATTTGTGATTACTATGATTTAAAATTCCGCAGGCATTAAATAGTCAGTCAGAAACAGATCGGGTCAGAGGACCTAGATAATGGGGGACCACTGATGCTTTTGATACTTTTAAATATTGAGTTGCTCTGATTTTATCGGAAACATTTTATCGTATTGCAGTTGAATATTGGTGTGGACACTGACTAAAATTTCTTAGAAAATTAAATACAACGTAATCTTGGATTTGCCGAAAACAAAAATGATGAATTAAGAACACGTTGATGTTCGCTCTATTCGAGATCAAATTTAAGAAATGTATAAAGACAGTGAGTAAGTCGTCCAGTTCCATATGAACATAATTTAATATAATTATATCAGAGAAAACCGTTAGTTAAAAAATTTAGGAATACTCCATCATAGAGACAGAAGAAGAAGTTTACAAATGCTGGAATCATGAAAAAGATTGGCATGTTAGATAGATTGGAAATTAATAGTTTACATATTAGTGATACTTATTAGACTTGAATAGCGACTGAATGAAACTTTCGGGATGTGGGATTTGTGTGCATAGATATATGTGTAATAGTTCAAAATATAAATGAGCATTTTGTTAGAATTTATGGGGATATAATGAATACTAACTGCAGAAACTAACGCAGATATGACAAATACATTAAAGAGAATGAAGTTATTAAATTTAAGTTTATAAATAAAAATGTACCGGTATATAGTAACAGAATAAACTAAGGGTGAATACAGTGATACCAAAATGACTTAACAAGGAAACATTTCAACAAAGGAAATTGAGAAAAGAACTTAACCTAAAAATGTAAATGGGTTCTCTAGCAGTGCATAGAGTAAAATGCAGTACTTGTACCAACTGGATATTGTGTAGAGAAAAACTGAACAGTTTAGTATCAGTAAATTTGTCTCACAAAACTGAGATGTATCTGCATTACTGAGATACAGAAACAGCATTAATAACAATAACAAAAAATATACAACTCCTAGTAGTATAGCATATCATAAAGAACTTTACATCATCGACAATTAAATAGAAAATTGCAGACAAAAAAGGAAAATTGTCAACAAGCAAGAGCAGAAGAAAACAAGAAAAAATCAACAAGCAACAAAATAACTGAGAAAACATATTAACAGCAAACAGAACCAAAGAATACAAGAATATTAAGAAAACCTAACAACTGATGCGAACAAAACAAATTCAAATTTTCAAAAAACAATTCACCCTTCAAGCATCACCTGGCCCAGGAATGACAAAGAAAAAGGGTACATTTTTTCTAAACATCTGAAAAGCGTTTTTAATCCATTTCCGTGCGAAATATCTGTAGATCAGGGTAATAATTTAACAGACTCTCTTAACACTTCATTTTAAATAGATTTCCCCCACACGAAACATTCACTGCCACGGAAGTAAAACGTACAATTATATATAAAATTAGTACTAACGAATTTCCCCAATTTGATCTAATAATTAGACTAATTTCACAAGAACTGTCAGAAAACCATTTCTACCAAGTTAACAACATTTCCTTACCTAATAGCTGCTTCCCTAGTACTTGGAATGTGGTCCAAATCATTATGATTCCCAAACCAGTGAAAAGTGAGAATGAGGTTCAAAGAAATCAGAGAACAAGGTGACGAATACACTGAAATCCAATATATTCAAGTGTTCCGCAGAGCAGTATCCTTGGCCCATTGTTATATTTTCTGCATACAGATGACAGGTAAAGTTCAAAAACAACTACTGTGGCAACATATGCTGACGGTACAGCGATTTTGTCAGTTCATGAGAATACAACAACAGCTACAAGAAACCTCCAACTTGGTCCCAACAAAATTTATTTGTGGTTGAAAACATGGCGTATGATGGCGAATGAGGCAAAATGTACTTGAAACTTCACTATGCGTAAAAAGACTTGTCCCCCAGCATATCTTAATGATCAACACTTAAATTGGAAGAAACATGTACTAGTAAAATGTATACAACTTGCGTTGAAATTGCGTAAATCTAAATTATTTTTGGATAATAATAGAATAATATTAGAATAGTATTATTTAGTTTTAAAGTACATTGAAATTTGTTTTAAAACTCTATATGTTTTATAATTCATATATTGTATATTATAAGACATATGGTAGCAATATTTCTGTAACTTAATAATCGGAAAGCTACAACTGAAAATTGTCTGAAAAGTAAAACAAACATGGAAAGGCGTCAATTTTCGATTTATTGAGGGAAAATTTACATCCGAATATTAACGCTGCCGGGGAAATGTTTTCAATTTCTTAAGGAATTCGATTTTAGCTAAAATTTACGACTTGACTGGGACCGTTCGCGCGCCTCGCTAGCGGTACAAGGACGAAATATTAAAAAACGAAATAAGCCAGGCATAAAATGTTAGTACCAGAAAGATCCTGATGCTCTGACAGTGTTTTTACCTTGCCAGTATTCGTGCTTAACATTTATTTCTTGTTTCCAATTTCTTAATTCCGTAGCGTTTGCCATCGGTTAAAGGTTTCTGTTGGCCATCGGTGTATTCTTATTCATTAACATTTGCTTACATTTTCAAAATATCATTGAAATGCTCTTATGAGAAATGTTATCTTTTCATTTATAAATATTTTTGAATTATTTAAATTATATTTAAAGATGCTCATTCATTTGGCAAAGAATAATACATAATTATTGTTGACTGATTTCGTTAACTACATTTTTTAAAAATATTTTAATTTGAGATGTTAATATTATATACAAGTGATGGTTTATTTTAAACACTACTAGTGATAATTTAAATTAAAAGTTAAGTGTTTACAATAATTTTTCAAATTGAAATTAAGGGTTTTATTTCTGTCTAACATGTCAGTGATTCAATGTGATTTAATTCCGAAGAAATAAAACTACGTTATAGTGAAGTAAGTTATCATGGGAAAATATATATCTCTGCCCAAGGATGTAGAAAAAGTACAAGTGGCCATCAACAAGATTTACAAATGGATTAGGGACAGCAAAAGGATAAGAACCTTTAGTGTAGCCTTGTATCGCTGTTTAAAAAGTCGCCTCTTTTCCTTTATTTTGAATGTGACGTCATAGGGAAGTTACGTGAAATGAAGGACCAATTAAAACAAAATAGTTTTCTAAAGTTTGTATATGGCAACCAATGATTGAACTTTTATTTGAATATTTAATAATTGAATATTTTACGAGACCTTACTATAGGATATAAACTACCCTGTTGAAAACTTATATAACAGGTTAATAGAATTAAGTTTAATAGAATTAAATTAAATCAAATCATGTTTTTTTAGTTAGCTCTAACCCTCAAAAGCTTCATGCATAAATTTCATTAGTTTGTGAATTATAGCATTTTGAGTGAAGCAACTTTTGTTATTGTGGAAAAACGGATAAAAGTGAATTCCGCGTGTTGATAAAATATTGTTTTTTGAAGGGAAAAAATACCGTTCAAGCACCGGATACTGCCGCAGGAAAATTAACCATCAAGGATTGGTATGCTAAGTGTAGACGTGGTGAAATGAGTACCGATAGCGGTGAACGTAGTGGACGCCCAAAAGAGGTTGTTAGCGACGAAAACGTTTACAAAATCCACAAAATGATTTTGAATGACCGCAAATTGAAATTGAATGAAATGGCAAACACTCTAAATCATATCAATCGATATCAACTGAACGTGTACATCATATCATTCACGAATATTTGGGTATGAGAAAGCTCTGTGCAAAGTGGATGCAGCGCGAGCTCACTTTTGACCAAAAACAACGACGAGTTGATGATTCGGAGCAGTGTTAGATGATCAAACGCAATAAACCCAAGTTTTTGCGTCGATATGTGACAATGGATGAAACATGGCTCGATTATTTCACTCCGAAGTCCAATCGACGGTAATCCAAGTGGAGTTTTTTTTATCAGCATACGATGTACCCGCTCCAAAGCGTGGGAAAACGCAACAGTCGGCTGGCAAGGTTATGGCGTCTGTATTTTGGATGCGTATGGAATTCATTTCATTTCACTGATTACCTTAAAAAAAGGAAGAACCATCAACAGCGACTATTACATAGCGTTATTGGACCGTTTGAAGGACGAAATCGCCAAAAAACGGCCGAATTTGAATAAAAAGAAAGTGCTGCTTCAACAAGACAATGCACCGTATCAAAAATCCATGAATTGGGCTTCGAATTGCTTCCTCATCCACCGTATTCTCCAGAGGTGCCCCCAGCGACTATTTCCTGTTCTCAGATATCAAAAGAATACTCGCTGGGAAGAAATTTTCGTCGACTGAAGAGGTGATCGCCGAAACTGACGCGTATTTTGAAGCAAAGGACAAATCGTACTACAAAAATGGTATCGAAAAGTTGGAGGGTCGCTATAATCAGTGTATAACCCTTGAATGGAATTATGTTGAATAAAAATAAACTAATTTTGCCAAAAAAATGTGTTTTACTATGGTAGGCCGGGGACTTTTGAATTGACTGTTATATGTTATATGATATATCCTGTAAATTATATTGGACGGATGATATTGGCTCTATAAAAGCCAAGCCGTTTCGAATGTATATTCATTTTATATTTCCAGAGGCGATTCTACTTAAAGTCAAAGGCGAAGAAAAAAAAAAGAAAACAATGTCAATCTAAAACTCGGGTATCTCCTTTTCGTAGTAGAAAGCAGCTGGTAAGTTTCCAATTTGAAATATATCCTAGTTCCGAGACATGCCTGTTTACAAAAGGATTTTCCGGTATGTATGTATGTTTGCCGGAAAGGAAATCGATACGGCGAATGCTACGCCTAAATTGTAAAATAAAATATGTAACTCTTGTACAGCGTCGATATATTGACAAGTTCCCTCGGGATGCGCCCACGTTTCGGTTCATAGAAATCGTTGGATAGTTTAACTTTTATTATGTCGCTGAAATTAAATGTCTTCGGTTCTTTGAAAATTTCACTTTTTATATCAGTTTTCTTATATTAAATTTAAGTACATTTGTATTTCGATAATTATTCACCATTCATTATTTAAGTGGGATATTTACTTAAGAAGTATTTTGAGGTATAATTTAAAGATATTAAACATATAGAGTACCAGTTAAATTAAAACTAACACCTTGCAAGTTACATTACACAGTATTATAGACACATTTAGCTTGAAAATGAGGCAAGTTGGAATTGCTAGGGAAATTAGCATAGGCCAAGTATACCAAGTGTATCGCAATTTACTTTGCATTTTTTGTAATATATTTTACCAGCCATAAATATACAATGTTATTGTCATGATTTAGTACATATATTATCTTATTCTACTGACATTAGTTTCAAAATTACACAAGTTACCTTTCGCCAAAATAACAGCCATTATAGATTTATAACTTTTTTTTATAAATGTCGAGGTTTGTGTTTGAAAACGTGCATTTCGAGTGCGCGCACTATATTTCTTATTTCAAAAACACTGAAAGTCATCGTTTGCTGGTAGAGCATGTTCCACTAGAAGAATATATAAAACGTGGTTTCAACAATTCAAATGTGGTGATTTCAACATTCAATATAAAGAACGTCCTAGCAGACCGAAAATATTTGAAGATGTAGAATTGCAGGAGTTATTGAATGAAAGCCTAATACAAATTCAAAAACAATTGGTAGAAAAGTTGAAAGTAAACCGAGATGCTTTTTGTGAATGATTACAAGTTACTGGAAACATCCGAAAGATGCCATGGTAGGTGCCATATTAAATTAATGACAGGAAATTACATAATCTAAAAATAGAATCGAAATGTTACTTCAGATACATGAAAGGAAGCCATTTATTTATATATCGAATACATTCAAGTGATGAAAATCTCGAATTATCTTGAAAATCCCATGGGAAAAAGTTGTGGTTATCGCCTAAATGAACTCTTAAGTTACTTGGTCTTACAAAATTCAACAGTGTGGGTGTAATATACGCAGTTTTCGAATATCACAAAACAAAATATTGAGTACTGCTGTTGATAACTCATGTGATGCCGTTAATGATTCAAGGCTATATTCCCTAAACCAACCATGGGTGTAATTTAACGTGTTAATCTTAAGTACGCAGTGCTGCAAAAATAATACAGTAAAAATAGCCTTACCAATCAGTTAATAATTCACGATGACAATGAAATAGGTAAATTAAAACACGCTAGCTATGATTAATAGACACATTTAATGGATAGAACTAGGCTACTATTTACACAAAATATTTCTGAAGTAAGTTACAATAAATGCCAAAAATAATTTTTTATAGAGTTCCACAAACAACTGAAAAAAGACTTAATAAAAAAAGAAGAAGAAATAAGAGGTTGATGTTGGATTGGTAATCCTTCTGCCGTTACTCGAAGTATTTAAAGGAATTCGAAAAAGAATGTTGAAGTTGTTCAAAATTACCTATAGTCTACTCTACCTCATTGGTGATGTGGAAAAAAGTTCAATGTAAATATAATAAAATGCAACCCTACCCTACAAACTATTGTGACTGTATAATTAACTGTAGTTTAAGTCGTTATGTGTACTCTCTGGATAGAACCTCTACTTCGTAATGGTTGTGTTTGAGTCCTGTATTAGTGTTAATTTTTAAATAGTATATGAACTATTTTCTTTGGGGGATTTTACATTTTGGCCCAGGGCAATCACAAATATTAAACAATCAAAAATATAAATTTAGTAGTAGTAAATTTAGTAGGAGGACCATCCTGTCGCCTTTACCACTGCGCCTCCAAGCCGGCTCATATTAATTTTATTTATTTATTAATTTATATATATATATATATATATATATATATATATATATATATATATATATATACATATATACATTTTATTGTCTGTCCTCGTCCCCTCTATATCAATACCGTACTATTGCATAGGCGCGAAATGACGACACCCGTCAAAGCAACAAAAAAAGTCCTTCGATAATATATGCATTAGATGTACTACAATCTTAAAATAAATTTTAGTTTGACAACATTATATTTGTTCCATTATTTTATTTAGATTAGAATTTTGTTCTATGCCAAGCTAGCTAAAATGAAAGTTTAAAACTCCAAGTTGATCAGGCAATATTGCGACGTTTTGCTTTTTGCCAAAAACTTAGATGACGTGAGTACACTGTTTTATTGAACGGGATATAGTTATGAACTATTTAACTTAGGAAACATGCTTTGAAAAATGCTTAAGGCTGACTGAAGTTGCCGTGATCTATTCTAGTAAAGTTAAATATAGATAGAAGCAAAACAAGGAAAACTAACTGACGAAGTTATGGTAGACATTCCCTAACAAATTTACTACAACTGAAGATAGATCAACGACCACGTAGATAGCTAATACGGGACTGAACATTCTAAGAAACCTGTGTGATGTCTGGTGGTGTAATGTGAAGCTAATAATAACAATACTGTAAATACATCACTGTATTTACATCGGATTATAAGAATTGAGATTATTACAATACGAATTTACTGAAAGTTTTACTTATTCAGTCGATTCAATAATATTCGCTATTTCTTTCCATTAAAATAAGAATTAAAATTCAAGTAAATTAAAAGTTTCGCTTTGATCTATAACTTAATCATTCAAAAGAATAGGGAGTACTTTTTAAGAGAAGCAAATACATTTTCCGCATTTTATTATTACAAGACATTCTTATGAGAGTTTAACATGATTATTGCTCGATTGCTGAACATATATCCTACCGACTAAGTGTAGTAATAAACAGAAATGGAGATACAGATCATAAAAACTAAGGAAAATGTAAATGTTGGAAACGTCCTGGAAACGTTTTCTCCTAGATTCCGAATATCACGGAATATGGATTAAAATAGAGTTGTCTGGGGACTACATCTGTCACCTGCGCTCTTTTACGATTGCAACGACATCTAACCGGCGTCGTAAAATCCGGCCCGATGGGTGGCGGCGCGCGGAGTTGCAGAGGGTGACGTTTCGACCGACTGTGTCAATTTTATACGACCTGACAAGATGTCGTCTTTTCCATATTTAGAAATATTGACAATAACGAGCCAAAAACGAAAAAATCTCTTCGGATTTGTCATTTGCTTTACGCTCGGCTACATTGTTGATGTTTATTAGCGCCGACGAGAATCCGAATCGAATTATCCTCGAAAGATTGGATTTTTAGGAAAAGAAAACGGAGGTTTTGTTGAAATGGCGCAATGAAATAAACGGATAAGTGAATTGATTGCGGAAAATAGTTAGAGATGTTTCTAGACGCTCATTTTATTAATTTGTTTAGAGTTTGAAGTTGAACTAAAATATACTTAAAGAATATTGGAGGGAAGAAATCGTCAGCACAGAAAAAAGTAATAACACACGTAATGACCCAATAAATGGTAAAATCAAAAAGTATAGGTCAGAAATGGACAGAAGTTGAACTGAGTCTTTTACCATTAGGGTCCAACAGTCCCGGTCCTCGTGCTAAAATTCTTGGTATCGCCTTTCGATTTTCGGTATATCTTGATGTAGCCGTTTTCCTTGCATGTCGCCCAAGTTTTGTATGAACATCAAGAAGTGAATGTAAAAACTGTATTTTGATGGATATTCCGACTCCAACGGTTGTAATTTTTGAAGAAATTGTTAATAACGCGCTTGTAATCTGGTGATTTGTCATTACCGAGAAAGTTGTGAATACTTTGAAACGATGCCCATGCTGATATTTCATCAGATGTTTGCACACAAATGCTCATTTTGTTATTGGATTTTGTTAACATTTGAAATTATATGCTTTTCTTCTAAAACGAAATTGCATTTACTGCTAGTCGGTGACCCAGAAGAAGTTCTTAACTAGTACTAGATCACTGTGCGTACGTGGAACTGACTTCGATACTAATAATATATTAGGATTTTTGTGATGTGCTATTTTTTGCATTTATACCGACGACATTCATCAAGCAAAAGTAGCAATCATCTACAAGATTTTTCTGTTCTATAACGTTGGCACAAAAGATGAAAACTATCTATTTTCACGAAAGCTTTATTCTGTAAGGGTTACAAAACAATTTTGGTACCCATAGCTTGTCAGTGTTTACTACAGCAAAACCAAAGTACTGCAAATATTTGACTATATTTGTCATTATTATTCCACGTTTACCGTGCATGATTGAATATTTTAGTTCAGGACATCAAATATCATTAAGAGTTGTTCTTATCTGCTTGGGTCCAAAAGTTGACCCGAATTTGTGGGAAATAAATCTCCTATAAACTGCCGGGAAAGTGTAAATGAAAATCATACAAATGACACTTTAAAGTGATACGGTTTTCGTACTCCGCGAGCCTTTTGTAGGAACGTACTAGATGTGGAAAGCGTGCGATTGTCGTTTTAATTGATTTTCTCTCTGCTTTCGACTGTATATACTGGCCCTCACTTGGATAGCTTTTGAAGCCGAGCATGACTAGAGAAAAATTATTACATGTCTTGAAACGTGCAAGTGCGAAATTATTTATAAAATCGTTAAAAAGTCCGCCTCTTTCGTACGATTATTTAATGAAGCCAAACCTTCCAAGAATTAGAGACTGGTACAGTCTAACAGCTGTAAACTAGAGGTCTTTCAATTGAACTGCTTAGGTCAAATTCAAACTCTTTCGCTCCCTGATTGTAATAGAAATGTATTAGAATTCACCAATGTACAGTTGAAGACAAATTCTGAGAAGCCGATTACAATAGTTTGGACACGTCTCTCCGATGAAACATGAACGAATTCTCCATACAGTTCTGCGGCGAAATAGACGTTTTATATGCAGTGCGCTCCGAAGAAGACAAGATGATAAAAAACGAAGCGAAAATAAAAAAAAAACAGAAGAAACAGGGATTGTTCGACGAGAAAACAATGGAGGCCGATCGCTCACTTTGACGAGATTTAGTGAAGAATATTTCCTGGTTCTTAATTATAATCTACATTTTTATTTCAATACTCTTATATTCTTCTTTCATATTCGGTGAAGATGACACTCCCCTCAAGCACTGGTATTGAGTGATAATAATTAAGAAAGAATATTATTTATTAAATGTACCAAATTGTAGCAATAAAACTTTAAGATGTCGTATATAAGTTATATGCGGTTTTTCATCCTTTAAAACATGTAATGACCAGATCACATAAGTGGTATTTGATCCTAAGTTCGGAACCTTTCGGGAATTGCAATAAAATTATCGTCATCACCAGGTAATAAGAGAGCATACAGAGGGCAACACAAGCAATCATAATATTAGTTATACAATATTTATACAAGATAATACACAATTTGTGTTACTTGTATAAATCAGTCAATGTAATTAAGCATTTTAAGTTATTCATCACTTCTATCAGATCTAATTTGTATTCGTCTGTCCATTATAATTGTTAAAAATGTTCATTTTTGATAAGTCGAAAGAAATATTTAAATTAGTACTTAATTTAGTCTTAAAACTCACCATTCAATGCAGTATCGTATAACAGTGTTTGGTAATTACGATGCTTACCTGGAAAAGAAAAAATAATTAGTCAAAGCAAGTATCTTTATATTATAAATATTATGTTGATTATGGAATATTCAATTCCGAACTTCATTATGGTGGTATATTCACCATATCATCTCTCATTCTTGTAATCTGAGATTATGTCTGGAATAATCTCAAGTTTCATTGTTTATCCGATTTTACAATGAGTGTTTCGAAATTAAGCAATTCCCTCTCTTCCCTTCTACCCTTCTTGCATGGCTATCTTATGGATCGATAATCTTTTATCAATTCTACAGGCATTCATTATTTCGTCGCTTCACATTCTGTTGTTACATATATTATAGAAAAAAATAATTAGTAATACTATGGAGGCTATTAAATTTCCTCAGAAAAATTAAATATCTACAAAAAATAATGCTTGATGTGGTATACCTAACATAATTTCCCTTTATACAGAACTCTTTTGCGTATTAATTTTGTCTTAGATGTACTTTAATACAAGTGTAGCGAATGCATTATTACTAACTTGATTGAAAAACCACTAATTGATTTTGTTAAACGATACATGGAAATATAAATAGAATAGTGATTTATTATTTAAATGACACCTTAATAAATTAATAAATCAATTTAAATATTTAGAGTTACTATCATTAAATATGCAGTCCCAAAGTTATGAAGCTATCTAATTCTTGAAAATGAGAAGAGATTAAGATTTAATGTGTTCAAAACATTAAGAGAGATAAATTAAAAAATTATAAACAAATACGTAAAATGTTAAAATCACAATACCCTCACAATCATATATTTACTACAAATCATAAAACGTATTGTTTCTATTTTACTTCAACAAAATTAAATATCATAACAATTAAGTCTATTGATTGAACTTTGATAAATGTAATTAGGACTAGCAGTGATAGAGCTGTATAATATAAATTATGCCATATATGACAAAACCTTGAGAACTAATTAACGTTTCATCCTATAATAATAGCAGGCATCATTAAATACTAATGGAGTATAAAATAGGAAATGTTTTTATTGGGATTGCAAAACCTAAAACCTCATAACGGGCATTTAGAAATAAATACGAAGTATATTTTCCCGGTCTGATGGGATTTTTCGAAAGAGTACATTGAAATCCGGAGCCGGAAAGGTAGGAAGAAAATCGATTCGGCTGGCTGGTTTTTTGTTTCAGGTCTTAATTGCCAATCCGCCTTGTTATTTATTGGTCCGAGAGGGTAGTCGAACAATGGAGGGGCAACTACTCGAATGTCGCAGGTTATATCCGTTTTGTCTACGCCACGAAATTGGCTGTTCTTTGTTCGGCTCTCAATAGCCTGGCAGATTTCGAATTTAAGCGCTGCCTCGATACAATACCCCCGGTTTCATTAAACTGGGATTCCTGCTAGTTATGACGATATAAAGATATGTGCTTGCATGGGGGAGTGTGTATAACTGAAAAATTCCATATATACTCCGACACGTTTCTCTTTTTTTTTTATTGCGTAATATTGTAATAAATTCAGTGTCGAATGGCGAAAATTTAGAACACTGACTGAGGGATAAACTTTATCGACAGGACCCTCAAAGCGAGGATATTGCATCTCTAAGAATAACCTGGAACTCTTCGAGTATGATATTATAACATCATTTAGGGATACATTTTTTGTTTTTTTTTTAATTAACGGATCAATAGGAAATGCCTCGTCTTTCATCATGACAACTCTGGACCACATATATTTGTGACTGGCAAAATATTGGGAGAATGGCTGAAAAACTTAGGATTCATTCAATATATACTCTAGATCCTTTTCGACTACCGTTTGTTCCAGTAAAAAAAACTAACTTTAAAAGAGGCTAGTGAAAAGGTTACAAAGGAAAAGGCTACAATGGATAGTCCAAGTAAAAGTACAGCCCGTATAAGGAGAAGTAGGAATAAAGAACAATGATTGAAAATAAGGAATGTTTCAAGCCCTAGAGTCCGCTACCTAGTCTTTTGATGTGATTTGAAAAATATTCCAAACAAACTATAACAAAAAAGGTTGCTGCCCTGTTGGGAATCAAATCCACGACATCCGCGTATGAGCTGAACGTTTTAACCATTACACCATAGAAACAGTTGGCTACAACTTTTCTACGACGTCTCATATGATATAGTTAGTGCTTAAAAGGCAAACCGACTTTTACACTGAACTCATAGTTCAGTGTAACTTCAGATTTTTCTTCACATCAGTTCAGCAATAAAATTATACCCAAATATCTGATTATTTTAGATAAAAAATATGTGAAAACATTGTACATACCTTTGAAATGTGAGGTTTTCGCTCGATTCTCCCCCCTTTACCCCTATTTCGAATAAAAAAGAAATTTTGAAAATTGGTCCATAATTGACGGAGAAATCGGAGTTCACTAAAAAAATATAGCTGAACATAGCATCTTCTCCTTTTTTGAAGTCGGTTACAAATATGTAGATTTAGAGAGTACAGATATATACGAAGTGTTCTTCCGCTTTCTTGACCAGAATATACGAAAAAAAGGAACTAACAATGAACAATATTTTAACGGTAATAATTTTCTAAAATGAAACAATACGAATTAATTCTAACCCCAAATAATAACGTTTATCACCAGAAACATACACGAAAGATTATGAAACTATTAATCCGCATGACAAAGTTGTAGGTGAATAACTAGGCGTTGTCATCCCCCTTGCTGAAACTTGTTGATGTATTAAATCCAGAGGGATCCTATTTGATATTCAGATGGACTATCAGTTTTTACGACCCCCATCAATATCACTTACCCCCGCGAAAGGATAATTTCCTGCTGTCTCTCCTTTTCAATCATCAATTTTCCGCACAACTCTTATCAGTCCTATCGATCCCACCCGTTCGCTCGCATCTCCCCGGCACGAATGTTGGCGGCGAGATTTACTGTACATCTACGGGGGTGATACCGTGAAAATTAATGATTCAGATGCGGGAGGGCCACAAGTTTCCAGATCCATATTCGATTAGTTTTATTTGATATCCATTCGGCCCCAGTTTTAGGTCGTCTTCATTCGTCGAACTTCGAACGACGAGAGTTATGCGGAGATGCGGTACCAAACCTGAATACTAACCGTTGGATAACTAATTTTAACCCGTGTTATGGACAAGATGTTTTGATTTCCGATTTTTTGCAAAGAGTAATATTATAATAAATGGTTATAGATATTTTTTCTTTCTCTATACTGCGTCATGCTGGTCTTTCTAAGAACTATAAGCCAGTGTGTTAACCAACTGCTGAAGTGATTATTTTATTTTTTTATGAGAGAGCTTTAATCGATGGGACCAGCTCCCATCACTCTACATGAATTTGTTGCTGAAACTGGGGATGTCGCATCTCTGGAGTTGTCTTCCTGCAACACTCAGCACCAATACCAGCTCATTTAAATGTTGTGTAAGTCTCCTTTGATACTTTATGTTATGCTGACGTCTCTCCTGCTTCACTGTTTTCATATTGAGCATATTTCTTAAAGCTTTGCTCTGCAATATTTCAGTCGATAGCTACCAATGTTAATGAGAACTATCGACTATTTTGTAATTGATAACTTTTACTATGGACTGGTGGTTTCATGCGACTGGTTTTTAACGTTTTGGCTTGGACTTTGAAAATAATGTGCCGAATTTATGATTACATAGATTCATAAGTAAATATGATTTTGTTTTGTTTCTAGTATGATTGTAAATCACACTATCTTGTACATTAACATAGTACCCTTCTGGAAGTCTATTTTTTAAGATTATTTATTAATGCAATATGGAAAAAGGACGATATTTTATATGATAGATAATAAAATAATTTTGAGTGCATTCATCTTATCTTGGCAAGTTTTTCGATGTTTTATCAAGCCTTTCAAATGTTGAAACTTCTTTCAGTAATAGAAGAATTAATCTTTATAATAATCTTAAAATATTCCTGCTTAAAAATAAATAAAATTATTACTGTATTTAAAAAGGGTGCGATGTTTGATAAAGATTGATTGAGAAAATGCTATACAAATATTTAATGGTAAATACTACATTCCGCTTTGCTTGATTGATTTGATTATCAAATATGTAAAGTACAAAAATAATTTTACATCATTTAAGGTAATAGAATCCAGCAATTATCTTTCCTCATTTTTCAAAGTTCGAGAAGGAATACGTATATCTCTCACTTATAGTACGGTTGGAAAAAACGAATCTTGTAAGCACACATTGGAATGAAATAGAAATAAACCAATTATTTTTATTATATTATATTAGTATTGAAATACGATGAAACGTATGGTATTTAAATTAAACTAATCTATACAGCACAGACTTAAACAATTATCTCCATTCTTTCCTCACTTAAAATTAATATGGGTAGAAATTCGTATATCTCTGTCTGTTATTACCAGTACAAAACCGGCCAAAAAAAAATTAACTGATATAGTAATTACTATTTTCAGTTGATATATATTTTTTAATTATCCACTACTTTTATTTTTTTGCCGACTATTGACTGTTTCGACTGTTTTTAGCCGATAGTTTTTTTGTTTTAAGCCATGAAGTTTTGAATACCTGATTGTTATAACTACGTTGATGCATGCATATAAACAGAATGATTTTTTGTAACTATTTTCTGTAACTATATAGTGATCTTTAATTAATGTTAACACCTCCTTGGCATTATATGATACTCGATTTTGCTAGTCTTTTTTGAAACAATACATTGTTCAATTTATTCTATTGGCGCTAACATACTTTTGCAGTAAGAATTTCATTTTGCTTTAACAGCGCCTAGTGCACTACACTTTTCTATGCACAGCAAGAATTTTCGAACTGAATATTTCACGTCGGTATCAGTAATGATATAGGTGACTCTTCTGGAGTGAACCATGATTTGCGCTTGATATATGGCAGAGCAAGTTTATCGCAAATTTGTAAAATAATTTCATTCGCTTAGGCATTAGATTTCTTCAAATCAAACAACAAAAAATAATATATAAGTCAGTAATGCAATTTTGGACGTTCCATTGTTAGCGCATGTATATAGTGAATAGTAAATATCTACATGAAAAGCTGTTATTTTTTATAGAGAAATGTTAAAACCATCGAATATCAGTCGGGTTAGGTTGTTTACAGTAATACTGCGAATTTTATAAATATATATATCGCTGATCAAAATTCATGCAAGAAGATAATAAATAAATTCTACAATTTTTTATAGATCTAGCAAAATTAAAATGTCGAAAAAAATACATAAACATTCTCTCTTAATACATTATACAACATAAATGGCCATGATATTTAATATTAAAGGGAAAATCCAATAACACAAACAAAAGTTGATGTAAAGACGATTTACATAAACCGAATTTTATTTGTAGTCAATAAAATTTCGTACTGCCCAAGGCAAACCAGAATACCAGAATTTCAATTTAAGCAAGATAAAAACCAAATAAATATTGGGTAAGTTATTAATAAATGTTTTTTAATCTATTTCATCCCGTTTATGTAACGTTATGGGGATAGTACGCCACTGGTAATATAATCATATCTGTTCAGCAAGATTCATTTTATATGAGGTGGTGAACATTGAAAATAGTAACAGTGTTATGTCCAAAAATCCGAAAAATATTAATCTTGAATTGGTATTAAATATGTATCGATCATTGTAAATTTTTATAGTAGTACGAGTCTCAACCAGTAACCGATACCGGACGGTTCCATTTCAGTTGAGTTTTTTCGGTGATTTTTAATAAGTAGCATTAACAAAGGACAGACTAAAGAAATTAAAAAAAAATTAAGTTTCTAAATGTACTGGAGTATTGGATATTTTTACAATCCTAGCCAAACCCTTGACCCTGGCTATTCGCTTTTAATAATATGTTAGACACTTCATAATAAACCTATTGGGTGTACTGATATAGTCGAGAAATAACAGTTAAAACTATAACTATAATTTAGATATCTCTGTGTCCTTAATTAGTGAATATTACCAAAATAATAGTGGTGAGCCTATTCAGTTTATTCTTTGACAAAAGAAAATGCTGCCAATTAATCATGTTAAAATTAAGTTTAGGGTTTCGGTGAATGGAGGTAAAACGAAATGAAACAGTGGTGGTTTACATTATGTGACCGTTATTTATTGAAGTAATATAAACATGTGAAAAATACAAAATAGATAAAACAGATGGCAGCGGTGTTACCTGGTGACGAGGCTTAGGCAGTCGATGGTGGCACGTCTAAACCAAACGATGGTCGGTTACTGAATGATTGGAAATACCCTTCAATAACATACCAGATAAACGTCTCGGAGTTGCCAGCTATTCGTTGTCGTGTTCTAGTTGGCGGTGCTGGCAACCCACTCGTGTTCAACATTTGGGATTATATTTCTGGATATTTTATAGACCGTTAATCTACTATGTAAAATTCGACATGCCTCAAGATCGCTACATAAGTAAAATGTCATACTGAAAAGCTGTCAACACAGATCATTAATTACATAAGTTTACAAATTGCGAAAATGAGAACGATTCTCAACAAAATTTGATTCTCTGAATTCAGATTTTCAATCCGTGTGTCAAGATTTATTCTAGTTATCATTGGACATTTCTTTTTGTGCTGTGATTGTACTTTGGAACGTGTAAAAATTCGAATACAACATTGCAGAAGCATCGTGCTCTGCCCCATGAAATACACTCTAAGAAACGTATTTCTAGTATTTTGGTTATGCTGTGGTTAACACTGACAAGTCGTGGGTATCGAAATTGTTTTGTTACGCGTGCAGAAAAAGCTGTACAAGTGGTCAGTTGATAAAATTGTATAATTTTGAATTTCTATTAAAAGAACAGAAAAAATCATGTAGATGATTGCTACTTTTGCGTTTCTTGGTTACCATAAACCACCAGATCACTAAGCACGACCATTTAATGCAAAATTATCACAAGATTGGAGTTCGAATATGTCATAAAAACATTTTCTGGTTTTTTTTCTGATTTTATCCACAAAACATGGGCAACATGAACGATGAGCAAGGAGAGTAGCTACACCAAGATAGAGCTAAATTCAAATCATGATACCAAGGATGAGCATGATGAGCGACTTACTTACTGTTGCGATTACTGTTGGACATAAAAGACTCTGATTTATTCATGACGGTTAATGGCAAAAAAAAGTAAAATAGTGAATTTCTGTTAACTTGGATTCAGCTCCCCAATTTACCATATAAACAGCTTTTGATGGCCCAAGTATAAAACCGTGTATATTTGTGTCTTTAGCTCAAAATCGCCATTGAGCATATATAGTGCTTTTTTGAAATTTAAAGCAATTTTTGTAATTTGAAGAAACCTATAGATTGTTGGGGCATTGGTTATTTGTAGCAGTATGTGGAAAGTTTGAGTTGAGTGACAGAGAAGGAACATTGAACGTCGACCACTACGAAGAGTATAACAGACGGCCGAAATTCACATGGAGCGAAATCACTACGGACAATAGTATACATTGTTTATCAATTTGAACGTGACCATGTTTAACCACATGTTGTAATATCAATATCACCTCAAACATTATAAAAAGGCTGAATTATTTTTTAAGAATATTTTTGGAAAACACTTAAAGTAAAGCTCTCCAGACCACCATTCGGAATCAAGAGAAACAAGCGATAACCAATTACTATCTGGAACGTTCTTTTTAATTGGAAAGTTTCTAAATTTAATATATTTTATCCTACATGCCGACGAGAGTTTGTGGAAATATCAAAACAAAATCCTCAGTAGGTTTAATATAGCAACAAGTTTTCGACGATATCTGGGCCGGGATCCTCATCAGCCCGATTATTTAGCTTAATAACATTAAAGAGAATTAGTCGGTGTTCGATCAACATCGTTGCCCTCTGGAGACACCGTCGTCCTCGGTACGGCCATTTCGCCATAAATAAATTATTACTGTTTTATAACTAAACTCGCTACGCAACCAACATTGATTGATGCCGGCCCAGGCTTCGAATAAACGTCGGAATGGAAAAGATATGAGCTATAATGGTGACTAAAGTTATTTGAAAAGTTTAAAGTAACCTCAGGAGGGACATAAAACAAAGTTAAGCTTCTTTTATGGCTCTAAACTGTCATTATGTTTTACGGTAGGAAACAAATATGGAACATACTTCAAAGGCAACGAGAAAAAACTGCCGTGCAGATTGTAGATTCAGATAGGATTTTACGCTTTACTTTCCGTGATTTTTTAAGGAGTCAACATTGTTTGCTATCTGATTAGTTGGTAACATTTAAATGCAAATGAGCCTAGACATATCTGTCTAGAGCGGGCGAAGCAAAGATTATTATTTAAACGGTATATAGCGGCTGCTTATTTCTCAATTTACTTTTCCGGGGCGTAGAGAAATATTGTTAGGAATACCTGGAAATTTCACTGATTTTCGTTAGTAAACTCTATTTTAAATATATCCTAGAGTTTGAACCAATAGAAAACCAACTCAGTGTTTAAATATAGTTAATATATTTCGAATCAGGTTCTGAATGAACTAATTAAGATATCAATTGAAAAGTTCCAGGCCTACCATAGTAAAAGTTATTTTTTGACAATTTTTTTTTGTTATTCAACATAAATCCTTTGAAGGGTGATGGGCTGAATATAGCGACCTTCCAACTTTTCCATACCATTTTTGTAGTACGATCTGCCCTTTGATACAAAATAGGCCTCAGTTTCGGCGATCACCTCTTCATTCGACGAAAATTTCTTCCCAGTGGGCATTCTTTTGAGATCTGAGAACAGCAAATAGTCGCTGGGGGCCAGATCTGAAGAATACTGTGGATGAGGAAGCAATTCGAAGCCTAATTCATGGATTTTTGCCAGAGTTTTCACCGACTTGTAACAAGGTGTAACAGGTAACACTTTCTTTTTCTTCAAATGCAGCCATTTTTTGGCGGTTTCGTCCTTCAAAAGGCACGATAACGCTATGTAATAGTCGCTGATGATTGTCCTTGATTTTTTAAGCTAGTCAATGAACATTATTCCATGCGCATCCCAAAATACAGACGCAATAATCTTGCCAGCCGACTGTTGCGTTTCCCACGCTTTGGAGCGAGTTCGTCGTGTGATCGGAGTGAACTGATGGAGCCATGTTTCATCCATTGTCACATATTGACGCAAAAATTCGGGTTGATTGCGCTTGATTATCGTTGTCTTTGGTCAAAAGTGAACTCGCTCGGCACCCACTTTGCACAGTGCTTTCTCATACCCAAATATTCCTGAATAATATGATGTAAACGTTCAGTTGATATCTTTAGAGTGCCTGCTGTTTTATTCCATTTCAATTTGCGGTCATTCAAAATCATTTTGTGGATTTTTTAAATGTTTTCGTCGGTAACAACCTCTTTCGGGCGTCCACTGCGTTCACCGTCTTAGGTGCCTATTTCACCACGTCTAAACTTAGAATAGCAATCCTTGATGGTTAATTTTCCTGCGGAAGTATCCGGAAAACTGGTATCAAGCCAAGTTTTTACTTTAACTGTATTTGTTTCCTTCAAAAAGCAATATTTTATCAACACACGAAATTCCTTTTTATCCATTTTTTTATAATAACAAAAGTTGCTTCACTCAAACTGCTATAATTTAGAAAATAATGCTCCAACAGCTTTCAAAGTTATATACGCATCTTTTGAGGGTTATTGCTAACTGAAAAATATATCAATTTAATTCTAGTCGCGCCATCCATGTGTCAGGCCGGGGACTTTTCAATTGACCTGTTAATTAACTAGATATATTATAAAGAAAATAATAGGCCATACTGTGAAATGTATGCTAAATATTTATTTTATGGGAAAGATAAAGCTTATTTTCACTTTCATAGCTTTATTAAGCTATACTTAATGATAGTCGAATTGATATGAAAGAAATGTGGCATGGTGCCAGATATTATGATACAGATAATAACTGAATTACGAGCAACAATAATTTTGGTACCAAAATTGGCTGAGTACATTTCGGTAATCAGAACTGGCCCCTTATCTCCAGCGATATAACACCATTTGATTCTTCTTTATGTGTTATTTGTTAAGCCAATAATTTATATCAACGATTACCAGTGAATTGAATGACGGATATTCAACGGTGCATAGATGAAATTTGTTACATTTATGTAAATCTGTTATATACAAAGTCGATAAAAGAGTGCATATGTGCCAATAATACTCTTGAAGCCATTTGGCTGATGTACTATTCCATACCCTATGTGCTCTATAATTATATTAAAAAAAAACTTCATATATTGAAATACTCACTTCTTGTTTTAATATTATGGAGATTGTTAGGAGCTAGATAAAAAGGAAATTATTAAACCAACTAGTAGTTTTGGCAAATAAGCAATTAAAATAACAATTAATAAAATATTAGAAAAAATAAAGAAACTTCTGTTGCACATATATAAAACATTTCTTGTGAAAAATTGGTACAATATATATTAATCAAAATCATCAAAATCAAAATCGATAATGTTCCATATAATTTTGCCATCTTTCTGGCAACATCTAAACATCAATTCAATTTTTTTGCAGACATTTGCAGTAACAGTTTCCTTCGGTTAACAGACCGCAATACAATTGTTACAAGTTCTACTATGATTTCTTTCACTTAAGATTATTAACCCAACTTTTATCGGCAGTCACAATTTGTGTCTGTATACAGTGAGTAATACAATAATAAGTTATTTTATGTAAGGAAATGTTAAAAACCTTGAATTTAACACCTACTCAACTACAACTACAGTGGTATAGCTTACTATTAAGCTTATTATCATTGTCAGTATATAAAACCTTCCTGTCTCATACTATATTTCAAACTACTTTATTTTCACATAAAACACGAAATGAAATACACCCAACAATCAGTTTTTGTTATACTGGAATAATTTGTTCACATATTTCATACAAAAATGAATTTTCACTGCTTCGAGATTTGGAAAAAGAAAGAAATTGATCGGAGTGATATTAGGAAAATATAGTACTTCAATGGTGTTTATTAAAATTATTCTGAGAGATGTGTTGCTAATAATATCGTGAGCAGAATCCAAGAGCTTTCTTACTATAAAACTGGTTTTCTCGACAAATTCACCATCTGCAGCACCACATAATGTTCAGGATAATATACCACATTATTCATCTGATCTTGAATTCTTTGATGCTTCTATCAATCACAAAAACACGCTTCAGAACACGCTTGAACTGACAAAACCGAGCACAAACTGAATTACAAGTCCCTATACTAATAGGGTGACAGTTGTCCTAACTTAATGAGTACAAGAATTTTGATGGAAGGTATACTTTTTGTTTTCTTTTAATTCATTTATTACACTAATTTTACTAATTATTTTAATTTATTGTTACACTACTCGTTGTTGGCTAACTTACATTTTGTTTTTACAATAACTTAAATCTAGGTATATATCTAGGAGGACCCATCGGCCCTATCTCAGTCACTGATGTAATAGTGTTTATGTATTAATACTGCTGTTTTTCTATTAAAGGCACGTCACTACCTTACACAAGATGATGTGGCTTGATCGTTGTGAGTCTGTGTCCTGCTCTGGTGTTATTCAATTCATTACTTCGACACTAACATGAGAATGCAGATAATGAAAAGTCTGTCCTCATGTCCCTTACAAATCTATTGATTTTCTGAGTAACTGTCGGTATTTGAAGATTTCGGTGTAAGTAATTAGTCCTGTAGTATCTGGATGCACCTTCAATGCTTCTCAGGACTTTGTTCTGGAAAACTTGTATTGTATTAAATATGACATATCATTTCATAACATGCGTAGAGTAGGCTCCAAAACACTTCCTTGTGGTACATCTGCTTTACCATCTTTTATTGTAGAGTGGGCTTCCTCTTGTTTGACTCTAAATATTATATATAATTCTATAATTTAAGATTTTAATAGTTCAGTGTGTTGTTTCGGTAACATTTTCTGTACTTATTTCTATAATCGGTTTTATTCCTTTCAAAATGAGTTATTCAAATACCTTAAATATTACTGGTAGCAGGTAATATTTACAAATGTAAACATTTAAAAAATATGATATGGGCACCTCCATATTATAACTACAAAGTGGACCTATTCTCTTCATTGACATCACTATTAATGTATTTATCATTTTTGATGGAAAAATATATTGATTTATTTTTTTTTAGTTAATGAAAAACCTCTTAAAATAAACAACCCTTTAATAAATTCTGAAGAATAATTTTTTCTGAAAAAAAATTAAGATGCGACAAAGTCAAAGAAAACTCTGCGATTGCTGATATGATCTAACAAATCTAAATATATAATTAAGAGAAAATAATTATTTTTGGTTTCAAGTTCATCTATAAGCCAAAGCAAAAAAAAACAGCAATTATTATGCGCATAATAAATAACGAAAATTTATGATAAATCTGTGGGAATGAGTCCATCGTCCTCCTCGCCAGAGATTATCGACGGATAATGAAGAGACAAATTACTTAGTCAGGGCCTTAAGTCATAAAGGACGGTGGTCTGGGTAAAAGAAAAGCGGCAGCCGGAATTGAATGGAATTGCGACCTTCGCCCGAAGAAAATGCGAAATTAAATTTTCCGCCAGACCTCCGGGGACCGGGGATTTCGCTGATGAGATTGAAAATGCGAAATAATGATAGCTTTTGTCCGGAAAAATAAAAAGGGTGCGTAGCCGAGATGTGTCTCGGCCTGGAGTTTCGGACACAAAACACTAACAATTCCACCGAGTCTGAATTCCATTAAAGACGTTTGTTTCAGACGGAGGAAGAGGTGAATTAATATTAAAGGATACGTTTTAGAGCGAAATATTGTATATAAAATTATTTGACCACTACGTTTTTAGATTTCTTACAATAATTTCAAATATATTGTTTTTGTTTCGAATAGTCTTATTACTCTTAGTGATTCACCAATATACCTAATGGACAATAAGTATTTCTTGGCTCTAAGGTAACAGGTCAATTGAAAAGTCTCCGGCCTACCATAGTAACCCATATTTTTTGGCAAAAATTAATTTTTTCTATTCAATATAATTACCTTCAAGGGTGATATATTGAATATAGCTACCCTCCAACTTTTCGATACCATTTTTGTAGTACGATTTGTCCTTTTCTTCAACATAGGCCTCAGTTTCGGCGACCACCTCTTCATTCGACGAAAATTTCTTCCGAGCGAGCATTCTTTTGAGATCCTAGAACAGGAAA
Source organism: Rhynchophorus ferrugineus (assembly GCF_030347505.1). NCBI lineage: Eukaryota > Metazoa > Arthropoda > Insecta > Coleoptera > Curculionidae > Rhynchophorus > Rhynchophorus ferrugineus. The sequence continues at coordinate 27,005,880 of NW_027472583.1, read as the reverse complement.
TAGTCGCTGGGGGGCAGATCTGGAGAATACGGCGAATGAGTAAGCAATTCGAAGCCCAATTAATGGATTTTTGCTGTCGTTTTCACTGACTTTTCACACGTTACATTGTCTTGGTGAAGCAGCACTTTCTTTTTTTTTTATTCAAATGCGACCGTTTTTCGACGATTTCGTCCTTCAAACGATCCAATAACGCTATATAATAGTCGCTATTGATGGTCCTTCCTTCTTCAACGTAGTCAATGAAGATTATTCCATGTGCATCCCAAAATACAGACACCATAACCTTGCCAGCCGACTGTTGCATTTTCCCACGCTTTGGAAAGTGTTCATCGTGTGCAGTCCACTCGGATGACTCTCGATTGGACTTCGGAATGAAATTATGGAGCCATGTTTCATTCATTGTCACATATCGACGCAAAAACTCGGGTTTATTACGCTTGTTCATCTTCAAACACTGTTCCGAATCATAAACTCGTCGCTGTTTTTGGTCAAAAGTGAGCTTGCGCGGCAACCACTTTGTAAAGAGCTTTCTCATACCCAAATACTCGTGAATTATATGATGTACACGTTTAGTTGATATCTTTAGAGTGTCTGCTATTTCATTCAATTTCAATTTACGGTCATTCAAAATCATTTTGTGGATTTTTCAATGTTTTCGACGGCAAAAACCTCTATTGAGTGTCCATTGCGTTCACCGTCTTCGGTGTTCATTTCACCACGTCTAAACTTATCATACCAGTCTTTGATGGTTAATTTTCCTGTGGCAGTGTCCGGAAAATTAGCATCAAGCTAAGTTTTTGCTTCAACTGTATTTTTAAGAATAAAATTGTTGTGGTAGTGTTAATTGGATTATTTTTATGCATCCACTTTTCACCACCAGTACCAGTACGATACAAAAAATCTTTCCAAATTTGCCGTTGAGGCAGATGACTAAACGTATTTCAATATCTCTTGGTTTCCCTTCATACGGAACAAAATATCCCAGCTGTTGAATCATTCCATGTTCTTCGATTGGAAATGGAAATGTGTTATTCCCAACGATTCTCTATATTCTTTTTGCATTTTCATAAAGTCCATCATTCAGTAATGCCTTTAAATCCTCGTATTCATTTTTTATTTTGGCCAATTTCATTTGGCTCTTTGTCTTCGGTGTCCATGTTGAAATAAATGAAGCACAGTTACCATCAGCTTCACACATCATTCGATAACCTTCAGTCGCCTTTTTTTAATTGAAGTAACAACATAAATCTTCTTTAATTTTGTGTTCACATTTCAACGAAATGGCATATACTGAAAAGCGAAAAAGTGAGGCGTCAGTCAGAATTCCACATGAAGTTGGTTACGAACGTAGTCAACGTAATTTAATACACAGTAACACCACCTGTTATAAAACCTTTAAAATTAAATTATTGGTCATGTTGAAAACAAAAAGGTAATTTTAAACTACAATCTTTTATAATTTTAGGATTTTTTCAACATTTTTCATTTGATTTTTTGTTTCGTAATATAAAAAATGGAGGTGCGGATTATTACATTAATAGCACACCTTCATCTAAAGCGATTAAACTGCCTATCCTAAAGGGTCACTTCTTGAAACAGTACGATTTACGTTCAAAGTTTTGTCGGACATCGAAGCAGCTGAATCCCGAACATAAATCTATTTTTAATTTGCTAATGTTTCTTGTTCTAGTCGTGGAGGAAAATTAATTTCATTTGCGTCGACTGTAGTCCGCCCACCCCGTCCTTCCTTCACCGGTTCGGACCTAGAGAGAGAGAAACCGTACAAATTTACGGCCCTATTAAGACAATTTACCTATCAAGATTTTCGGGTGTTAAGGCGTAGCGCTAAAGATGTCTGGATTAGGGCCCGGGGAATGTATTAATTAGACTGAAAATGTTGAACACGCCGTCACCAAGACTCTCGAACGAATCCGTCGTTCCATCGCTATAAATTGTATTTTCTTTCGCTATAAGAAGTTTACTGTTTCGTATCGAACAGCCCCCTACCACCGGTCCCTCGCCCTCGTCGTCGTCCACAGTTGCCATCACTTTCGTATTCCTCTAAAGTTTCTCAAGGATTTCCTCGCGATTTCTTTTGTATCATAATTACATTTACTTTTACCAGGCTTCGCTTATCAAATGTTTTTACCTGATTACTCAGTCTCCGATTTATATATACGATTATGAGTTGGAAACACTTTTTTCTATTCTTCTATTAGAGTTGTGAACATCACTTACAACAAACTTTCTTCTTTACATCTTTTCTTGTACCAAATTTTGTTACACTGTGATGGCTAGTAGAAAATGTTATTATTTATGATATATAATACATTTTCAAGAATAATAAGTAATATCGTGATCGTTCTAATCTCAATTACACCTAATGATCACGTAATCAACTTTCTTTAGTTGTTGAGTGGTCTTGGAAGATTTATATTCAATGAGACAAAGGTTATTTCAGATTGGATTTTTAAAAAAATTGAAAATCAATTTCTTCCAAGTGTATCTTTAAAATAATTTGATCTGAAACCCCCTTTTTGCCATCACTTCCACCTCCATCTCCACCTTTTTGCCATAATTATTGTGTAAAGAATATTACCAGATGCTTGGTGTTTCTCGACCTAAAATAAGTTCTCCATTTAATACTATCGGGTAATTCAGCGTATACAAAATTACATTTTCGATTTTCTTTACTTTTTAAATGTTTACCAAAGCCCATAAAATACTTTTAGAAAGTTATCGTAGTAAAATTAAAAGTAAAGTAGTAAAATTATTATGCTGTTTCCTCATATCCCAATTATCGGTTTTGGTTTTAACGATTTAAAAGTGGTGAATTTGGTGTCAGTGACGAAAAACGGCCATGAGTACCAACAAAGTTTCGAAGACAATGAACAGTAAAATTGATTGGACGAAAATCCAGTCTAAATTCTCAAAGAGCTTTCAGACAGCTTATTAATTGATACATAAACTGTATGTAGACGTCTACATGCGATCGGATCCAAAAAGACGGAACCAGATAGCTACCACACGAATTGACTGAAATCCCATTTCGAACCCATTCCATCTGAATTGTTTCCAGTGTATTGGGACTGGAGATAAAAAGATGACCTGTAAGAATATTCGCAAGCACAAAAAGATACTGATGTGCCTGTGATGGTATAAGCAAGATGAGCTGCTAAAACTGAATAAAAATGTTACTGTAGATATCTATGGACGACAGTTGAATAAATTGAATGATATATTTTTGCAAAAAAAAACGTAAGTAACGAACACCAAGTCATCCCCCTGTATGATAATGCTCGGTCACATGTTCCAAGAAGTGTGAAAAATACACTGTTGCAATTAGAATTTAAGGTTTTATCATTGTGTGTTAACCACATATTAAGACTGAAATAATGTGGCAATTTGTGCCACTCAAATATATTGGTTAATATAAATTGCCCTAATGTTTCGGAACAAATGGCTTTTTATGTGAAAAAAAATTATCATAATATATGAATGCATGTATTAGGTGCATTTATAGTGGAAAATTATAAAAATATTGTTGTGTACCTGACACAATTGGTAAAGTACTAAAATATTGTGAATTGACAAAGAATGTATTACAATATACACAAATTATAGCAGGTCAATTGAAAAGTTCTCTGTCTACCATAGTAAAACACATTTTCTTGGCAAAATTAGTTTTTTTTTATTCAACATAATTCCCTTCAAGGGTGATACACTGATTATAGCGACCAACTTCTCGATACCATTTTTGTAGTACGATTTATCCTTTGCTTCAACATATGAATCAGTTTCGGCGATCAGCTCTTGTTTTGACGAAAATTTTTTCCCAGCGAGCATTCTTTTGAGATCTGCAGAATACAATTCGAAGCCGAATTCATGTATTTTTACCATCGTTCACACTTTTTTTTCAAATGCGGCCGTTTTTCGGTGATTTCGTCTTTCAAAGGGTCCAATAATGCTATGTAATAGTCGCTATTGATGGTCCTTCCCTTTTCAAGGTAGTCCATGAAAAGGATTCCAGGTAGTCCATGAAAAGGATTCCATGCGCATCCCAAAAGACAGATGCCATAGCCTTGCCAGCCGACTGTTGAGTTTTCAAAGGCTTTGGAGCGGGTTCATCGTGTACAGTCTACTCGTATGAACTGTTGATTGGACTTCGAAGTGAAATGATGGAGCTATGTTGCAGCCATTGTTATATATCGACGCAAAAACGCGGGTTTATTACGCTTGATCATCTTCAAACATCAACTCCGAATCATCAACTCGTCGTTGTTTTTGGTCAAAAGTGAGTTTGCGCGGCACCTACTTTGCACAGCAGCTTTTTCATATCCAAATATTCGTGAATGATATAATGTACACGTTTAGTTGATATCTTTAAGAGTGTCAGCTATTTCATTCAATTTCAATTTAAGGTCATTCAAAACCATTTTGTGGATTTTTTAATGTTTTCGTCGGTAACAACCTCCTTTGGGCGTCCACTGCGTTCACCGTGTTCGGTACTCATTTCACCACGTCTAAACTTAGCATACCAATCCTTGATGGTTGATTTTCCTGCGGCAGTGTCCGAAAACTCGGCATCCAGCCAAGTTTTTGCTCCAACTACATTTTTTCCATTCAAAAAACAATATTTTATCAACACGCGAAATTCTTTATTATCCATTTTTTTTCACAATAACAGAAGTTTATTCGCTAAAAATGCTATAATTCACAATACTACTACTCACTAATGATCCGACAGCTATCAAATTTATATACGCATCTTTTGAGGGTTGGGACTAATTAAAAAACATATGGATTTAATTCTAGTAGCGCCATCTATGTGTCAGGTCGCGGACTTTTCAATTGACCTGTTATACACAAATTATAAGATTACAAAAGCGAATATAAATATAAAACAAGAACTGAAAAATTCACTAAAACGCGTACTGATTAATTACTGGCGATATGGTTTATTATTAGAAACCGTTGGAATTTATTATCTATTATTAGTAAACTAATTAAATCACTAATAAATAGTAACACGAAGGTAGTCTGTTACAACTGATTCCACAATAAATAATTGAACAAACGACGCCTTAGAATTTCAGAAGTTTTACTCCTGTGAATGATATTTAAATGTTTATGATTTCGGTTAATATTGCTTGATAAGTTAATATACAGTAAATCTATCAAACGCAAAATGTGGCGGAAAATTAATAAGAAGGTTGAAATAACGTCCAACTGATTCATGGAGTATGATTGGTACACTTACTTACAACGAATGTGATCAAATTTTGTCAATATATTTGGTTTCTTATAAAATTATTATCGATTTGCTTGAAACTGTTATATAACAGTGCTAATAAATTTTAGCTAAAATTAAACTTTAGCAATACAATTATTTTCTAAGACTTTTAGGAAACAATTTAAAACATTTTACCGAGTGTGAACGAGTTGACACACCCCTGCACATTACGAATCGTTTCCTGCAATTGAACCTCGAATACACACCGTTGTGCACTTAAGCGGGATTCACTCCGCACGCCCACGGCGGCCTCTATCGGAATCCTACACGAACCGACCGACTGATAACTAAAAGCCGCAAGTAATCTGAGTAATTACTCGACGCTGACGATTGTTTAGGCGGTTTGCTTAGGGCCTTGCCCATTAGGCCCTCGAGACTCATTTATATAATTGAAATTTTATGTAATATTTCGGCGTGCCGTTCCCGCAGGACTGACAGGAAGATCATTAGGATAATGAACGCGCAGAGTCGATTCCCGTTTTGTCTCTTGGTGGAAAAAGTTTTCGTTTCCGAAATACAACCGAAACATCGCCGTTTCCTGTCTAGATTAGATTCGCGTTTATACCCGAGAAAGTCGGTTTGGTAATCTAGTGATAGTTGCACGTTACACAAATGTTAAATAACTAAAGCTGTTAATGCGATTTAAAAAATTGGCGGTGTATATTTCTGTATCGGTGTATATATCTTAAATATAAATATATATAGTCCGTCCAATAAAATAGTTGATAGACATCAACATATGACATAATTATGTCGCTGTATTATATTTAAATATTGGTTTACCTTTATCGGTTTATGACCTCTAATTATAATTACTAATACTGAAGAATTTTGCAGACACTCGGCAACATGGCAATTATATATTCACATTTTCGGTTACAATTTGGGATGCATAGGATAGTGCTCTATCTCTCTTTAACTAGGATGAAATGAAAAGGAATAATCCACTAAGAATTTGAAAGGAATTTTACATTTTTACAAACTACATACAATGTAAGGATCTGTCAATACAATTTTTATAAGCAATATATTTGACGTTAGCTATGTGTACCAGCTGTTTTATTTGAGAGGCTATATAATTATCGTATCACTGATTTCAATTTAACAGGGTAAGTGGTAAAGTCGGAGGCACGTAAAGGATCGGTTTTGGTATGTAAACACTCACTGGAAGTATGTATATATTCAGATTTTATTTATTATTTCTTGAAAATGCACATGATACACACAATACAAGTAGTTATTCATTATCTAGTAGTTTTTCCTTAATATTGTTCTTCATGTCCAGATGAAAGGTATTAGATCCAAACTTAATTAGCGTTTGATGGATATACTCTCACTAGTGCCCACCACTTAAGTTTATAAAATATTTTACCAAAAAATTGAACCGACTTCAAAAATAAACAATGAACTCACGAAAAATTAAAAATAAACGTAAATTTTTAGCACAAAAAATATTTCAAAATAAAATATCTACTAATAATCGTGGTAATAAGCAAAAAAAAAATAAAGAAAAACTTTATTGAGCTTCAAGCCCCGTGGTCCGCTGCCTAGCCTAGATGATTTGACAAATGTTCTAACTAAACTTGAATAACAAAAAGTTATTGATCTCACCGTGAGTGAAACCGGCGACCTCGGTTTGGGAGCTAAACGCTTTAGCAATTACACCATAGAAGCAGTTATACACAATATTTCTACGAATTCTTATATATTAGAGTTAGTGCTTAAAAAGTCAACTGAATGGCTTTTGCACTGAACGACTTCCAATTTTCCGTCACATCAGCTCAGCAATAACACTATACACAAATATCTGATTATTTTAGATAAAAATATGTATAAAATTTGTACGTGCCTTTGAAATTTGAGCGTTTCCCTCGATCCCCCCCCCCCCCTTTTTTTTTTTCCCGAAAGATCTTGACTTGGCTCCAATGGGACCACCTCGGAAGCGCATTCTTTTGAATAAAAGAATTTTGAAAATCGGTCCACAATTAACGGAGAAATCCAAGAACATACATTAAAAAGTACAGTCGAACATAGAAGAGGTTTTCAGACAGTCAAACTATAACTGTAATTTTTAATTTTGTTCGCCATTTCTAGACACAGTTCGTATTGACATCTCTTGGTAATCTATTTACATCTACTCCAGTGTTGTAGCGAATAGGATAATATCGTCTATATCTGAATTTAAATAAATTCATTTTCTAAATACATGCAATTTATTTTGATTACATTAGCTCGTGAATTATTAAAAATTTTAGTACAATAGCACTATTGATGGATGATCGATCCACTAATTCAAGCCTGAATAAAAAAAAAGACCGGATGAAGGTACAGCAGCCGGAGAAAGTCTGTGGAGATATGGCATGCCGTTGTGAGACGAGCATAGTTTGCTCATTGACTTCTTTGAATAATAGAAAAACATTATTATTAAATAATAAGCAGTGTTAGTAGAATAACATTTTTGTTTCTCCAAGATGACACAAAATTAGTTCATGAAAACGATTTTACTCTTCAGATCTGGGTGCTAGCGATTAATGTTTAGTGAAGATCACAAAAAGGAGCACTAGGAAATTTTACTCAAATGAAGAAGTAATTGTCCGAAAAAAACACTAAAAAGTTTGAGGAGAGGTGGAATTAATGTATCATACATGAGCAAAGCACCAATATATTGTTGTCAAATTTAGTACGAGATTTTTTATTTTGTTCGAAATTGCCGCATGCCTTTATCAATCCGGATTCTATTAACAATACCGATCACACAAAATAAAATGACCACCTAGTTATGTAGATCCGCATTAATTATTTACATAAAATCACCATACATAACGTTATCTCACCCGACCCACACTGATTTTTGTCGATTTTCGAATTGCAATTCGTTTAATTGAAGCAGACTTTTATCAATGACCTGTCCGATTTTTATATCGCCAATTCTTTCTGGATTATTTGCGTACGATTTGCTTTTCAAATTTGATTTCAGGTTCAATTCAGGTGTATTATACAGGGGTTTATAATAAGAGCGCTTTCGATATAAAACAAATTAAGTAGATTTCAATATTTTTTAATTTGAAACGGTATTCATACTGAAGACTGATTATTATTTAACGTCTCGGGAGTAATACATTATACTTAGTAAATTATACTTGGCTAATTATATTGGGTTTCTTTATGCTTTATGATAAATAATTTACAATGTATTACGTAGGTTTTACCAAAAGTTTTAGTTCATTATGAGTATGACAAAAATTATTATTCTACGAGCTGTAGTAACAAGAAATTCCTCATGCCTGCATAAAATAAAGGCTTTTTTCTAATAAACTTAGAATGATGCTATCTAGGTCAAATATGCGCCGCTTGTTTTCCATTATGTTTCTCTCTGAAAACTCTTGTTACTATTGTTAAAAAATTGAGACGGTATATTTCCACAAGACTCTCTTCGCGATGGACAGAAAAGGGTAGAATCACTTGGTACCAGGTCTGGATAACAAGATGTCTCATAACAAAAGCGTCATAATTAAGTTCTCGGAGCTTGGTAACTCGCTGCCGATGTGTGAAGCCTGGCTTTGTTGCGTAGGGAGCAGCTCGTAGTATATGATTTCTTGTCAGTCTCTACACAGACATAACAAAAGTTTAGTCACCGTTTGTGCCAGCTCATTGTCTTTAGCTCGCGATCATTTTCGCTTGACATTGTTGTAAATGATTCACTTTACATGGTCAGTAACCATTTACTTCAGGTATGGATCAATTTTGGTATGGATTTTATTGCCAATTACAAATGTAAATTTCATCCATGAGTTTTTTTAGTTCAACTGGTGTCACCCACACTACCTTATTCGAATCCAGCCTTTTCCAAGTAGTTCAAAACGATTTTTTGTATAATGCTTAGCTCCTGTGTAATAGAAACAGAGCTTATATGGTGGCTAGACCCGGCTTTTCCATGATTTTATCCACATATTCGAGAAATTAGAATGTGGTGCATCGCCAAAATTGAAATTACCGAAGCGGAATCAATGAAACCAAAACCTGTGTTTGACTGGGTATTATAATGTCAGTAACCATAAACACTATTCATAGTTACAGTAGTCTGATTGAGTTACGTTTTAATTTTTATAGAAAACCATTTATATTAAACAAATTATTATAAAAAATTATTTAAAACTATTTTAAAATGATTATTTTTTTGACTATTATTTGTTTTTTTAATTTGCTGATGTACATTATTGTTTAATTTCGAATTGACTGTCAAATTATTCTTTTAAAACAAAATATCGCCCTTATAATTTCATTTAATTTACTTTTGAAACAGCTGCTAAATAAATTCGTAGTATATGGATAGTTTCCAGCGGAATAGTGTTCCATTATTGGATCAAAACATTAGCCAATTGTTTCAATGATGTTGGATATGGAAGTAATGATTCAATTATGTTGAGGCGATTTCGTTGGCCAGGGGAAATGTTTGATGATATTCTGGTGCTCATCAAATCAAGATTGAACCTTTTTGGCTGTACGGATGGGCATTTGTCGCTGTAGTTTGGTGCTGTCTGCCCACAATTCTTGTTAATGTTCGTCTGTCTTTGTCAGTTAACTTTGGGTTTCGTCCTCTATTCCTGTTAGCCGATGATGTTTTACCATATTTTGTGTATGCTTTCACTATCGTGGATACTGTCAGAATCTTTAGTGGATTCAGTTGTTTTCGTCACAGACGAAGATTGAAAAATCACACATCACATCCATGACTTGTTTTAACCGTAGTAGAACAAAGCTCACGCACTGAATACCCTGAAATATAACCTATATAATACTCGTCGTGAAACTGAACAATACATACTGGTGGTATTATTTATACGGAAGCCGTATTGTCAACCTGTAACGAGATATACTATATTACATGGTATTCATATTATTTTTTTTATCTATTAGAATAATTATATATTGAAAAAATAATTGGTTCTTTTTACTATGCTGAACTTAACATTTTAGTACAAATTATGTCGCAAGTGGTTTGTACGCTATAAAAATCATAATATATCTAAAGTTACAACTAGTAAAGTAGTATTATTAACAAATGTGGTCGTTATTATTCCTAATATTCATCCAGGAACAGTCTCTTGTGATACACCTGCATAGGCAAGTAAAATCTGAATACTGGTCGCCGTATCTTATTTTAAATTTAAAATTGGTGGGGCCAGCTAAGTGATTTCTGTTCAGAAATCAATTTTGGTATACCCTTACTTACCAGGTGTTATTATTAGATCATAACTTTTATTTTTGATACTTATTATTTTGTCTATCCACTGTTATTATTAAAGTCGTCGTCTATTGATAAAATAATAGGTTCTTTTTATTATACTAAATTTAACATTTTAGTGGAAAACATGCTCTAACCGAGCAAATATGTCGAAAGTGGTTTGGTCGTTATAAAAATGGATATTTTGATTTGCAAGACAAGGAACGTGAACAATAGTTAAAGCTCAGTGATAAATAACTAATAAGTCTATAAAAAAGTATGGGAGTTGTTTTATAACCAATAGATAAATTCTTCTGAAATAATGCAAGCCAAGAACATTGAAAGGCGTTTGTTATTTGACTCATGCTGGTACAACAATGCTAATAGCATTATTGTCGACATTTTTATCCGAAGATGATGATTCAATACAATTATAGTGTTTAATTTTATGAATTTATTACAATTAAATTATTTTTATATCTATCCGATCAATATATTGATTATAAGCAATAATTTATATTCCTTAGTGTTCCGTTTTTGCCCAAATACACCTTATAAACAATCCTAGCATATTGTACCGTCCAAAAACAGAGAATAATCTAGTTAAAACAAGATCCTGCAAACATTTTGCGCCATTATAAATTATCGTCCTGTTAACAAAACAATTCGGTCGAGCGTCGCGACGGATCTGGCCTCTCTGCCGGTTAATTCACGGCAAGCCCAACCTAACCCGGTCCGGGGCCTTCGAACTTAGTTAGGGCTGGAGAATTTCGCCCAACAAATCGACCCGCAGGGCTATTCCCCAGCTATTTGAAGACACTTTGATTAATATCCCTTTTGATACATAATTTCGCACAGAGCCGGAACCGCACGCATTAATTCAATCTCATTCAATTATAATCTATTTCAGCCACTGTATATCAAAATAAAAAAAACACTGCTGAATGTTTCGCTCTCGCTTTGTTTCGAATTAACGGCGATTATTTCTCGGCCGAAGAAAAAACTAACTGCTTTATTACGTGAGCGAGCGAAAGAAAAAAAAAGGAAACATCATTGTGTTCTTCAGAGGTTTAATCAATAAGCTAAATCCAAATTAAATAATGAAATACGCTTTCCTTCTTCTTCTTCTTTTAAGTCCTTTATACCCTGCGGCGACCGCATGGTACCAATCCTTACGCAATCCAACGTGCGAGCCAAGCGTTGCATACCGTAGAATTTTGTGCAGACGGCCGTACAGTTCCATATTATTTTTGAATGATTTTATCCAGAGACTAATTTTGAGAATAATATTAGTTTGTTTCCAATTCCTAACTAGTAGACAGTTATTAGTCTTATTAGTAACTTTTTACCATCTTTCGACCCATTTTTTGATATCGTCATAAGAAGTGAAGTGCTGCTCAGATAGACCACGGCTCATATGTCGGAATATAGTAATCAGAAGGATCAAGGTCTGGAGAATATGGCGGGGGGAGTAACACTCCCCAATTAATTGCTTCAAAAGTTATTTTTATCAGTTAGGCAACATGGGGCCGATCATTGTCAAGCTGAAGAATGGTGCTCAACTTTTCCAGAACCAGAACGTTCCTTGTCTTTGGCGTCAAAATAACTGGTTCTAACAGGTCAAAATTAGTATCTACATGTTGAAATGGATGGCGTATATTTTCTATAAGCTTCACGAAGCACTCGATGATCTTCAATTTGAAGTAAAAATGTAAAACTTACAGCAAATACAATTTACTCGGTACAAAACACACATTTTCAACGCAATGCAAAAAAAATTATTCACACTTCGACGAAAATGACACATACTGAAAAGTGATGCCTGTCAGTGAGTCTTTAATATGATTGGTTACGAATATACCCAATGCAATTAATATACAATAACGAATATTATAGCTCAAAATAAACAACATATTGACCACTGAACTTTGCGATACTTAAAGCTTTATACTATATTGCAATTGAATCTTGCAAAGAATGGCTCTTCCTTGTCGATTCCCAAAATTCCCTCGAATGTTTCTTGGAACAGAAATTCAATCATCCCTTGGTCACCAATTCCCTATGAATCATCCGTACCCTCTATCTGAATAGCTACAAGATAACTTTAGTGTGCATCTCTTCTCACGTTGGCATATAGACAACCTCTTCCCTCCCCCTGTTACAAGTGTTTGTATCCATACTAACCTTATCCCATTCATTTAGTGGTTCACCAAGAATGAGGTAGCCCCAGGAGGCCAACCATAACAAGCTCTTTAGAATGAAAACGAAATTTTTTCTTCTCTTTACGTTATTTCCCTTCGTTACTTTGCGGTAGCTCTTGTTCTTGTCACCACTTGATGACTTAACTGTGGGCCGCTCACTGTGAGTTTTGTCACCTTGCCCTTGCCTCAATTTACCACAGACTGTTCGCGACTGTTCACTACTCACCCAACTTAGAGTTATGTATCGGATGCCCAACTTTAAGATTAACAGGAGGAAATACAGACAGACTCCTTGAATTTCTACGAGAAATCGATTATCTTCAGAGAGTCTAGATAATAGATAAGTGTCGCTAACCAAATCACCATTACCATTTCGGTGACGTTACTAGTATATGCGGTCTGGATGGATTGTCTATTTTGTCACGGTTGTGTTTATTGACCCGAATTTGTGTCCACTTTTAAATTGTATCACACTATTTATACTATAAGCCGTCCTTTTTGTGCCATTAACGCAATCTTTGTCTATTCCCATTATATCAAGATCCTTTTTTGCAGTTACAGAATTACGACGTTGTCAAAGCGACGAAAAAATCATCAACTTCTAAGCTGTTTGAAAGTTCTTTAATAGTTTTAGCTGCTTTTCGTTCAATAAGTCTTGTATTTCATATTACAACCCCACTGACTTGATTCCTTAAATCGGTGAAATCAAAACAGACAATTGGAATAGAACAGAGCAGCGTCAACACATGTTTCTAAAACTATTTGATGAGCTTCGGCTCAAAACTGCTCAATTTTAAGTAGAAGAATGTCAAAACCATTGAAATTACCAATTAGATCAGGCCGCTGAACAGTTTTTTGCACTGATACTTCGCATTTGCACTAATAGGTATCGCTGAACTAAATAAAAAACAAGCACTTAATATTGCATTGGGGCCATTCATATACTTAAATTAATCATATTACTCGACAATAAAGATAGGATAGGTACGTTCAAAGAACAAAGGTCGAAAAGTTTCAAAAACTTTATTTTAAAAAATTAGTTTATTTTTACTGTATTTCCTAACGATTTTTTCTATGGATTACAAAGAAAGGAAGAAGGAAACGAGCCGTCCAGTTTAAAATTTCTTATTTAATTAAAATGGAAGAAGCGGAACAATCGCCGCGCGTCTTGCAACGGGCAACTAAAAGAAATCCTAAACGGATAATCTGAGCGAGTTTTTGCTGGGGGCCATCTCTCTGGCAATAGCGGAATAATGAGAACGACGCATTATATTAGGATATCCGTAGGGTAGGACCGTCTCTGCCGCCTAACAAAGGGACGCCGTCAGAAAATTCGTTGGCGTAGGCACTGTTAACCATTGTTGTTCTGTTTCCTATAAAAATAAATGTATTCTCTTACTTTATGCCATGTAATAATTGAGAACAACCGTACAAAACACAATACCGAACTCGTTGTAACGTCACGAAACACTCGAATTTTTTATTGTGTTTAAATAAAAATTTCGTTATTCAGATTAGACTTATTTTGTTCATTTTGTTTTTGTTCATAGGCTAATAAATTTATGATCTATATATTAGTATGGTAGTAAATTAATTTTCTGGGTTTAATTTTGATGAAATATTTTGTGCTGTAGCCATTCAATCAATTGGCGAATCCCCCTATGATAAAGCTTTTTGTGTTTACCTTGAAAAAGAATATTCTCAACAGAGTCAAGCCGTTAAAACTAGAATCCTGGATTTGCTAATGAAGAAACATTTCCAGAAACACTTTCTCGGTTTATTCCAGAACAGAAGAGCCAAGTTCATGTAACTTGTAACGTAACATAATTTTTTATTTAGGATGATGGTAGTTGACTCAAGTATAGAAGTGACTTGTCAGTAGGTGGGTGTTTGTCTATTACTGCGTATTACTATTGACGATTTCGATGGAGATGGTAAAAATAGTCCTGTTAAGCCGAGGGTCAAAATAGGAATGCAGAAATGATATCCATATATAGATATCTTCTGAAAAAAATATCGACAATTTTGGACGATATATCGATATTTTTTATATATGATATCCATAAAAAATATCACTACCTTTTAAAATATTTCAAATATATATATATATATATATATATATATATATATATATATATATATATATATATATATATATATATATATATATATATATAAGGTTAATTAGTGAAATATTTTTATTTTTTCTTAAGAATATCGATATATATTTAGTAATATATCGATATTTTTTTATATTTGTAGAAAAATAATATCGATATTTTTTCGGTAGGTCCCCTGTGTTAGAGTAAGTAAAACACGAACATAACAATATAAGTTTGTCACATTTGGTGTTTGATCATACGTTATATTTACAAATTCGATCGATCTTGTTTTGGTCGGAGTTTTCCTTTTTTTCACTATCTTCGTATTGCCTTTCAAGTTCGCCTAGGTTGTCCTCTGGTCTTTATTATTTACGTCCTTTAACCCTGACTCTCTTAATCGACTATTTTCTCGTTCATACAATGTAAGAGGTACTACCAGCTAGTTTTTTATTTTTTGCCCGTACATGATCAGCAAAAGTTCTTCTCGATTTTTTATGTTTTGGATATTCTTATATCCTGCGTGGAGTATCAGCAATATTAGAATTTATTCAAAAGATCACAAGAGATAACTTTATAAACATGAGCGTCCTCAAAGACTGGGTCATTTTTTAATATATCGAATTCAAAGGTTGACAAGAAGGTAATACGAGTAGTAAATAGCTATGAAAAATGTTTCAATCGTATATTAAAACGATCTTTTGAATTTACAAAGGATGTTCTACTATTGAAGAGCTGCATAAGAAATAAACATAAATATTATCTAAGATTTCTAAAACAATTTTTATAGAGCATTATATCATTTGTCGCTATTATTATATATGCATAATAGCCAATATAGCCGTATATTAAAGTATGATAAAATCTCGAACTTCAAACCAATGTTCATCCAGTACAAACATAAAATACCAATTGATAAGATGTTAAAATAATACGTCATATTAAAGCATATTTTATTACATTAATTGATAATCACCTTAAAATGTATCTAATTTTTAAAATAATTACAGTAGATAATTTATAATTTACTCAGTTTCGCTGTCAATGCAACTTAGATTTTGTTTTCTCCATTTCTTAACCAATATAGCCTGTTTAACTATTATCCCTAGGTTCAGCTCTAATCAGCTTCTTAACTGAGAATCTATTATTTTTTTTATATACTCCTCTTCTCTCCGCCCCTTCTTTATTTAAATATTTTATCCATACATTTTTTGAGTGAATTTATAGTACAAAAGATAGATCTGGCAACATCACCTGTTGTGGGAACATATATAGCGTAAAAAAATCGTTGAATGGTTAGCCGAATTGACATATCTAGCTAGCTCCCTGTCTATTTGTGTTTTTTACCTTATTTGTATATAAACTTTAACTATGCCAAACATCACACATTTTCATGCTCCCAATATCCCTAAGAAGTTAAAGGTTTGGCTTAGAGTATAAATATATAGATCAAGCATTGCTATGAGACTACGTGGCATTAATAATAACAGTAAAAAATTCCAGAAATGAAATTTGGTACATACCGAAGGCATACCATTTCCAGTATGAACATATCAATAGACAATCGAATTTCGGAAACGTTGCCCTGGAAACGCGAGACAATATGCCGCCAGTAATGGTGCCGGCGAGTTCCAGAGATATGCATCGGAAAATATTTAGTTTTCCATAGACAATAAGGCGACGGAAATGCACTCAGTACGCGCTTATTTCTCGGCGAATTGAAATCAACAATATTTTGATTCGGCCGTAGGAAACGAAACGAAATATGGAGCACCACTTGGAAACAGTATCTAGCTATTTTAGTTGGTGTATTCCCCTTTATAAAATTTCTTCGGTGTTCGAAAATGTCGAGCTTAATAAAAGGCTTTTGAAAACAAGCTTTTAGTTATATCTGCGTACTTTTCTTTTACTTTGTACGATGTTGTTTCAAAAAGAAATATAATTGAAAGAATATTTTTGAATAAAACAATCGATACGTTTCTAATTTATAATAGTTTTAAACATTTAATAGTTTAAGATGAGTTTTAGTCGTCAATCATCTAGTTATGTCTTCTCTAGAAATCTATGAAACTATTGAAATATAACTCAAATAGGTTATTTATTTTGCTCCCTTCATTGTAACATTCCTTTGATACAATGTTTTTCCTGTCTTGCAAACTGTTAATACTGAACTGTTAATCCAAATAGTTTTCACTAAAACGATATTCAAATAATATTTCCTGTTGACAGTTCAGACTTGCAGAAATGCACGATAAATAATACAATAATTTTTATGGTTTCGTATTTTGTTTTTATCGCGACAGTATAGTAGGTGTATGATGAATAAATTTTTATTAGGACTGTGAACATGTTTTAAAGCTCTGGTAATACAGTTTATTTTTACTGTAATTTTGCTTTTACTAAGACTAAACCAAGAGATTCCACGAAGGTGTTTAAAAAATGCAGGAAATTTTACATTTTTCATTAAACTGAAAGTGCTACTGATCTTGAAATTTTCGAATGCTGTCACCAACTTATAAACAACTTTATTGATAAAACATGTCAGTATTGGTTTTGACGTGTTAAAGTAGAGATATCGATGTGGGTGACAAAGAACGCCTGAGGGGTGGAATAAGGAGTTCAAAGCTCGAATCGAGCAAAATGGTTCGCTGAAATTACTGTCGAACTCCACGAGGAGTACAAATTGAAAACTGTCGTTATTTTTCAGCTTTTAGAGTTCGATCACACAAAAATTGTTACATATTTTTTCGGTGAAATATGAACTAGAATCTACAAGCTTGAACAAAATTTATTTTCTTTGAAGAAAACAAAAAATCGGTCCAATTTAAGATAAATATAAATTCTTCATCATACCTCTGAAACTATTCCCGAAACTTTCTTTCACTAATACTCGTTATCATATCTCTCTATTATCATTCTAAGCGCTTCAGCTGCAGTTTTTGGCATAGCAATATGGCATCCACTTTCCACAAAGGGCGCTTGTTGGGCTCAAAACCAGTCAGTAAGTATAATATTATACTTAGAAGTATAATATCAATGTGCTGTAACTAATTCGCAAATGTAATGATGAGGAAATGTGTATAAATAGTTTGCTTTGATGTATCATTTTCCCGTTTGTCCTTTGGGTCCCTTGTTTTCGGCAGGTGGGTGAAGGATGGACTAAGTTTTACCACTAATATATGATCAGGCTGAGTAAACATGCATTGAGACTCTTAACTGGGTGCTATTCATCTTTAGAAATCCAAATTTATTCACTAGACATTGGTCCAACTATCACTTAATTTTGTCGATGCTATATTACCTGATTCTACAAGAGATCTATATTTATGACACAACTCGTATAACTTCGAAAATAATAAAATAATGGCCGAAAATGGAGAAAAGCCTTAAAGCACTTAATAAATGCAATGCAAGCAACGTTAAGTAACTTATAAGTTGTTTTACAATAAATCATTGAACATACATAAAGTATATAA
Source organism: Rhynchophorus ferrugineus (assembly GCF_030347505.1). Classification (NCBI taxonomy): domain Eukaryota; kingdom Metazoa; phylum Arthropoda; class Insecta; order Coleoptera; family Curculionidae; genus Rhynchophorus; species Rhynchophorus ferrugineus. The sequence goes on along the minus strand of NW_027472583.1, from coordinate 26,987,587 downwards.
GTGAAAATCGAAGACAGATACACACTAGACAATGCACTTTACTTAATGCAATCAATCACTGATAGCCACGGAAGTGCACTTGTTGGCACTTCCAGAAACATTTCGAGAAAACTGAGCATTCATCTTAATCCAGGCGGCCGTGGAAACGCGGCTCGGCCTGACTTCGGTAACAAACTCGGGAACGAATTTGATTCGAAGTACGGCACGGTAGAGCCGGAGAAATACCGAACACGAATAATTTTCTGAAAATTTCGTTAGTTGTCGCCGCACCTTTTCCTGTAGGACATTCGGAAGAAAAGGAATGGCTTATCGAATTTGACATTAGCATACATAAAAGACACGTATCTTTCAGAGACAAATGAATGTACAATAATAGATTATTTCATACAGTATTTTAGCAAATATTTTCAAAAATAGATGTGATTATAACTAGATGTTTCAAAAATGGATGTGATTATTAAGTCAAAAACTTATGGTTTAGATAAGCAAATGAAATTATGACAGTAATTAACTTAAAATATTCTTGGCACGATATCGACTTTATACTGAAGTCGTATAATATTAGCGAGAATTTAATAATTTTTTTCAGTAAATACAGACTTCCAAATTGAAAACCTTAGTCGTTTTTTAAAATACATGTTACAGTGTTAGTGTTTTATTGCTTTTTTTAAATTTAACTGTTCATGTTTGTGGCAGAAAAATTTTGTTAGGAACAAAATATTAAAAAATGAAAGGTATAAAATTGGAAGCAATTCAATTAATTAGATCGATAGAAACTATAGTCGATAGAAAATAACTTACTTGAACCAAAAAGCAGTGAAAAAGCTAGATGACGCAGAGTCAAAGCCATAGTGACATTAGATATAAACTAAATTATCCAGATTATTACGCTAACATATACTTATATGGATAGCAACAATTCAAAATGAAAAAAAAATAAAAACAGCCACAGAAGAAAACAATAATATGCCGTTATAATAATCCATTACTAAAACCAACGAAGTAAAATACGTAATGTGTAGACATCCTGCTAATTTCGGTCAGACATAAATACTTCATATTACTATAATATGAATAGCTATTGTGATGGTATCTATAAATTGTAGAAATAGTTTTTACAACAATAAATTATGTTTTCACGACGCTTATCTCTTTATGTTCACAAATATATCAACTATTTACTTTCTGTACCTGCAGATTAAAATCTTTTCGAAAAAATCAGTCAAATGAATAATTGCAAGTTTGAAGTTATATACATTTTTGTATATACTTGATCTAATTACTGAAGAGAGATTTACATTTGAATTTTATTTAACGTAAAAAAGTAAACATATAAACCGCACAAATACCAACAACAATAAATAATATTAATAATCATTCCATATAGCAACAAGCTAAGTATCGGAATGAATCTTGATGCTTCATCTTCTTCGCTAGAAGAAATATGTAAAAAAGAAAAGGAAAAAAGTGTCCAAATATAGACAAGTGTATTGGCTAAGAGGAAGAAAATCAGTACTATCAATACATAATAAACTGCTATATATAAGCAAGTATTGAATCCCATATGGAAATATGGACATCAACTATGAGGATCTTCCGCGAAAAGTAATATAAAAACAAAATCCTAAAAAGTATTGTAGGTGCACCCGGATACTACAGAGCTGATTACTTACAACCGAGACCTTCAGGTACATGTCATTTGAGAAATCAAGAGAATTGCAAAGAAACTCCATTGTCATGTCAATATCGAAGAATTATAACTCTTGGATGACACCAGAACGATCCACAGACTCAAAACAAAACCAACCATTTGATCTTGTGTAGTGTAGTATAGTGAGATGCGAATAAAAAAATAGCAGTGAAATACATAAATACTAAATGATAAAAATGTATATTTATACACCTAATATATAACTAGAAATTAATCAATTATTAGGTGTTGATTGCTTAAAATTAGTGACTCGACAATCTATTATAAGCAATTCTAATTGTATCGACCATATCTGGGATGAGGACGTGGCTAACAAGCTAACCGAGAATACGAAATAATGGCCATAACGGTACGGTATTAGACCAGTGATCCGATAACGTAGCAATTAGATTTGACGTAACGATAGCTCGTGGCCAGGTGGGATCGCAACGACAACTGACCCAAATAAGAAGAAGACGCCATAGCCATACGGCTGTAAGACATCCATCCTGGGCACCGGCTTAAATTCACGCCACGGTCGACATTTTAAAGGCATAAATTGCCTTTTTCCTCGTCCATGGGGACGATCCGAATTACATATGCACGTTATAAATCAATCCTCTTTTCCTATGGACTTTTTGTGTCCTTTTTTCCTTTTCCATTAGATCGACGTCTCGCTTTTAACATAATATGTGCTTACTGGGCTCTTCTTAAAGCTGCTATCAAGGTAGAACATAAATCTTCTGAGCTAACTTCTTACATATAATTAAATACTCTAATTTTAAATTAATAACGTCTCAAGTTTCATTAATAATATTACTACAAATACTTATAAATGATATTGTTTAAATAAAGACTATCAAGAATATTTTGTAAATCAATGATGGATTGAAAAGAAAATAGTCTAATTATAGGGAATTAATTTTCAGAATTTTACTTTTATTATATTTTTAAATCTCCTTTATGTGAACTATAGTTTAACTGGAGTGAACTTACTACGTGCGTGTATTACAACCAGCAAAATCAACTGATGAAGTGGCAATATAAAAATACTATAGATCCTTATCCAACTTTTGATTGCTTCGATTGAATCGAAACCATTCGATATATTTGACACCTAATAAGACAGGTCATCCAGAGTATACTAATATTAATCATGGAAAACTCAAAATTATATTTTTGCCATTCATTACTTTTCTTGTTTTTACATTTATCAATTTTGATTCCAAAGTGGTGATTTTAATATCAATGTCAAAGAAAGACCTGAATAACCAAAAACGTTTGAAGACTTATTGACAGATTGGACGAAAACTTTGCTCAAATTCCCAAAGAACTTACAAACAGCTTAGCAGTTGACGAGTCAACTGTTTCCAGATATTTATATGCCATGGAAGATATTTAACGGAGGGCAAATGACCACCATAGGTTTTTTCAATTTTGTTTTTGTTTAATTTAATTGGTAATTTACTGAAAAGTCGATCAAAGAAAAGTTTTCTGTAGCTGTCGAGACAGGTAATGAAAAGTGTATCTACTGTGACAATCCAAAACGCACAAAATTATGAGTTAGTTGAGGAAAATTATCCACAACGATGCCGGATATTCATGGCTATAAAGTCAGTGACTGTACATGAACATATAGTGTGCAGTACATATAGTGGCATCAGTATGGTGTATTATACTAGGGCTACTTAAAATTAAATAAAACTGCTGTAGTGCAGCTGTCAATGACTTGAGTTAAATAAATTGAATGACTTATTAGTGAAAAAAAAACATTAATAGTTCATTAACATCTCGGATACTCGCTGCAAGAGTAGTCAAGGATGAAGTTTTGCCGCATCCAGAATACTCATCAGATATAAAACCTCTTGATTGTCACCTGTTTGGATCGATGCAACAGTTGGTACATGGTTTGGAAATGCTGAAGAAGTGCGAAACTATATCAATAATTAGTACTAGCTACTGACCTGAATGGGATCTATCAATAATATTTATCAATTCAGTGTCTAACAATACTAAACTTTCAGCAGCAATGTTTTATTTATTGTAATTTGTAACCATATATTGTGAGTCCCCCCAAACTAATTCATAGTACCACCATTTCACTCAAAATTTTGATTCGAACAATGAATGGCATCGTGATAAAAAAGAAACGCCTCGGAGAATGTAACAATAAATTGTTTTGGACAACAGCTGCACATCTACCCACTGCTTGTCATCTTTACCGTAACCTGCCGGAAGAATGCAGCGCTCACCATTATTGCAAAGTGGCGAAAAAAAAGAAACACACCTAATAAGATAATAATGGCCGTGAAATGACTTTCGTTCGTCATTCGTGACCGAGAAACGGCTAGAAAGGTGCGCGGAACCACAATTGGACCCAACGAAAATCAGATAACGCCTGCATAGTAATGAGATTACTAGGAAGGGGGCCAGAAGAACGCCGGCCTAACGTTTCGTAATCGATGCACAAAGAACGAGCCATCCGAAACATTTCGAGGTCAGACAAATCAACTGTCATGTCGCCGCTCTTTATCACGGAGTTCATCAATTGAGAGGATAGCAGCTTCCCCACGCTAAGCAATTTGTGTTTTATTAATAGGTTTTTTATGGATTTACTCGCATTATTGTTGAATCTACATAGATAAAAGTCTGTCTTATAACAAAGCATTTATTTATTACTATTTTATTGAAGTTCATAGAGAGAAAAAATATAATACCAACACCCCAGTTTGGGATTATTAACAAGCATTCAACAATTAACCAAGTCCACAGAATAACAGATATTATTGAAAAAGACTACGAAAGTAAAAAAGTATAGTCAGCTTTATTCTTAAATGTAGCACAAACCTTCGATAAGGTTTTGCATGAAGGCCTTACAACCAGAATGTTTAGAGTCAACCAAGAAGAATCTTACTCTACAATAAAATAAGCTAAAGCAGGTGTACCATAAAGAAGTGATGATACTGCGATTATAGCTGTCGGGGACAATCATGAAGAAGCCTCACAAAAGTTACAACAGGCAAGTGAATATAAATAATTGGACACAAGCTTGGCGAATAAAAATTAATAAAAATTAAATCTGTGCATGTGCAGTTCATTCCATATAGCAACAACGCTAAATATCTCAGAATGAATATTGATGCAAAATTTCCCTGGAAGGAACGTATAAAGAAGAAAAGAAAAGAAGTGGAATTGAAATATAGGAAAATGTACTGGCTAATTGGAAGAAAATCACAATTATCAGTACATAATAAATTGCTATTATATAAGCAAATACTGAAATCTATATGGACATACAGAGTCCATTTATGGGGATGTTCTGCAAAGAGTAACATAAATAAAATACAAATTTTTCAGAAAAAAACCCTAAGAAGTATTATGGGCGCACCCAAATACTATAGGACTGATTACCTACATTGAGACCTTCAGATACCCACAGTCAGTCAAGAAATCAAGAGAATTGCAAGGGGGCATGAGGAAAGACTCCATTCTCATATGAATATTGAAACACTGCAACTTTTGGATACCACCAGAACCGGACACAGACTCAAAAGAATCAAACCATCTGATCAGAGACTGAAATAGGGCCGATGGGTCCTCATAGTTATATACCTAGATTTAAATTATCATATAGACAAATTGTAGGTTAATCGGAAAAGACTAGTAACAATGTAATAATTAAATAATAAAAATTTTACTGAAGTAATATTTTTGGTTAACATCAGAATTACTAACGTAGATATGCAGGTTGAGAAAAATATGCAGGCAAAAACTATTCGGATATGTGGAAATAATTTTTGTATAATAACAAGCTTCGGTTTAGATGAACTTAATCAGACACACTGAAGAAGAAATTGGCAAAAAATGGAGCTGTGAAATAGTGTTAGATTGGAAATTAATAGCTTAGTTCTTGACTTGAATAGTGGCTCAGTATGTGACAGTCAGTGAATGAAACTTTTTGAGTGAACGAATATTTTATCTCAGCTGTGTCTATTTAGCAATATTTCATTTTTTCTCTTTAATATCGTTCGGAGTATTACACAAATTATTATTTGGTAACCAAACAGAGTACTGTAAGTAATAATCATTACAATGTTGAAAAAAGAATGTATTGGAAAGCATTTATAAAAATTATACAAATAAGACTTCACGAAGAAAGAGATCGCCTAGAAGCGGTACAATCCTAGAAGAGCAGGAAGGATTTACATTAAACAGCATTTGTAAGATTTTGCAATTCCAGCTTATGGAAAAACGAAAAGCCTACCATAGTTTTTTTTAAAATTTATTTTCAAATTTACAATTTTTATATACAAATTTTTAACACCTTCTTATGATTCAGTTCAATTATCTTTGTACAGAATACCTACTCTAAATTCATTCTCAACATAGTAGTAGATGTAATTATATGAAAAATATCATGAAATGGCGTTTAATATGCAGCTACAAAGTTGTTGAAGCTTCGAGCATTTTTACCATATAATTCGCATTGCAAATCCATGTCTTTACAATTAACGAAGAAAATATCAACATATCGATAACTCTATTGGGTCAGTATTGTTGTGAACCTCAAGAGAATTCTGTTATAGCAAATGCAGGGGTTCATGTACTTATAATGAATTTTGGCATGAGTAAAACAGATTAAGAAGAAGAAGAAGATAACAAGTAAGTTTCTGTACATCGGAAAAACAAATATACAAACGCAGTTGGGACATATCTATCGTATTCCTTACATAGTTCTGTCAAAAAATCGATTTTTAATGGAAGACATAGGGAACCAAAGAAAGTCGAAAAAGAGATCGATCAAGATCATATAGAGCGATCTAAAAAATAAAAGACCAAAATTTTCCTGTATACACTGAATAACTCAATAACACTAAATGGAGAACTGTTATTTTGTGTTGCGTAATACCAAAAACGAAACATTTTTACAATTATTTAAATGATACTTCACATTTTCACCAATTGATATAGTTGATCATGCAAATTCATGCAAGCACCTAATATATATCCCACAATAAAGTTCCGTGCATTTAAATTTTATAAATTTTATAATATTCTCTTTATTCGCCTTCTCCTCTAATTTCTGCCACAAAAATTTTCTAGGATTTTTTTATCTCAGACACAAAAACCTATTGAAGTACGGACTGGTTCATTATGTCATAAGTTTACTAGCATTTGGCATGAACTATAGAACCTAATAGGAGCTCAAGCTCATTTATCTGCCTTCCGGTACCATCAGTTGTAGAAACGTCTTCAGACAATTGCTGATGATAACACCATTGCTAAAACCTAACGTAACAGTCAAGAAGTGTCGCTTCTGCAATACCATCATTTTATTTTATTTTTCGATTTTCCATTGTACTACTATAACATTTTGGGCGGTAAAAGATAATTAAATTGCAGGACAGTAAATATAGACAAAGTCGTAAATAATACGTTGTTCATAACAAAATGATGACCATTGAAACCCTCTGATATTCCCCTGGAGATTATTGTCGATGCACTTGAGAAGGTGTGTCGTAAAAAATATCCCTATGTCTCGATATTATTAAAAGTCGTTGCGAGGCGTTATTGCACGTTAAAAACTCATAGATTGGAATAGGAGTCTATCTTATTAGAAGCGCCAGTGCTAAACGAGATTATGCTTCTTCGAAAAGCGTATTAAACCGTATATTTCAGCAAGCCGTAAATCGAAATGAGTTTCACCAAAGAAGATTATCCGAATTATAATCGGTAGCCTGTATAGGGTATATTAACTGGTCGGCGCGTTTCTTCTCGGTATAATACGGCCATTGAAACAATAAACCACTCTTTAGCACGATATTCTTGACTACTGTAAGTTTGTTACGCCATCTGATCTAAATATTATATAACTGTAATTTCGTAACTTATTATAATTGATAATGCTTGATAGGGATAATTGATGCTTGCAAAAGGGATAGTGAAGGTAACATGTTTCTCTCCCAAACACTATTAGAAATTAACTTATTCGTTTAAAAAGTGATAATGAATTCACACAAATCCAGAGACATAGATTATAATGATATTTTGCATGTCTATCGAATGAAAGTTGAACGATTTGTGATAGTGTGACTCAAGGTTTTTATAACAGGATAACTTTGCGTCTGTTACTCCCTATTACTGGTATTTCTGCGACAATATTTCGTTAAATTTATTCAACTGACACTAGTAGACATCTGCAATAAGAGTTTTGTGAGGTTTTAGTAGCTCGCTCGCTTCGATATCGATATGGATGACTAGTTCCTTGCGTAACTATCTACATTGCGCTACAGAAAGCTCAGTAAATTCGTGCGGAAGTCATTTCCCTTCATTTTGGATCTTTCCCAATTCGTGTAAATGCATAAACGGTTGATTTAGCAATTCGTCTGCTGCCTGAAGTTTCTTTGAGAGTTTAAGCTGGATTTACATCCAACTGGTCTTGCATTTAATTGTGTTCTCGAACTTTTTTGACCCTCTGAACCCGTCTTTATTAGTAAAATCAAATTAATTACTTTTAAGTCGCTGAAACCAAAATGATCATCCCAAATTCAGAGCGCCATCAGCAATGGCGTGTATACTAAGCTATTTCCGCATCTCCGCAGTTATAGCGAACTCCTCATTCCCGTGAAGGCTATCCTGTATAAGGTGGTGGTTAGATCAGTTTGTCTGTTGGACAGAGCTCCACAAACACTGGCAGTGTGAAGTTCGCGCTTGGAATCTTACTCCCTCTCTAACCACTCTGCGGTCTGCGGTAGTCTCAGTCGTAGCCTAGGATGTCTGTCACCTGCAAAACATTTAACCCTCAAAGAAACATCGACAAGCTGACCAACTCGGAGAATGAAACAAACGATCACTATTTCTCTTTTTGGTATTTTCAGAACATCCTTTGTTAAAACCTAATTATCCTGTAAAATCCTCTCGTCAGGCAGCGAACTTAATATTTTGGTCAGTTGTTTCCATTTAAATTTCAAGATCGATGGGTAGTGAGTATGCCCAAATAAGTAGATATAAAAAAGTTTCATCCAGTTACCAGCCCATTCTATCCACCTCTCAGCAATGTGTTACTTAACACCGAGATAAATAATATCCAGTGTTTCCCAATCCGAATGAATAGTTGAGTGTTTTTGAACAAGAAATCAACATAACATAAATCCCAACATATGCAAACATCTAAGATACTGTTGCGAGTGTTTAACTAAACCAAACCAAATGGTTTGGTATTTTATTCATCTAATTTTTGTCCCAATTTTTACTCATTTGTTAGTGTTGTTTCTTAGATTTCTTAGTGTTAAATAAATTGACTTGATAAATAGCTATTAGAACATGTTAAACCTCTCGTGCGTAATAGTGGTTACTGAAAAGGCGTTTGAAGAAAAGAAATACTGCCCTGCAATATTCCTGAACGGTTCACAGGCTTTTGACCGGGTATGGTATTTGAGATTAGTCTAGAAAATGAGTAAATTGTTAGCGGGGACGTATTGTCAATTGCCGGAATCGTATATTGTCGAAAAAAAAATTACAGTTTGTCATGAATGAGACATTTGCAACGTTTAAATTTATTCCAGTTGAAGTGCCCCAGGGTATTGTCTTGGGACTATTCCTGTATTTGCCGTATACTGTGGATATCCTAATAATAAAAGAAACATTTGCAAACTTGGAACGATACAATCACTATGACTAAAGATATATTTCTGCCCAGGGCGGTAGAAAAAGTACAGTACAAGTGGCAATTAACAAGATCCATAAATATACCAAAGACTGTAAAACAATTCTAAATATGCCGCTGTGAGTTTTGTGTTGCGGCGAAATTAACTAAATCTAATCTGAATTATATCACTTGACGGATACACGATTCCTCAAGCAGAATGAATGAAATATCTCGGCATCCACCTCGATGGCAGATAGTAGGTAGCACAAAAAGCAGACTAGATTAAACTCAAAATCAAAGATCAGTAGTGGCTACTTAGAAGATACTCTCAACTTGACCTAAAATCAAAAATATCGGTTTATCAGTCTTGTTATCTGTTATAAAGCCTCTTTGAACTTATGGGGTTCAAATATGGCGTTGCACTAAAACATCAAACCAGTTTGTAATTCTACATGTCAAAACGAAAGTCTTCGATTAATTACCACTGCTTATCTGCTACATAACCAACGAAGACCTATATAACGACCTCGAAATAAAATTGATTTACGAAGTCGTCCACGATTTTGGCTTAAAACATAAAATAAGGTTGCTAAATCACAGTAACGTGAAAGCAATACAGCTATTGGACAACAGGATATTAAAGCGAAATAAACTATATAAATTTTATGGTAAGTGTTTAATATTAACTTTAGCTTAAGTAGTCTACTTTAATTTTAATTTAGGAAATATATACGGATATATTTAACCCATACTGGTCCTGCTTGTATATTGATGCGAGTACTACTAATGCGGTTAGTAATAAATTAATTATATAAATTAAGATTTTACTATTGTAGGAATGTTCGTTTGATCGGTCGGTCGAAATGTGTGGCTATCGATGCGATTGTTTGTTCGAACACTCACTACTATTTTTGGAAGGAATTTGCACGAGAACTAAAATCACTGATTGAAGAAATACTTGTTTATTTCGATTTAAACTGATACATGTGGTCGACGAGAAAATGGACAGGATATTAGGTTAAGGTGAAGAAAGTCCAGTAGCGCTGTGGAAGTGGTGCTGTTACAAGGGATTGGAGAAAAGAAAAGAGAGCGAGATGTCGCCATGGTGGTCTTTTATAGTCAGGAACCGAATGGTACAAATTCACCGGCGTTGCCAACCTTTGAACTTGCTGCAGGTGAATATATGGTGGCCTAAAGGGTCGCAGCGGTCGCTACGCTATATTTCATGTAACATGTAATTCATTAAAGCAATATAAATAAATAAATAAAAGAAATTGATTCAAATAAAAAGGCAACTATCTAAATTACACCTCGCAAGCTCAATGAAATAAAAAGTTATCAATAAAAATTCATTAACAATGAGCAAATAATAACATCATTTGACCAACTTGTTACTTCAATTTGCATATTGAGTAGCCCTTACAAACGGCACCAAGATATGCGTTCGCAAAAAGTGATTTGATTGAAATCCCGATCCCGACCCATTTGGATATCGCTAATCCATCTATTTCGGTCTTGAATGGTGTGAATGTCTTACCGGCGGGTCCCGATCCCGATGCTCCGGCCTATCTTAAAAACGGCACGCTATAGACCGTTGTGACAGGTTATCCGATGGGGCCTGATCCCAACATTCTGTTTCGTATTGATTCGATTGAGACTCGTTCCAATCGACAGGGAATATTAGGTTAGGCCCTGTACGTACGCCGATAGTGTTGCATACGTTTCGAGGCGGGGATTTACCGATAGAACATGTTGAAATATTCCAATCGATATCGGAACTATCTCAATTCTTTGCAAGAGGTATTTTATTATGAAAATATTTCCGGATGGTAACACAAAACATTAAAGGCAATACAAATGGAAATCGAATATACTAATGCAATGAATATAAAGAAACATGGATTTGTAATAATAAAATAGGAAGGAAATATAGGACGCCATCATAGACATGCTTTGAAACAAATCGACAATAGCTTGAATCCAAACAATAAGTTAAAATTAAAATATGAAGATCTAAAATCGCTGAAAAATTTGTAGAGATGCCACTTAATATTTTTAAAACGTTTTTTAAGAATTCGACCCAACGGAGTGTATTCGTTGTCTGTTAAATGTTAATGCATTTTTTGTTGTTTAAAATATTTATTTACATGTGTGAAAACATATCTTTTTGTGTGCATGTAGTAGGGGTGACGAAAAAATCGATATTTTTGGCCGAAATATTGATATTTCTTAATCCAATTTTTTTCAAAAATCTCCAACTATCGACCTATGTGGCATGTTAGCATGTGTAGATAGTGTAGGGGTTCTAATTAATTTACTTAATTAATAAAATTAGTTACTTAAGATTAGATAAGATTTAAAATCAACTTATTTGGAACGAAAATTGGGTGTGAAGCTAAAAACACGCGGGACAAAAGAAAAAGCATGTAGGGTGAAAAGAAGCATAAAAGATTGCCGTTTGTGATAATAAACAGACATCCTCGGGCTTACGTCCTAAAAGACAAGAAATTCATAATTGGATCGGTATCTCCCTTTCTAGAAATGATAAGTAATCAGGATACAGAATATCTATTTTAAGCTTCATGCCGTAATTTTTCATTATTCTGTGCCACTTTGTTTAATTTTATACACATTTTAATCCATATTAATTTAAGTAATCGTAATAATAAGTAATTTATTCATAAATCAATCACTCAAGAACTAAATACGTCATTGCTCCTTAATTTACGTAAAAAAGAGAGAAAATATCCCGTATCCTACTTCAATACATTTAAATACTACACTCCTGCACTTTATTAGTTGGTAGAGGTAATTTAATATTCTGTTGCCTTCTAAAATAGATTAAAGTATTTAAACGTATTACAGTATATTTCTTTTGGATAAAGAATAAATAATAATAATCTATACTTTATGAATTAGGTCGGATTTGTTTAAAATAATGTGTTTGTGTTTCAAAAGTCATCACATTTTTCACGGAAGTCCGCATTTTAGTTCACTTGAAAGTGAACGGAAAGATTAATAATTTATTTATAATCAAAATAAATATAAGTTACGATCAAATTACGTCAGTATTCAATGACAGTGAAATAAATACATTAAAGACTTAGTATCCCCACAACCAAAAAAGGTCATTAAAAGAGAAAATATATGGGCTTGTTGAAAAAAATACCGTTTTCCATACCTTTTCGATATTCGGATTTTTTACAGTCATATCGATATTTTTTCAACAAACCTAGGAAGCCTAGAACGTAATTTTATTCTGTACGAACAGAATTTTGAGAATTTATTGTTTAAAAACCGTATACTGATGTCATATTATACTGGTAAGCGTTTGGGTGCGAATTTAAATTTTAAAATAGAAGAACATTTTAAATACAACTTTATCAAAATGTTTTTGTTATTACTTACCCCACTAATAAAAAAGAGTGCAAAATCCGACAAGGAAAATGATCACAGTTATGCCAGTAATCGAGCTCGATAAGGTCGGATGTCTTCTGGGATGATCTGCCAGTTAGTTACTCGCCAATCAGCAGGTTTAATAATGAGCACCGTGGTTAAGCAGTAGTAATAGTAGTAGTAGGTCCAGTTCAGATTAACAACTCGCGTAAGTAAAATGGAGACTGTCAATATATATATATATATATATATATATATATATATATATATATAGTTTTATCATCACACCAGAGGATCCAATATCAGCCACAAGAAACCTCCAATTTCATCTTAACAAAGTCGAATTGTGGTTGAAAACGTGGCTTGTCAAAGCAAATGAGACAAAATCTACCCATATGACATTCACTCTTTGCAGAAGAACATGTCCCTCAGTAAAATTAAATAATCATGAACTTCCGCAAACAGACAACGTTAAATATCTGGGAAAGCATTTCGATCGACGTTTGACATGGAAAAAAACATATAGTTACAAAACTCAAAGAGTTTCGACTTAAACTAAACCAAATTTATTGACTGATAGGGAATAAATCTAAATTATCATTAGATAATAAGATTTTGCTATATGAGTCAATACTTAAGCCCATTTGGACCATATGGCATTGAACTGGGTAGGGTATTACTAGCAAATCTAACACAGATATTCTCCAGAAGTTCCAGAATAAAGTGTTGCGTGTCCAATAAACTGACTCAGCGTGATATCCCCATAGAACCCATAACTAGTATGATTCGGGTTGTTAGTGCGAAGTACTCTGAAAGACTCCTAGTGCATCCCAATGCACTTATCATCAAACAGTTAATTGAGCGCTATGACAGTGAAGTGCGTAGGCTCAAACGCATACTGCCATACGAACTAATTAACAGACACATAGAGTGAGATTTAAATAATCTCTAGAATAAGCTAGAATCATTTTCAGAATAAGTTAGGATAGACTTCAAAATAAGTTAAGATTAGTAGCTCGAATATGATTTAGATTATTATGAGTTGTACAGTAGATCACTTACTGAAGTGATCTCCTATATGTTGGGATAGTTATATTATATAATTAAAAACTGCCTTGCACTAGTGAGAATACGAATCAGTAAGTATCAATAATGGCTAGAGTAATAGAATCGTCCCGTCGCTAAATCGACAAAATCGATTTAGTAAACTATCTGACGGCATAACTGTAACCATAGAATATCACATAATAAAAGACGGTAACCGACATCTGAAGCTGCGTATCACCTTAGAAACCAATCCACGTTATGACAATACAAAAGACATTTTCTTAATAATGTGCAAATTTTAATAGAAAATTAATATTCTGAAATATACAAACTTTCCGAGTCGAAATTAACCAAATTGAATAATTCATCAAATACCGAACAACATGGGGCGATATCTCGATATAAACATCCCTTGAAGACTCGCGGTTTTAACGAAAATTATTTACGATATATTAATTATTCCGTCCATCTAACTTCTGTATTTTCCCGTCAAATAAACCCGAAGCGCAAATTCTCTCCAGCGTATACATATATAATAAGTATTTTTATTAGGTTGAATAATACACGGTATAAAGTTTGCATTCTGGCGTTCTGAAAAAATTAATTTAAAACATCTGCTAGTTTAAGAATTAATTATATATGACGATATATTAAAATGAATGAACCAGTTTATTAATTATTAACAGTTGGATTAATTTATAGTCTTTTTATGAAAAATGTTATTAGAATAAAAATTAAAAACATTTTATTGAAAATTTTGTTCATCATTTTTGTTGTTATTGTTGTTATTTTGGCTATTACTTTTTTCCATTCTACCTTGAAACAGTTTATAATCTTAAAATACACCATAATCTTTAAATCGACCCATTCTTTTATAATGTTCATCAGGATTGATCTTACCCCAACAAGCCAGTTCAATACACAGCTCAAGCCCAACAGTTATGGTTTCATTTGGTTTGACAATTTTTTAATTGTTGAGATGATTTTCTAAGTTTGAGATAGTTCTAACAGGTCAAATATTCATCTTAGAACGCAAAGCCTAATAGGGTACATTACATACAATAACCAGCCATTTTGAATTCATTATTAAGCCATGTCCTTCCTAGTTTATCATTTTGTCTACTGAAAATCTCATGATTTAGAAAATGGGCATGACTAATATTGAAAAACTACTCCACAATATTCTTTATGTATTCACTTTACCCCAATTAAATGTTATTTCTGTAGAAAAAAGGTAAATTTGAGGTTTGGTAGAAGTTTAGGTTGATAATGTAACTGCAATTAAATGTTGTAATACTATGTGTATGTAAGTTATGAAACGTGAATGTTTAAAAACTACAAACACTTACTACTTATCTTACTTCCAAACAATTTAGTTTACTTCAAAATCTATTTTACTTAACGGAAGCTGGCTTCTCACTGTTGAACGGCGAGCACAGAACGATACTGATGAATTAAATATATTTTAACATAAGCCAAACTGATGAATTAAATATATTTTAACATAAGCCAAACTCCTGTCTCTAAATTCATTATTTCACTCATCATTTCATTCAGTCTTAACATTCCTTCGAATAAACAGTCTTCTCGTCAGGGCCAGTCAGTAGTTTTATTGATATATTATTATAATAATGTTGAGTTTATGTACTCTATTGTGCATCAATGCTATGTGGTTATTCAATGTAACAATATATCGGTAAAAATTCTAAACAACCTGTTTATTTTCATTCTAAGGCAAAAAATAAAAATATATGTTGTTAAACCGCGCAAGGCGAGACCAAACAGCTATTTCTTTATACGCAGACCATTTGGATGTTATTTTTATAATATTGAACGTGGCGGGTTTAGTTTTACTAATATGCATAAAGTCATGATAAATTCCTACAAGATATTAATACCAATCAGACAGAAACAGTCGAGCTTCTAACACCACCCAACGAATATGTTCAGAAAACAACAAATAAACATATAAAGTGAAAGTCAAAAGCTTTCAAACAGTTCCAATAAAGTCCACTATAGTATATCCACTATGGTTATATAAAAAAGCTAATACTATTATATATCTGCTATCTTGCACGCGAAATGGGTTTGATGAGTTGATAAAGTATTCACCAGGCTATAGACTTTGATTGAAACGTGCGTTTCATCAAGTGTAGTCCTGATGTGTGTATTATAGCAAATAAAGGTTTCATACATTTCATAAGAAAATAAACATGCAGAATAACCCCCAATGTTGCCACTGAGGCCTAGTAAAATTCAAAAAAAGGGAAGATAGACGAAGATATTCTTGGTAAATTGGTTATTTGCCATGATATATCCCTGTAACTACTGATAGCACAAAACGGATTTTATAACTATGAAATATTAGATAAACGATGCAAATAGAGTCGAAGATCGTCAGACTGTCCATAGGAAGGAAATCGTCACGTTAGTGCACCATTTATTATTACAAGTCACTATTTTTGAGATTCTTTGTTACTACCACCATATCCATTCTTGAAATATTTCAAATCTTTATCGAGCAATTTTTTCAATTCTTCTTCAGTGAACTTCAGTCTGGCACATTGTTTTCCGTCCTCTTTCGACATGTTTGCTCAGCTAGAGTATAATTTCCACTAAAATAATTACTATTAATAACCAAAAAATATAATTACTGAAAATACAAAAATCTTGCAATGAACAAAGGAAAATTATTTGACCAATCTTGAGTAAAATCATGCAAATTCACCATGCAACGACCCAACATACTCTGGGACTTTTAGAGTCGATACTTATATTGTTAATCATAAAATTTACTTTAGAAGTAACATAATAGCAGTAACAAAATAGATAAACAAATGTGATGGGCCTTGATGTTAAAGTTAAAACGTTATAAATAATAGATTTTGATATTTACGAGGGGGAATCAAATATAAACGGTAATTATACTATTTAGCTTAACACGTAATTCCGTTTTAGAGGATTCGATGCTCGAGTGTACTTTGGTTTATGAGGAAGGGGGAAACAGGTGAGGGTAGCAGCTGTGCTCGGTTTCGTCCGCAGTACAGCCATGACTGAGCGCGAGGTACCTTCGCCTGCTGCACAACGCATCATCATAAAGTTTTTAACCAATGAAGGCGTTAAACCATCGGACATTTTCACTCGCTTGAAGGCACAGTTTGGGCATGCTACACTGTCTTAGAATCGAGTGTATACGTGGGTCAGATAATTCAGGGAAGAGCGAGAACGTGTCGAAAATTAAAGTCATGATCGATGCCCATGAAGAAATCTCAGAAATGACAACACCCGTGCTGTTCGATGGCTTATTGAGAGTGATCGCACGTTAAGGGTTGAAAAAAATCGCGCATCGAAGCAAACGACGAGGTATGTCCATTAGAGACGTTATCATCCTTCATGTCACTCCCAGGCCACACGCTGCAGCTTTGACAAGGAATACAATGGAAGAAATGCGCTGGAAAACCCTCAAGTCCCTATTGATAGTCCTGACTTGTCACCTTGTGATTATTTTTTATTTGCGCTCTTGAAATAAACACTTGGAGGCAAAATATTTTATAGCAATGAAGAAGTAGAGGAGTATGTGCGCTATTGGCCGACACCTCGCCCTCAAATTCACTCAAGACTTCATTTCTTTGTCTTTTTTTTAGAGATTTTTCGCAAAAAAGCAGATGAAGGATACAGAATAAGAAAGATATTTTTCGCATTTAAATAATAAAGTGGCCACCAAAGACCCTCAAAGCCAAACCCAAGGAACTTAATAGGGATGTATTCTGTTTTTAAATACGCAATCGTTTTAATCTCTCCGTTTTTTTCTCCTGGTCGTTGACTGTCTCTGTTTTTTTTTACCGAAACGCAAACAGTTTCAGGGATTATTGTTTTAGTCTTTAGTCATTACGGATGCTTTTTTTAAGAATAGCGTTTTGATTGGATTTGGTCCCATTCATAAAATCAGTAGACCGAGATATACAGCACCTTTCAAAACTTTGAAAACGATATGGTAATTAAAAAAAACATAATAAAAAGTAAGTTATGCTTTAATATACTTAAATCAATCAAACCTGCCGGCTTCGTTGGCGCTGTGGTTAAGGCGACAGGACGGCCCTCCTACTGTTGCGATAGTCGCGGGTTCGAATCCTGCTGGGGCGTCGATGTACTTTATGTCTGTGTGTAATTGTAAATATTTTTGGAACAGTGGTATCCCAGTCACGCCAGTAGCTAGGCTGTGTTAGACCGGATATCTTCTGGAATGATCTCTAAATAGGTCATTAGTCAGTTGGTAGGCTTAATGCCGAGGACCGTCGTTCAGAGCCCATGTTAAACTGTAGGTCCACTTCAGATAAACCCTCGTTGGTAAAAAAGACAAGAAAATATAAAAAAAAAACTTAGACTAATATTTAGTTATAGTTAATTATATATATTTAGTACAAAGTTTATAAAAATGTGCACCCTTATTTATTGATTTAATTTAATTACTGATTCAAATTCAAACTTTGGTCATTTTTAAATCAACTTATTTAAATACTCCAGTGTTAAAAAATAGGAAAAGAAAAGTGGCGTGTTGAAAAATAAAACATCGACCACTCAAATTACTTCCCTTCCTGGAGTATTTTCAGATAGTCTTCTTGATTCAGTTTCCCACCAATTTTAGTCACACCAAAGCATCCCAAAACCATCACGCTATCATCACCATGCTTACCAGTCCCTACAGAGTATGACACTGAAGTACCCAAAAATACATCTATATGATTCAAAAACTTAACATTTGGACTCATTCGCCTATAGAACATTTTCCAAAACCAAAAACTCTATCCATCATATTACTAAAAGTGTTAATTTATTTTTAAGAATCTAAAGAAGGAAAATGTCGAATTACAAACCAATAAAACAGGATTGACATTTTATTGTTCCTTTTTGATTTTAAAAAAATTGCTGAATATTATCAATATGAAGTTATGTTGATGCATTTAACCTTTAGATGAACGTACGTGACTGACAAAAATGAAAAATCAATCGATTGAAGTTACTTTAGGCAGTAGTTATTCGAGGATGTTGAATTTTTGACCAGAAATTAGAAGACCAAGGAATATGGATAATATTATTTATTTACAGTTTAGGCTTGTGGTACAATTTTTGTTTGTAAAACATCGTTACAATCAAATAAAACACGCAACATAACTTACAGTTTAATCGAACTGATAAAATCGAGCACATATTGTAATTTTTTTTTGTTATGAATAATCACAAACATAAATATACAATAATCGGCGACCATCACAATAGTAGGATAACTATTTTGTTGCATTGACCAGTGCGCCAAACCAAGAAGAACCAAAGAACAGTTGTGCTACTTAACGACAAAAACGTATCCCAAAGTATATTCTAGGAATTAAAAAAAAACAAAAACTGTTTTGGTCATCTTATAGTGTTTCTTTTGTGCGATTTTTCACACGATCATTATATGACACACAATTAAGACGATGTTAATTAAGAGTCTGGTTTCATTCAGGTGTTAATAATGCGGGTTAATAATTAACACGTAGATTTAGCGTGCGAAGACACGCTCTCACTCATCATCGGTCGTATTATGAACCGCTCGTACCTCAAGACGAGATAATTGATTTGATTTAGGGGTTTAATTAACATAGTTATAAGGCACCAAAGTAGGTTGCAACAACAAACTACCATAGCCACATTTTAATAATCTCAAAAACAAAAGATTAGACCTTACGATATAATACTGTATTAAAATAATAATAGTTTTATTTTTACCTTTGTCAAGCTTCTAATTTTAGTCTTTTTTGTTTCATTTTATATGAAATGTATTCTAGTGTTGTGCTCTTAACCGCAGCTATAGAGAAGAGAGTGTTAAAATGTCCGAACTTCCCTTAAATATGGAAAATGTCTGCTGAATGGGAAAAAGTTTCCGAGAGCCAATTTTTATATATTTGTTGTTTTATTTTTAAGAGGATGATGTGGGTACGACACATTGGTAATTCTAAATTGAAAAGCATACAAACTAGGGATTTCACTGTCAGAGAAATGTTAGCTACACACATTAAAATGATGTTGGTATCTTAGTATAGTGAAGAGAAAATTCCAATTATTCTTTATCTTCTAAGATATTAATACATATCATTGAAAAATTCTATAAATTTCCGTCAAATTGTATAATTTTAATCGCCCCCTCATCTATCCCCTCAAAATCGTTATATTTAGAAATAGTTACTTGTATACAGCTGAATTGTGCTGATGAGAAATTAATTTTTATTTCTCGAGCTCGACCATAAATCATAGCTCAAACGCTTTAAGTAATGTTCGGTCGCAACCATCAGTGGTAATTGACTACTTTTTACGATCGACTATTTCAGTCGCTATTTTTGGTTCGACTGTTTTTACGAGTGAGTGTTTTCAGTCGCTATTTTCGGTCCGACTGATTTTATTACTATTTACTATCGATTGTTTCAGTCATTTACTTTTAGTTACTATTTTCGCTTCTATTAATTCATTAGACTGACTTTTAGCAATCTGGCTGTGTTGTCCTAGCCGCGACCTTGAAAGTAATGCGCCGAATTTATGCTTATATAGATTTATACGTAATATATGGTTTTATGTTTTTTGTAGTTTGCTTGTGAATAACTATATATTGTAAATTAATATAGCAGCATTTTGGAACGTTAGTTTTCGAGGAAAAAAAAAATAAAATTGTAAATGATAAATAGTAAGATGCATTTGACTGGCATAATAGGTAATACTTTGGGCTGGTATAATAGGTAATACTTTGTTGATAAACTATCACGAATTTTGTCCAAGCCTTTTGTTTGTCAAAACATTTTTTCTAAAATCTTCAGAAATTGCATCGATTCCAAAAGATTTGAATAACTTTTTGCAATAGCAGTTATTTGCAATAGAGAAAATGATCTTCGAATAATGAATATTCAGTATTTTAAACCTATATTAATATACGATTCGGACAAATCCAACGCTTAGGATTATTATGATATATATTAGGACTGTCAGTGTGTATAACGATGCTATGGGAGAAATTCTTTATTGGACATTGAAAATCGCTAGTTCATTTCGTATTTTCAACAATTTTGAATGTCCTTCATTTAAGTTAATAATGCTTCCAATTTTTTTCTTTCAGCCGTTCTGGTTGGTTGATCTAGAATACAATTATAAAGCCAATTTGGACCCATGGGGTGCAAATATGGGGTTTCACTAAAAATTCAAATCAACTAGTCAAACAACGCTGTCAAAACAAGGTTCTTCGATTGATTACTAATGCCTATCACTATGTAACCAACGAAGAACTGCACGATGACCTGGAAATCAAATGGATTTGAGAAGTTATCCAAGATTTCGCCTTGAAACACGAAAGAAGATTACTAAATCATACTAACGTGGAAGCAATACAATTGCTGGACAGCGCGGAGGATGTCAGGAGATTCAAGCGAACAAAACTTATATAAAGTGTATACATTTAGTGTAAACTATAGCTATAAGTTAATAATTAATAAACAATTATAATTTTAGAGTTGAGGAATACATACTGATGTATTTTCTCGCACTCGTCTTGCTTGTTAATTAATCCAAGTATATAGAAAAAGTAGTAATAAATTAATTGTAAATTAAGATTGTACTAAGCGTATTTAATAAAGATGTTATAAAAAAAGTCACAGATCTTTAGCCTTAACTTATCGAAAACGAAAATATGACTATAAGTTCCACACTGGAACCAGCAGTTGTTCGATCCACATCAGAATCTTTAAAAAGAGTTAATAATGATGTACAAATACAAGATTTTTTTCAAAGGAACTAAACTGAGACGTTGACTGTAGATTCCTCTGAAACAGATGAATCCGTACGTTCAATTTCATGCAGATAAGAATCAAATTATAACAATACTAAACAAACTAAGAACTATGTTTATACGTGGTAATTCTACAAGCAAAAATATATTACTCTTGTATGTTATCTAAATATTACTTAACGGTATAAGGAGCCTAATTTATACCATTTGTGTATGAAGTTATATCTAGACATTTTTATTTATTTTCCAAAATATGTGAAAAACGAAATTTAACGAAAATTCTCGAACAGATATTATGCCAGCAGATGACACTATTTTCTTAAACGATTAATTATGTACAACATCCTGAGCAAGGTGATGTAATAATAATAATTAGGTGGTGCTTGATCTGGTGGATGAATAAAATCAACAGGATTTCATCAATGGGTAGAAATAAAAAAATTTGGTTGGTGTTGATATATAAGAAATATATCAAGAGAAAATGAAGGCTCAGAAAACATTTCATCCTCAAGGCAAATTTAATATGTAAATCACTTCCATATATTTAAACCTTGTATTTTTTGATATATTTTTATTGGTTATATTGGTTGGTTATTGGTATATTATTGGTTATATAATATATATTATATACATTATAATATTATAATATTTAAGGTTGTACAAGTAGAAAATAACCTATCAACTGTCTTTTCAGATTAGTCTATTTCTTATGTATTTTGAACATGTTTTACACAAATATCAAATACTATTCAAATAAAATACCTAATTAAAATCCAATTTTTAAATTTTTCCCTGAAATAAATATTCCCTCTTGACGCACCCTCAGGTGTCACAGACGTGCAAAACTTGATTACAACTTTACGTACGATTTTAGCTGACCAAAGAGCCCCTAGTTAAACTTGCTATTTTCAAGAAACAATAACCAATAATTTCAGCTGAACTTTTCTCTGAAATGAACAATAAACGTAAAATTTGGTTGGTGATTTGATACCTTAGAAGCCCACAAAAAATATGTGTATACTCTTCAGCAAACTTGACTCGTAAACACGACGAACGTAAAGAAAAGGCTTAAAAATAGTTAAAGAAACGTCTTATAGGAGATATCATCAATCTAGGGGTAGTGGTCAAAACAACACGACTATCCTCCTACTGGTGCAACAGTTGCGAACTCGTACCCTGTAATGGGTGTAAAAGTGTAAATATTATATAAAGTGTAAAGTACAAGTATTTAAAATCCGACAAGGAAAGTGATTCCAATCACGGCAGTAACCAGACTGGGTAAGACCAGATGTTTTCTAAAGGTGTTCACTCTCCAGTCGGTAGGGTTAATACCGGACCGCCGACTAGGTTGGCGTAGTGGTAAAAACGATAAAACGGTCCTCCTGTTGTTGAAATAGTCGTGGGGTTCGAATCCTGATGAGACATGATCGTACATTTATGTTTGCGATTGTTTAAAGTATCTGATGGTCCTTAGACAAGAGTGCAAAATCCGACAAGGAATATGATCCCTGTCACGCCAGTAACCAGGCTGGATAGGACCAGATGTCACCTGGGATGATTTCCAAATTGGTCACTCGCTAGTCGGTAGGCTTAATGCCCAGGACCGTGGTTTGGAGTCCACGTTAAACAGTAGGTCCAGTCCAGATAAACCGTAATTGGTAAAAAAGAAACGCCATAATATTTTTTTAAATAACCATGATTCAAAACCCATATAAAGCAGTAATTTAAATCCGTAAAAAGGCAAAAAAAAACAGACCCTAAAATATATTTGACAAAAACACATTTATTTTTATCTAATTTATTGCTATGTGAAATGATCCCGCAAAACATTCAACTGAACATCACCACTGTAATAAAATAAAATAATCAATTATGGCGGAATTTTTAAACGTTGGATATGCTCCATAAAAATATGCTGTTATTCGGCGTCGCTTCTTTCAATAACGCCGTCAGCGGCAGAAGATAACGCGTCTCTCACCATTGAGCCCGCACTCCCATTTAAAACCTATTACTACAAGATACTTTAGATATTAATCAAAAGAAAACAGACGCCCCCCTTGCGACACAACGAACGTTACGCTCCACCCGACCGACGTCTATAAAACGTCAAAATAGTTCGCTATTCCCCCGCCGCTATATATGGCGGCAATTTCGGCAGATTTTCATCGAAAACGATAAAAACTTTTTTTTACATTCCTCCTGGCCCGGATTCCTCCGAACCATAAACCTGCGACCGATTTTACGACGCTCTCCTTCGTCTGATTGAATGACGACGACGACGACAACGGCAGGTCTTTGGGTGGCGCAAAGAAGCGAATGTCCCGTTTTTCGTCGAGCAGGGGCAAAAGGGAAGGGGCCGCGTTAACCGGAATGAGTTAAATAGAGTGGTTCGGCTAGATAAAAGCGATAAAATAGACCCATGTTCGAGGTTACAATGCGCAGGCTAAATAAATGTTTGTTTAATTAATTAAAGTTTGTAAAATTACGTTTCGGAATAGTTCAGGTCTAATATATCACGTTATATTTCTGATAGGCATTAAAACTTTTGTCCTATTATGAGCATTATTTCAATATTCATATGAAGTAAAAGAACAGCATATCACTCAACAAGCCTAGGGTCCAATATAAATTTTGACTTGAACCATGAATTCCTATAGGCCACTTCAGTTCGCCTTTGATAGTCGCACACTCGCGCACTCGCAGTTCACTGAATTGGGAAGCTATATTGGATATTATACACGTTTTATTGGAACCAAATCTAATAATATTCATTTGTATTGGACCTTTTATACCAGCCTCCATAGCCCAAGTTAGCATACATTAATCAGAGGGAAATTTTCGGCTATATTGTGGTCTCTTTTTTTACCTACTCTATGCAAAATAGGCCATTTTAAAATTTAACGTCGATCGAATGAAAACAACAAAAAATCCAGAATATGTAGATTTAGTGGTACATTATTACTCTATGACTTTTAAATCTGTGAAAAAATCAGAAGACCTCTCCTCTTATCGTCTTAATAGCCTGTTGCCTGTGATCTCTCAACTATTCGAAAAACTATACATTAAGAGATTCAAAATAATTGCAAAAAAGAGAATTATTATTCCAGACCATAAATTTGGCTTCCGTAATAAATAAAAAACAATCGAACAAATATAGAACATAGATTAGTCAACCAAAATAACAAAAAATTAAACGATAAAAAATATAGCTCCGCTGCATTTCTCGATATTTCTCAGGCCCTCGACAAGGTGTGGCACACTGCCCTATATGCACTTTCAACTGCTGAAATCGTACCTCACCGGCAGATATTTTATTGTCAAAGAGGGTGACGAATACACTAACCTAAGTGACAAAACGCAAACAGCTTGGGCTTAAACTAAACCAAATGTATTGGCTGATAGGACGTAAATCTAAATTATCACTAGATAACAAGATTTTGCTGTATAAGTCAATATTTAGGCCCATTTGGATCTATGGTATTGAACTGTGGTACTACTAGCAAATCTAACATAGATATCCTCCAGAGATTCCATCGAGTCATCGTCGAGGCCCCATATTACGTGTTCAACAAACTGATTAAATGGAATATCCACATAGAACCCATAACGAGTATGATTCGAAGTGCTAGTGCGAAGTACTTTGAAAGACTATTAGTGCATCCTAATGCACTCGCCAAACAGTTAAACGTACGCGATGACAGTGAAGTGCGTAGGCTCCAACGCAAACTACCATACGAACTGGTTAATAGACACATAGAGTGAAATTTAATAATTTCTAGAATAAGTTAGAATAGTATCTAGAATAAGATTTAGATTATAAATTGTACAGCAGATCACTTACTGAAGTGACCTTCTACATGTAAATATGGTTATATCATATAACGAAAATCAAACAATAATACTTATTGCCCACGGGCAGATTGTTGACTTTCCAAGAGATTAATAGAAAAAAATTAGGATCTATGGGTTGTAAATAATGGGGTTTCAATAAAAATTCAAATCAACTAGTCATCCAACGCTGCCAAAACACAATTCTTCGATTAATTACCAATGCCTATCGCTACATAATCAAAGAAGAACTGCACAATGACCTGGAAATCAAATAGATTTGCAAAGTTATCCAAGATTTCGCCTTGAAACATGAAACAAGATTACTAAATCATACTAACGTGAAAGCAATACAACTACTGAATAACGCGCAGGATATCAGAAGGTTGAAACGAACCAAACTATACGAACTTATATAAAGTGTATGTTAGCGTAAACTATAGCTTCAGTTATTATAATTCTATAATTGAGGAATAAATATTGATGTATTTATCTCGCACTCATCTTGCTTGTGAGTTAATCCAAGTACAAATGAAATGTAGTAATAAATTAATTTATAAATAAGATTGTACTAAGCATATCAAATAAAGATGCTATCAAAAAAAAAATCACAAATTTTAATTTATTTCAGATTTCAATAAGGCTGCATTTTATCTCGAAAAAAATATTACACATTTAACTGTCCTGGATACAATTCCTAGAAAAGACGTTCCAAATGAAGCCTAGTGAAGTTTAGTTTGCAAAATATTTTCTAGGTTTGGAAATACTTTTTGTACTATTTTTTATTACAATAATTAGTACATGATCCAAAGTAAGAAACTCAAATCATAGATAGTAGTGTGCGTAATTACTTAATATTAATAGAGTAATAGATAATCCTAAATAAGTTTTTTTACTAATATTAACTGATAAGTGATTATGCAAATCCCCCAAAAAAAAATTTAATTTTAAGAGATTTTTGGCGATGTTGATTAAGTTTAATTATGAATCTTATTTTTAAAATGTTTGCAATCAGCGTTTAAATCATTAGTAATTAATTCCAATGTTACCCAGTCACTGTCCACTTTTCGACTTCAACTGTAGTTTTTTTTTCTTTAAACATTAATTCTTCAAAAGCGAAATAAAAATTTGGTATGTATCATTTGAATATTCATAATATCTTTAATTTTTTAAGGAATTTTATTTTAATTGAATTTAACTATAATAACTATAATAGTGCTTTCTATGAGAGATGTGTGACTGATTATGTTTTATTTATTTTCGAATTTGTTATTTCAAATACTTGTTTTATGTGGAAACATTATACTTTGTGCCTTCTACATTATTCATGAAACAGTAAACAAATAGATACGACTTTTGGACATAAAACATCGTCTGACAGTCTAGCATTGCCTAACATCCTACTCAATCCAAGCCTTATATGGCGAAAAACTAAATAGAGTAATATGACTTAATAAAATCTCAAGAAATAGAGCGTGTAAAGTTTGGAAAGCGATCGTAACTAGTTGGAAGTATCAATTTTCAGGACCCATCTAACGATGAGAGTAGAGACCATGCGGAGATGGCTTCGCAAAAAGCATCGATATCCTATTTTTTTGACCTACTTCTGATTTGCTCGAGATGATATGACACTTTTTCGTCATCCTGGCCGGTAATAAAATGGTTAAATAACCCAGAAAGTTGAGCTTAGTGACTTGCAACCGATCTATTTTTATGATTTAACAAACTTCGGTTCAGATAAAATGTAGTAACTAAATTCTGCATATAAATGGGTGTATACGTCATTGAATCTATCAAATGTCTGACCATTTGAGTATTTTCTCAGTATTGCACGTTTTATCGTCGTATAAGTTATAATATGTAGAACGGTTTATATATATATATATATATATATATATATATATATATATATATATATATATAAATTTATTTATTAAACTACTATGTACGAAAGAACAGTTGATTTTCTCACTAGAGTCAAGCCCGTTCGGTCTGGTTAGCATTAAAATATTTGCTAAACATTGCATGAAATTAGCATTGAAATATATGCTAATTTCATGCACCTATCTACTGAATCCATCATACATCTACAAAAGTCTTTATGAGGCACGTTAAATATAATGAGGATAGTACAAGCCAATAAATACTTGTATAAAAACGGTCTTCACAGAAATCAATTACTGGCGTTGAAGCTAAATTTGCTGGATAAAGCAAGATAGAAGTCTTACAAGATATAATCACATATTTCAAAATTTTTCTGGTTTGGAAAGAAAATAAAAAAACTTGTAGAAACTTGTGTAAAGAGAGTAAGACTCTTATCGATATAATCATAAGGAACTTGGGATCATGTTACATTGAGGAACAGCACACTGCCGATACATTAAAATGTATAATTATAATACAAATTAATTACAATAATGTATAAAAAGAAACTAACTATACAAACCGTCGAGTGCTATTAGCTGAGTTGATAAAGTGGCAAAATGCAGCAGAGACAAATAAAAACGGATATGCCTGTAAAGCCTTGGAGATATCCACTCTGTATGGTATATAATATTTAACCATTTGCACTATATTTCATACATTACCAAAAAATATTCAAAATTATTTACATAAGGAAACAAATATTGATAGATTGGGAGCATATGGTAAAACTAATATGAAACTATCGACCTAAGAGCAAGTTTTATTGAATAGTCCATGTTGTGCCAACCCAAAACAAGTTCAATTCGTATAGATCGTTAGCGTGGTTCAAGTCAAAAGCCAATTTCCACCCTACTCGCCGTGACAATGATAATCGTAGAACAGGGTTGAGATGTTTTTGATTGAACAACCCTCGCAAGCAGACACACGCACACGAGAACGTTGGCAGACACTATTCGTCGACAATATGTCCGCCTTGCCCCAGCCACGCATTAAACAAAAGAACGCTGGGGTTCTCCTACTGATTTTGTTTTGGAGAACGGCTGGCTCGATCCTTATTGTTCCGAATTAACGACTATTTAAACCCAGAGAGTTCCGAGGGTGTCACACGAAGTGGATGTCGACTAATAAAAACATATTTTCAAGTTGTTTCTTTTGGGAAGATGGTCATGAAACTACTGTAGTAAAATTAATGATGCTAAATTTGTAAACATTAATTATATAAATAGAAAATGAGATAATGCCCAGTTAATTTTAATTAAATCCTTTATATTAATTTAATATTATAAATTTAATTTAAAATATTTAAATACTATTATATTATTTAAATTTTTAATGAAGTTCTTTGTTGGTTACGTGGCGATAAGCAATGACAATTTATCGAAGAACTTTTGTCTGGGGGTGTTAGATTTCTGATAAATTAATCTCTTTGGTCCTATACCAAGTTCATAGTATTTTCAGGGTTCTTCAGAGTGGTTCATTGATTCTGCTTGAGATGATGTTTCTGTTTTTCACCGCATCGCTAAACACATGAACAGATTCCGAGTCGTTAAGCTGTATTTTCCTGATTCTATCCCACTTGTGGATCTTGTTGTCAGCCAATTAGGTTTGTTTATGAAGATTTGGGTAGACTATATCTTTTGTTACAATGATTATGTCCCAAATATTCCAAGTACTTTTTATATTGTTAATGGCGTATCGGCAGTATAGAGCAGATACATGAGTGGTTGCAAGATATTATATTTCAGAACTCCGGCCAAAATAGGTTTGAATGTTAAGATTGTCCATGCGACGTCATAAATGTTCTTTCTAAAATATACGAGTCAAAAAATTGGTTATCGCGGTAACAATTTGCTCATCTTGTGGATTAATTACAAATGTCATACCCGGGCCAGATGTCAGGAATATTACAGCGCAATATTGTGCACTTAGTTGGTTATTTAGTAGTAATTCCGAATCATTGAAAATCTAGTATATTTATAAATAGTTTAACATATTTTAATATCAGTTTCTCAAATAATTTAGATATCACATCTGCTGCAATATCTGCTGGATTGTTAGTTTTTTAGTCAAAATTATATATGCAATCCTAAAACATTGCACATATCAAGGAATTATTATCATACAGTTGGTATTAATAACTAGTTGTGTGTGTCACATATTTTTAAATTAAAAAATCTCTAAACAACCTGGAAAAAGCCTTAAACAGGTATTATAACTAATATATATGTCAACATGATGATTACTTGACGTGGCAGCTCATTGAATAATCCAGATGAAATATAATCAATTGCAGAAACCTTTTTACCATCAAAGTTGTTGTCAATTTCTATGACAATTTCCACTGGAGAAATCAACTTCATAAATGTTTCGGGCAACTAAACAGGTATGTTATCAGCGATTTGCTTTCCATGATATGACCATTAAAAAGTAACGACTAGTTAGGAACATTACAAATCAGAATTGTAATAAGCACAATTTTTCACCACAAATCTTCGAACCTGCGAAGAGAACTCATTCATAATACTTATATATCTATATATGCTTAACTCTGGAATATCCATCCGATACTAATATATAACTGAACAATTATTTTCTTCATTATTCTATTTTTAATGTTCAATATTATGTTCGCAACGTTGTCTTGATGTTCCTGATGGACTTTCAGCGACACTCTGTCACGATATAGACATTTGAACGGCTTGCTATTGGACTGTCTGTAAGTTTACCAATTAATTTAAAATTGGTAATTGCTAATTAATATTAGTAATTACTAATTAATCTAACAATTAGTTAAAAGTTAAATCAATATTCTGACCATATTTTATACAAAATTGGCAAATCGTGGTCGGCAAATTTTAGTTATTTGAATATATATAGCGTCCTTTCCGTATTATCATAAGTTCCTCTTTTTTTTGTTTGCAATACTTTATCGCACAAATAGCGGCAAATCCAAATTTTGCATATATTTTGGGACATCCTTTAAAAGCAATACTACACATATGACGCCACTACAAACCGACCGTAATTTACCTCGAGAATCTCGACCCAACTCATAACATACCGAGGTTGCTACATTGTCGATTTCGAATTGCTACCCCGTACTTTAGCTAATGACATCTAATATTACTGGATAATAGTAGTACATCGCTGACAAAATAAAATAAAAAAACTGATAAATCACAAAAATGCATAACTAGATAACAAGATATTAATACTGTATCAACACTTTTGGTATCGTATATACCATATCATACCATTTGGTCCCATTCGAAATCCAATTATGGGGTACTTCTACTAAATCTGAAATAACCATTTCTCAACAGTTCCAAAACAAAGTCTTGCGTGCTATAGTCGATGCTCAATCAACTCTCCATTCAGACAAATGTGAGTGATAGCAGTGTATTGCGTAGATTAAATCGTTTACTTTGCCAACCCAATTTGATTAGACGGGTAGATACTTTAGAATAAAATATAGAATCAAATATAGACTTAGAAATTACTGAAGCGATATTCTAGAATTGACGTATTAGGCCTATGAATAGAAATCGGTACTATGTATTTTATTCAAACTATTGTCACTTTTTCCTATCTTTCAGACAATTTACGGACTCCTCATGTTGAAAGAATGATGCATTTTTCGATGCTTTTCTTTTTTGTTTACTTGACCAGAATAGCCTTTGTCTTCGATGTCAAAATCACCTCTTTTAAAACGTCAAAATCAACATTCATATAATATGTTTCAAGCAGCATTCGATGACCTTCAGCAGCCTTCTCCATCAAAATAGATACTTTCCGCCAACGTGATTTATTTATATAGGCAAAAATCGAACATTTTCAATGCACTAAAAACATTTTTAGTTCGCACTTTAGTCGACGAAATGACATATACTAGGTAAATAGTGAAGCTTGTTAATGATGCTTCAACATGAAGTTGGTTACAAATGTATTTTATGCTATTTATTATACAGTAACACCACCTGTTGTAAATCCCTTCAAATTAACTTATAGGGCCGATAAATTAATTAATAAATAAATTATCATAAGAAATACTTGCTTTGTCTACTTCACATTGTCTACTATGATAGGCCGGGGACTTTTTAATTGAGCCGTTATGTGAGACGAAGCGGTTTGTCGCTTGGCGAATGAAGATGCATTAAACTAAAGACGACCAGCTCATGATTTTTCATTTAAACATACAAATACGGAAAGTTCCGGCCAGTTTATATTCATTACAACTATTCGAAAACTAGTTGGAAAAGCCTCGTTCCCTTTTGTCGGCCGTATCGTAAACAGCGAACTGTTACCGAAATTTCCCGAAACAATTCGTTCCAATGAAAAGTTTCGCCGAGTCGAGACCGTCCACCGGCAACACTACCAATCCACGGGATGGGAGGGCGCGAGGGGAGGGGGCGGACGATTCCGGCTGCGGAACTGAAGTACAGGAAAAAGGCAATAATACCAGACCGCTAATAGATTTTCGATTGTAACACTCAAACGAACTTGAGGTAACAAAACGACTTTTCACGAATTCTGATTAGGAATCGCCGGCCCGTTCAAACAGCCGCTTTGGGAAATCGATTTTACCCAATAGCGTAATTCAATTTCCACGATTTTTTGTCCCTGTTCTCGCTTTGTTGTGTTATTGCGGAACGATACAAACAGAAACGAGTCATCTCGTCGGCACAACATCACTAACCACAATAATCCACACAATAGAGGGCGACAAAAGAATAACAGAAAAACGTGTCGTGTGTGTGTGTGACTTAATTTGACAGATTTTTCAATAAATTTATTTCTTATAAAAAACAAATAATGAGCTTAATCTTATTATATTTCCCATTGTTTTCTAGGACTTTCTGCTGTCTGTTCGTTGAATAAATGATACCAATTTGCTTCCTAGTGACGAAGTGATTGGAAACTTGAACTCCCAAATTCAAAAGACTTTAAAATTATGTATCAGAAACTTAATTTTAAAGATTTTATTTTTATTTTCGAAAAAATGTAGGTCCACAATATGGATACATCGCCAAAAAAAAATCAATATAGCGGTAAGCTCTTGTTCCGTTTGAATTGAGTCTTCATACAGCAGCGATTACAATTCTGTATTTTCAAATATTTTAAGCTGTACAAGGCACCGCTGTTTACTAAGATAAAAATCATCATATCTAAAACAATTGGTGCAATAATTATACATTTCATAAGACACATCTTCGGACACCAGTAACATGAAATGTAAATTAGTTCTAATACTTCAAACATGCCGATTTTGACATGAAAACAACATGACATGTTGTGCTAATGTACCAACTATAAAATCAAATCGTTCAGTCAAGTGTTGATCAAAATCAGAAAATATAGAAATAGAATGGAAAGTTAAATGGAGTCTGAATGTTTAGAGAGTCGGAGGTATAAAAGTAATTTCAACATCTTACATTCAATTTTTTTTCTAATTATAAATTGCATAAAATTTATTTCTAAAGCTTTATTTTTACAGTTTTATAAGAAAATAATGGTCAACTTAAAGGAGTCTCTGTAATTTAAGTAATAGGTCTTTAGTTAAAGTCTAAATCGATAACTTGGAAGGAAGTAAATTGAACAGTTTGAAAACTGAAAGTTGTCATTCTTTACAGAATAATTTTAAACTGACGAATTTGGAAAGATTTTCCTTTAAACATTACAGTATATATTCTGTAAAATTAAAAAATAAAATAGAATGTAAAATATTGTCACTCACTAAATACGTTTTCTCACCTTGTTATATGGGTTTTGGCTTTTTTTTTTGATAATCATTGGATTCAATTTTTTATATCTTCGGATTATTCAGTTCATCATGAATCATGACCTTGAAAATATCAATGAATCACATGTAGTTGTTTTAACGCTGTTGGAAATGTTATTGTTGTAATAACATATTTAAGCCTTTAACCAACCTAACATTATTCCTTTTTCAAATAGTAAATATATATTACCCAATCTCCTACTATAAGTTTGAATTCAGGCAAAAACATTTACCAAGCGAACAGGCCCAGACATTGTTAAAAAAATTAGAAGGGAACCAAATATGCTCCGCTGTTTTACTAAACTTAGTACAAGCCTTCGTTAAAATTTGGCATGAAGGTTTAATATACTACTGAATAAAATGCTTCAAAAGAAATATCTAGAAATGTTAACATCATATATACTTCATACATACTTCACAGAGTTTCCAAAATTAAAGAAGATGAATAGTCTAAATTAAAGGAGGCTCAAACAAAACAATCCTATATATACTAGTTATATTCCTAATGTGGAGGAAATTACACTAATTATACTACTACAGTCACTGATGACACAGCCCCAAGAACCATCCATAAAGATATTTTACTTTTCACTAATGAAATATTTTCCTTTCATTTATTATAAAAATATATGTAAAATAAGTCAAAACAAACAACACTTAATTGTTATTTTTCTTATTCCAATGTATTGTCGGCAATGTTTTAGATAATTCTTTATATTAAAAAAACTGGCATTTATTGACATAACATGAAAATATGAATATGAATTTTGGACAAATTATGTATAGGACATAATTTTGACATAAATGGTATTTCAATCCACTGCTAGCACTGTTAATTTGCATATATATTTTACATATATTTTGAGATTAAATGGAATATAACTCGGTAGTGCAAAGTAAAATATCTTTATAGATGATTCTTGCTGCTGTATCGTCCACGAATATTTGTACTATAATTTATATCCTTTCACAAGTATATAACTAGTACAGATAAGATTGTTTTATTAGAGCTTGCACCCCTTCAATTTAGAATCTTCTATAATTTCGAAGAGTCTGTAACATATATGTGATCTTAATATTTCTAGTTATTTTTTTTTGAAGCATTTTATTTACATTATATATTAAGCCTTATACTACATTTAGCAAAATAGTAGAGCATATTTGCTTCACCTCTAAAGAATGTTCAACTATGTGTGGACCTGTTCGATTGTCAAATGTTTTTGACACAATCCAAACTTATTGTACGAGATTAGGTAATAAAGTTTTACTATATGATAAAAAAAATTAAGTGAGGCTTATAAAGACACACGTTATGGCTTTCGATGCACAATACTTTCAATAATGTATTAATACCCATATTATGAAAGAAATTATTTTTTATTAATTATATCTTACATTAAATATGCTTAGTACGATTATTAATTTACAAATTAATTTATTACTACGGTAGGTCAATATGCAGCTCTTCTTTGGTTACGTACCGATAAGAATTGGTAACTAATCGTAGAACTTTGTTTTGGCTGCGTTGGATTACTAGTTGTTAGTGTAACCCCATATTTCCACAGCATGGATCCATATTGGATTTATGATTGACTGATAAACCAACCTCTTTGATATTAGGCCAAGTTGAGAATATCTTCCGACTAACTAGGTATATTTGCTTGATTTTGAGTCTAATCTATTCTGCTTTTTATCTAACATAATATTTCCGATTTAGCCTACTATCGATGTGGATGCAGAGGTATTTAGCTGAGTGATATAATTAGGTTTGTCATTTCACAGCAACGCAAATTTAAGGACATATTTAAAGCTATGGAGCCGTATTTTCCAGTCTCTAGTTCATTTTTAGATCTTGTTGACTGCTCATGGTACTTTTTCCAGTTTCTTAAAAAATTAAATCGGATATGAAAAATCGAATCCAACGATAACAAAAAAAATTAATATAAAATCTATATAATAAGATGGGATAAAGTTTTCAGTCATTGGCAATATGTTAAATTCTATACAGTATTACAATAATAAAACTACACATTCTTTTCCAATAGATTATATAAAAGAAAATCTTTGAAAATTATTTCAGAGTAAGAGTAATTTAAAATTATGAACACAAAAATGAGTAATGGCCTAGGACTTCGGAAGCTTTTGTGAATGACGCTGATATCGTCTAACTCATCACGAAAACTGATTGGATACGTTCATAGGTTCTACGATAGGGCACAGGGGAAAAGTTACGACTTTATATCGGGACGTGAAAAAAAAACTAATTTAATAAATGAAAACTTGGACGAACGACATCTGCTTAACCAACTTGCGAAAACATCTCGATTGATCCTCGGTCAGTATCCAGAGAACTTTTCGCCAACAACCGCTCCCCCACCTCCCCTAGACCAACTTCGTTCGATAGCGGGAGAATCAACGATAAAAATGATGACATCGTGCGGGACTTGTTCCGCACCGGGCACATTTCCAAAAACCCACCCCCGGTGACAAGAAAAAGGGAAAACTGCCGAGGAAAATTAATCTTCAGGCCGACGGTTCTTACTTCTCGCGGAAACGAGCGATATTTGTCTTTCAGCCCTACACCCTCGCTCTAGCTACCGCAGCCGGTAGATTTAACCGGTTTCGAGGCTAGTGCTGTGTTTTCTTTCGTTCGTTCATTCATTCGTTTGGCGACGATTCATCTGGATGTTTGCGCCGACATTAAACGGACCGAGTCACGGCCACGCCAAATCGGAAACGGGTATAAACAGAGACGGCGGCCAGGTGGGGAGCCGCGAAAGGTTTTTCTTACGCGTTTCTTGGAATTTTGCTTTCTCCTTTTCAGCGGCGAATGAATAGGCAAAGTTTCAGGCATTTTTTTTTTTGGTCGTTGTATTCGATTATTTTTATATAACGAGGCTATTTGTATTCTTGCTTGTTTTCTCTTGTTTTATTTTTAGATATCGAAATAAGATAAAGTTTAGACAGTCTTGAGTTATTGAATATTACAGTAGATTCATCTGTATATAGACTTTATTACCCTAGGATTTGTTTTTTTATTTGTAAGAATTATATACAGTGTTAGAAATATTAATAGAGATAAGATTAACAACTAACTTTAGGGTTTTCATCGAAATAATACACTGTTATTTTCATTTGTATGGCTTTGAACTTGATTTGTTTTTGAATGCATAAAAAGCTTCTTCCGATGCTGGTTGCCACAAGTCATTTAGTGCCAACTCAGGCTATATAGGGGATGACTCATCAATTCGAACTTCTCATCATGATGTCATGATGACGAATGGCCCTTCGTTGCCGCTTCTGTTTTTGTATATCACGAAGCGTTTAGGGTAAACAATGTTGTGTATCGTTTACCGTACATGTTACTTAAAAAGCCCGGTTGTTACTTGGCCAATTGGTCAAAAGTAATAGGCGATCATTTAACTCGAAGTGCTTTATACACGAATCACTATTGTCAGATTTAGCTCGTCTTGCAATATCGTACGCTAGGGTACGTAGGGTTCGTACGCTTAGATTCAAAATCCGTCACCTGACTTTAGATGTTATACACAACTTTTAATTAATCGCGATTGCATTTGTTGTTCACTTTTTTGACATGAGCATCATTGAGCTTCTATCAGTGTATGCGGGATCCATCAGGAACACCTACTTTTAACAGCTAAATATTAATACAATATCTTATCGATGCTCGTCATATCAATGCGCCTCGCGCAATTTTACTGTAAGCCTCATCATGATCTAGTAATATCAATTTGTACATGGTCCCTATGTTTTCTGGCACAAGAAATCATTTTGAATAACCTTCTCCACTTTCTCTCGTAAGCAAACTGCGGTCATGATTAGATTTGTTTTAAAAACGTTTTACAGTGGCTAAGCATGGGGCTTCATCCCCAAAGGTAGAGGTTAGTTGATCGTGATGTAAAAAAACATCACAAGAAAATGTTCAAGTGTTAACTCAATTTTTTCACTAAGACAAAGTTTCTGTCAAATGTAACAACACAAGTTGTTCAGACAGAATGTTCGAAATGGGTTATGGTTGTTAAGGTCAAACTTCCAATTAGAAGCCTCAGATGAGGCCTGGGAACACTTAGTATCACCAAGGCTTAAAATATAAATAGCAACCCTCGTAAGACGTTTGTGATTTTGTTTTTTAATATTTTAAAGTCTCCTTTTATCAAGGGTTTTTTTGGAATGGACCTACAGTCTAACATGGGCTTCGAACCACGGTCCTCAGCATTAAACATACAGATTGGCCAGTAACCAGCTTAAAGATCACCTCAGAAGACATTTACAGTTAAAATCACAAGAATAAGGTACATCCATGCCCCAGCAGGATTCAAACTAGCGACTATCGCAACAGTAGGACCGTCCTATGGCCTTAACCACTGAACCAACGAAGGCGGCTTCGTGGTTAACAAATTTAAGTGAACCACATTAAGAATATTGCAATATACTGTAAAAATAAAAAACGGGTAATGACTTGCGTTTAATTAAAAATGTTTTATTTAATCTTAAAAATTGCAGTGTGGATTTATCGAATAGATAGATTTAAGGAACACAATAAAACCGACGACATTCATTGTACATAGATAGCAAATAGTGTTGGCTGTTGAATTATTGCCTGTAAAACCGCATTCGAGTCGGGAGAACTTTTTAACAAGGCCGTTTGTCACCTGACGCGAAACAAAATGCAGCCGAAATTTAATATCTCTGAACTGACTTAAATTATCATATAACCGCCACGTTTCCGGGTCCGTAACTAAAAGTATGGGCGCATCGGCCGTTCCCCCTGTGTGTGTGTGTGTGTGTGTGTGCATGAGTCCCGGAGCCGAGAGAA
The DNA here is from genome assembly GCF_030347505.1 of Rhynchophorus ferrugineus. Classification (NCBI taxonomy): domain Eukaryota; kingdom Metazoa; phylum Arthropoda; class Insecta; order Coleoptera; family Curculionidae; genus Rhynchophorus; species Rhynchophorus ferrugineus. Next base: position 26,949,629 of record NW_027472583.1, on the reverse strand, counting down.
CTTCCCCGTTATATTTGGATGTTATAAATGCCACTCTGGGGCTCTATAAATCGCTTTAGCTAGGGCTCCATTTTTACTAAAAGTAAAAGTCGTAACTCAGCGGTGACACCCACTCGTTTGTGACGCAACATCGGGAGTCACTTTTATGTGTCGTCGACGAATTTTTGATGAGCATGGCCGCCGAAATGACCCCGTACAATTTATTACCCATGACAGTAGGACAATGAAACAATTTTAGTTGAAATCATCCTTTTAGAAGATCCGCTTTCTCCCTACTTTTCCCACTACTCACGACCTCTTTTTCTCTTAATTTATTAATATATTGAAATATCTAATAATTCGATCAGCCAATAATTTTCTTATTCCTAATTTGTATACGTGAAAATGTAATTTAGTATTTTACAATACAATATCAGATTAAGATACTTTACGTTGTTTCTATATGGGATGATAGTATTATTCATTATTATTGTTGTATGTCTATTATTATACAACGTGAAGCAAAAGTTCCGTTACCATTAACGCAATTTCCGCCGAGTGGCAATAATGGAACGATTATTTTCAATAAATATTGTCACTATTTCTGCTGTTGTCCTTGTGGCGTATATTTATCCATAATAAAATTTGGACGTCTACATAACACAATGATAAAAGCGAAAGGCTGCTAAACGTCATATAACCCAGAGGGAGCGCAATCAAAATGGTACCGGGACTTTTGCCTCACATTATATGTAAACTTGAAATTTTCTGGCTGCATCTTTAATGTTGTTTCTAACAGCAAGTATCGCAGTATCATCAGCAAACATAGCTATGGTGATATTTTCCATTCGTGGTATATCATTTGAGTAAAGTAAGCACCGATACACTTCCTTGTGGCACAAATGCTTTAACTACTTTTGTTATAGAGTAGGCTTCATATTATATGACTGTCATTCTGGTTAAGATTTGGAAAATAAGTTAAAAATTTAAGAGTTCAGTTTATTGGTTTGGTAACATTTTCTGTTTGTGGATAAGTCCGTATGCCAAACATAGAAGAAGAGAAATTAATCTCAGCATTTTTCAGTTCTGTAAAGCGAATTTATCCAAAGATATTGCAACTATTCTGGTAAAACCACAATTTCGTCTGATATTTCTGGGCAAAAAGCTGATCAAAATTTGATTTCACAATCACTTTTTGCCAAGCCAAATTTACACAAATAAAAGTGTTTTGCCGGGCCACTTAAAATGTCTGTACTGACGAGAATTGTCGTACTGCAGTCCTCCAAAAATTAAAACCGCCATCTGAAGTGAAGAAAAATGTTACCGCCTTTTTCAATGGCCATTGGAGGTTCATCTATAACATCAAGATTTTGGGACTAATACTGTTTACTTAAACACTCATCACCATGACCATCTGGATGGGGTCGACGGGAGAATGCACAGGATTTTAGGTTAAGTAAAGGAAGTATGGTAGCGCTGTGGAAGTGGTACTGTTACAAGGGGGTACAGAAAAAGAAAAGAGAGCGAGACATCGTCTTGGAGGTTTTTTATAGCCGGGAACCGCATGGTACCAATCCACCAGCAGTGCCAACCTTTGACTTTGATTTAAGTGAACGCGTAGTGGCCTAAAGGTTGTAGCAGTCGCTACAATTCTATGGACTGATAATTTTTAATTTCAAAGTTAGTATCTAGTGTTATTAAGAGACAGGTAGTGATCGATCTGTAAGACTACATAGGCCTCATCATATTCACCATCCACCATACATACACTCACAAAGAAATCAGAAGGGCTACATTTATTTCTCATCCTATTTCCTTATTAAGTTATACTCCTGGTTTCTTAAAATTCTGTCGCTATGCAAGTTCTTCTAGAACCTTCTCCTCAATCTATATTTCTTGAAATAAATTTCTTCCCAGAGAAATATGTTTAATGTTTTTATTTTTAGCATTTAATGATAAACAAGTAAAAAGGTGCTGTAGAGTAATATTAGCTAAAGAAAAGCAAGCATAATTGATAATAGTAAGAGTCTATGTAACTTCAACATAAATATATTGTTGTGAGTATATAAAATCCATAAAAAAGTTTAGATGACAAATATTATAATGGAGTGATTCGTTTGATCCTATTCGAGTCTAACAAATACTATTATATTTATTTACAATAATTAAATTTAACAGAAAAAAACGTAGAATTTAACATTTTTTAACGTACTTTTAACACAACTTTTTAATTCACTTATTTATACATACCTCATGCTAATTGTAGTTTGCAAAGTCTCTGAAGCCATAATTAATATTAAACCATTAGATTTAACGGCAAACGAGTTAATTATTAACACATATTTAAGATTAACACTTTTTCTAATCTTTCAAGCAGTTTTTATTTCGACTTTTGGAATTACCTTAACAGAGCACCTAAGCTAATAGTTGATGTTCCTGACATGCTTCCCGTCCATAGACACTGAAGGATGATCAAAACTCTCATCATTCATCAAACATTTTCAACTTTCCTCAATCAATATCAATCAATGTGTTTTGGTTTACCAAACTTGACACTGTATAGATAATTAGCACTAAATGACTTTTTTAACATTTCAAATGTTTTAGAAACAAAAAATTTAATACAACTTCACTGTTGAATTTTTCAGGCATTTTAAATCTTAAAAAATGCACTTTTGCTGTTCGCCAAATTCAAACAATTTTATAATTAATGTTTTAACAACAAATTAATGTACCCGCTTTATAGAAACGTAACATATACTCAGTTTTGAAATGACTTAAATGTAGACCTGAGAGCAAAAAATTTAAAACAATAAATCTGCCCCTCTCTGTCCACCGGAGGAACCTTTTCCCAGCTATTTTAAATTTCCATCAACATCCCTTTTAGGACCATAATATAAATATAAAGGGGTCTAATTTCAATTTAAGATTTTTGATCAGTGATGAATTTGAAAATCGGAAAACACCGGGAAAACGATTTGATTGATTTACATAGAAATTTTTATTGAGACTAACTTGAAATTCAAGTTGGACTTTCTAAGTAAACGCACCAATCAAATGTAAGTATAATATATACTGCCTACTATGTACTATAAACTAATATATATTTTAATATATGTAGATATGACTAAAATTGAATTGTGTATATAAGAGAATTAATTCCCAATTGTTTAATTTATGGTTTATTTCATTCATAATTCCAGATTGAGGGTTCTTTTCATGGCTTCGAGAACGACTTTGGACGAAGAAATTAAGACGCCGAAAATGCCGCCAACAATCGCTTGCCGCCGAGATAGGCAAAAAATATTGAGCCGTTAAGATATCGGGAATCTGTCGTTTATTACGAAACAAGTGTTGATTTTTCCGATATCTTACCGGCATAGCGGAACCCATTATGCAAATGTCGGTGCTTCGGAACAGATGTCGAGTCGGGGAGATTGCCAAAAACTAGAACATAATTATAGATAATTTATAATTTCAATTACTATTCGAGCAATGCGGCGCCAGACCGTGTGCTATCGCGCGCGAGCTCGCGACCCTTATCTACCGGTGATGCGGAGATTTTTAATGCCCCAGCTTGAGACAAAATTGGCCAAACTCCGACCATTTATTAGTAGATAAGATGATGGAAGCAAAACTTCGTCCGTTATCCGGATTTTTCGCGGTAATTAGGACATTACGCTAAGATAAAAATAAACTACAGTTGAGAGCGACTGTGTTTCTATTTCAGAAGTATATAAGAAAAAATAGACGACATGAGAAAAACCGTCTCAATTCAATTTCATACTGATTAGCGGAAAAAAGTACGAGTAACACTGAGTAAACTGGTGAAATTATATATAGTAACATTATTATAATTAAACTATTCACAAGCTATATTATACAAATAATTAAAATGCATGCATACAATGTCGTTAAAAAAGTTACAAAAAATATAAATGCATACAATTAAAACCCCGCTGGCGCAGTGGTAAAGGCGACAGGACGATTGTTGCGATAATCCCGGGTTCGAATCCTGCTGGGCAAGGTCGTAAATTTATGTTTGTGATTGTCCTAGGCAAGAGCATAAAATTCGACAAGGAAAATGATCCCAGTCACGCCAGTAACCAGGCTGGGTAAGACCGGTTGTCTTCTGGGATGACCTCTAAGTTGGTTACGCGCCAGCCGGCAGGCTTAATGCCGAGGACCGTGGTTCGGAGCCCACATTAAACTGTAGGTGCAGTCCAGATAAAGCCTCGTTGGTAAAAAGGAGACTTTTAGATATAAATAAAAGGTTAAAACCCCTATTTACCCCGGAGTACATTATGGATGAGCTCATCTTTAGATGAGAAGAAAATGTAAAAATTCGGAGGAAATACAATCATAATATAGATTTGTTTACAGCAACACGGCCATTACTGGCTTGGTGAAATTATCAGGCGACGGATCGTTCAGCAATATAATAATAATGTGTGCTGATAGTCGATCGTCATAAAATTCTTATTTTTTCTCAAGTAACTACCTAAAACCCCGTAGGACCTGAACTAAATGTTACTAATGCAGAAAGGTGCTGCTTAAAGTATTTATGCTTGCAATATTTTTAACTTTAAAAATACAGATTCCTCTCCGAATCATGCTACAAAAGTAATAAATGTTAAAAATGCAATATTGAGGAAATGCTGCTCCGCCATATCATAGTTCTTGGCTTTGCTTTGAATTATTCAAAAGTGGTGATTTTGATGTTAATGACAAACAACAGCCTGAACAAAAAGTTTGAAGGCAGCGAATTGGAAGACTTATTGTTCGAAAACTCAAGCCAAACCCTCAGAGAATGTTCAGGCAGCTTAGCAGTTGACCAATTAACTATTTCTTGTGTGTTAATGTGTTTCAATAGTGTTGATTGCTCAGACATATGTAGCATGATTTGGCTTGTACATGGTTACGAAATGCTGAAGAAGCGTACAAAAGCCAACATTGGTAAGTATCCTTCTTACCTTCGAATGTTCTTAATTCCATGGCCTATAAATTAGTTTTAAAGGATTTTTCTTTTAATGTCAAGCTTTATTGTAAAAAACTGGTCCAATGAATTTATTCAAAGAATTATCCATCGATATCCGCTACTTTCAGGAAATTTACGAATTCCATCTCACGATATCTCTTGAGGCTTTTCACAAAACAACCTATTTTCATGCATTTTCATGCGCGCGCATGAAGCGCTGCTCAACCATGTAACGATTCATATGTCGGAACAAGTCGTTAATCAGGAGCATGGTCTGGAGAATACGGTGGGTGGGCACTTATCATTCAAATATTTCCAAGTCTATTTTTACCCGTTTTACAACATGCGGTCGAGTGTTATCATGCTGAAGAATAACATTGTCGTGTCTGTATTAATATTTCGGCCGTTTTTTATGCAGTGCTCGATTTAAACGCATCAATTGTAGTCACCATTGGTGGTTTCATTAGGTTTTAACAACTCATGGTATACCATACCAAGTTGATCCTACCAAATACAGAGCATTGATATCCATTATCGTAATGGTTACACTTTTTTACGTCAGTAACAATACGACGCAAAAAAACTTTTCGATTTTGCCGTTGACGTGGCATTTCATGTAAACAAACGAGTTTAAATGTCTCTTGGCTTCAATTAATACGGCAAAAAATATCCAAGCTTTTGGATCAATCAAATATTGTTCAAGTGATTGGAAAAAGTTTCTTGCATTACTCCCCACAATTGCAACGAACGATCGTCTACAATTTTTTTTTTGCTGTCTGGAACTATCTTTGTCTTCAGTGTCAAAATCACCAATTTTATATACTCAAAAACAGTATTAAGACGTTGAAATCGATAAAGAATGATTGTTATAAGCTTCACATATTCACAACATTCGATGAGCTTCAGCCGCATTTTCTTTAAAACTGGAGTAAAAAAGTAAAAATTCCCGCAAAAATAATTTACTTGGGACAATTTCAGACATTGTCAAAGAAAATTTTCAGCACTGAAAAAATTCTTAGGGTTAAATATGGCTCGGTGAATGGAGGTAAGTGGAAATCCAACAGTTATAGCTGTTTACAATATGTGGCCGATATTTATTGATGTAATATAAAATGTGGAAATTACAAATAGATAAATGAACTGAATGAACTGACAGACACTGAATGAATGAAAGTTCACTACAATCACCTCCCAGATAAACGTTGGGGTTGCCAGATTTGTTATCGTGTACTGGTTAGCGCTGCTGGTACCCCGGTCGAAAAAATGCCCGGCCTGAAGAGTGAGGTTTCAACATGAAGTTGGTTACAAATGTACCTGATGCTATTCAACGCAGAGTAGCACTATGTGTTGCACATTCTCTAAAATACATTTACAGGCCAATAACAGTCAGTCAGTGAAAATGATGGCAAAAATCCATGAATTACTTCCTCGTCCACCGTATTGCCCAGATCTGGCCTCCAGTGACCATTTCCTGTTCTCAGATCTCAAAAGAATGCTCGCTGGGTAAAAATGTTCCTCGAATGATAAGGTGATCGCCGAAATTGAGGCCTATTTTGAAGCAAAGAACAAATCGTACTATTAAAATGGCATTGAAAAGTTGGAGGGTTGCTACAATCAGTGTATCACCCATGAAGGGAATTATGTTGAATAAAAAAAAATGTGTTTTACTACCGTAGGCCGGGCCTTTTCAATTGACCTGCGATTTCTATGTCTCATTATTTTTGAAGAAATGTGAACAAATAGGCAGAGTACACGTCAGGAACTTATATTGATATCATAGAAAAGAATATTCTAAAACTAATTTCTAATTTCTTCGGCATAAAATCGATTTCTCATGTCGCCTAGAAATTATCCATACCGTAACAGCGCAGTTTTTATTCTCCAGTTAATTACGTTTTTAAATGGTCTATAAGTGTTGTAGTGTAACAAACTCTAGTAGTAAATTGGATTTTCCAGTAAATAGAACTTCCTATGTTCGCGGTTCGTCTTTTTTTCTCTCCTCTTCCTCTCCCTCCCTGTTTCCCGGGAGGCAATTTTAATGCCGCTATACCGGATAGCTCGTTCGTTCGTTCGCTCGCTCGCGCACTTCGAAATCCCGTGCATTTAATCAAAGGCATCACCTTGCCAGCTTACAATTAGCGCAAAAACGCGAGAACCGCGGCCCTCCCGTTCGCTCGTTTATTTTCATTTAATTTGCGGAACAATCACAAACCGACGCTATCACTTTTTCGGCGCTCTCCCCGCCTCGCCGCGTCGCCCCTTTTCCTCTTCGATGGAGAAAGTTTAAATTAAATTCACGAAATTTTCCGCGCATTATTTCGTAGGAGCCTTATTATCGGATAGAGACGAAAGCAATTTTCGAGTGGCCTCGTTGTCGTCTTTGTTACGGTCATATTTTTAAAAACCTTTTTTGTTTAATTATATTCTTCATGATTGTTAAACTTAAATCCGATTCCTATGCGTGGACTACAAGATAACAGGGTAATTGAAAAGTACCCGGCCTGACATATAGATGGCGCTACTAGAATTAAATCCATATGTTTTTCAGTTAGCCCTGACTCTCAAAAAATGCGTGTATAAATTTGACAGCTATCGGATTAGTTTGTGAATTATAGCACTTTGAGTGTTATATTTGTTACTTATATTTGTTACAACAAATGTGCAACCTTTGTTATTGTGAAAAAAAATGGATAAAAAGGAATTTCGCGTGTTGACAAAATATTGAATTTTGAAGAGAAAAAATACAGTTGAAGCAAAAACTTGAGTTGATGCCGAGTTTCCGCCCCAAGCCCCAAGAAAATCAACCATCATGGATTGGTATGCTAAGTTTAGACGTGGTGAAATGAGTATCGAAGACGGTGAACACAGTGGACGCCCAAAATGTTGTTAACGAAGAAAACATTAAAAAATCCTTAAAATGAGTTTGAATGGCCGTAAATTGAAATTGAATGAAATAGCACTGTGCATTATGAAAATTCGTTCATAAGCCATGTGGCACAGACCCAGTGGTGAGTGATTGAGGGGATTAGTTAACCAATAACCATATGTTTTGCATGGTTAAATAAACTCATTTATTCTAAATAAAGTTAAGTTGGTCCAAGTGTAATAAATAATTGGGTTTTTTAGTGATAATATGTATTTTTATTATTCATTATTATAACGGAGGTTTAGTGCTAAAAATCAACGACTCGATTCATTCAACGAACGGCGAAGTAATGTATTGATTAGTCGGGCTCTACTGACGGAACTGTACTGATTAGTCCGAAGATAGTCTTAATTTATTGTAAGCTCTAAGAGCTTAGTTTATCAATAAATTATAAAGATTATTTGAAGTTACAGGGTGCAAATATGGGAGTGCAACATCAAAAAGACTACTAATTCAACGCTTTCAAAACAAAGTTCTTTGATTTCCAATGCTTATCACTATGTAATGAATGAAGAACTTTCTAAGAAGGTGGAAGCGAACTAAGCCACATGAACTTGTATAATGTATAAAAGAAAATTGTCAACGTCGACTAGATGAAAATTTAACGAAAACCTATCAAGAGATTATAGCTCAACTAGGAGACAGTTCAACACCTTTTTTTAAACATTTGTGCCAAATGGTAAACATTTAAACACTTGCTATATCAATATATTAACATGTATCTATCATTGATTACTCGGCGACAAAAGAACGATTTTAGGATAAGAATATAAGAAACGGATAGCAAGGAATCCAACAAGTTATAGTCGTATGAATATACAACAGTGAAGTGTGGTCAAGTTGCTTATATGGCTCGAGAGACCTTTTAGAACTTGCAATGAGTTATTCAATGAGTTAAATTAGTGGAAAAATATGTTTCCTGGCCAATGGGTTACCAAGACATGGGTTACCTGTTTTTAATGTGCAGTAAGTTTTACTAATGCTTCAATGAACTAGATCAAATGGTCTTAATTTATTTAATTTTCTGACTAAGCCATAATTATCTAGAATCTGAAAACTTCCACAATGATATGTTGATCGAGGCTCTATTCATGCCTTTCAGTCGTTTAATCTTCTATAATATTATCGACAGTTTCAACCTTCAGGTCCTTATGCAGATTGTCAATACTAACGCACCATAGAGTATACCAATACCTCGCAGTACCTGACTTTGGAATCTTTGTGTAATATTTCTATTGCATTGGCTGGTATAACCCCAGATTGGAACAACATAAGTCAACACTGGTTTCAGGACTTGTTGGTAATGTAAAATCTTTTTAAATACTGACAGTGCTGAATATCTATGCAGTAACTAATACATTTCTTGCTTCGTACTTCAGCTTGAGTTCCTCATATTTTTTATTAACATGTGGCTTCCACATGAGTTTAACATCAAGGGTTATACCAAAATATTTGGCTCTATTTCCATAAGGGACTACTTCATTCAGTATTATTATCTCTAATTGTTAGTAATGCAAGGTGGTTTACAATTATAGCAACAACATTGTCATTTAATGTAGTAAGTTGCCAGTGTACAGCAGTGTATAGTAATATTATATGCTTGCGTCCAGAGTATATAAAATATACCAGAACGTCTGCGTCTCTCTCTCATATCAAATAATCTACGTGTATTATTAACCGTTGGTGAATGCGCGATATTGCCGTGACGTCACCACAAAACAATGAATATCCAAGATTAACTGAAAAATCTACAAAAATTCACACACCTTATATATTAATATGAATTTACGAACACTCATTACACACGAGTATCTTTAAATACGTCAAATGTTCATTAAATCCGTTCAACAAGTTTTTAGGGAAGTTGAAAATTATAAAACCTACACTAATCACCTACGTATACCACTCGACGACTTAACGATCGACTACCATCAAGATATTAAATTAAATATTAGAGATCTAGACTCTTTACTCTACTTCTTGCGTTATATTAAAAATTATTTAATTGGAACAGATCCTGCATCAATTTAGTCGTGAGATATATTGACCCCACCATTTAACCTTCGGGTCCACTTTTAATGGGCCAATATCATCTTAATTAAGTATTTTATTCCAGATGATTCACTGACCGTATGTAAATTTATAGTTTGAATGTGAACGACACCAAAAAATAAACGGAGTTTGTTTTCTTTTATTAATTAATAACTGTGTTATCCATAATAATGATATATACTGTATATTAAGTAAAGCCTAAAATCGTATCTATTTAGCTTTGTTCGAGCAAAAAAAGTTCGGTGTTATATAATTCTCCCATACGAAGAACTTTGTACAGTATCGATTGTACAATCACAATAAAATCCAACGTTAAGATTACTGAATACATTCAATGCCTTTATTGTAGGGTTTCTTTATTTTAACGTTCAAATATGCGTAACGACTTCTTACGACAGTGTGAATCAACTTCAATTCAACTGTGCAACTGATCATTACTGTTGTGATATGGTATCAGTGACTATCACGGCTCAAAATATCACTACAAGAGACTGCGAGCGTAGACCCGTCCAAATTTAAAAATGTAGTTTGAGGTAATATGGGAGTCGTTTGAGGTAATATTAGAAGTTACGTACATCATACGTTTATTAAGATAGCAGCAGATAATGGATAATTATTTAGACGCAGAGTATGGAGAGTATTTTTTTAAATAACAAATTTATCACCGGGAAAATAAAAATAATTTAATTCAAATAATTATATTATTTGAGTATTTACAGTCATTATTTATAGTATTTATAAATTGATTTTATTATTTATCTGATAATTGAGAGTTTATAAATCGATATATAACAAAACTTTGCAAATTTAACAAAGAGCCATTATTAAACTATCTTAGGTCGTTGTAAAACCTCTCTAAAGATGGTAGTTTATCTGAAGCGTTTAAACTCATAAATGTTTACTAAATGTAAAACAATATTAAGCTCATTTTAGAAAATTTGTTTCGCTTCCTTTACCAAACAAACTAAGCAACAATATTCATAGTCAAATCCATCGGACAAGCAGCTATATGCAGTACTTAATAAATAAAATGTAGTATAAATGGTGGACAAAAACAAAAAATTCGTACTGACCGTTTAAAGATACTTTTAGATTCGCATCAATCGCCAATTCGCAAACAAGGTCTTATTGATTTATTTGCTTTTTAATTTAAAAATTGAAAAACCTAATACATTTAAAGTAAACACAATTAAAACAAAACTCTAAACAAGATAACTGAAATATTTAATTAAGAACATTTCTATTAATCAATACTAATTTAATTATCTCCAAGAAAGGAAACTTCGGAAATATATTTTAAGAAGAAAAACGAGTCATTAAAAAATCCAAACTTGCATCTTTGAACGGATTACTGAAACAAACAAAAACATAAAGGAGATGGGAAACGATGACTTCATTAAAGGGATCAACTGTAAGTTTCTTATAAACAAGAAAAACAATATTAGATTTATGAATAATACAAGCACCTAATTGGTACTATTGTAGACACTTTAAAAATCGAATGTTGTCCAATGAGTATGCTTCAGAAAAAAAAAGCAATGCAGTTTGCCTAAAGTTAGAAACAAGAGTCGAAAGTCAGTGCTTTTTTGCTTTTCGTGCAATATAACGACTCGAAAAATGTTGAAGATCCTGAAACTGTGTAAGTAATTAAGATAACTTTTGTGTCCAATTCTTCTGAATATTTTTATATTCTTCTTCTTTAGTCTTGTCGAGAAAAGAAGGCATGATTTAAACCGAATCGTGGTTGTGTAGGTGATATGTTCGCACTTCGTCAATTTATAGAAAGCGTTTTTGTCAATTTTCGTTCTGCTTTCGAATGTGTACACTGACTTAATTTTAAGAATTTTGGAAGCTGAACATATTAAACTTTTTGAGGTTCCATTACCTGAGTGCGAGTTAGAAATAATTTGCTAAATTTATGTGAGATCCGAACTGGTATTCGCCAAGAACATGTCCCTCAACTGATTTTCATGACAACAGAGACATGGCTTTGTATATGATGCTACAACATTTTTAGCCGATATGATGTTCCTTGAAGACGGCACTATATTCACTAATATAAAAGCTGGGGCTTCCAATATTTTTAACCATATAATTCTCACTGAAGACCTACGAAGAAGCTCACAGGCTTCAAACCTGAACAGAAATAACAGGAAGTTTTGTCTGACATTTTAAAGCTACAAGTTGTTGAGATCTTGAGAGAGAAATGAGAGTTGAGAAATATGATCATTCGAGTAAGATGCGAAAATGAGTACTCAATTGAGAAACAGCAATTACAATTTTGTTATAATTTTCGAACGAATGATGAACGAATTACTCACAAACGTCTATTGTGAAATTGAGCTTTTGGATAGAAAAGGAACAAGCACCTCTAAAATAGACGTAGATCAAAATCATAAGAGAGTGATCTGAAAAACGGAACACTAACATTTTGTGAGACCTTAACAGTGGCGAGAATTACTGAATAGTGTTCGAAGTCCTTCAACATCAACAGAAGCCAATCAACAGTATTGGTTGAGAAGTGGGTACTCTCACCCAGCCCCGATATGGATTAATGATGATGATAATCATTTTATAATAGTTTGCTTTTTACATATAACATTTAGGACTGGCACTCAATGAAATACGGAATATCCTATAACCTTAAGAAAATCATACAATGCGGGATTTGTACAACTATTATTAGAATTAATCATATATGGTTATGTATTTAATTGTTTTTATTCTACTTCGAAAGGACAAATTTGTGTAAAGATAAGATATACATTCACAGATATAAGTTGACATCACTACTGACAGAACTTCATGATTTGCGGACAGTCTTGATCTTCAAATGATATGTGTCAACATTTCATATAACTCCAAATATACTATGCCAGTTTGCAAGACAGAATAGTTTTGGTGAAACAACATTTATGTGATGATTAGAATTATTTTAATAGAATAAAGTAATATTGGAATTAAACCGTAACTTTGGTAAAAATGAACCCAAAGGGGTTAGTGTAATTATGTTAGACAGATAACAGCACACAAGTTATCAGAAAGTAATGTACTTTACACCAGTATTGACCGGAAAATTATTATGCTTTTTAGTCATAACATTAACGCAAAAGATGCGGGAAAATGTTCCTAAAATAAACTCTACAACACGCCCAACGATTTAAAAGTAAATTTTGTGACATTTATGCAAATACAACCCTTTTATTTCTTTACTTTGCTAGATCCCAACTATTATAAGAGAGTTGAAAAGGTTAAATGACAATGTCGAGCTTTAAACATTTAGCGCAGATAAAATCTAAAGACTATTTTAGACATTTTACATCATGCCGGGTCGTTAAATTGTGAAAGTTTTTTTCTTTCTCTTTCTCTCTCGCCCCATCTCCCTCACTGTCTCGCTCGCTGGCTTGGAACGACCCAAGTTACAGCTGAAATGTCGTGAGTTAAATCTGTTTAAGTAACGAAGCTCGTTGCGAAATCATGACTTGTAACTGGTTTGCTTATTTGGTGCTGGCGTATAGGTATGGTAGAGACCCTTGAAAATAGACACAGTTCTCCGTACGAGGCGAAACAACCCATAGAAAAGCCGAACGGGAGTAGGGGAAGGGCGCGTTAGATACCCAACGTTAAACAACGTGACCTTTTTATGGACTCTTCCCTTGACATTCCGGAATACATTTATTAGTGCTATTTAACAAGCAGAAGAGCTTTGACTTTCTTTAAGTTATTGTTTGGATTATATTTTTTGTTAATTTAAGGCATTATTTAAAAAAAAATGTTTATCCTACCTTTATATCATAAAAATGATGAAACGAAAAACTCAGTTAAACGAAATAGATCATTTTGAACAAGTAACAATTGCAAATACGAAAACATGATCTACGTCCAAAGCTAGCCAGCTTTTTAGCCTTTTTTAAGTCACACATTTGAAAATTTAAAGTACAGGTAGCGATTTTCAAATTTGGTTATAATTCCCATCGTTCAGCTTTAAAAAACTAAATTTTTAGGTTCTACCGATCTCTTAAATGTTATAATTAATAACAGTAGAAGGTAGAATTTCTTTGTTTTAGTGCGTTAATGATACATATTTGTTGTTTAACGAGAAGGTTTATATTTGTTTGAAAAAAACTGTGTCGAAATCTATAGTTTAAATCTACGTGTTTACGTTATAAGGTACTCGTCAAACTGTTGAAATTAAATAGTTTTGGTATCAAATATCAAAATTTTTCAATCTAAATTATACATTTATAACTGATTTATTTGGTATAAAACAAAATAGTTCTCCAGTTAGCCTTGAATTTTATTTAAATGTTTTTCGAATATTTATTTTATTTTGTGGCCATTCCGTTACTAATTGTTTTATGCATTTCGTGCATTTTATTAACAAATAATGGCAAATTTCTTTCTTTCAATTCTTGGAAGAGATAGTAAAAACTAAAAGTAATTAATGGTGATGTTTTTAAACAGTAAGATACTGGGAATAAGTGAAAAGTTCTCGGCCTGACATACATATGACATTGAAGGTTCACATAATATTAGTTCATATGACAACTAGCAACTAGTTCTCTTAAGTATTTCGTTCATAGAAATCTGTGCAATAGAAAATTTACGGTTTATTCGTCAAAACAGACAAACTAGAATATAGTGGGACATAACATTCACTTTGTATAGGTTAACCCCTTAGAAAATTAGTTCGAGGCTGATAACGTTTACAGGATATTTCCACATCTTCTTCTACTCATTTCATATCAATCGTTATAAAATAGGTAACTAAGAATAAACAAAAAATGGCGTAAACTGGCCAATGAGCATGAAGGAAAGAAAGAACATCTTTTGCATAATTGCCTCCACTTCTGCGTTGAACAACAGTGGAGACATTAAGGCTTACTAGCTCAAACCTCAAATGGACTCGCGCAGGGCTGATGGAACCATTGTAAGACGCCTGTGTAGAAATATAATAACTTTCAGGAAAACATATTCAGCGTCCAAAGCTACCCAGAGTGAGAACCACTGTTTACAGTTGAAAACAGAGCGAAAATTGCATTCCCATATAGATGTCTATACGTCAACAATAGAGAAAAAAAACAGTCAACAGTAACAATTCAAAATACGTTTAAATATTTACCGAATTTAAAAAACAAATTGCCAACGATTTAGATTTACAAAAATCAAATCAATAAAAAGTTACTGAAGAGTTGAATCCATTTAACTAATTTATTCTTCAAGAATTTTCATCCAGATTTTCTAACTTGGAAACAATATTAGATAAGAGGTTTTCGTAGTACTCTTTCCATTTTTATTGAGGTAATTCCTAAACAAAAGTTTTAAACGAAAAACATGGGTCTAAACCTGTTTATACCTGTGTTTCATCTGTGTGTACGTAAAATAAATTTTCCTATGATTAAATGATCATGTAACATAATCATAAATAAATCTTATAGCAATATTAAATCTTGCGGAATATCACATGGTAGTCACGTATAACATCCTTCACGAAATTCATTATGGACAAGGCTTTGATCACGAGTGAATTTGTTGTACCAGTTTTTTTATGAGTGTAGAATTTTTTTAAGAAGCCTTTATCATCAAATATAGAATCAAGATAGATAATTGATATTCGTTATCATTGACCAATATTGTAAATAATACAAATCACACTCGAATTACAAAATGTTCCGAAGAAGGATATATTCAATAACCCCAGTTTACAATGAAAATGACAAATGGTGCCTGACACAAATTAAGCAAAGGCCCGAATGTAAAAATAAACATTACATATTTTGATGTAATATCACTTAATAAACGGGTTATCTACATTTGCAGCCTGACACATTAGTTCAACATAAAACGGTTAAAATTAAATAATCATCTAGAATCAGATAGTATCATTAACAAAATTATATAAAACACGCGAATTAAAATGCAGGTATATTTAGCTTCTACTACCTTGACAATCTTTTGTGTACTCGTTTAGCAACTATTGATCAGATGACTTCAGTTCTGCTTTCATAGCGATAATACGAAATACAAACCGAACATATTTTTTAGCATCTAATGTACACCATCGCATTTATATTTTCATTTAAACCAACACACAATATTATAATTGTTAAACAAAATATAGAGTATATACTGGGTTGGCCAGTATTTCAATGTTTTTAATTTATATTTCAATTATTTAGTAAATATGTAATGCGTAATTTGTATTTTAAATACCTGACACTGATGTATTTTGTAATTGATGCAGCAAATACTTATGACATATTACTATGGTATTTTTATTAATGGGTGACTTCTACAGAAAATAACCCTCGATAACTTTCGTAAGCAAAATAGCGGCTGCTAAATATGCCTTTCTTTATGGCAACGCAACAACTGTGTCTGAATGTGTTTGAAGATATACCTCTATATTATTTTAATGCAATTTTAGTTATAATTTTTTAGCTTAGTTATATTTACAATCTGTTTAGTAAATCACAGAAAAGGACTTGCAGAAGTTAATTTTAGTTAATTAACTTGAATAAACACTTGTTCATCTCTTTATCCAGTCCAACTTTATCCAATCGTTCATTTACGAAGACATTGAAAAGGATCGAATGTCGTCGTAGTTCGAACCCCATATAAATAACTGGGTTTGAATATCGTAAAAATATTTCATTTTTATTTACTAGAGCATGTCTCCGTCTATGAAAAAAAGCCACATTAGGTGTATTTCCTTCTCCAGAAATATTAATGAATAAAGTCTTGAAGCTAATTGCTGCAGCTTATAGTACATTCGGGATAACAATTATCACTATGGCAAGCTTCTACCTACTTTAATGCTTGTATAAATCGGATTAGGTCAGTTTCAGGACTGCCATTTAAGGCATTTTACTGTTATTTTTTCTTTACATGTTTTATGTTTACAACTAAAAAAGAGCCCAGAGAAAATATAAGTATTTTAAGCTGTCGACTAAAATAAATGAGCAATATTGGCTATGTGTCGGCTGTCAGAAAACATCAAAATATATGAGAGGCAAATAATTCCAAATGTTGCAATTCATGCCTTAAAAGCAATTTACGAAAAACATTAAATAATGCCTGCTGTTTTTGTGAAATTAGAGTTTTGGAACAGTGTTTAACAATAGACATCAAAAATGGAGTTAGAGTTAATCGGCTTTCTAAACGATAAAAGCAAAATGCTTATCGTCTTTCAACACTATCCAAATATAAAAAATTTAATATAACACAATTGTCATAAAACTCAACAGGACCTGTAGAAAGATTCTTAGAAAAAGAACTAGGAATTTTTTCTCTTACTTACACTGGCTGAATTAGCTTTATTCTATTTACATAACCTAACACCTGATTGTATATTGTATTTTGAATTTTAAATAAAAGTAGTTAAAATACTATATGCTGTATTTTAAATGCACGACTTTAAAAATACTGTATTTCTTATTTTATATACATTCGAGAAAGTATTTAGTAATTTATACTTCAACTAAAGCAAATCGTGTATTTCTCCTCTAGCTCAGAGTATATATAAAACGTTGATGATAGAGTTAAATTTTATTAAATCACCCAAGATTAATTTACAGTTTTGTTTATTGTTTACTAATATATGCAATGAGAATAAATGTTGCTCTTCATTTATTCTATAAAAGTAAATTCCATAGAAATACGAGGAAAGTTATAAAAACTAACCCATTTTTCACGATAAAAATGATGGAGCGTAAAATATTTAAATATAAACAGGCATCTTATGTTCACGACCTCGTAACCAACGGGACAGTGAGGGAAATAGCAAAGGAGAGAAAAATAACCGCAAAAAGCTGGTCGTTTTGATACATTAAATTCCCCTTTTCACCAACTTCTCGGTACGGGAAATTAGAGGGGCATAGAGAAAAAGCTCAAAATGCCGCCATCAAAACGATTCAAAAGGCTCGAAAAGATATTAATAAAATTTAAGTATCATTTTTCTGTTTATAGCCGCGCGCTGTCGATGAAAAGCTGAAAACTTTGAACGGAAGCCTATTTTGCGAGAAAAACAGTCAATTTGGTAAATAAGCTCATTTATATTTTCCACGTACTGGACGTGGCGTTGGGACTGTTATTTTGCGGGATTTCCGGAAGTTTGCCGCAATTTGGATATTCAACACGAAGCTCTCATTAGCAATTGAAAAATTGAATCGACGAATAATTGGATATGACAAAAAACGTGAAATATCCATTCGTGTTTATGTTGAAAAATCTTTGTGATTGGTAAATATATTAGGCTCATAAATTAATTTTAAATGATTTATAACAAATGGTGTTACTATATATTAAATAGCATTGGGTACACTTGCAAGCAACTTCACGTTGAAGCATCACTTAAAGGCTTCACTTTTCAGTATGACACGTCTGAATTTCGATACAGAGTAAATCGTATTTGCGTGAAGTTTTACTTTTTTATTTCAATTTGAAGAAAAATGCGATTGAAGGTCATCGAAGGCTGTGTGAAGCTTATGGAAGCTAAGCTCCCTCGATTTCAACATGTGAATAATGGTTTTCACGAACTCGTTAAAAGTCTGGTTAAAATACTAGTTGACAATCAAAAAAATTAAAGACGAACCACTAAGAAAATTAATTCAAAGTTGACAAAGTTTACAGGATCTTCGTCTGCTCTTTCCATATCTATTGTTAAAAAGTAGCTAGCTATGTTTAAACATGGTCTCATATTCCTCCAAGCTGACCCACCTGAAAGATGAAGATAAACCGCAATCATAAGTGAAACAATGAAAAAATGACGTGGGATATCACAAGCAAGTGCATAATTTCACACGTAGATAAGAGGTATAAGTTCAAATATTGGGCGTATATTGCGTCTATACTATAGTACTTGGAGTATTTATAACAGATTCTCGAACTCTTCGATAGTCTAGTGACAAAAAGTTTCTCTTATAACATACATCTTAAACCCAACTCTGTAAAAAAAATCAAAAGATATTTTTATTTTGGCTAAAAAAATTACGTACTGCGATTTCATCATCACCACAGATGGTATGGAAACAATGTATGAGGTTGATAGTATAGACATGAACTTTTTAATATCTTGGTCTTCAAATATATCATTGAAGATGGTATAAATACATTTATGTCTGATAAATTTCTTACGCAATTAAATGCTGCTTTAAAAATACGTTTTTCCTATACCTTATCTTAATCAGATTATTTTGTCATAAGCAATTTCATTTATTTTTGGTGATAATATAGTAGATCACATTTAATCAATATAATTAACTATCTACATATCATAAATATCCAGTTCTATTTATGGAAATTATTGAAAATATTATCAACGTCGACAAAGAAAACTTGAAATACCAAATTTACGTATCAATAGAGGATGATCTAAAAAATACACAAAAAGTTGTAATATACAAAAAGTGAAGAATAAGAACCATTAAATCTATTCTTTAAAGCATATCGTTTAGAGACGTGTGCTTGCGGACAATAAACCTCGTCATGCCATCCATTTAAACATTACACATGAATCAAATTTAAAGCAGAACTTACCTATAATGTATTAACCTAAGAAATAGCAAAAGGGAGAACGGCACAGTTCAATTGATATTTAAAGCCCTCTTAAAATAAAGATGTTGCACAGGAAATGAAATCGAACCGGGAAAAGAGGCAGAATAGTTAAAGTTGCAAAGTTTCGTTTGGTCTACGTATCGAGTACGGGAATAAATAAAAAGTTTTGCGGCCGTTCCAGCTGTTTCGGAAATAAACGGATTTTATATCGGCCATTGAGACAAATCGAAATTACTTTTTCGGCAAGAGGGCGTTCCCCAAACGTTTTCAAATAAAATCTATATATGAAAAAATAATCAGCGATTGGAATTTAATTAAAATTTGGATGTGGTCTCATGAAATTATGTTAAGCAATATAAACAGAGTAAAGAGTTTGTTTTATATATCTTAAAATCATTTATAAAATAATGTATATAATATTAACTGATTGCGTGTATTTTGATCAGTGATATATATTAGCGGAAGCATCAATATAAACAACTGTTAAATTTGATGGTTCTGATATTTCTCTACATAAAATAACAGTTTATCATTTAATATTAAATTTGAATTAAACAATAATTACGGAACTCTTAAAATTGCGGTATTCATTCCTTTTGCTTTTTGATTTGAACAAAACTGCTACTGAAGTCCATCAATCAAACGTATGGTGATGCTGCTCAATAAAATTCAAATTTTAGGTTTTTGTTTCCACGATTTAAAAGCGGTGATTATGATGTCAATGACAATAAATTTACTAGAGGGCTAAAAAAGTTTGAAGACAATGAGTTGCAAGCCCATTAGATAAAAATCCACCTCAAACCTCCAGGAATTTTCAGACTAAGCAGTTGATAAATCAACTGTTTCCAGACCAAACAAATTTAAATGAAGAGAAAGTGGCTACCACACGAATTGATTAAAAATGCCAACTCGAACTATTTCAACATCGTGATTTCATTGCTTGTCAAGCAAAAAGGGAGTTTATTGTGGCGTATTGTGACTGATGACGAAAAGTAAATCTACTACGACAATCGCAAGTCATGGGTTAGTCTAGGATAGGTCGCCTACCCACATCGACACCGAATTTATGGCCATAAGTATTGCTGTAAATATGGTGGGATCAGCAAGATGTTATGTATTACTATAACTGTTAAGACTAAAAAAATTTACTGGAGATGTCTACAGACGTCAATTGAACAAATTGAATTCAAAAAGGACAGAAATAAATCATCTCGCACCAAAACGCTCAGATAGATGCCGCAAAAGTTGTGAACATTGCAAAAGGATACATTGCTGCAGCTCGAATCGGACGTTCTTGGGCATGAATCGTACTGATTAGCTTTCATTTCTGATTATTACTAGGCCTATAAATTAGTTTTAAAGTATTTTTTTATTTGGAGCCTTATTGTAAAAGATCGATATTTTATCAAAATGCTAAGCATCGATAGCCGATACTTTTCCAATCTTTCAAGTAATTTATGGATTCCATCTCGAAAGAACGATGTAATGGACCGAATGTTTTGGTATCTTCATAAGAAGTGAAATGCTGCTCAGAGAGGTCACAACTCATAACATATGTCGGAACAAGTAGTAATCAAAAGAAGCAAGGTCTTTTCATCGGTTTTCCACTGGCCGAGTGTTGTCATGCTGAATAACAACATTGTTGTATTTTTGCTACTATTCCGCCCGTTTTCGCGCAGTGCTCGAATAAAATGCATCAATTGTAATCGGTAGCGAGCCCCATTGATGATCTAGTCGAGTAATGCCCTCCAATCTTCGTCTTAAATTTTGTTTCGGATGCCCAGAAAGCTCTTTTGTCTTGGGTGTCAAAATAATCACTTTTAAAACATCGAAATCAGTTTTCACATATTGACATTGTTGGATCATGATTGCCATAGAAAATTGTCTTGTTCACACTTCGACGAAATGATACATCTTAAAACTTGAAGCCTATTAGTGATGCTTCAATATAAAGTTAATTATAAATGTTCCTGCGATTTGTAGGAATATTTGTTAAATGTTACGAAGTTAGCTAAATTACGCAACTACACTTTTCGATCGTTCAAAACGATTTTCTGGATTTTTTTGATCCACTGCGTTCTGCATCATCGACGTCATCTCTACGGCTATGTTCGAAGTCAGCAAATCAACGTCTTATTGTTTCTAATGGAGCAGTATTTTGAGGGGCCAACTTGTATAAAATACAAAGTACCAACCTATTAGGTTTCATTTAAATACTTATGATACAGAGCAGGATACCTTGGAGAATAATGAATTCTATTTGAACTACTATAAGTTAGAATACTTCACATAGGTGTATAACTAAAATTCTAAAATTACCACTGCTACAGAAAATATTTAAACCTTCTAGGAAACACTACAGAACATATAGAGTAAATAAAATTTATTTAATTGTTAATAAACGGAAGATGTGTATTTTGTAAATTAAACTTAATTAATGATCAAAATAATTATATTATTTGAAGAAGTTATTTAGAAAAATTTTAAATTGAATGCGGAGGTTTTATATCACGATCAGAGCTTCCCAAATATGAAAATGTACGTTTTTTCTTGCCTTGTCGGAGAGGAAGTGAAAAACATCGGTGTCTATCGAGGGTTCGAATACCCATAAATACGTCGACGTGGAGCTTTTCCATTATCCGTATTCCACGCCGACAGAATTCCGTTAGCATTTTTTCCGATAGATATATCTTCTGTTTTCCTGTAATCACTTTCCCAGATGTTTTCAGATTCTCATCCAGGAACGTTTCCGGTCCATAAAGTATCCGGGCCATTGGAGAACGACCAGCGCACCGCGTCTCAGGAATAATTTCTACAGGGCACCGGGACTCTTCGGCATTCGGCACGAATGTAATCTGACGGTGGACGGTTTTTTTCGGGACGGGGGGAAGGTGTGTTAGCTTGGACCGGTCGTTTTTACGCTCCATTTCGAATCGACTCGATCCCATAAGGTAGGATCCTACGGCGAGAGAAAATAAGACTGTCAATCAGTTTCCGGAATTGGGAGATGTTTACGTTGGTGTTTGTACATGTCGCTCGAACGGCCGGCAACGAAATTTATAGCCCCGTTTTTATTTAACGTCCGGGGGACCTGACAGGAACGTCACTTCGGGAGTGTGTTGTTACAATTACACGCCTCAATCAATTCATTCGAAAAATAAAGGCACTAATACTCGAAATATGCCATTTATGAGGAGGTCCAAACATTGATGTAGATTATTGATTAACAACATATTTTTGAACACATTTTATATTACTTCGAATGTATGACTTGCACGTATTACTTCAATATAACATATATTTTATTTAAGGCGAATTTGTGTGATTTTTAAATATCTTGTTAGTATCTAATTTAATTGAAATATTGCTAGTACTTAAAATAGATTATATTATATTTAAGCCCACAAAGTAACAATTGGAGATCAGTTATCAATAGAATTGTTTACAATTTACATTCGTATGAAATGTTATATGAGTGGTATTTTTCAATCGTGTTCGATGAAAGACAATTTATATTAATTTTTTATGAAAGAAAACTGTTGTAATGCAAAAAATTTTCACATTTATGAATTTCTTGGTATCCATATTTAGAAACAATCGCGCCCCCTGGTAGCAAAACAAATCCAAAATTTTTCACAATTAATATATCACAGAATCTTCTTGGACTTGTGACGACTCCAAACTTGCCAGAAAAGCGATACTACACGCTATAAATAGCTTCACAGACGCGCACCAATTAATCCAGAACGAAAAATTAGGTTTCCGTGCCAAACCCTCAAACCTTCATCAAGCTGCGCCCGGCGCCGCAACCATCCACCAGGCACTAAAAAAAGGTCGCTAAGCTGGAGACATCTTTCTAGATGTTTCTAAAGCTTTCGATCAAGTATGGCACAACGGTTTAGTCTTCAAAGCCAACCGACTAGGTCGGCCGAATGACCTAATTTTCTAATCTCCTCTCGAAAACAGATCTCCGAAGGAGTACCGCAAGGTACTCCACTAGCCCCTGCCCTATGCGCCCAATATATGGCTGATTTCCCACTCCAAAAACATTCGCACACGGCATTTTATGCAATTGATGCAGCTTTATTCACCACCGGTTACAGTCCTGACGCTACATCCGCGACAGACTTTAAGTCCAACTGAACTAGGCAATTGCTCAGAAGATTCAGACCTCAGAAGGTATCATACCTCGGTCTTCAGTTCGACCGCAGAATCCAATGGTCAGCCCAAACACAGCACGCTATTTGTAAAGGCAATGGCATGTACAGCCTACTGTTTTCACTCTTCTGTAGAAAAAGCAAACTTCCAGTCCCCCAGAAAGCGACCCTGTATAAGATGCTTGTCCGTCCAATCTGCCTCTACGGAGCTGAGGTAGGTCTCTGAGGGACAACTTGCTCTACTCCAAGTGTTCTAGTCCAAAACAGTACGCGCGTTACTCAATGCCCCATTGTTTATGTGAACGTGAACACTCACCTCGAGTTAGGCATCCCGTTCGATTCACAAACATGCTCAGTGTATGGTTCTCCTTAGGCGCCTTAGAACCGAACACGATAACAATCTGATCAAATCCCTACCCATCTACAAATCCAGAGATAACCAACTAAGACAATCCCAGTCGTAACCCAGAGTCTCTGTCGTCCGCAAAATTTCTCTATCCCGAACCCGAAGCGACATCAACAAAAGACCAATTGATTTTAACCAGGTTAATCTGGAATAAGAAAAAAGACTTGTGACGACGACGTCACAATCCTGAATGGCAAACTAGAAGTGACACCTATTATTAGAGATGTTCCAGTAGCGGTTGTACCTTTCGAATGGGCTTGACCCCTGGACAGTTTGGACAAAATTGTTTATTACCAGAAAATAAAAATTACTAGCTATTTTGTAGGTAACACACAAATAAAAGTTTATAAAAATTGTTTATTAAAAAAAAACAAAAGTGTATTTAATTTCCTTTGGATTCTTGAAAAATAAATATTAAACAAAGGGAGTCGGCCAATTCTTATTTTTTCTTACATAGGGGCAGAAGGTAAAAACTGGTAAAAATCGTCTTGCGTAATAAATGAACGGCATTTTACCCTGAAAATGAAAATACGTAACGACTGTTACATTTTTATCGACTGGATGGATGACCCTTTCTGGACTAGAGGAGTGTAATTATTATTTATTAGCACCGAATATACAAATTAAAATACAATCCGGTATTAATTCATCAAAAAGGAACAACAGATAACGAAATAACTTATCTGTTGCATGATAAAAAATGGCACTGCTCCTGATATATAAACCCCACCATTAGTTTTTTTACGAAATTAATCTAAACATGTCCTGCAATAATATTGTATTTTTGCTAGTAAAGGCATTTAATTAATCAAGTGGAGCTCTTACTAATTATCCTGAATGTTACAATTTAAAATAGTCACTGGCTGCTATATTTTTATGAACAGTAAGATTATATCAGCACAAGATGGCCTAATCTACCAATTAATATACCATAAGGTTTAAATTATCAAGAAGAATAAATATTTTGTTGCCTAGAAATCTAAAGATAATTTACAATAATATTTCTTTTTGTCAGTATATCAGTTTGTTAGTTAAATGTGTTAAATGATTATCTTACTAATTGCTGTAAAAGTTGGACGTAAAATACGTACCGGCTGTTACATTTTTATATACCGGAAGACCCCTTCTGGACCACAGGATCTTATTTATTAGAGGCTAATACACCGATTAAAACACAATCAGGTTTTATTTTATCAAGAAGGTAGAGAAGGTACAATTTAAATGTTTTGTGACCTGTACACTTCCAACAGGGGCTTATTTAACTTGGCAATTAGTGTGAAAATGGCTTATTATATTGGTAACAGTAGTACACACTATGAAAAAGTTATTCGAAATATATACCACTCTGTATCTGTAACCTATCATGAGATAAATTCGAAGTTAATTGTGTGATGATGTTTATTAGTTTTATTAATTATAATTTTGCATGCTGGTTACAGCATGCAAAAATGAAAAGAATGCAGCACTACAATGAGAAAATTCGTAAAACTTTGGATAATAATTATTGAAAGGGGTGTAAAAGAACTGATGTATCGTGTATGTTAATTTATGCTATTAATGGTATAAATGGTAGGAGAGTACCATTGTCCGAGGCCAGAAAGGTTGCAACTGATCGCTAAATATGGGGAAATTTTTATAATTTTTTTTATGTTTTATTATATTTTGCATTAGATATGCAAAATACAGATATGCCAGTACAATATTATTAATTATTTATTGTACTGTTAGATGACCCTATGAACTTCATATCACCTATATCTATCTTGCAAATTTCTCTTCGCCGATTGTCAATGAATTAAAACTCTTCGCGTAATCACCAGGAGGTATTTTGGCAAGTCGAATGACAATACTATGGCTATCGAATGGCATCCGATGTTATGCTCTTCGGAACATTTTCTACTAAATCGATGTTCTTGTAAAGAAATGTTTGTAGTTTTAATACAATAGTTCGCTTCCCTGTTAGATTATGAACACAACGCTTATCAATTTCTGCATCCGATTTGCCGTTAAAAATAAATTTTTAAGAATTGCCTGCATCTGGTTGTTACCAGATGCACTGTTGTGCTCCTAGTAAGTAACATATTTGTTCTATTTCTGGGCTCTATCAGACATTAAATATACGAAAAGTGTAAAAGCCGTTTGTGGGTTTTTCATTATTAAAAAAAAATAAAAAAATAAAATATCAAAACAAAAGTTGTCAAAGTGAACAAGTGTTAAATAAATTGGAAATTATCAGCTCAGTTATTTACTTATTTACTTGAAAAATGATTCTGAAAGTGACACTGATTGAATGAAATTTCTCTAATTCTCTAAATGTGAGATTATGAGTCAATGCAATTACCAATACAGGGTATAAGAGTGGAAACAACTAAATGTGAGTATATCATACTTACTATGTGATAAATGTAGGAAATCGTATTGTGAGAGTGTGAGAGATTTATGTGTTATTGTTCAGAATATACACGAGCATTAATATGTACGAGAGGAAGAATAATAACTATTTTGCAGATATGGAAAATACATTAAAAAGAATGTGTGAAAAAATGTGTATACAAGTAGTAATAGAACAAACTAAGGAGAAATAGTGATATCAAAATGATTTTACAAGGGAACACTGCGCGGAAGGAAACAAAAACTAAACGTAAAAAGGTAAATATGCTCTCTAATGAAAGTAAAATATATTACTCGGATATACAATTGTTAATTAGGTGGATTAGGCCTCCAGGGAGATACCACTACATAAAAAACGCACCCAGAAGTCTATCTTATGGACGAATCTTAACCATCTTGATACTGGCTCTATTCGAGACCAAATATACGAAATGTATAAGAACAGCAAGTACACAAACTATTTTACCGATATAAACATAATTTAATAAAATTATTTTAGAGAAAATTGCCTGTTTGAAAAGTATAGGGGTAAAATGGTTGGGTTTAAATGGTGTATAAAGCTTATTTGAATATTTTAAAATGGTTTATTGTGGCACTCTTGGCAAGACAGTAACAAAAAAAAAGTGTAAAGACAACAAAAATTGATGGAAAAAGGTAAACGATTTGTTGATCATTATATTGATTAATAATTAATGGTAGATATATTGCTGGTCAAGAAGGATATTTCATCAAAATCTGTTTGGATATGTAGAAGGAAGCATTGTCAACAATAATACTTTCGGTTTGGATGGACCCGATAAGACATACAGAGGAAGTAATTGATAAATGGTGGAATCGTGGACATGTTTTAGGCAGATTAGAAATTAAGAGTTTAGTGATTGAATTAGATAATGAGTGGGAAAGTAAAAGTGACTGAAGGAAACTTTCAGGACATGTGATAATGCTGGAAATTCCGGAGACAGAGTGATGAGACTGGAAACAACTAAAGGTATGCACATATTTAATTGAATATAACTGTAGAAAATGGTATTGTAGAACGTGAAAGACGTGTGTGCACAGATATGATTGTAATTGTTCAAAAATAATCATGAGCATTAGGCTGGAATGTATTAGGAGAGAATGAATACTAACTGCTTTGTAGATATGGTAAAATTATTAGACAGAATTCAGTGATTAATTTTATGACGAATGGTGTACACAGATAGTAGCAAAAGAAATAAAATATACAGCGATACCAAGATGACTTGACAAGTAAACACACCATCGAAGGAAACAAGAACTAAACGTTAAGAGTAAGTACCCTCTCTAATGAAAGTTAAATACATTACTTGGATATACAATTGTTGATTAGGTGGAATAGGCCTCCAGGGGATATCAATACATAAAAAAAAACGCGCTTAGGACTCACAGGTGGTGTTGAAAAGAGTTGAAAAGAGTTCAATGTGAATATAATAAGAAAATAACTCACAAATTACTATTAACTGTATAATTAATTAAATCCCTCAATAATATATGCAATTAATCAATAAACTAATGTTAAAATAAATTACATTCGATAAAATTTTTGTTTAATTATTTTGTTTTGATTAGAATTTTGTTGTCAGCGCCAGTGGAATAAATCAGAGTTAATGCGGCAACATTGTGACGTTTTTGCGTCATCAATTTAGACGTGAATGCACTATTTTATTGAACGGATTATAGATGATTCAATGTTTGTATCACTTGAGAATAGAAAGTTATTATTACAATTGAATTACTTCTCAGCATGGTATTGTTTATATCATTATGTTTCAGTTAGAATGCAACATATTACTATTTCATTATCATTCAAAGCAAAAGAGAACGGATAAGCAAAATCTGACGGACGGCAAATCCTCAAACAAAAACTAGGCAGATTGAATTTTCAAAGAACAATACTCATTCGACTATCAAAGTAAATGGAATTTACGTTCGGATTACCTAAAAAGTGGCCCGATCGAACAACATAACAGCCGTGGGGTGAAGCGCCGGCTACCGGGGCCGGCGGGGAGAGGGGTGTGCTTTTCCGAGCCGGGCGAAAATAAATTTACATTTTGTGTATTGTCGTCGGGCTAATAGATAAAGTGAATAAAATCCCATAGAACCGTCGTTATACCAACGATAATTGCTTCACAATAGAGCGCACTTGCTTTATTTAATCAATGAAAACATTACAACGACACCAATAAAATAATTATCGCGGCGCACTAATTAATTTGCTTTTAATTAAAATTTCAATTGTTTGAACCGTCCGAGACCTTAACAGTTGGTTTATTTTAAAATACTGACTTTTTGTGTATAAATGTCATGGAGTTGACATTGATAGATTTATTTATCTAATTGGAATAATTGCAATATTGCAAAACAAACCTGTTTTTAAATAATATTCATCAATAAATAAGAATGAAATATAGAATATTTTAAATAAATAGAAAATACAGACAATAAATAGATTATTTTTAGTTCTCTTGTTCGATAATATAGTATATAAATTAAGAAAGGTGTGAGGTTTGTAAAAAAATATTGTACCTGAAAATTATTTGATGCTTTCATGTATTTTGATCAGTGATAAATGGTGATAAAAATTCGCAGTATACTCGGTTTTCGACCTGAACAAGCAAAAGCTGTGTATAAGGCAAATTAAATCCTGTTTTTTGAAATTGGTTTTATTAATTTTGACAATTAATGGCTATTTATTGAATTAAAAAGTATAAATCAGAAATTAACAGAGGTTGGATTGAACCTTTTATACTGCTTGGGGTCTGTTTCACGCATTGGGGTCCAACAATACCTTGGTGTAGCGTCTCTCCTTACTCGTCACTCGTGCGGTCGTCGTTTTGTGGAAAAAAATCCAGATGTAAATGCAAAAAATATATTTTGAGATTCGAGCTGGAATCTTACGTGCATGTCCATTGGTTCCAAAATCCGATTTATGGTTGCCAAGAAAGTTGTGGTGACAACACCTTGAAACGATAGCCAATCTGCTGTATTAGGCGTTAAACATTTTGTCAGTAAACAGTTTTATGTCAGCCATTAGTTCTCGAATATCAGGTTATACCGACGTCATTTATGAAGCAAAAGTAGCAATAATCTACATGATTTTTCTGTTTTCTCCATTCTCCATAACGTTCAGAATTTTTTATGATTTTTCCAAGCATATAACATCCACAAACGTAATAAAAACACTTCGAATCGCCTTTGCAAAGCTGTCTGTTGTATTACTGCTGGTTTTGGTTACAACTATGCAAAAATCGTGACTTTGATGTCAATGATATTGATGGAAATACCAGCCTGAGGGACCAAAAGGTTGAATGACTGAAGACAATTCATTGCAAGACTTACTGAACAAAAGTCAAGTTCAAACTGTCAACTTTCAGAGAGCTTAAAAGTTTTTCAAATATTTTCAGGCATCACATACGCTGAAAAAAATCCAGAAGGAACGGTACCACATAAATTGAATAGGAACAATAACTAAGGTAATAAAACCAAGGTATATTATATTTCAAACTGAATGTAGCTGTTGCTGCTATTATGAATGAATAAAATTCTAGCTGCAAATGGGACAAATTGAATAATGTATTGTTGCAAAAAAGACTGGCAATGGCGAGTAAAAGATGCGTCATGTAATGGTGTGTACAGACTTGAGCATTCGGCTTGTGCTGATTCGGCGCATTCACAGAAAACACATGCCTACGCAGGGAATTCGGCTACGTTTTGTCTTATTTTCATCATTGTGGCAAATCTGCTCGAACAGAATATTCAGGTCTGTATTCGGCAACGCTCGGTCATAGGTTGCAAAAGTTGTGAACAAGGCCCTGTTGCTTCTCGAATGGGAAGTTCTGCTGTATCAATGGTACTCACCAGACGAAATAATGCAAATATGGAATAACGATCTCTGCAAAGCAAACATTGTTGTTTCTAAATTTGGATGAATGTGTATTTTAATATTTCTTTCAATAAGTACATTTTCTATCAGAGAAAAGATTTTAATACATATAAGCACCTAATATTAAATAGACAGTTTAAAGTGCTTAAAGTACAGCATTCATAACACAAAACGGCAATATGTATAACATTTAGATGACATTTAAAATATCACTTACTGCAGATGTCTTACTATTACGACATTCATTAATTATAAACAAAAAATCTGATATAAACGGAAAAGTTTTAAACTTAAGATATAATTAGATTACCAAATAGTACGTTACAGCTGTTGCTAAAATATCATTCATTGGCATTACAAACAAAACCATTTAACGCTAACTATTCCGATTTAACGGTTGAAAAGTAGGTAATGTTGCTAATTTAGCTTACTACCATAATATTATAATTGCGACGCAGCAATAACGCGGCAAAATACGGTAATTTGCCCGATCACGGTGATGGTATTGGTCCTCAATTTGTCATTGTAACGAATGGTTTATTTGCAATTTTAACGTACAACACTACCAGTTATATGTCCAATTAATGATGATGTAATGTCAGTTTGATTAATACGATTTATCCACGGAAGCCTTATTCAAGAACAAATTATCCACGGGTGTTTCTCTTTTAAACGTAAAACGTACAGTCGCGGGCATAAATGATAAACTTAACGGGCACCATCGTTCCTACAAGCTTTACTATTGTAGGAATGTTCGTCTGGTCGGTCGGTCGGTCGAAATGTGTGGCTGCCGCTGCGATAATTTATCAGAACACTCACTACTATCTTTGGAAGGAATTTGCACGGGAACTAAAAACACTGATTGAATCAAAGTTGTTTATTCTAACTTACGATAGATACATGTGGTCGATGGGACAATGGACAGGATATTAGGTTAAGGTGAAGGAAGTACGGTAGCGCTGTGGAAGTGGTACTGTTACAGGGGGACGGTGATAATAAAAGAAAACGAGACGTCGTCCCGATGGTCTTTTATACCCTGGAACTGCATGGTACCAATCCACCGGCGTTGCCAACCTTTGTAGTTGTTGATGGTGAATTGATGGTGGCCTAAAGGGTCGTGGCGGTCGCCACATAACTCCCCTCCTAGTGGAACAGCCGTGGAACGTACCTATATGTGGTGCAAGTTCCGGAATGCACCCGCAATCACGCAAACAAATGCCCGGGGACTGCTGATGAGATGGGGATCCCAACCTGAGCGAGGAGTTTTACGGGATCAGCTGCCATCGGAGCTGTAGCAGGACGTCGTTCGTCTTGAGGCGTTTAGCTTTGTTTGAGGGTACCTGTAAATGTGTTACGTGTCCCGTTTCGTGTTGCGAGGGTGCTCATGTGTTACTGGTATACATGAAGGGCTTCTGTGGTTTTCGTCCATCAGGCTAGTCTCGTGGGATGTCGTCGACCACGTGTTGTTGATGAGTTCTGTTCCTCGTGCTATCCTTCCATGCACGTGTCAAGCACCTGTCGAGTAGCTTATGTTGAGTCGATTTACCTGTTAGGCACTTTGATCACGTCGGGGTCACCAATTGTAGGAATGTTCGTCTGGTCGGTCGGTCGGTCGAAATGTGTGGCTGCCGCTGCGATAATTTATCAGAACACTCACTACTATCTTTGGAAGGAATTTGCACGGGAACTAAAAACACTGATTGAATCAAAGTTGTTTATTCTAACTTACGATAGATACATGTGGTCGATGGGAGAATGGACAGGATATTAGGTTAAGGTGAAGGAAGTACGGTAGCGCTGTGGAAGTGGTACTGTTACAGGGGGACGGTGATAATAAAAGAGAACGAGACGTCGTCCCGATGGTCTTTTATACCCTGGAACTGCATGGTACCAATCCACCGGCGTTGCCAACCTTTGTAGTTGTTGATGGTGAATTGATGGTGGCCTAAAGGGTCGTGGCGGTCGCCACACTATATTAGTCCTTTCCGTGACCGAGCGGGATATTTTAGGAACCTCACATACGGTTTCCTTTTAAAAACTTTCCAAAAGTCTCTTGATTTTTTCCTTCCTGATAATCCTAGAAGATATATTACTAAGCCCATTTTTAAACATATAATTGAATTTAGTTGGAATTTGCGACGATAAACTGAATTAAATTACGTGGGGTATGTACCTCAAATGTATGTACCCCAAATGTTTCCCCGTACGGACTTTTAAAAATTACCCCACGTGTGGCTCCAGTCCGTGCCTGAAACGTAATTTTTGTAACACGGTTCTGGAAACGTTATACTCTTTTAAAATTTTCGTAAAAAATACATAACCATATTTATTCTTCAAATAGATTTAACCAATAAACACACATATTGGATGCGTATTCAAATACTTGTGGCAAAATTAAATGATGTAACGAGTGTGTAAAATCTAAAGAATAAACTGTCTAAAAATAGACGTCGGTGAGAGAGGGCTTTTATCTGTTTTGTTACCATATTATAACCCCCAATCTCGGTTTGTAAGACCGTTCAACAAGTAGGCTCTTCCTTCCTTAAATAAAACAGTATTTTAAAGTAAATTAATAGTTGTTGTGTTTTAAATCCCCTTAATCTCTTAACTGATGCAGCCGGTAGGCTATCAGGGAGATTAAAAGGCTATTATCTTTTGAATTCATTCAATTAATCAGAACCAAATTAATTATCAAAAAAAGAGCACAGACAAGGAATTGGCGATCGTTCCACACTTACTCAAATCATTGATTGGTGTAGTTAAGTGGAGTTCTGGTAAAATTACTGGACCTGATGAAAATTACTAAAGTGGCTCAAAGACCACTACGAATAAACTATTCGAGTTAGGAGACATTTCAGTTTTAAAAAGCACCCCTAATCCGAAAATTATTGATTTAAGATTCAGGGTATAAAAACACCACTGAAGGTCTGAAGTTACTATGAACTAACCTACCTAATATCCTGGAATTTGGACAGCAGCAGCACAGTTAATGGCCACCAAAGTAGATAGGGTTTATTATATAGCGACCTTGAGGCATGTCGAATTTTACATCGTGGAATAACGGTCAACAAAGTACCCAGAAATATAGTTCCAGATGTAAAACACGGGCGGGGTGCCAGCAGCGACAACTAGAACACGATAACGAATAGCTGGCAACCCTGAGACGTTTATCTGGGATGTTATTGAAGTGTATTTCGATCATTCAGTAACCGACCATCGTTTGGTTTATAAACTTTTTATATTGCCAATAAATAACGGTCACATAACGTAAACACCACTGTTTCATTTCGTTTTACCTCCATTCGCCGAGCCACATCATTTACCCTAAAGTGGTGACCCCGACGTGCCCTTTCGCAAAATTGTGTTTGGACTTGTGAATGGAGGGTACGTGCAACATGATGTATTTTACTTGACCGTTATATTTTTTTCTCAATATTTTTAATTCGATTCGTTTTCAAAAAATGTGAAGACGAAGAATTAGAAGCATTACTGAAAAAAATTTACGCCATATTCGGGGTTTCAAAAGTATGGCTTTCATTTCCAGAAAAAGAATGGAAAGCTCAGAGAACAAATAGTTTTTCTACCAAAGTTTTGTTGATGTCAAAATGGGATGCTACTAATTTAAAATGAAAAACTTGTATATCACAACGGACTATGTAACATGCTGCCAATGTATTTGAAAGAATCACAAGAATATGTTGTATGCTAAAACCGAACAAAATTATAAGACCAGTTTTCAGACGATGCTCATTTTGCGGCCATTTAAAAATTACTAAAAGAATATCAAATGGTTAGCTCTGTGGTAATGGTTCTAGTTCATCCTTGAATAACACAGACTAGCTCTAATCAGTTATCTACCTCCTTAGTCATTTATTTTAATGGATGCTGAATGTCAGGATGACAGGATAGGAATAAATTTCTTGAAATACGTACGAAAATTATAGCTGCCACCAATAGGTAATACTTACTAATATTAATACTTGTAAATGTGCAAGCATATTCTAAAAACGATATGGCCCCAATATGTTCCAAGAAAAGCGATATAAATAATATTCAAATTTCAATTTGTAGTGTAGATTCCCTAGATATATAAGAATGATTACTTACACCGAGATCTTCAGTTACAGACTATCCATCAAAATATATGAAAAGAAACTCCACTATCGTGTTAATACTGTGTTGCAACTCTTGGATTACAATCAGAACACATAATCTTGTAGTATAGTAAAAGGTATTTAATAGAAAAAATAGTACTGTTAAATACATAAAAATGGTTGTTATAGAGACTAACTAAGGGCCCATGGGGTTCACTAGATCTAGGTTTTAAGTCATACTAAAAACAAATTTTAGGTTAGTCGGCAACTAACGTATTTTATAATAATAAAAAATATATTAAAATTTAAGCAGAAAAATTAAGTTATCCTTTCTTTTTACTTTACATCACTGACAGTTATGAAGATGTCAGTTTCACTTTAGAAGAAGTATTAGCGTACTAATTATGACAATCCAAAATTCACTATAAATGCATTCGTAATTATGTGTTCTTGTACTGATTGTAAACTCACCAAATTATACAGTTTCGTTTAGTGACAGCCATTAAACCAAAAAAAGATTTTTTCTTAAAAAATTGGGAATAACTTCCAACTACGCCTTCGTTTAACTTGTATGCAACTGGGTGAACTGAATCAATGGGTTTACAGCAAGTTTCGAGACACAAAGTTCGCGAAGTTGAGATAGAAAATGTTTTTGAACGCGACAAGGAATTTATTCTGGACACTATTGTACGGATGCAGTTTCACTATTGATTAAACTATTAGATTTGAAGTTGTTTTTAAAGGGCGAATAGCCAATTAAATATATAACATACTGCTACACATCAGATGCAATAGACGCATTCAACGAATTTTTGGTCATTATCGTACACTACATTGGGGTTATACAACTTTGCTTGCTATATTTTTACGTAATACAATCGAATACCATCGAACATGAAACCTATTTTTGCTGTTTGTCTTTTACATCCAAAATGAACAGTTTTAAGGAACTTTCAAGAACATATTCAATTATAATATCAAGGAGAAAATAAATAAAGAAATACAAAACAAAGAGTTTTGGTCCATAAACTATATTTGGAGAAGAAACTTAAGGATTTAAACTACTTGTTCTATATATCATCTGATGTTTTTCGATTTATATAACTCTTATCGGTTGATAATTTTTATAACCGGCTAGATGACTATTTTTGGAAAGCCATTTTATGAGCGTTCTACGTATAAATTTACACAAAATAAAAGTTAATTCTACAAAAAAAATGGAATTGAAAGAAAAATTAACGTTTGAAATGGCGAAATTTGCGCACTAAAACGCAACAACTATATAACAGGAATGTTGTTGTAGTCCCGTCAAGTACATTTGCATCTGTATCTTCAAATTGTTATGGTAACATTTTTCAATAGGTTTGCCAAGAAAACAATTTTAATTTATCTTAGCAAATATAGGGATTCATTTTAACAATAGTATTCTCACAGTTCCCAAGAAGTAATATGCAATTATTGGGTAGTCTTTAGAGTTTTTAGCTGCATTTATTAATTTTCTTGCCAAATGTTATATTGATAGTATTTTTACCTAATGTTCCTCAATTCTACCATATTTCATGTGTAGTTATCTGGAATTCTCACTAAATTATATAAGAGTTTTCGTATACTTTTCATTTGCCTTGATAAATCCTAGTTAAATTATTTTATTGATCTTTTTCTTGATCTTTCCGAAGGTTGCACAAAACCAATTTTTAAACTGTGGAATGTAAAATGAATAATCGAAATTAAACCAAAGCGCCTTAACTATTAAAACTTTTTAATGGGAATAATATGACAGAAAACGTTAAGTGACGTCAATGTTTCGTAGCACTTCTGATTAGTGGTTCACTTAACATTACGAATTTTGAGATTTTATATTTTTAATTCTGGTAAAATCTTGGTAATCCCACTTTTAAATTGAAAATAAATGTATTTTTAATAACCTCTCTACAGTATATTATTACTATAAATCAATATTTTTGTAATATTTTATTACTAACAAAAACGTTTAAACATAGGTTTGACTAAAAACGTCTTTCATTTAATTAAGTTTACGAATGACAACTGTTTGAAACTTTTTGACAGTTTTGCGACCCTTATTTTTCTACCTTAAGACCCAAATATGGACCTATTAATGGGCCAATATACACATGTAATATGACACACTCTACGAGAGTGTGTGAAAGTACCGGGTGAACATATTAGGGTAAAACATTCACGTTCAAGAGGCCGAGTTGAAAAAACCTATAAAAACTATCACATTGATAGTAAGTACAGTGAGTGCTTTATTATTTGCATCCAATCTAGCTGAAATTATCACCTGTGAGCAATCAAGGCAAAATTGAAGTTAGCGTCAGTAGATGAATAAACAATACCAACAAATAAAAGGACTCCAAAGGCAGTTTAAAACGGGAGCCATCGAAGAAGATCTCCAATATCGATAAGAGAACAAGTTTTATGTAACAACAAGGCACGTGTGTCAATTATATCACTTAAAGTAAAAAGAGACATTTATGTTTGTTAAAGGTGAAATTAATTGTCCATTAATAAACAATTCACAGCTTATTTAGCAGGATATAACAATCAATCTCTTACCTTCATTATCAATGCTGAACAGACCGATTCCATCGCCTCCCTTGATTGAATATTCCACCATAGAATCGCCCCCTGGGGGGTCCGAATCCACCGCACTAACGTTCATCACCACCGTGCCGACGGGCTTATTTTCGCGCACACTTCCCGTCAATACCGCGTCACTAAACGTTGGCGCGTGGATATTTTCGTTCACGTCCACCACGTTCACGGTCACCGTAGCTTCGGAGGAGAGTCTCGGATTGCCACGATCATAAGCAAAAACCATCAGACTATGTACCTGACGTTCTTCGAAATCCAAGGCTTTGGTAGTGCGAATAGTACCAGATAGTTTGTCGATCTTAAAGGTACCCTCGCTGTCACTGTCTTCTAAAGAGTACTGCACTTCTCCGTCCGGTCCTAGGTCTGGATCTGAAGCAGTCACTATTGCTACGACAGTTCCTAAAATAGAAATTAAATATTTTATTATAAATATGCCGTATTATATTCAACGATTAAACCCACCCTTGGGCACATCCTCTCTGATTTTTACGTTATAATTGGGCAAGCTGAATTTGGGAGCATTATCATTGATATCGTCCACTGATATCCGAACAATTGCCTCGGAAAATAAGGGCGGATTATCAGGTCCTTTACCTCCACTATCAGTGGCACGTATACGCAACTCATACAAATCTTGTCGTTCACGATCTAGAGCACTGGCCACTGCAATTCGATACAAAAAAGTCAATTAAGATCGGTTTCATTTCCACTGATAAACAACAAATAATACCTGTAAGAACCCCTGTGATTTTATCTACAGTAAAATCTTTCGTGTCGGTTACCAAAGAATACGTCACTTTTGCGTTGTCTCCCTCATCTAGATCCGTGGCATTAGCTCTAAATATCGCGGTACCATTCAGAGCATTCTCAGTCACGCGGAAACTAGCCAAACTCTTTTCGAACTTCGGAGCATTATCGTTGACATCTAACACAGTGATGGGCAGAATTTTCGATGAACTTTTCTGAGGTTTGCCCAAATCGTACACTGTTATGTTAAGGAAATATTCGTATTCCTTTTCCCTATCCAGATAACCAATTACTTTCACCTCCCCTGTCTCCATGTCTACGCAAAACTGGGAGTGTCGATCACCACCTAAAATAACACCGAGATATTATTCACTGCTAGTCTTTACCTTAAATTGCTTTAAGTTTAGGAACATTATAATGTATTTTGTGTTTGTATAAATTGAAAATCTAATTTATTAGGCCATTTAACTGTTTTTCATAATATTTGTAACATTTGAGAAAAGAATTATGACTTGGCAATAGAATATCAATACATCACTTCATATCGAATGCTTGTTTACGCCAGGTACTATTGGAGGACGCCGCGGAACACGGTAACCACTTAACAGTTAACAAAAGGCATGACACGTCGGCTTCGGATTATGGGGGTATAGGTAGCAGCGCTAAACGACGGGTTTAAAATATAGGACCTAGAAGAAAATCCCTAATTCTCACAATAACTATAAAACTCCAAAAAGCCAGATATCGTGAAATATCCGAGCATTCTTAGCGCACATATTCCATTCACGTGAGAAAGTCTAGCTGATAGTCTTCCCCCACCCCGATAATTTGAACTGATCGGGGTGCAGGACAGGGTTTCTTGAAACAACCCTCGCAATTTAAAGTGTGAAGATTGATTATAGCTGAATTGTTTAAGCTCCTTGTTAAATGTTTCCCGAAACTGACGAATTTTGGCCCAAAAATCGATTCTTTGATAGGTAGTACCTATCTTTGTGAAAGTGCACATTCAACAATAAAGTTTATAAAATCAAAATACAGGTCTTCACTGACAGACACATCACTTAATCATGCACTGAGTCTACCTACTACCATTATTGATGTTGATATTGACAGAGTCGTAAAAGATAAATTAATGAAAAAGTAATACACTAATAAAATAATTATATTATACCTGCATTTTGTTTTTACAAATATTTTGAGACCCCTCAATGAATTTAGTCATTTTACTGGTCCTAGATCCTATCTAGTTTGGACAACCCTGTCCTAAACCATATAGACGATTTAGTAAGATATTTCTATCCAGTTCATAATTCTTTTCACCATTACGTATCAATTTAGCTTCTTTAAAGGTTTATATTTTTATATTATTTCCTTAAGTAAACAAATCAGTCTCTGCATTAATTTACGTAGTAAGTAGAGAGAAACTAAATTCTATTTTATTTAAAACATTGTTTTGTCTCCTTAATAAATCAACATTGATACTTACTAGAAATTCCATACACCAATTTACCATTGTAGCCGAGATCTCGATCTCTAGCTTTAAGTTGCGCCAATATGGTACCCAAAGGAACCGATTCGTTGACCTTTATTTCGATCGGAAAGTCTACGAATTCAGGAGAATGAACATTTTGTCCATATCGAGTCGGCATCATTGGAAAATCCTCCCTTTCGAGAGGACGGTTATTGTTCTCTGCTTCAGCGAGGACTTCAGTTAAACGACGTGCCACCTAACATTGTAAACATGTACAAATATTTCTTAGAGTGCTGATTTAGATTCTTACCCCAGTGTCTTTACAATCGAATGCTCCGGTATCGTCAGTGAGTAATCTTCCGGTTCTAAAACCGGTTTTCTTCGTATTTACCAACTTCAGTCGAATACGAGCTATATCGGCGAAATGCGTATCGTCCGTTGCGGTGACGTTAAGCTCACGCTCGTTTACCCTCACGTCGTTCAAATCGCAGGAGACCGTAATGGTGCCCGAAGTTCTGTCGATGGAGAAACAATTGTCCTCATTGCCTGATACCAGCCTGTAACTGATGATGTTGCCCGAGTCGAAATCTATGGCGCTCAAAGTGATGATCTCGCTGCCGATGGGTGTGTGACGAGGCAAGTTACCTACGCAGTCGACTTTTTCGAATTGTGGACGATTGTCATTAATATCGCGGACCTGAAGATTAAAACATGAATATATGAATAATGTCATTAATTAGGATTTAATTCGTAACGCTCTTGAAATAAAAGTTACTTAAAACGATATTGAAAAAATATTATTACAGATATAGTTCATCGCTAATGTTAATTTTCCCCATATGTGGGACAAGAGACGATTTTATGTTTTTAGATATGCAAAACACAAATCAACCCATTTTGTACAATCCTCATACAATGTAAACATTACATATAATTTATAGAATAACACTCGGCTAACAGATCGCAATTAACCATGCGGAACAAGTGGGAAAAATGACAGATGCGCTTCATATTTGAGTGTCTTTATGTTCATCAAAGTATTATCGTGTTTTTGTAACTTAAGTATTCTAGTATCTTAAGTATTTCTTTTATGACATAGTGAATCAAGTGTATCAAGATATCGTCAGTAATGACCCACGTTATGTTTTCAATTAGATTATTTCATGACATAAATAAAAACAACTCGCCTTCCAGTATGTCCGAGGTTCCATTTATATATTTTCTAACGTTTTTTTGTTTCAGTACTTGCCTACTGTTGATAAGTCAATTTCCAATTTCCAATAATTTCGATATTTCGTGAAGTATTTCACATAGCTGTTTCTAGTTATTTCATCATTAAACTTGTCTTGCAAATCAAAATAATTTCTATTAAAAGGCACAAGATAAATTTGATATTAAACTGCGATGACTTTCAGTAGCACTTTTTTATTAAAATAGTGGTGTAAAACTCCCCTCAGAAACATTGTATTCCGCAAAAAAAATAATTACTAAATCACTTTCAAATACGCCATCTTTTGTAAAACTTATATTTCATGTATTTCAAGGATATCCAAAAGTCTTCATAAAAATCATTTTGAATACATCAAAACAAGTGATACTTAAGAAGACAAAGACAATTAGGAACCTAATGTTATTTCACCTAATGATGTTATTTCACAAAATAAGTTTGTCACACTTCTGCTTGTTTAAAAAGAGTTTTTATTATTCAATTTAAAAAGGGCATACTAAACTATGTAATATACAAGCTTTTATCTTATTTAATCTCTCGAAAGAACACATAACAAGACACTATTATTCGTGCTTGAAATCAATTACTGCATCCTTTTCAAAGTTCCAGCGAGCTCCATTCTTTTTCTTGAGGTTAGTATGCTGCAAAATAGTATGGAATGTATTTTCAAATTTTGTTCTATTATTTAGTGTTTAATTTCTTCTGATTATGTATCTTCCTTTATGTGCATATGGACACCTCAGTGGTCTAATTTATTAGCCTATTTAGATGATTTTAAAACTTGATGTATGTAGAACGAACAGAACATGCAGTATTTTGCTCTTATCAAGCATGAACTAGTACATTTGCAAGATCCCCAATTATTAGAATAGCTAAATAAAAAAAATGGGTTGGCTTTGAAAACCTTTGGATACTAAATCAGATCAAATCTCTAGAACTTTACGAGAATAAAACATCTGAAGAACAACATCAGGAATATAATGCGATGTGCTTTCTTACAATTAAACATCGTCGTTTAAAA
The DNA here is from genome assembly GCF_030347505.1 of Rhynchophorus ferrugineus. Classification (NCBI taxonomy): domain Eukaryota; kingdom Metazoa; phylum Arthropoda; class Insecta; order Coleoptera; family Curculionidae; genus Rhynchophorus; species Rhynchophorus ferrugineus. The sequence goes on along the minus strand of NW_027472583.1, from coordinate 26,908,104 downwards.
GATTTCTCTTACTTTATATTGTAAAATATAAACATATAAAAATTTAATATAAAAATAAAATATATAATATAAAGTTACTTTATATTGTAATTGTTTAAGTTGCTTTATGAATTAATATTTGAACTGACTATGTATTTGCGGATTAGTTTGTGTAAAAAAGAGGGAAATAAATAGACTTGTATTTTATAACATGTAATTGTTAAAATTTCCCTGTTCTCGGTGGTGTTAAAATTGTCCATCTTAAAACTTTGTGTTCTATTGTTAGAATATATACATCCCACAACATGAATCGATGTCCATTAAATGCATTTTTCTTCAGATCGAAACAGAAAGAGCAGCGTTTCTCCCAAAAATTGTGTTTTGTTGACAAAGTGTTTGAAATGGTTAACATACAACAGAAAGAAAATATGATAGTATGTAGTATGTAGATAGAGGAGTTTTAATATGAATTATTTTACGAATGTTGATTTGTTGTGTTGAATTCGCACCGGAACACAAATATTGATTTATATAATCTTCCTAATTTCAGTTGTTAAAATTTATATGTAGTCGAGGGGAAAATGGACACAATATTAGGTTAGGTCAAGGTTGTACGGAATTGATACAGGAAAATATTGAAATAGAAAAGAGGAAACAGAGATATATGGTTTTTCTTCTTATTCCAGAATAACCAGCTAGAACCAAATAGTCTCTTTTGCTGGTGTGGTTTGCTCGAGATTATGTGATATGCGGCTGTGAAAATGTTTAAAGCGTGTAATATCGCTTTTTCGGCAAGTTTGGACAAACAGAGACGTAGCCGTGCCGGTCTTTTATATCCTGAGGCAGCATGGTACCAATTATTGAGCGTTGCCAACCTTAGAATTCCGCGTGGGTGTATTTGTGGTAGCCAGAAGAATTGTAGCGGTCGCAAAATTATTTTTTATAATAGCGCCATATTTTGTAAATATCTCGAAGCTTATGTGCACATCTTATAGATAAAACAGTTTCAAATATCTCATAAGATACGCTATCCTTCAAATTTAATTTATAGTCGAGTATTTTACCTTTTATCGTAAGGTTTTTTCAAGATATGATGGATGAACACAGAATAAGACAGAAACTAAACGGATTTTAACTTAATTTTAAACCATTTACAAACAACGAATCCATCTTTTTTTCTCGTTAACAACGTTGGTCGAAATGGATTAAAATATATGCAGGTAAACGCTGCGAACAATTGTTTTTTTAGTCCATTATCCGTACATAAGAGAGACAGGAACGTTCCTGAGCGACAAATAAAATTGCATTTCGCCACATATAAAAATTGTCTGCGTTTACAATGGTTTCGCATGACGGAACGTGACACAATGGACGAATGCGAGCGGTTAAGGAAAAACCTAGCCGAGCACACGAACAGATTAAAATGCCGCTCAAAAATAAAACAGATTTATTGTTTTCAAGCGTCTCGTAGAATACGAGACTGTTTTTGTTCGGTTTTCATTAGAGGCTGCCTCAAATAAAATCTCAAATTTCTGATCTCGTTTCCATTGCCACAATATAATGTTGCGGAATGTATTGGAACGTAAAATTAATTCTTTTTAGTGCCACCTATCGACAGCAATTTTAATGTTCTGACGTTTAACGATAATTTAACACTGTCAAATTAATAGTTTTGGGACATGTCAGATACGATTGATATTTGATCTATGATTATTTATTGTTTACATAACAGGTAAATGAAAAGTCCCCGGCCTACCATAGTAAAACATATTTTTTTGCCAAAATTATTTTTTTTATCCAACATAATTCCCTTCAAGGGTGATACCATCATTATAGCGACTCTCAAACTTTTCGATACCATTTTTGTAGTACGATTTGCCCTTTGCTTCAAAATTTCTTCCTATCAAGCATTTTTTGAGATCTGAGAAAAGGAAATAGTCGCCAGATCTGGAGAATACGGTGGACGAAAAAGCAATTCGAAGCTAAATTCATGGTTTTTGACACGGCGCATTGTCTTGGTAAAGCAGCACTTTCTTTTTCTTCGGCGGCCCAATAACGCTATGTAATAGTCGCTGTTGATAGTCCTTCCTTTTTCAGAGCAGTCCACTCGGATGACTGTCGATTGGACTTCGGAGTGAAATGATAGAGCCACGTTTCATCCATTGTCACATATAGACGCAAAAACCTGGGTTTATTACCCTTGATCATCTTCAAACACTACTCCTAATCATCAACTCGTCGTTATTTTTGGTCAAAAGTGAGCTCGCGCGGCACCCACTATGCACAGAGCTTTCTCATACCCAAATATTCGTGAATGATGTACACATTCAGTTGATATCTTTAGAGCGTCTGCTATTTCATTCAATTTCAATTTAAGGTCATACAAAATCATTTTGTTGATTTTTTAAATGCTTTCGTCGGTAACAACCTCTTTTGGACGTCCACTGCGTTCACAGTCTTCGGTACTCATTTCACCACATCTAAACTTAGCATACCAATCTTTGATGGTTGATTTTCCTGGGCAGTGCCCGGAAACTCGGCGTCAAGCCAAGTTTTTGCTTCAACTGTATTTTTTCCCTTCAAAAAGCAATATTTTATCAACACGCGAAATTCCTTTTCATCCATTTTTTACACAACAACAAAAGTTGTTTCACTCAAAATGCTCTAATTCACAAACTAATAATCCGTCAGTTATCAAATTCATACACACATCTTTTGAGGGTTAGGACTAACTAAAAAACATATGAATTTAATTCTAGTAGCGCCATCTATGTGTCAGGCTTTCAATTGACCTGTTATGGTAAGGGTACAGGAAGCCAGTTGCTCATTAATCAGCCGGTTTATTAAGAAGCTATTAACTGTAGTAACTAGCATTTATTAACCGACATCAAAAAAGGAGGAGCTTCTATGTTCGGCTGTATATTTTTTTTATTGTATGTTCGACGATTTATTCGCCAATTATGGACCGATTTTCAAAATTCTTTTATTATTCGAAAGAGTGCACTTCCGAGATGGGTTCATTGGAATCAAATCAGGATCTATTGGGGGGAAGGGGGGAAATCTAGGAAAACGCTCAAATTTCAAAGACACTTTCAATGTATTCACATATTTTTTATCTTTAATAATCATATATTTGTGTATAATGTTATTGCCTGAGCTGATGTGACGGAAAATCGGAAGTCGTCCGGTGCAGAAGCTATTCAGTTTGCTTTTTAAAAATATTGCAATTTCTTTTAAGACAGATGCAATTCTTCCTATGAGTGTCTGGATAGTTACCAACATGGTATCCTTCGATTCTTGTACCGAAACATGCGCTAAATAATTCAATGATGTTTTAGATCTAATTCTCACTCGCTGTCCTAAAATGTCCCATAAAAGTTGAGTTATGTTAAGATTCCTCGAACAAAGACTGAACCTCTTTGGGCTGTGTATTTGAGCATATTATTATTTCGGAATCTATAGAAGCCATAGTAAAAACTTCATTATTCAAGATAACAAAATATTCATTCGCAGTACTCCAGCAAGTGATGTGAGTGAGAGAACCAGCTGAACACCACGTTATTGGCGCCAAATCATAAACTATTCCCATGCTCAGTATAATCCATAGGACCATACTTCATTCTTCCAGTCAAATATCCAGATTTAATGATTATTTCACCTTTTCTTTCGCCGCTTACCGTTGGTATCTGCTACAAAGTGTTTCGCAATCGTAACCCTTTCATGAATGTTAGCTTCGTAAAACTTCCACTCCGTTTCTGGAAACGGTATCATTCAATTGAGTGTTAAGTTCTTCTGTCGCTTACTATATAATTTACCGTGAATATTTGGCATCAGTGAGTGAATAAGTTCAAGCAAAGGCCACCAAAATAATATGGTTGTCATAACCTAGAGACACTGACACTGACTGACTGACTGAAAATCTTATTAGAAATAAGTGTTTCTAAATCGTTCTTCGATGACGTACCCGAAGTGCATGAAGTTAAAGACACTTATTACTAGTACTAGAAACTATACTAGCCCATACATTATTTATTAGGCACAACGAGATTATTGAGTATAACTTTATAATAAACAAGTGCCGCTGAAAATTATAATTTCAACATAAAATCTTGAAGAAGATTATTAATAACAATATAACTTGATTTCAATAGTTTAAAAGTAGCGAATTTGATATCGACGAAAAATAGAATGCAATGCACGAAAGTGCGAACGGTTTGTTGAATGAAAACGTTCGATGAATTAAGTTTAATAAAAACTTAATATGGAAAATTCTGGCATAGGCTGGGAAAAGACCAAGACGAAAGGAAATTATTACAATACAAATTTATCTTAAATACCATTACAAAGCAGTTTGCCAATCTTTTCTCCGTCATATTCTCCAGATGTTGCTCCATCCGATTTTCGCTTTCTGGATAGAAGAAATAGAAAGTAGTACCTAATTTATAATAATACTAGTTATAAGATATCGTTTTCTACAACTATTTCCGTCTAACAGGCAATACAGCGATACCGTGTCGAAAGGACTATATTTGTTTGGCTCAATCATCGATGCATATTCGCACTTCTTCAGATTTTCGAAACCGTGTGCTAGTCAAGGCGTGCTTCATCAATATGAATTTACTGATCTTCTGTAGAGCAGAAAGTTTCAGAAATAGAACAGAAACTTACGAGATGCAGCAGTGTATCCTTCCAACTTTTGTAGCGTGTGGCCAAGTTTTACCGGGCAACCCTGTGTCAAATGTCTATTAATGTTGCTGTTGCTGAATTTGTTCATATTAGTAGACATCAGCATTGACAATTTCATTGAGTTTTAGTAACTCATAATACACTACACTTTGCTGATCCAGATGCTATAATATTATAATACTATGCTATGCGCGACCACATGCTATGCACCACCAGATCCTATGCACAGAAAGACTTTATGGCAATGAATATTCCGCTTGGGTGGCGATATGGATGGTTATTCTAAACTAATTCATTTTTTTTTGCGTCATACTATATCCGGTTTCCATCGACAGTCCAACGTTCCATTTTCATCCAACGCAATTCATTGTCTTCAAACTTTTCTGTTCCTCCAACATATTCTTAGTCATTAACATCAAAATCACTACATTTAGATCGTTTTTACAGATGTTGATGAATTTCAGCAACATATTTCATCAAATCGAGCAATAAATATTGCAAATGCTATTTTAAGCGTTCTGTGATTAGTTTTTGTATACACTGAATAACTCAACTAAAAGGAAAAATATTATTTTTTGTAGAGAAATATCAAAACCATTATATTTAACAGTTAGTTTAGATTGTTTTACAGTTGTTTACATTGATACTTCGCATTTTTAGTAGTAGTAGAGTAGTTTTCCATGTCAAAAAATGGAAAAAATAGTAACGAGCGATGAACAACACTTTTAGCAAAAATATTATTTTCAATTTAATTTTAAATAAACAAGTGGTGACTAACCTAACAAATCATTGACTTAATAAAGTACGAAATATTACCTTGATTGTCAGTTGCATTTCGGTCTGTCGCCTGTAGGGTTGGCCCCAGTCGGACGCCCTCACCCTTAGCACATACTCCCGACGCATACTTTCGTAATCCAAGAGCTGAGTGGTCTTGATAACACCAGAAAAATGATCGACTTCAAAGGGAGGCTTGTTCAAGTTCGCGATGAGATAAGAAATGTAGGCGTTCTCGCCCCGATCCTTATCTTTAGCGTGAACAGTGGTGACAGACGTACCGGCGGGCATATTCTCGTCTATCCACACGGTCATTTCCGGCTTGTCGAAGATGGGATCGTTGTCGTTCGTATCTTCGACGTATATCTTAACCTGCATCATAAACAACGGTGATTAGAATAAACCACAATAAATGTTTTCCCTGTACTAAATACCTTGGCCGACGATTGCTTCCTAGTACCAACATTGCCCTGATCGATCGCTGATACCGTTAAACTGTAAAACTGCTTGCTCTCCGTATCCAAAGGTACGGCAGTATATAACATTCCTGTCTCAGGATTGATGGTAAATTCTCCTCCTTCATTTCCGCCGACAATTTCCAAGAAAACCTATACAAAAAATCTTTATTATACGCTCTCAATGTACATAAAACATGTCTCCTGCAGCAAAATCACTACTTGAAGTGTGAAAAAGTAATCCAATAAATTGTATTTTGTTGAAGTAAACTACCACCAATGCAACCTCTTTTCACTGCCTATATGTCACAAGTCTAGATTTAAAAAAAATGGTTTAGCTTATGAAATACTATAAATTAAAGTTTTTCGTTTTAAAGAAAATGATACATATTATGATAACAATAATCAACAATCGCAAAAAATAAGGTGTTTGTCTTATCGCTTCGTATTAATGGATTTATAAAAATGCATTTTATTTATATCTAGGTCGATATTGATACTTTATTTAAAAAATATAGCTAATACTAATACTAAATCAGTCATAATAGGTTGAACAAAAATTCCTGTGAATTGCACTCAGTGACGATTGCTGTAAGAATGTTAAAAGTAAAAAAAACATATTGATATATATCGACATTGATCTATACATTTACTACATTTACTACCCCGTTGACTATAAGGAAAGTCTTTGATCTGGACAATATGTAAGATGTTTAAAGAAGTATCGTATCTGATAACTTTTGTATATTAAAAAAAAATTTAAGATATGTTTTTTTATAGATTTTATAGACCGTTCCATATTTTTCAAAAATCCTAGAACATAAACGTTTGGGCTGTAAACTTCGACAATTTCTTGTTATTTTATTGTTTGATCATTTTATATGTCTTTGTACGGCACTACACACTATCACTATACACTTCAGAATTTATAATGAATATGCGAAACAAATTATTATGATACTCTCTCGTTAAATTTCAATGTTTAATGACTACATGATGACGTCAAATTATTTCCTGATGATATAATAAATTTTTAAGATATAATAAATTTTTAAGATATAGCCAATATATCACATTTATCATTGGTCGTATATTTCACATATATTTGATCAGCTCATTTGATTTAATTAGTGTAAGAATGAACACATACCTTTACTTTCCATAAAAAAATTATTTCAAACGTGAGACGTGGCGATATATTGGGTTGTTTCTCTGTTCTTGTCTTAATGTAAACAAAAGCTTATAACATCGACACACCCAAATTGAATAGGAATATTTTACTACGGGTATGATGAAACTGTCAGCAGTTTAACAGTGACTAAATGTCGTACGGTGTTTACATTGTACATTATTGAAAAATCAAAAACACCTACCAAAATGTAGATCTATAATCTATTAGTGACTCGCTCTCTTTTGGTACTTTTTTTGTAAGCGAGCAAATTATTAAGCCTCTAAACATTCAAAAGCCTCAAAACAAGCTATATTGTAATAATACCATTTATAACTCTTAAACAAGTAGGATATTTGTATTTTGACAGCCAATAGACTATATGCGAATAACGATATTTTATGAACTGAAAATTTAGATGAAAAAAAATCACTTGAATCTCGAAATTTAGAGCTAATCTTTTTATGATAATTTTAAATTTAGCGGATGAATATACATGATATTTGAATATAAAAAAGCAATGCACAAATACTCAATTGTACAAATATAAATTATTTTTAATGTTTCGGGTCTATGGATTGAAATCAATATTTAATTTAGTAAACAATAGACTAAACATCTGACGTAAGTTAATTATAAAATTATAAATAATAATTATTTATAAATTACTAAAGACTAAAAAAAGAAACACACATTGTTTGAGAAAGATCGCATACCAATCTAAACAAATATAAATATAATCAATCTAAACAAATAAAATAAATCTGAACATAACCCATATATTTGAATTATATAATTCATAATAGAACAACACCACTGCTACTGGCGGAGTTACTCTTGACTGCTGGAATCATATTTTTTCAAAAGAAACTTTAGAGTCTCGTATGAAGGGATATTCTTAACATTTAAACCTATTTCGGCTGGAGTTCCACAGAACGATGTCTTGGGACCAATCCTCTATCTGCTCTATATTGGTGATATCCCAATAACAAAAGAAACAGTACTTGGAACATTTGCTGACGATACAGTTATCATGGTAAACGATGCATAACTGTCTAAGGTTGTATAAAAAGTACAAGTAGCGGTAAACAAGATCTATAAATGGACTAGAAAAAGGAAAATAAAGCTTAACAGCTCCAAATCTGTCCATATTTTTTGCGTTGTGGCGAAATGACAAAATCCTACTTATGTGACACTTGACGGTTGCTCGGTTGTTTAAGCAGAATCAGCTAAATAACTCGGAATACATCTCGATGGTAGATTAAATTGGATACATCATGTTATACAAAACGCAGAGCAGATTAGACTCAAAGTCAAACGACTGTACTGGTTAGTCGGAAGGTACTCTCAACATGACATCAAATCAAAGAGATTGGTTTATCAGTCAATCATAAGCCAATTTGGACCTATAGGGGTAGAAATATAGAGTTGCACTAAAACATCAATCCAACTATAGTAATCCAACGCACTCAAAACAAAGTTCTACGGTTAATTAGCAATGCTTATCGCTACGCAACCAACGAGAAGCTGCATGATGATCTCGAAATCAAATGGATACACGAAGTGATCCAAGATATCGCCTAAAAACGTGAAATAAGGTTGCTAAATTACAGCAACGTGGAAGTAATACAGCTACTGAACTATATATAATCGCAGGAAATCAAAAGATTGAAGCGAATGAACCACATGAACTTGTTTGGTATATAAGAGTATCTTTAACTTTAGCTTAAGTAGATTAGTTTTATTTTAATTTCGGAAATACACACTGATGTATTAATCCCGTATTCACCTTTGTATTATATTAATACAAGTACAACAGTAGTAATAAATTAATTTGTATATTAAGATTGAACTAAACATATTTAATGTAAGACGCAATTATTTAAAAAAATAAATAAATAAAAGTTTATGGAAAAAAAATTGGCCAAATGTGAATTAACGACCTAATTGTATTGACTACGCGATCAACCCATTATTTCAGAATTGCATTTGTTGTATTTGCATTATTACGGTTCTCCAAAAGACTTACAACAAGATGCGAAAATTATTGTTAAACTCAAAAGATACTTTGTCCTATAACTTCAAAAACTCATTATAAACTCGTCAATTAATTAAAAGTATTGGATGTATTTTATTGTATCATTTAGAGTGTTGATGAGAACTTTCTCTCACCTATAGTTATTTTGTGAAGTAAAAGTTATAATATTTCGAAAATGGATTACTTTTCCACGCACTTAATATGAAGAACAAAAGCATATACATAAAACATGGCTGTGCTTCATTCGTAGACATTTTTACAGAATCGTGGTGGGAGGGGAGAGGGAAGAGAATCCTTCTCCCTTTCTTAAACAAATCGCTTGTGGTTACCTGTGCGTTTCGACCCTCGTCAGAATCGGTAACCTTCAATCTTATCAGAGGGGTGTTGATGGGAGCAGTTTCGGGCACTTTGAAGTCATATATTTCCTTGTTAAATACTGGGGCGTTATCGTTCAGGTCCGCCAATTCTACTTGGACAGATTTGTAACATTCTCTGGGAGGAAGACCTATTAACATAAACAAATTGATATAACATTTTAAAATTAATATAGTATTTTCGACAGTTCGAATTATTTAGAAAATGTATTAGACATTTAATGGGATTATATTGAAACAAATGATCTATTAGCAGAACTCTTATATAAACCCTACAATTTAAATTCCATTCCTAGACATTTCATTATACAATATTATACAATGTACAATTTAAATGCCATTAAATATATATTGCGCTCGGTATGCAGAGCAATAATGTATTAAAGTTGACGTAAATTGATAGCCGATAATTCAGTGACAATTTGATAGTATTCTGTTTAAATAGAACCATTACAAATATAAAGGGCGTGTATTTGAAGTACAATTATGCTCTAAATGATTGATAAGCGACAATATATGGAAATTATAGTACAAAAACAAATTTATTATTAAAAAAACAAGGTAAGAAAATTATTGCATTATTTTAGAATACGTTTTAGATTCATATCTTCCAATTTAGATAGTGTTGATATTGATATTTGAATGATATTTTAAATATTGTTGTGAGGGCAAAATGAAAAATTCTCGACCTGACAACAAGTAAGATTTGCAGTTAAAAATTAATTTTAGTTTTCTACATAGTCTCCTTTAGTTTCAACACACTTGATCCAGTGTTTCTCCAACATCAATATTCCTTCTCCAAAGTGAACTTCTTGAAGCCTGTGAAAGTATTATCAAGATCAATATCTAGGGGCACCAAATTAAAAGAATAGGGGGAGAAACAGACCTCTTCTTTGACTGATCAAATAGGATGCAGCCATATTTGTCGCATCGCATTGTACATTTGTAGCCAACTTCACGTTGAAGCCTCGTTGACAGACTTAATTTTTTAGTATGTATCATTTCGTCAAATGTTAAGTGTGAACACAAAATGTATTTAGTGTGTTGAAAATGTCTGAATTTCTGCTAAGTAAATTGCAATCGCGGGAAGTTTTACCTCAATTTAAAGAAAAAGGCGACTGAATGCATAATACTTTGAATAACATATATTGTACGAGAGTCGCTATTTATATTTCGGTTATTATAACAAATAGTCCAATTATTAGTTAACAAAGACTTCTGGCAAACAAATGATTGTATACCAATCAGAATTTACGATCCCCTAGAGGCACTGTTACAATATGACCAGTTTTCTCGAAGAAACAGGCCACCATTTTCTTTGAAGTGCTTCATGCGCGAACAAATTTTCTTGGATTTGGTTCATCTTGGAACACTTATACAGTTGACTGCTGCTTACTTTCGGGCTCATAGGAATATATCCATGATTCGTCATCTGTCACGATTTTATAAACCTCTTTCGAAGCACCGATTCGATTGAATTTCTCAACCATTTCTTTGAACCAATCGACACGAGTCTTTTTTTGAGCTATTGTCAAATTGTGTGGGATCCAATGCGAATATAACTTTCGCACAGCTAAGTGGTCATGTAAAATCCCTTATATGCTGGTGGAACTAGTGTTTAGAGATGCCTCAATCTCACAACAGGTGACATCACAAACATCGACGCATACAGCATCGATGTTTTCTGGCGCAATAGCCGATTTTGGGCGACCTTCACGAAACTCGTCGGACAGCGAACTACAACCACCATTGAATTCACTAAACCAGCGATGCACGATGGTTTTTGATGGAGCTTCATGGTCAAAAGTTAAATTAAGTTGATTGATGCACTCTTGTTGCGATAATCTACGTCGCAAATCGTAAAAAATCATCGCACGAAAATGTTCACGATTCAGTTCCATTTTTTGCCGAGACGAAATTTTCAACTAAATATAAAATAAGCAATTAGCGTCCGTGCGACAAAATGTTTTGAGTACGTATATCGTCAAAAATGTAAAACTCTATGATGGAACTGTCAGATCGACCCACATGACAACAGTGTTGCCAATTTCCGAAATATAAATAGTGACCCTCGTACAGATATTATTTGACAGTAAAGCTTCAAATTGAAAAAAGAAATAATTTAAAACTATTTAATAGGCCTAATAGCACAAACAAGGTATTTATTACAAAGAACAAACTTGTCATACGAACTAATGACCCGTATATACAGGCATAAAACATACATTTTTGCTGATTGGAATGCAATATCAGTCCGGTCGATAACTTTTCACTTTATGCTCGTATTTTTATATGCATTATTTTTCTTGTTTTATATCGACGAAACACTTGCTTCCTGTAATACAACTCATATCCCTGTTGTCGAACTTGATTTCAACAGTTTAATAGTGATAACAGTGTTTGTTGGATAATATAAACCTAACTCAAACGTTAATGACTGAACAGCTTGGAAATATTGGCATAATCTGAGAAAAACATTCTTTTGTATTTTTCTCAAATTATGATTAATTATGAATTTAATCGCGGTGATAACTCAAATTTAGTAAAAATTCCATCGGAAGGATGAAAACTGAGTGTAATATAACAATTTAAAATGAATAAAAAACATTACGTTGAATCATAAGCGCATGTTATACAATTGACGAGTTCAACATTATGTGACAATTTTAATATTGAAAATATAGGCCAATATATGAGTAGCCGCGCATCCAACACGAAACAACGACATTCGGTATATATTCACAAAGTATTGCTATCACGTAATATTTCCGGATTTCACATTGTAACTTCAAGTAATACAATAATATTCAAAAAATGCTAATGCCGCTAAATATGATTTTTTATCGTGATTAAACCTTCATTTCTAGAGCTTGGTACTTCTTTAGCCGTTAATCTTCAATTTCTCGGTCAACTGAATTATTTACGGATCAACAAAAAGCTAAATTCTCGTCTCACTCAATATTTGCTCCAGATAATGTTACGGTTTCGTGCCATACGGACTATACCACACGGAACGTAATTCGTACTGAGCACTTTGGAACAATTTAATAAAATGTGTATTCATTGCTCAAATTCTAGCTTCCTAAGGTAATTTTAATTTCCAATCTTAACTACAATTAGGTGTAGAAAATGTATAGGAGAATAAAGTCGTCGCCAAAATAAGTCGAATCGGCCAAGCTTTTGCTTCCCTAAGACGGTGCGTGTGGATGAAAAATATTACAATAAAGACTAAAATTCACCTCTTTCGAACGCAATCCTTCTGTACGCTTCCTAGATTTAGAAAATGTTGCACTCTGACATCAGTGCATCGTTGAGAGACAAATTCAGAGACAGAGAAAAGTTAACGAATTCCTCACAGACTCCTCTGTCCAAATCAACTTTTTGAATCGAAGATACAGCGAACATCTCCGAAAAAGGTATGGACCCAGATCATAGGAAGCAGTCTGCAAAATAAAAGACTAACAATGTCCGAAGCCAGAAGCTGCGGCGGAAATCTATAACTGATTTGTATCCTTAAGTTTAAACTTATATGAAAGGACCAACACAAAAGCGAACGACAAGTCCTCGTAATTTACAGTACCTCTCAGAATAATACATTTTATGACAAATGATAAATAATACAATAGGTACCAAATTCTATATGGATTTCAATACGAAAAATTAATCTAAACCATAATCATATCTAATCAATCAATTTGTAGTGTAGTTCGTAGCAACGTAAAGTCTTATAGAACGTCTAATTATTGGTACTTGTTACTGAGAAGTACACTTAGTAACCGGCTATATCTTGGATACGTTCAAAAGAATAATATGTTGAAGGTGTGGAATTGCAAACTCTGCTGGATGAAAAGTCAACTCAACATAACCAAGGTCATCGCTGAAATTTAATTCAATCTACGAGTAATTGAAAATGAGTTAGATCCATGCTACATGTCCATGCACGGCGGATATTTGAACTGAGTTACATTCCATATACACAGATCTTTCAGATAAAAAGATCGTTAATACCTTACGCACAACTTATTTCATTCCAATTTCAAACACCTGTCATTAATAAAAAACTCTATAACATATAACCATAAAAAAATTGTACTAGATCATAAATAAAAATTACCTTTATCAACTGCTCTCAGCTGCAATTTATAACCTTGAGGCGTTTGTTCTCTATCCAGCAGCTTCAAAACCTCGATATTGTACTCGCCCTTTTGTCTGGTGGGCCTGATGCGAAAGTGACCATCGGGATCACCATCCACGATCTCTAGCTTATCGATTTCACCATGAATGCCACTATCACGATCCGACACATTTACTATCGCATAAATGTCCGCACTACTGTTTTCCACTATCATCGGATGACGTCGAATACGAATATCTGGCGGGTATAGATTCACTTTGTTAACGGTCACGTGCACTTTTGCCGAACTGAAGCCCGATCCAGATCGTTGTGTGCCCCGGTCCTGAGCTAACACCGTCAAGTCGTGGCGGATACCTTCATTATTTCTGAAAGAATCATCATTCATTATTATTATTACATTACCATGTCAAATAAATTCAGTTTCAATACCTTAATGGGCGAGTTAATGTAATCACTCCTGTTATAGGATGGATAGCGAACTTTTCGGTATCCTCAGCAAAAGAGTAGTATATTTCACCATTCCGTCCTAAATCAGCATCTTCAGCGATTACACGAACAATACTCTGATGAACTGGAGTATCCTCATAAACGGTGGCGTTGTATTCCATTGGGTAAAACAATGGACTCAGATCATTGGTATCCAGAATAGTGACCACAACCATAGTATCAGAAGTATATTGCACCTGTATGAAAAAGTATATGTATTAAACTAGAATCAAATTTAATAGTATGATCAGAAGATATAGTATTACTTCAAATATATTTTTAAAATATTTAAAATTATTTTGTTTAACTATCTCGTGGTTATAAGATACAGCAATTTATTTATGAACTTTCGCCATCAGTCATAGATCATCACATATTTACGATGAAACATCAATAAACCGCCAACATGACTAATTTTTGTAGGTTATAAAAACATATTCGTTTTTTTGCACTTGCTTTTCTATCATATTGTTTTTTGTAGAAATGATTGTGGAATTTTTATAATCAAAAAATTACAAAAACTTGTAAATTCAATTGATAATTTCTGCTGCATCTGTGATGAAATGTTAGACAAGAATGTTGAGCATAGAAATGCAATAGTACACCAAATATTGAGACTACTTACATTTAGTTGAACCATAAAACAATAAAGAAATAAAAATGAAGAGAATCATTCATCGTTCAATGTTCAACATCCAGTAAATTTATCAGCTTATATTTCATTCCAGAACTATAAACTTGGCATAGAAAACAAAATCTTCAAAAGTTCAACATTCCAAAAGCCAAATTCTATGTCTCTTATTTTAAAGAAAAACATAACGAAAGGTCGAGTATACATCAATGGAATTTTCTTCAACCTAATGATGTCTTTCAATATTACATATTTTCAGTGTATACCTAGTGACATTAAAAGTAATCTCCTGGAGAAACAGAAACATTGACTATTCGACAGACAGAATCTTAAAGAATCGACAGAAAATTACAAGATATGAGGGATGCGCAATTTCTTAAATAGAATCAGAAAAAGGTCTCGGCATTCATTTGGAATGCAGGTTGGAAACATGAGTCCAATAACTGAGCAGACCTGACACAAAATTAAATAATTGCGATTTTGGTTGTAAGAGCAAAGAGATTAATTTCTCAGTCAAAGCCTATTTGGACTTATGGTTGCAACAATACATTAAATCGACTACTAATCCAACGCTGTTAAAAGAAAATTTTTCGATTAAGTACCAATGCTTGACGCTACATTACCAACGAAGAATTGCACGATGCTCGAAGTAGATCTACGAACTTATCCAAGATTTCGCCATAAAGAATGACAAAAATTATTAAATCATCGCCATTACGCACATAACTAATGGCCAAAGCGCGGGAAATCATAAGTTTGAAGCGAACCAATCCGCACGATCTTGTACAAAGTGTGTAAGTGTTACTATTGATTTTAGCTTAAGTTAATTTAATTTACTTTTATTGTGCGAAATATGTCAGACACTAATGGAATTTTACTTTCCATAACTTGACATTTTTCTAACAAAATTAATTCAATCACCTTTTGTTTTCCATCTTTGATGCTGGCAGTGGCTCTGATCTGCAATGTGTACTTATCCTTCCTTTCACGATTCAACACGTCATTATTACCGGTTTTAATTCGAATGAATAGGAAGCAAAAGTCGCCCACTAATCGGTGTTCCGCCTTGAAGAAACGATCCCCATCTATTATCTTATATCTGAAACAAAAACAATATTGAGGCTAGATTTAAATTACATATACAAATCGACTAGTTAAAAGTACTACAATTACATTTTGCTGAACAAGAAAATTATAATATATATCGTGTTAAAAATTGTAAAAGCGAGTTTCATTTGTTTATGCTTTCGCGATATTCGCGATATATTTTTTAAAGAAATGTACCATTCAAGGAAGTCATAAATTGTTGCAAATATCTACAGTACTTCCAAAATTAATTTGTCGCCTTTGCGAATCCTTTGCAGCAGAAATAATTACCCTGAATGGCAACATTGTTGATATTTCTTCGTGAGCTGTATTTACCAGAGGTGATATGTTACATGTCCAAGGATCGTTAGAACTTCATAAGAGTTCATTTGTGAAGACCATACGCTGAGAGTCACTACAGTTTTTATTCAGTTGATTTTAACAATGGTAAGCTTCTTCACAAGCTTATAACTTAAGTAAGCTTATTTTTATTATATTTATTACTCTCTATACATTGCCGCTATTTATTTATTTATTTTACTTATCGAGTTGACTCAAACGTTCATGACAAAGTATATTCTGTGTTCATGAGAATGTATCGGGAATTGATGGCTTCGATCGGGATCGGGATCATCGAACAAATAATTTACTTTAAATTTTGCATTGCAAATGGAATTTCGTGCACCGAATCATTAAAAATATTACTGAAGATTTACGGTAAATCGACTATCAAAACAAATGTATTCAAATGCGGTCAAGATATGCTGTGATATTTTCCTCGCTCTGCTTAGTCACCAATATCACCAGTTAATGTCACTATAGTGTAGAAAATTTATACTGAAAATCATCAATTAAATTTAAGTTGGAAAATCTCAGATTTGTGGAAACAAAACTCTTGGATTTAACAACACAATTGTAAACGAGGTCCTGACCACCAACACAAATACTATCGAAAAACTACCTTATTCATCTAAAATAACTTCTTATGTTATTTAAAGCCGGCCTTATATTGCCTGCATCCAAAAAATATTAACCCTTTTGTATAGCCAATCATTTTAACCGACTTTGAATAAGGAGGAGGTTCTATGTTCTATGTGTTCGCCGATTTCTCGACAACAATAATAATAAAATTTTGTAACATATACACAAAATTAGATTACGAACAAAATAAATTTAATTAAAATAATATTGTAAATAGATAAATAGATTTAAGTAGGTATTAAGCTAAATTGTGTGTATATAGTAGAATATAAAATACGTGTAGTAGATAGGTTGAACAACTTTATTTATTTTTAATTAGTTACTACAACGATTGTTATGTACATATTTTATTTTAAAACGTTTTTCTTTGTGTTTAAAATCTAAGTTTGATTATTTTTTAATTTATAGTGAGTTTCCTATTTATTTTTAATTAATATTTTATTTTTTAAAATTGCTTGATCTATTTGATCGAGCTCTGTTTTCATAGCCGGTGCTCAAGATAAACACTTTTATCTACTCCTCAACCAAAAAGCTGCTGCTGATGCCTCAGGATTTTCAGAATTCTTCACCGAATCTCACCTGGTTTTGGTCTCAGATAACGCATCTTATCTGATCGTGGAGATAAGATGTATCTTATTGATCGAGAGTTATCTTATCGATCCATGTCTTTTTCGGAACCGTCATGTCCAAACGATTGCAATCTGACTCTCTGGATCTGTTTCTTAACTGTGCTGCGATTGTCGTATGTTAATCGAGCATTTAAACAATTTCAAGCTTACAGATGTCCCGCCTGCAGCAGTTTCTATCTCAGAGTCATGTAGAAGGATTGACAAGATAAATATTGATTGTAATATTTTCTTTACTTCATGCACAGTATCTTAATCAGATTCGTACATTAAGGTTATTACTTAAGCAATTGGTTCCACTTTTTATATCTGATCCTAAGTATTTTAATGCCTCCACTTGCTCTAACTGGATGTTATAACATCACATTGGTAAATAAGTATGTAGCTTTTTTCCTCCATATATTATTCTCCTTGATGATTTCTGCTGTCACTTGTTCCACTCTAAACATCTTAACATACATTATAGATTCTACTGCTGTTCATAATTCGTCAAGAAACGAAGTGATGGAACAACAACCATTGCCAGATCTGCTGAACTCTATCATAGGTCATTGAAGAGCTGTATGAAGAACTCCTTTCATTATTCGAGATGTTCTTCGTGCGACTTTATAAAGTTTCCTTGAATGATATCATTGATCGATTTACTTCTTCAGTATTCATGCCATTCCAATAGGCTTGTCGTTCTAGCTTTAGTTTTGGCCTAACCTCTGTTTAATTGTAATAATATATATATATATATATATATATATATATATATATATATATATATATATAATTCGATATAATATGGAAATCCTCCATACATAATTATTTTCAGTAGCGAAAATCGTAATTTTCAATGTATATAAAATGGAAACCTAAAACTAATTAACATAACAGCATCGTTGCCTCGTAAAGTGTGGCAGTTTTTAAAATATCGTTGGTAATTCACAGTTATATTTTACGAAAATGCTTATATTTTTTGTGACGATTAAATTTATGATCCATTTAATAATAATTAACAAATGACTCGCCGCGAATTTTGCAAATAACTAATAAAATGGTCCCTGTTAAATGTAAATGTTTACACGGGATATTTTTAAAATAGCTTAATTTAATGATAATATTAACGATTTATTTAATGTGTTTGTGGTGAGTTGCACCACAAAATATAAAAGGTTGAAGTTGAAAATTCACCATCATCCGTATTAATTTAATATTTTTTGATCAGTGTGGCCTACCAGAGTTGCTATTTATATTCCTTCTAATAACAAATATTGACTAAAATTGAATTTATTGTTTTTCAAAATAAGCTCTCCGTAAAATTCAACACACTTTCTTCAGTTCGAATTAAAATAACATCAAAACACACATATTGAACGCATCAACCGCTTCTTTGGGTATTGAATATCGTTGGCCACATAATTTGTTTTTATGTGTTTTTGCGTATTACGAGTGCGTTTCTTTCATTTCCAAACATAATCTCCTCTTAACTCAATTGATTTATTCTGATGCTTTTCTAATTTTTCTATTCCTTCAAAATTATAGTTTTTCTCAAACTATTTCAGAGATAGCCTCTTCAATGGAGCCAAATATCTTACCACCCAACTATTCCTTCCAGTTTGAAAACTAGAAATAGTCGCAGCGGACTAAATCTGGAGGAATAGCAGTTCGTAACTCAATTTATGGATTTTTGTCATGATGAGTATACACATGTGTACCTATACATTGTCTTGATGGAACAATACTTCCTTTTCGCCAAATGCGGTTGTTGATTCTTCGACATCACTTGTAGTTTAAATTTGGTGGTACAGAGCATTTATCAACCAACCGATATCAAATGGAAACAATAAACATTAATCAGTACAAGAAAATCAATGTGTAATGCGTAGGATTAAAAAAGTCTTTGTAAAAATTCTGTTGTTTGAGAACAATGGAAGGTTCCAGAGAACGAGTCCTCTCTTTTTCGATTTTTTTCGATATTTTCGTATGTTTCGGATTTTAACTTAAAGAAAAAGGTGTGATAATTAAAGGTATGTCGCGATGATCTTAGAATACCTAGTGCCATAGAATTATAGAGAGTCAAGTTAACAGAGAACACTGGAGAAAAGTTTTAGCGTTGTCCGCCTACCATCAATTAAATTGATTACTTTAATTTCCTAGTGTGGACACCAATGCAAAAAAGGCATTTGACTAAAAACAAGATCTGCTCTATACAGCTGATACCCCAACAACAAAAGAAACAATACATGGAACATTTGCTGACCACACAGTTATAATGGCAAAAGATGTATCTCTGTCTAATGCTATAGAAAAAGTACAAGTAGCGGTCAATAAGATCTACAAATGGACTAGAGACTACAAAATACAGCCTAATAGCTTCAAATCTGTAAATGTTAATTTTGCATGGTAGCGAAATGACAAAAACCCAATTATATCACTAGACGGATGCCCGATTTCTCAAGCAGAATCAGCTAAATGTCATGTCATCATGTCAGACAAAAATCAGAGCAGATTAGACTCAAAAGTCAAGCAACTGTACTGATTAGTCGGAAGATACTCTCAACTTGACCTAAAATCAAAGAGATTAGTTTATGAGCCAATCATAAAGCCTATTTGGACAAATATGGAGTTGCACAAAAACATAAAATCAACTAGTAATCCAACGCACCCAAAACGAATTTCTACTCTTAACTACGGGTGCTTATCGCTACGTAACCAACGAAGAGCTGCACCATGACTTCGGAATTAAATGGATACACGAAGTAAACCAAGACTTCGCTCTAAAAAATGAAATAAGGTTGTTAAACCATAGCAACGTGAAAGCAATACAGCTACTGGACAACACGCAGGAAATCCGAAGAATAAAGCGAACCAAACCACACCAACTACTTTAGTGTATAAGTGCATTTTTAAGCATAGCTAAGCTTAGCTTAAGTAAATTAGTTTTATTCTAATTTGGGAAATACATATTAATGTATTAATCCCGTACACGTCTTGCTTGTATACTAATGCAAGTACAACAGAACAGTAGTAATAAAAAACTGAAAACAAATGGTGAGTTTATATCTGTAAAAAATGTAATAAGCACCTTATCATTATTCTTAAATATTTATCCTGAAAATTATTAAGTAATATACAATTAAACAATTTAACATGTTTTTACACTATCTGTAAAAGTGCCTGTTATCTTATTGATATGATACAATCAAGGAATAAATTAAACAGACACAATGATAAATAATAGAGATAGCTTAAAGATCTACCAGCAGTATAATAAAACAACTTTTAGGAAGTAGTTAATTGAGGCCTGAGATACTGTCATGCCTCCATAAAAACAGTCGTCTTAACTCGTTGGTCTTCGAAGTTCATCGCTACAAAATGAACAAAGATTGTATGTAGTTTATTTTTAATGTCTCGGATTTGGCAAAATTGAAGATAATTAAATGTGAATACTCTACATGAAAGTTGTTTTGATTATTGAGCAAAATAATGTTGGGCAGGTTTTAAGAGCCCTTAATGAATGAATAATCACTCTGAATTCGTCACTGAAATGTCGACAATACGATAATCTTCATTAGTTTACTTTCTTTTTGCTCAATCTGGGATTTCAACTTGATAAACTTTGAAATAGAGCCAGATAATTATTCACAAGAAAATAAAGTCATATTTCTTTGGTTTCCGTATAACCAGAGACGCAATACTTGTAATATCGAGAATAATATCGAAACATAATTAACTAATTTTAAATATTAATAGTTCTAATATTAATAGTAGGGATATTTAAGTAAAATGATAAGTAAGAATCGTGTCATAATTAAAAAAAAATAAGTTACATAAATTCAAATAAACATTCTTAATGAAATATATATGAACGACTAAAAAGGCTTATTTGATATAATCTTTGATCATGTTAATCACGGTACAGAGTGTATAGAAAATTATTCTTCATAAAGTAGAAGGATCCTATAAGGAGTTGGTTAAATTAATAAATCTCTGTTCGTAATTTTAAAATGAACAGAAACATTCGAACGCACCATGTAGATATATATATATATATATATATATATATATATATATATATATATATATATATATATATATACCCTATTAGAAGTAACCATTTACGTTCCCATGAATTTTGAAAATCTGTATATTTGTTCACGTCTTACAACGCAAATATCCTAACATCAAACAAAATAAATGCAAACTATAAACAAGATTACGTAAATGCTTAAAAATGACCGTAAACATAAAATATAGCCGGAGATATTGAACAAACTAACAAAACCAGAATTTTTCAGAAGCCAGAGTTTAGATCAAAGTTCGCTACTTGTTGTTTTCAGTCAAAGCAAGAATCTGAGTTAGATTTGATATGCGCTTATGTAAAAATATGTAGGTAAAAAAGGATGTAAGTATATGGTAAAACTGAAATTTTTTTGTATAAAAATACTGCGTTTGTAATATTAGAAAATTTCAGATCAGATCGTATCAAAACAGATCGTATTCTTTATAAATGTTCTATTAAGAATAAATTCATGCGTTTTTCAGTGGTTTAGAATAGGTATAAACCTTAGAATTACAATAATTATGAATTTAAAAGTTTTAATATTGTTGAGTAAATCGTCATAGGAAATTACTATATTAAAAAACATGTGCAGTCATCAGTGGAAGAATTCATGTCAACTGTAACATTTAAAGTAAACATTTAAACTACGGCGGTCAATCACCCGTCTTAGAAAGAAATGAAAAACAAATTATGTTAGGTAATTATTTAGTAGAAAATAGTTTAAAATAGATTATGTTCTTCTTTAAGCTCTATATACTTTTCCAAGGCCTTCAATATTTCTAGGATAGGATATTTAAGAAATAAGATTTTGGAAGGCCTTCAAAAAAGGTGAAATTCTTTTTTTAAAGGATATTGAACTGTAATTCGCGAAACTGCTTTATTTTTTGGTTTGAATATAAAAAGGTTACTAATGATAACCTAATATGACTAAAACGATGGATGTTGAACTATAATGAACTGGTGTGCACCCGTACTATGTCTGGATATAAGATAATCTGTTTCTTCAAAACATAAAATAAAATGGACTCAAAATATATTTATTTTTCACTGAAAGCAATCGCTGGACCCACCCTGTCAAGATCTTTTAGCACCTTTCGCGAGAAATCCATTGGACGTTCCAAACAGCGTTCATTGTTTGTGAATGCACGGCCCTGTTTAAACCCATTCATTCGATTCCAAAACAAAAGGGTTTAACAAAAAAAATTTAATCTAGTTTAAAAACTGCTTTATTCTACGGAAAGAAGGGTCGGCTTGTTGAACGCCGATATCACTGAGAGTTTTTATCTATTAGAAAACAGACCAACACATCTTACCGTTCATATTTTAAACCAGATAGGCACGATAGTCAGGGGCATAACCAGACATTATATAATATATAGAGATTATATAGATATAAAGGTAGCGTGGAAATGTAGCTCAGCCTCATCGAAATTTATGTGGAATTTATGATGACAATTAACTCACTATTATTTATTAATAGTCTCTGCAAAACTTAAAAATAGCTTTCTGAAAATTATTTGCTCCTAAGAAGTTAATAAAAAAACATTTTAGAGCTCTTTAAAATTTCTAAAAATGTAAGAAGACACCTACATAAAGATAAATGTCTTCCTAAAGCATGAAGAATATTATTCACATACAAGAAATTAATCGACCGGAGGCCATGCCAATATTCTCTGACTGAACTCTGAGGTAGTAGAGCATTTGTATGAATGGTTTTATAGAAATGTATATCAATTAACAATATTATTGTGTATCTCTAACACCCTTTGCGAAAAGCCTTATCCACATAAATAAAAATGAATCCACATGAATAAAAATGAAAATGAATTGTTACTAGTCGTTTCCCTCTAACTTACAATTTGTCTTTATGATAACTTAAATCTAGGTATATAACTAGGAGGACCCATCGGCCCTATCTCAGTCTCTGATGAAATAATGTTCATACATGCCACTGCTGTATTTTTTATTATATGCACCTCACTACCCAAGACTACACAAGATCAGATGGTTTGATTATTTTGAATCTGTGTCCTGTTCTGGTAGTATCCGAAAGCTGCAATACTTCAATATTCTCATGAGAATGGAGTCTTTCCTGATGCCCCCTTGCAATTCTCTTAATTTCTTGACTGACTGTGGGTATCTGAAGGTCTCGATGTAGGTAATCAGTCCTATAGTATTTGGGGTGCGCCCATAATACCTCTCAGGACTTTATTCTGAAAAATGTGTATTTTATTAATGTTACTCTTTACAGAATATCCAACATCCCCATAATTGAACTCCGTATGTCCATATAGGTTTCAGTATTTACTTATATAATAGCAATTTATTATGTAATGATAATTGTGATTTTCTTCCAATAAGCCAGTACATTTTCCTATATTTCAATTCCGGTTCTTTTCTTTTCTTCTTTTGTATTCTTCCTTCCAGGGAAGTTTTGCATCGAAATTCATTCCGAGATATTTTACGTTGTTGCTATATAGAATGATAGTATTATTTAATGTTATTGGTGCTTGTACGGTCCGTTTATAGGTGAACTGCACATGTACAGATTTACTCTCATTAATTCTTATTTTCCAAACTTGCGTCCAATTATTTAAATTGTCATTTGCCTGTTGTAATGTACGGTTTTAATAGTTCGGTTGTTATTTTGGTAGCATTTTCTGTAGTTTATGAACAAGGCCTTCATGCCAAACCTAATCGAAGAATTGTGCTACATCTAAGAACATAGCTGAGCATACTTTTTTACTTTCGTAGGCTTTTTCAATAACATCTGTTATTATGTGGGCCTGGTCAATTGTTAAATGGTTGTCCATGAACTTCTGAATATAAGCGACTTAATTTAGCCAGATTTACTTTGTTAAATTAAAAAATTATATTAAAGAAAAACGATATAATAGCATAAATCTATATAAATAAAAATCAATTATCAATGTATTAATATAAGCGTATCACTTCAGAACGACTGCGCCTATTTGGCTAATTCTTCTTTTGTTGGGATTGTAATTATCAGCACAAGGTTAAGACATTTCCATATAAAAGGTGAGTAAGTAGGTAACCGTAAGTAAGACTAGAAACAGTGAGAAGACCTTAAAAATATTGAGATAATGGAAACATTAATGTTCGATTGAACAATTTGTATGAAAAAAAATATATATAAAAAAATATAGAACTCATCGTGTTATTTATCGATCAATTGCTTTCAGGCTAGTTTATTTCATTGTTAAGAAACTGATTAACAGTCTGGCATCAAAATATCGCTCGGGGCACGAGTTGATTGATATTTGAAGATTTGCCGAATGTTGTTGCAAATTACAAAACCCATTCTTGATTGAACAAATGGGCCATTTGGGGGGCGAAAGATAAGGATGTAGACGATTTTAACATAAAGATTCAGAGTAAAGTTGATGGCCAAATACGCTCATTCAAGCCGATCGATTCCTTACCAGTCAAAATCAAGTCGCCAATTATCCAACTCAAATCCTAAATTCATTGGGTTTCACAATTTACAGCTCAGGGTTGGTTTGGTGATAATCATGGTACGCAATCAATCTGAATCAACCAAGTCTATGCAATGGAACAGGACCCGCTTTTAAACAGTTGACGAATAACGTAATGACGTAACTATAACCATAGCTAACTTCAAAATCAAGGATATCCAGATTCCAAGAACATCTAATGTTATTCCTTTTGAATTTAAGAGTGCCCTCTTTCATAATGACGTAATCATTACATTATTATTATTATTACAAATACGTGAAACAAATTTTGAATTGTCATGTTTTTCATATGGATAGTTGTACGCTGAATGCTCTATAATTGGCAACCACTATCTCTCGGAAGAAAATTCAAAAACCACGGTGCATTACAAAACAATGAAATTAATTAATTTATTGTAAATTTATTTAATTACAAGGTCGTGCGCTAAAGATAATATTTGGTTTCATATTATTCATTAGTTTATCTATCAGTATATCCAGTGAAGCCAGGAAGGGCAACTAATTAATATTAAATATATATTAGCAATCTAAATATTAATTAAATATAAATCCATATTTATATTGTTATAAGGGGAAATAGTACAGAAAATAGTTACAGACTCTGGATATACAATCCATTTTATTAGCATTAATTTAAATATATCTTTTTTATAGTTTAGTAATTTATCTACGACGCTTTTCTTTAGACATTTATATTACTTCTATATAAACTATATATAAACTTAAAATTATTTAAATATAATTTATTTATTTATTTTTAAAATATTTTCCAAAAACCCCTCGTATTTTCTTAAATATTCCAGTTCATTCTGAGATGGTTCTTTTAAAGCAGCTGTTTATTTTTTAGGGCGACACAGAAACGAGATAAACCTGCGATATAAATATTTCAATAAAAAAAACACGTTCATCTTCTTTTGTGCTTATATCAAGAAATAAACAGAAAAGAAACCCACGAAAAAATTGTGACTCTTGACGTAAACAAATGCCACACAAAACTAGCTTTTTAATTTCTGTCTCGATCGTCGAGGTCAAACCTGACGATTAACGATCAAGAAAACGTCGAGGGACCATCTTACCTGATGTCGGTGAACGTGTTGGGTACCACTTGGATACCCATTCGGGTGGAACCGGGGCTCTGAGTGGCATAGGTCTTCGCCACGCTATTCTCCGGTATACTGACGTTGTACAGTTGTTCGGTGAACTTAAATTCAAAGTCGTTGGGAGGCGGGACATTATCGAAAGCTCCCACATTCTCAGCCACCACAAAGAAACAAAGAACTGATGCGACTAGGCCGGCGCATCGAAGCATTTTACTTTCAGCTCATCACGAATGAAACTGTAACAAAAAGATCATATAAATATAACAGCTTTGATGATTAACATAAGTTATGATATATAAAGGAGTTTAAAACAATAAAACTTTTATTTTAATTAAAAAAACCATTTTATTGAACAACAATACAAATGCCGAAACTGTCGATAATTGTAAAACAGTGTAATTAGTAGTAACAGCAATTACTAGTGTAGCGAATTGAGGCATGTCGAATTTTACATCGTGGAATAACGGTCTACAAAATACCCAGAAATATAATCCCAGATGTTGAACACGGGCGGGGTGCCAATTGGAACCCGACACGGAATAGCTGGCGGCAACCCCGAGACGTTTATCTGGGATATTATTATTGAAGGGTATTTCGGTCATTCAGTGCTCAACCCTCGTTTGGTTTAGACGTGCCACCATCGACTGCCCAAGCCTCGTCTTCAGGTAACTCCGCTGCCATCCGTTTTATTATTGGTATTTTCACATTTTTTTATATTGTCAATAAATAACGGTCACATCATGTAAACACCACTGTTTCATTTCGATTTACCTCCATTCACCGAGCCACATCATTTTTACCCTAAAGTGGTGACCCCGACGTGATCTTTCGGAAAATTGGGTTTGGACTCGTGAATGGAGGGTACGTGGAACATGGTGTTTGGTATGTATTTTACGTGGCCGTTATATTTTTTTTTGTTTCAAAATTTTAAATATTTTTAATTCGATTCCTTTTCAATTTTACCTTCTAGATTCATTTTCATTTTATTCCGATTAATTTCATTATTTCCAATTCATTTTTTAAATTTTTTTTTGTCAAAATTTTATTTCACAATCTTTTGGAATATTTTTACGTCACTGCTTAATCATCAGCGTCTCGGCTAAACATTTCTTTCGGCGCTATGTTTAAATCATAATGTCTTCCTTCGCTCGCCGTCTCCGTCATAATGGCAGATATTTTGATTTAAAAGGCTTTGGGCAGCTTCGGTCGGATACCGTCGTTATTTGTTTTTTATGAATTAACCTAACGTATGTGACTACGGATTAGTCACAGAGCAGCTCCAGAAGCTAGGTACCGATTGCAGTCACCGTAGACTCGTTATGTCTTCGCCGAAGTACCAGAATTGCTAACGTCTCGTCGTCGAAGAAAATAAGCTACCACGTCGTCGAACAGTCGATCCTCCCACAGCGTCGATTACGGGAGCCCTGTCTGAAGAATAGCTTGTTTTCAACGTCGTCGATGGACCACATTCAAGTGCCAAAGCGACGATGATGCAACGGTATCTGTAGGACCGGAAGATATCAACAGCCGTACCAGATCACAACCGTTTCGAACTATCATATTTTTTCAAAGCCCAGTTTACACAGCACATTTTGTTTGGTATATGTTTTTTTTTGTATTTGATATTTTTTGCAAACATTTTTGTATTTTTGTTGAAGTAATTTTATGTAAAATTCTGGCAGGGGAGTATTGTAGCGAATTGAGGCATGTCGAATTTTACATCGTGGAATAACGGTCTACAAAATACCCAGAAATATAATCCCAGATGTTGAACACGGGCGGGGTGCCAATTGGAACCCGACACGGAATAGCTGGCGGCAACCCCGAGACGTTTATCTGGGATATTATTATTGAAGGGTATTTCGGTCATTCAGTGCTCAACCCTCGTTTGGTTTAGACGTGCCACCATCGACTGCCCAAGCCTCGTCTTCAGGTAACTCCGCTGCCATCCGTTTTATTATTGGTATTTTCACATTTTTTTATATTGTCAATAAATAACGGTCACATCATGTAAACACCACTGTTTCATTTCGATTTACCTCCATTCACCGAGCCACATCATTTTACCCTAAACTAGCTTAGGGCTAATTGTGTGAATCTCTGTGCTATAGAGATCAGTACATTTTAATCAGCCCTAATTACGTATTTCTTTCTTTTCGTACTAATTTTGGGAAAGAAAAGGAAACCGATTATTGGTGAACTCTATTAGGTTGCGAAGAAAAGTTTCATTTTAAATCACGTAAAAAATAATTTTTATATACAACACCAACATTAGATTTGTAATGAGGATTGGAATAATGACCTCTAAACACTTTATCGTGTTTCATTAACATTTGAATTGCTATTTTTTAATAACATAAAATAAACATAATAATAAATAAATTAAATAATCAATAAAAAAAGACAATCAGTCTTTATGAACTGTTTGACCACCGCAGACTTTAAGAGAAAATATTATTTAAAAATTTTATTTAATCAGCAATCCTTTAAAATTATTATTCGTTGAAACTTCAATCAAAGATGTTTCAAGATTCAAAAGGTTTGAACAAATACCGAGAGGCTTTGCAAATCGAAAAAGCCAATCAAATAAGAGAATTTATTACCTAATAGTTATACAGGTAACATAAAAACTATAGTCAAAAATATTTTAGTTATTTATCAATCAAAATTTATATTACATTATGGTATAATATTAATATAAACTAATAATAATATTGAAAAATAGAATTCCAAAATGCTGGTCGATTAATGTACATTATTATTTACAATCATATTACAAACAAAACATAAAGTCATATGTTTACATATAAGCATAAATTTAGATTATTATTGCAAAATCGCGTCTGATACGGTAAAGCTAAATCAAGATAGCCGGTGTAAAACCAGTCGATATAAAACAAATTTGTAAAAAAGTTGTTAATATAAAACTAGTCAGTGAGTGAGTCAGTCAAATAATCCATATAAAATTTGTCAACATAAAATTAGGAGGTATAAAACTAATCATTGCTAAACTGATGAGTACAAAACTAGTTAATATAAAACTAGTCAGTGAACGAGTCAGTCAAATAATCCATATAAAATTTGTCAACATAAAATTAGGAGGTATAAAACTAATCATTGCTAAACTGATGAGTACAAAACTAGTCAATATAAAACTAGTCAGTGAGTGAGTCAGTCAACTCATTCATATAAAATTTGTCAACATAAAATTAGGAGGTATAAAACTAGTTATTGCTAAACTGGTTAGTACAAAACTAGTCAATATAAAACTAGTCAGTGAGTGAGTCACTCAACTAATTCATATAAAATTTGTCAACATAAAATTAGGAGGTATAAAACTAATCATTGCTAAACTGGTTAGTACAAAACTAGTTAATATAACACTAGTCCGTGCTAAACTAATCAGTATAAAACTAGTCAGTACAAATTTAGTCAGTATAAAACTGGTCACTGCTAAACAGTCAGGACAAAAACAGTTAATGCTAAACTAGTCAGTATAAAACTAATTTGTGTAAAACTAGTCAGTACTAAATTAGTTAGTATAAAACTAGCTAATATAAAACTAGTCAGTGCTAAACTAATCAATATAAAATTTGTCATCTTAAAACTAGTTAGTATAAGACCAGGCAGTGTAAAACTAGTTCAGTATAAAACTAGTTAATATAAAGTTAGTATAAAACTAGTTAGAGTAAAACTAGTAGGTACAAAATTAGCCAGTATAAAATTAGTTCAGTATAAAGCTAGTCAATATAAAGTTAGTTAGTGTAAAACTAATCAAAACTAGTGATAAACTAATCAGTATAAAACTAGACTAGTAGAAATAAAACATTCGAATGAACTAGGGACAACTCAAGCTACCAAACATTCCATAGCCGTTTTCATTCGATAGTTCTCAACGCTAGTTTTTAGCAAACCCAACCCCTGTTTAGACTTCTTAGTCGTTTTACCATTCGGTCTTGTAACATAAACACTTGCACATGGCCATGATCCGTCGAATATAGTGCGGTCCGTAGCTAGTGCCTTAAGAGTCTTGCGATGTAACACGTATACATTTTATATTATCAGGAACTTTAAACATTATACATTCATAAGTCCGAACAAAATAATACAATTTAATTATTCAGATACCGAACCATAGCAGAATATTTGATAATAAAGCTCGAACATTGTGGTACTGATCTTCAGGTGGGCCTAAAGAGCGAAAGGCAAAAAAGCTCTGTTGTAATAAATAACGAAAAAAAAAAACAGCGTTAAATTCGGAATAAATCGTGTTTCCAGGGGACTGTCACAACCTCAAACAGGAGGATCTGTCGGCCGGCAGGGTGTCGGGGTCGGGCTTTGGGGACCTCGGCGTGCCGTTTGCATAATTCACGACCCGTCTCCACAGGTCGAAGCGATTTGCCATCCCAGCTACTATGCCGCCCCAGGTCGTTTTGATGCACTTTTAGCTCTTCCAGCACTTATAGCTTGAAACCTGGTCAACAGAAAATTATCTGCCTTTTATTACAGGTTTAAAGTAAAAAACAAATTTCTGTATGAATTTTCAAATAATTCACTTAAAAATTATCTAACACAACACTAACAAATTGTAAATCCATTAGCCCCACTTTATTTATTTTTCTTCATCTTTTAAGCCCTATAAACACATTAAACTATAGTGTTACCAATGATTTTTTTTTTATTATTTAATTATTACATTGTTACTAGTCGTTTCCAACTAACCTACAATTTGTCTTTATGATAACTGAAATCTAGGTATATAATGCAATACTTCAATATTGTCATGAAAATGGAGTCTTTCCTCATGCCCCCTTGCAATTCTCTTGATTTCTCGACTGACTGGGGGTAGCTGAAGGTCTTGATGTAGATAATCAGTCCTGTAGTATTTGGGTGCACCCACAATGCCTCTCAGGACTTTGTTGTGAAAAATGTATATTTTGTTTATGCTACCCTTTGCAAAACATTCCCATAAATGAACTCCGTATGTCCATATAGGTTTCAGTATTTGCTTATATAAAGCAATTTATTATAGCAATTATTGATAATGTGATTTTCTTACAATTAGCCAGTACATTATCCTACATTTCAATTCCAGTTCTTTTCTTTTCTTCTTTATATGTTCCTTCTAGCGAAGTTTTGCATCAAGATTCATTCCGAGATATTTAGCGTTGTTGCTATATGGAATGACAGTATTATTTAATATTATTGGTGCTTGTCGATTGTAGGATAGTAAGATTGTTGGTACGGTCTAATTGTAGGTGAACTGCACATGCACAGATTTACTTTCATTAATTTTTATTTTCCAAGCTTGTGTCCAATTATTTATATTGTCACTTGCCTGTTGTAATTTTCGTGAGACTTCTTCACTATTGTCTCCAAGAGCTATAATCGCAGTATCATCAGCAAATGCAGCCATCGTAATATTCTCCATTTGTGATATATCACAAGTATAGTGTAGATAAAGCATTGGCCTCAGTACACTTCCTTGTGGTACACCTGCCTTAGCTTATTTTATTGTAGATTAAGCTCCTTCTTGTTTCACTCATACTCACTAAACATTCTGTTGTAATGTACGATTTAAATAGTTCGATGTGTTGTTATGGTATTCTGATTTTCTGTACTTTATGAAGAAGACCTTCATGCCAAACCTTATCGAAGGCTTGTGCTGCGTCTAAGAATACAGCTGAGCTCTTTAGATATTTCGTGGCTTTCCATACTGAATAATCAGTTTCTTTATCATGTGTTAAATTTCTCAGATAGTCATTTATGTGTGAATATAATATTTAATTCTTTGTACAGTTATGATATAGCTGAGTATACTTTTTTACTTTCGTAGGCTTTTTCAATAACATCTGTTTTTCTGTGGACCTGGCCAATTGTTGAATGTTTGTTAATAAACCCAAACTGGTGTATTGGTATTAGGTTTTTTCTCTCTATGATCGGTTTTATTCTTTTCAACAGGAGTTTATCAAAAACCTTAGGTATTACTGGCAACAGTGATATAGGTCTATAGGCTTTTATTTCGTTTCGTGACTTCCCAGGTTTTAGGATCATTATAATTTCCGCCATCTTCCAAATGCCTGGGACATGTTTTAATCTAAATGCTGTATTGATCAAGTTGATGAGTTTTATAATTCCTTTTCTTGGTAGTTTTTGCAGTAATTCTACTGTTATTAAATCGTAGCCTGGTGATTTTCTAGGGTTAATGTCACTTTTAATAACTTCGGTTAGCTCTTTCAGCGTTACTAATTCAATGATCGAATTTTCAGCTTCTGTGTCCGGAAAATTATATTCAATATTAGTTTCGTTTGGTTAGAAAGTTTTTTTCCAGATATTCAGCAAATGCTTCTGCTTCTTGGTGATTGTCACGTGCCCAATTCCCACATACACCTCTTATAGGTGGACTGTATGTATATACATGAATGCTTTAGATATTTCGTGGCTTTCCATACTGAATAATCAGTTTCTTTATCATCTGTTAAATTTCTCTGATAGTCATTTGTAATATAATAGTGTTAATATAATATCTAATTCTTTGTACAGTTATGATTTCTACAATTAAAGTTATGAATATATCTTAAAATTAAGTGGATTTTGACCTTTTTTAATAACATCTTTATTGATACGCTTAGTACAATCTTAATTTACAATTAATTTATTACAACTTTTCCTATGTACTTGGATTAATTAACAAGCAAGACAAGTGTGAGAAAATACATTAGTATGTATTCCTCAATTATAAAATTATAATTATTTATTAATTATTAACTTATAGCTATAGTTTACACTAAATGTATACACTTTATATAAGTTCGTATGGTTTTGTTCGTTTCAATCTCCTGACTGATTTAGTAATCTTCTTTCGTGTTTCAAGGCAAGATCTTGGATAACTTCGCAAATCCATTTGATTTCCAGGTCATCGTGCGGTTCTTCATTGGTTACATAGCGATAGGCATTGGTAAGCAATCGAAGAACCTTGTTTTGACAGCGCTGTATGACAAGTCGATTTGAATTTTTAGTGCAACCCCATATTTACACCCCATAGGTCCAAATTGGCTTTATAATTGTATTATAGATCAACATCTTTGATTTTAGATCAAGTTGAGAGTATCTGACGACTAACCAGTATAGTTGTTTTATTTTGGTTCTAATGTGTTTTGCTGTTTGTCTAACGTGATGCATTTTGACCTTAATGAATAACATAATATTGAATCAATTTTCTTCAAAAAAAAAAAAACAATTGCTCTTATCAGTATCAGTATCATCAATAGATGTAGCTCTGAACCAAATAATATTACCGCATATTTAACAGTCAATATAATATTTTTAATTAAAAAAAATTGCGGAAAAAAGGAGTTCCGACTGGATGAAGGTTACTAGTATATTTCAATGAGAATGTAAAAACAAATATTAATTTTGAAAATGATATTTACTGCTTTTAGAAATATTCTCGTTTATGTCAATTTTCCTCTCCGATTGAAGTAACAACAAAATACGGGTTTAGCACGCATCAACCATTTCTTTGAATGTCTAAGGCACTCAAAAATTACGTATTTGGTACTGTGACTGGTTAAAATTCATCATATGAGTCGACATTCATCATACTCTTAGACATCGATGTGTTTCTTTCGCGAACAACTTTTGTCGAATTCGACTCGACCTTTATTTAGAAGTCCCTGCTGGGGGTTTTTAACATGCGATATCGGTTCACCAAATATTCATGTTAATAGAAATTAACACATGCATCAAAGTCGAATAACCAATTTGCTTTTAATAAGTTATTAAGCTTTAACAAATAATAAACTATATTTTCAACTGTTTATGGACTTCATTCACTTATTTTAATTACACATATTATGTTAGACGAATTGTTTTTCTGTATTTTTTACACACTACTTGTAACTTTTACGACATCTCTTAATTCTCTTTTTTACCCTAACCATATATACATACGTCATTTTCGTATATATACGTCAAACCTTATATCTAATTATGTCGAGGAAATCCGAACTACTTTGAACCATAGAAGAAATAAATATTGTCCATCAATGTATATACTACAAATACTAACCGCGACTTTAAATATAAAAACGAAACAGTCCTATACAGTCGAAATCATTAACATTTATAAATATATTAGATACAGCTTATCGTCCATCTTGAAACTTTTAACATTTCCTTGCACCAATCGACAGGAGTCATATATATAAATTTATTTTATTTTTGAGATTATGCGGGATATTGTATGGTATATTACATGACGATTGTGCTTAAAAGAATGACATGTACTTGAGTTAAGAACCCATCTTGGATAACTCTCCCTTGGATAATAATTGGAATAATGAATCGATATGATTATTTATACACTGTTGTTTTATGAAAAATGATCACATGAAAATGTTTATGAATTCACTTAATTTTTTATCCAAGATTAATTTACTGTAAACAACGCAACTCGCGCTCAAATTAAATCTTTCGAAGGAAATTATATTGAAAAAAGCCATTAAATCTGACAACACTTATTACTGCCAAGATCTTGTATAATGTAATTCCCATCTATGAAAGTATGAAACCTAATAAATATTTTATTTGAAACACAGCAAGCTCTACATTTAAGTGCTGAACAGTATGTAAACATTTTCAAATTTCAACTGATAGATCAACAATATATCTTAAGAGAAATATTTAATTCAACATATTGAAGACTACTAGATTTGTCAGCAGACATCAAGCTGTAACTAGTCCTACTCTGAAGCTCAAATTACATATTAGATATCGTTGTATTGTCTCGTCTTTATTTTTATCGTCTTTAGTCCTTCAATTTATATATCAGTTTCCTTCTAAATTATTTAAATTCGTATAGTATTAAGGTACAGTTAGTTCTATTATAAAGCTCAAATTACGTATTAAGTATCATCATATTGTCTCATTTTTATTACGTCTATATAAATTTAAACAGTTGTTTTCTAAATTAGTTATATTAATATACTACTAAATGAACAAATATTATTCGGCAAAGTTGCCTTTACTACTAGAGTTTTTGAATAGTTAAAGCAAAAAAAGAGGCCTGCGAAAAAAAAAAGAAACAACATCGAGTCATACTAGTGTAGAAATTAGTTATTCAAAAATATGTAATAAATGTATGTATGCTTTAAAATGTCTCGATGAAAACTCTTTATCTACAGAATGAAGAAGGAACCAACAGTAACTCTATAAATATAAAGAAAGAATGTTGGTCTGCTCTTTTTGTCCATGACCTAGCTTCTGCTTGCCAAAATAATTGGGTTCCAAAATAAGTGCTGCTTGCAAATCTAATTTGTTACATACTGGATGATAAGCTATGACAGCAATGAATTCTTGTTGTTGCGAAAAATGTGTTAATTGAAAATACATGATATTAGAGCTTGAAAATAATATTTTAATGTGATTTTTACATGGAGCAGGTTATGGTCAGTTATCAAATAGTACTCGACTAAAATAGAAACTTAGAATAGAAGAAACTTTTTTTGCCTTTTTTCCTTTACTGAAAATAAATATCATACTCAGCATAATCTCTAAATAATTTTTCATATATCGTAGCGTAGAAACTGAAAGGATAAATTACAATATTTAAATAATACGTAATATCTACATATATACATCTAACCATAAATCATTTTCGATATTTCCTTCATATATAATCCAGCGCTAAGCTGTATTTTAGCAATCAATAAATTCAATATATTTCAGATATATATTTATATGCTAATAAGGACGTTCAAGTCCCTTGGGTTTTATTCGTTAGCAATTTCCACCCATGTTTTTCCAGTGTAATAAAAAAGCCGTGCCCGAGGACCAGGGAAATTTGCTTGTGCACTACGGCGAAGCTCGCGTTGTTTGTCCTGTATAATTTAGAAAAATTTTCAGTGTTTTTTCAAGTAATTTTTCGGAATCGCTCAAATATGAACGCGACACACGAAGAACTCGGTATTCGGATGACAATTAAGAACA
The DNA here is from genome assembly GCF_030347505.1 of Rhynchophorus ferrugineus. Lineage (NCBI taxonomy): Eukaryota > Metazoa > Arthropoda > Insecta > Coleoptera > Curculionidae > Rhynchophorus > Rhynchophorus ferrugineus. The sequence continues at coordinate 26,872,050 of NW_027472583.1, read as the reverse complement.
TCAATATTTGACTACCATTTAATCTTTATGAACTCCATCGCGTCCTGCGATACACAGGATGAATTGTAGTTTGCAGAAATATAAATATCGAAAGCTACGGGGGCTGTAAAATAATTTCGTAAACAGTTTTTTACAGTGTGTGATTTTTAAAAATCCCATCGATATACTACACCCCTTAATAAAAAGCATACCTTATTATTCACCATTCAGTAATCTCTACGTATTTTTTGTAAATTTTCGGTATTCCTAATTGTCGCTTAATGGACCTAGGACCGCGCATTATTGCTTGCGAGAGTAGAGGTTAGGTGGTAAGTATACATTATTCTTGCAACAGTTGTAATTACGTATTACTTAGTAAGGAAAATGTGTGTGTGTGTAAGGTATGAATTATTAGCAAATTGTTATAATCTAGTAACACCAATTATGTAGATTGTTATGGAACAAAAACATGTTAAGGTTGAATATATGATGTAAAAATAAATCTTGTTTGAAATAAAGGTAAGTATGAAAAATGGTCATATTTGTTTTGTCAAACATTAACATGTTTCTGTGAAAATGTTATCCTAAAACAGACTAGAATGTTAAAAAATGTATATTCTATTTAGATCTCCGCAACTATCTCTTCATAATCATATTATAAATGTTGTGTAATCAATCTAAGGGTAATGGCGAATTTTGCAAAAACTGGTAACAATAAGAAATTAGTTCTTAGAATGAACTGAACGTTTCTAGGCGAAGTATTAGTTCATATTACTGAAACACATTCGGTCACAAATGCAAGAAAAAGTAGGATGCCAAGAATTGACGAAAGCAGAAGATGGTAAATTGGAGGTGAACTAGCTGCAGGGGCAAGGTACCGGAATATTATAAAATAATAGTTCTAAACAAATAAATTTGCTGACAGATACAAGAAATTGGACATATATTTAAGAATATAGATAAACACATTTCGTTTAATCAAAAATGTGATTTTTGGGTGAAAAATATGATATACGAACTAAAAGATGAAAAATTTAATAATAGATTATATGAATGAAATAGTCAAAATATCGAGAAGAATTAACACGTTCACTGTTGAGGGCGAAATAATCCATCGCAGACATTATTAAGCTGCTGCAGTTTATTTGCTGTCAACAAAACAGTGGTCATATATATGAAACCATAAAATGAACTATTGAATATTTAATAATTAAGATTATCAAAAATTTTTTCAATATATTTTAGAGTGTCTACCAACGAAGATCAATTTCTACTGCACCTATTGTTTAACATGTGATCCAAATCACGATCTTTGGCTTCATCAAACTTACCGAATAACTTAAAGCTAAGCTCAAAAGACATCCGGATTTGCCGTGTCCAATTACAATAGTGAGAATGTTTGTTACTTTTCAAATTTTACCCATCTCTTGACGCCAATGTCCCATCGTCTTGGCCGTCAAGTCGACTTCTTTTTAATTACATTCAGATATTTAGATATCATGAAATCCATAAGAATTTTTCTCCAACCAAAATAACAACTAAAAAGATAAAAGAAAGAATAAAAAGATTTAGGAATTGCAAAACCGCCACATCGACTGATTTATTCATTCAGCTGCCGGATAATCGGAGTTTTTCAGTCAGCTCGAGCACAGGCGCCAAGCGAATCTAATCCGGGTAAGAATGCAGTTGTCGCTGCTCGGCTGCATGCATCTCGTCCCTCCGGGCGAAGCGCACCAGACAAGCAAAAGATAGGATTACACGCTCGGAGCGGATTAGTGATTAGGCTGCGACCGAGTTAAATTGGCCAAAAAGACACTTCGCTCGGCTTAGTGTGTTTAGGGGTCGCGACTATGCCGTCACGCCAGTTTATAGGCAAATCCGTCGGGCCACCGCCGACATTTAACGAAGATGAAGCGTCGTTGTCGTCGAGCTTCGCCAATTTCACTTACCAACCGACTTATGAATGGAAGCACCAAAGATTCAATTAAAACTTATGACTTTAGAAAACGATGTTTTAATTTTTTCACCAAATCATTTTTGATGATGCAGTGCTTTCGATTAGATTGCTTGACAATATCTAAAATATTGCAAATAATTTTATTTAAAGAACTAGTGCATCCAACAGACATTATCTTACCTGAACAAGCGAACAGTGATTTTGTTTGGATGGAATAATTTATTCCATGTTACGATATACATGTTTTGTTACGCCATGTTTTTATATACAATTCGACTTTGTTTAGATGAAGTTGGAGATCTCGTGTGACTGATATTGAATCCTCGCGTGATGATAAGGCAGAGGTATCATCAGCATATCTTGTCAAAAACTGGAGATATATCAAGAACTTGTTTTATAACATCTTTATTAGATACGTTTAGTACAATCTTAATTATAAATTAACTTATTACTACTTTTGATTTGTACTTGGATTAATTCACAAGCAAGACGACTGCGAGAAAATACATCCATATATTTTTTTTATGTATGTAATTTTAAAATTATAATAACTTATAGCTATAGTTTACACTAAAGGTATACACTTTATATAAATTCGCTTGAATACCCTGACGTCCTACGCGCTGTCTAGCAGTTGTATTGCTTCCACATTAGTATGATTTAGTAATCTTTCGTGTTTCAAGGCGAAATCTTGGATAACTTCGCAAATCCATTTGATTTCCAGGTCATCGTCCAGTTCTTGTAGTTCAATGCATTGGTAATGAATCGAAGAACATTGTTTTGACAGCGTTGGATGACTAATTTATTTGAATCTTTAGTGAAACCCGATATTTGCACCCCATAGGTCCAAAGTGGCTTTATAATTGTCTTATAAATCAACCTCTTTGTTTTTGGATCAAGTTGAGAGTATCTTCCGACTAACCAGTATAGTTGTTTTATTTTGGTTCTAATGCGTTGCTTTTTGAAGAAAGCAAGAAATGTAGCGGAGTGAACGAACTTTTTATCATTTAAGTTTTTATTTATTTGGTTGACTAATCTGTGTATTTTTCTGTTGTTCCTTGTTTATTACGGAAACCAAGTTGACGGTTTGGAATAATATTTCTCTCTTCTTTGATTATTTTGAGTCTCTTAATATATAGTTTTTCGAAAACTTCAGAGGTCAGAGGTAACAGACTTATATGAGGACGAGACATCTGATTTTTTTGCTAGTTTAAGAATTATAATGATTTGAGCCACTTTCCAGGAAAGTTATTAAGTCTCAGCATGGCATTAAATATAAACGTTATTAACTTGATGATTTTCTTGTTACACTTGAGTTCGTTTAGGATTCCTCCGGTAATGAACTCAAAGCCAGGAGCTTTTTAACATTGATGTCTTTCATTATTGTTTGTTTTACTACCTTAAGAGTAATTTTCTCATGTGGCAAATCCATTTGAAACGAAGTGTTAAGAAAGTCAACTGTGTTATTTCTTCAGCTGCGAAATGATCACATTAAGATCAAATTAATGATTTTGTTATTGTAATATATTAGTTGTTTCAGCTACGTTACTGATGATACCACTAGGCAAATGTATATTGTACCTGTCAGTGGATTTCTTTCTTTAATGTTCTAATTAATATCCATGTTCTCATTTCCAAAATATCAATGGATATTGTAAAACACGTAAGAACGATGATTGTTATCTGTCATTGTCATTCATTAACAGTTGGTACACTGTACCTTCCCAAATGTTCCCCATATTGTACTTTATCTGGATTAATGATAATGACGTAGTTGTCGTTTTGTAATCTATTGTAAACGGTGTTGAACAACTAGATCAATAGGTTTCGCAAAAACGTCCCCAAAGTTGCCACAATTTCTGTCTCCTCCATCTGCATAATGTGGTTGATTAAACAGCGTGTATTAATGTTTGCTCCTTGTCACCCATAAAATAGATTTATGCTACATATAACAACCACCATTATTGTGGCGGTTACCAGGAAGTATTACTGTGACAGAAATATGCCAGTTAAAATAAAAATTATTTAAAAACATTCCTAGACCTTTATCAATAAGGCAAACGGCACCAACGTATCAGCTAAGGCAATAGATTATATTAAGAAAAAACATATACAATCATTATGTCTTTTACAAAACAAACATTATTAACTTAATGAATTTCAACTACAACGCGATCACTAATAAGAAAATGGTAATTAAACAACAGGGAAATAAACAGATGTAGCATATGATTGATTAGTTGAGCATATGAGCATATAAATAAAATGAATAACATTTCAATTTAGTTTGTATGTAAACGTTTTTATTGTTTAAAGGCCCATATTTCGTTAAGAAGTAAATTTAGGTAACGATATTGTTTGTTTACATTATTATTACAGCTGTTTCTCTTTAAAAAGCAATTCGTCACAATGCGATTGCAGTTATTAATGTGGTATCATAATCAATAGAAATTAAAGTTGAATTTAAGTTAAAATAAGCTCAAACTTGTATCAGTGTATAATTTTAAATTTATTAATATACGTTTTTTTATTTACTAATTAAATTAAATAGTAATGAAGCAATAAAACATAATAGATCTCAAATATGGTATGTCGAATAAATTCATATATTATTGGCGCATTTGACTTTTTTTTCACACCACCTATAAGCTCTAATATATTTTGGATATAGTGAATTTTTCACTTGCAATTTCATTTTTTACATTTTTCATTTAGTAGCATTTATGTACCTTACATACTCCAAATATGTACAATGTTGGCTGCAACGGGATCAATGCCCATACGTTTCTTATATATCCTTATCAAATGTACCTGCTTGAACATCATGTCTAACCATTATGAACAATGATACTAGTATTCATAAATAAAAATTTAAAATTGTCTATCATTATGTGAGTTTTGAAAATTAGCCTATCTTGGTAATTTTGCTGATACTGTCATATATAGAAAATATTATAATTTTTGTTCACATTTTAATTTATATTATCAAGTTATGTTACTAAGGTAAAACAGCCAACACACGTCATCGATGAGTTGAATATAATGCTAAATAAAGTTTCTAAAAGTAATGAGAGAATGCTGCCTGTTGCGTCGGAAGATGTAATCGATATATACAATTCGATTTATTATTAGTACTGGTGGCCACTGTTATTAAATGTCCACAGAATTCTTCAAAACTTTAGTGATTATAATTACAGAGATTACAAAACGGCAAACGCTGTAAACCAAAACTCTAAGTTAATACGGCAACATTGCCATATGCTAACGTTATACATTTTGATCACGTGCATTGGTTCTTTTATTAGATAGACTATATATTCAGATGTAATTCAATCATATACTATACCGTGTTTGCTTCCTTTTAGTGTGTAATTATTCAAAGGCGCAATATTTGATGCAAACGGCTAGTGGCTGATGACTTGCAGCAACAAGGTTTAACGTTGTCAAGATTTGTCACTCAAAACGCATTCCAATCAACAGATTGAAATTATGGGATGGAAACTTTTCAAGCTTTTGACGTTCCAAGAAGATCTGAAGAAACAAATGCCTCTGTGTGAAGAAGAAAACTTTTTTGGATCAAACACCCAAGTTTTTTCTATTAAAACTGTTTGAGTCACCTCTCATTGAAATTTGCCAAAATTAATTAACAATCTTACTATATAACGAACTGAATACAGTAATATTAATATAAATACAGCATCGTATTTATTTGGTTTCAAATCGAAATACGCGTGTTATTTCATAGACGGTAGAAAATAATTACTATTCAATGGTGCCTGTAAAATATACAGCAAACGCTCTAATTTGATGTAAAATAATAACCCCAGTGAGTACGATTCGAAAAAAAAGGGAGAGCTATTAATTAAGGCGAATTCAATATACCGTCGTGATTTTATAACACTGAAATATTCGCTAATGTTTTGTGCTTATTACGACTTGTAATTCGGATTGTTTCATTATAAATAATATACAGTTTCAGTGGGTCTGATGAAAATTGCGAGAAATTACAGAGGCTAACACATTTTTTGGAGAACGCCCTTTTCCCTCCGTTAATAAAGCACAGCAGGCTATTTCGGGATTTTTCTTCGGTTTGCTTTGAATTAGTCAAATCGACGTTCAATTCCAGCGTTCCCATGAAAATATGAAGGCTACATTCACTTGTCAAGAAATTAATTTGCTTAAATTTAATTAGAAGTTTGTAAACAAGTATTATTTTCTATATTTCCTTGTTGAATAAATCTTTTAAAAATGATATTAAAAATAAAACAGGAAAATTATATACTTGACAGTGATGTTAAATTTCCCAATAAAAATTTTTTAACTTGTAGGGAATATGAAAAGTATTTTATATGAAGTATATTTGGGGTAATTTATACGGCTCGGTGAATGGAGGTAAAACGAAATCAAACAATGGTGTTTGCATTATGTGACCGTTATTTATTGAAGTAATATAAAATGTGGAAAATACAAAATAGATAAAACCGATAGCAGCGGTGTTACCTGGAGTCGAGGCTTGGGCAGTCGATGGGGGCACGTCTGAACCAAACGATGGTCGGTTACTGAATCATTGGAAATACCCTTCAATAACATCCCAGATAAACGTCTCGGGGTTGCCAGCCATTCGTTATCGAGTTCTAGTTGGCGCTGCTGGCACCCCGCCCGTGTTCAACATCTGGGATTATATTTCTGGGTATTTTGTAGACCGTTATTCCACTACCTAAAATTCGACATAGCCCAAGGTCGCTACAATACTCTCCTGCCAGAATTTTACATACAATTGTTTTAAACAAATAAAAATTCAAAAAAGTATGAAAAAAAACAAATCCAAAATACAGATATACCAAACAAAATGGGCCGCATGAAAAGGGCTTTGAAACATATAATAAATCAAAACGGTTGTGGTTGGTACGGTTGCGATCTAGTACGGCTGTTGATATCTTTCGGTCCTATAGATACCGTTGCTTCATCGTCGCTTTAGCACTTGAAAGTGGTCCATCGATGATGTTGAAGACAAGCTATTTTTCGGACAGGGCTCCCGTAATCGACGCTGTGGGAGGATCAATTGTTCGACGACATGGTAGCTTATTTTCTTCGACGACGAGACGTTGGCAATTCTGGTACCTCGGCGAAGACATGGCGAATCTACGGTGACTGCAATCGGTACTTAGCTTCTGGAGCTGCTCTGAGACTAATCTGTAGTCACATACGTTACGGTAATTCAAAAAACACAAATAACGACGATATCTACCGAAGCTACCCAAAGCCTTTCAAATCAAAATGTCTGCCAATATGACGGAGACGGCGAGCGAGGAAAGACATTATGATTTAAACATAGTGCCGAAAGAAACGTCTAGTCGAGAAGGTAATGATTAAATAGTGATGGCAAAATCTCTAAGAGTTCAACAGATTGTGAAAGAAATAAAATTTGGACAAAAAATTAAAAAAATATGAAATGAAATTTAAGGTTCATTGTTCCAGCACTAAAATATAATTTAATGGCGGAGAAATGTTTGAAAGAATGTGATTCTGAACGAACAAAAGTAAAATCGACGAAGAATAGTATTAAAAATATTGAAAATGTTAAAACAACAAATATAACGGCCACGTAAAATACACCATGTTGCACGTACCCTCCATTCACGAGTTCAAACACAATTTTGCGTAAGATCATGTCGGGTTCACCACTTTGGGATAATTTATATGGCTCGGTGAACGGAGGTAAAACGAAATGAAACAGTGGTGTTTACATTATGTGACCGTTATTTATTTAAGTAATATAAAAATGTGGAAAATACAAAATAGACAAAACCGATGGCAGCGGTGTTACCTGGAGACGAGGCTTGGGCAGTGGATGGTGGCACATCTAAACCAAACGATGATCGGTTACTGAATCATTGGAAGTACCTTTCAAAAACATCCCAGATAAACGTCTCGGGGTTGCCAGCTATTCGTTATAGGGTTTTAGTTGGCGCTGCTGGCACCCCGCCCGTGTTCAATATCTGGGATTATATTTCTGGGTATTTTGTAGACCGTTATTCCACTACGTAAAATTCGACATGCCTCAAGGTCACTACATATAGTATATTATTACCTATATATTTTTGCCGCATCATTGATGATTGGTGATAAGGCACTGTTTTGCTGAAAAATCACTTTTCCATGATTGTAGCTAGAAGATTCGATCCCTTTTTTTTTAAACTCACAGATAAACGAAATTATAGTCTATAATTTACGGTAGATATTCCTAATGTTTTACTGTAGCTAGGCAATGCTTACACCCTCTTTGGTGACTAAGTAGTGATTCATGAATGAAATGAAACATCTCCATCTTGTATTTGATTCACATAAAAACTTTTCCTTCGTCTTCTTTGAAATCAGACATCTATAGTTTTTTATTTAAGAGTTATAATTATAAAATAATAGATAGATTAATTTTAAATGGATAATTTAAAATATTTGAAATGCTCTGTGAGAAAACTTACCATATCGATCAAAATTTTTCAAATCGGTGTAAATTGACTGATAAAATATTAATAAAGCTCAATTTATAAGAAATAATCTTAGAATTTGAGGTAGTTTTGATGGTAGAAAACATGAAGTCTTATTTTAGATTATTGTAGAAAACTTTTTTTTAAACGTTTTTATCTGAGGTATAAAATTATCCAACTGACTCTAATAATCCACTTCCCAATGCATTTTTCTTTTATTGAATAAGAAAAATAATAAGTGAAGTAAACAGTATTTATATCGATGAATATTCCTCAGAGTCTAACTAAAAATTGTTCGAAGTGCAATAGTTCATCATCTACCTTGATGAAAACGAGGTTAAGAAAATAACAAAATTATTAACTGATACGCACAGCAAGATAATTATTTCAAATACATATATAAAGGATCTTCTAAAGTTTAAACATTAAATAATTTTAATATATAAAGATTTGGAAATTTGCCTACGTCTATATTTTTCCAGCAATGTAAAATATATTATAAAAGTTCACGTTGTCAAAAATCCACAACAAGTTGTATTCAGTGATCACAAAACATAGCGTATTTTATGAAAATGTATAAAGGGCTATATGAAGTAAACAACACAAGAGTTAAATGTCCTGAAATAAAGAACATATGGGAATCTTGACCAAATCTAGACGTCTGAGATTTGATAGTATTTGTGTATTTGGTAGTAATTTTTTCTATACACATTTTGTGATTTATTTAATAATTTAAAAAGTCTAAAAGCAGTCTAATTCAAGATTTGTAACGATTTAGTTAATTTTCTTTATACATACGTTAGAAATATTATTAGAATATATTGTCTAAAATTGATCTTGATGTAGTTCAAAGATATTTTCTGGCCGAAAAATACTAAATCTTAATGAATAATAGATAGAATCTGAAACATAACTAAATACGTAAATAACCATTTAAAAAATAGCTCTCATTTTATAGGCCCGAATTCTTTAACCATGACGTAAATATTTATAGTGAAAAGCAAACATGTGAGTGACTAAACAAATCTACTTAAATATTTACTACTAAACTATTTCCACATTAATTTAAGTAAACATTACATAAATTTTAAAATCGCTATATTTTAACTATAAATTCGGTACGAAAATACAAACAGCAAAGCAAAGGATTGGGAGATGTTGGATATGAAAGATTTGTTTATTAAAATTGTAATATAACTGATCTTTATAAGGCTAGTTAATAATGGAAGTTCCAATAATGGTCATATTGATGAAGGTACAAAAGCTTCAGTTCAAATTTGCAACTGATGGTACTTATTACGGTACATGTATATAGAACAACCATGATTAAAATAGCCTTTGGGGTAACTTATACACATATTTAAGCTGCACTATTCAATGAGGGCTCAGGATGTGTTGTTAATATGATATCGATTTGTAATGAATATGACTGCGGATATTCCACTTTTGCGATATTGATGGTTCTTCGAAAATAATCCGTAATTTTTTTCAATGTGGATTGTCAAAATAGATCCAGTTTTCGTTGTTATAATACCTTAAAGAAATTCTTTTTTATTTACTTCTACAGGAAAAATGATATTTATAATGGCATTTCTATTAAATCAATTTCATCAAGCATTTCTATCAATTTTAGATTATTGATAAGGTGGCGAATTTCTAAAATCTGGCGGGCCTCAATGAAGATTTTAAATGAAATTTTTAAGGCCAAATTTCAATAACGAGTACGTAAATAATAAATAAACTACTAATAATAGCGGATACAATGTCGTTTTGATAAACAAAGTGTTGAAATTTGATAGTGTAGATGATCCCGAAGTCTTATAAACTTTAGCATCAAAATCATTAAGGCTAATAATAAGTGCACTGATAAAGATTATTATCCGGCGACTGCTACGATGGTACCATGTGGTTAGAGGTTACAAACCCATCGTTCTTCCACGGCCCATAAAGTTAATATCAAATGTTTGTTCAAATACAAGTAGGAAATAAAATGCAGAAAATACGGTGCTTGCATGTATTTTGATTCTATTTTTTTAATTAAGGCATTCACCAAGAGAAACTGACATAATATAAATCAATTAAAATATATCCATATTTCTGGCAACAGGGTGATATTAGGTTGAACGCTGTTTGATTGACGGAATCCAATAGTCGATCCATTTTTGCGCTTCTTGAGCATTTCAAACACAATAGGGGATAATTAAGTGATAATCAGAACAGTGATACAGCTGGGTAAGCCAAGTGTAGCAGAATTTTCAAACTACAACAGTGGATCCTTCACAACACCTGTAAAATATAATCGAGGGTTGTCATGCAAGACAATTTTGTGCCTGCGAGAAACTGCTGTTTGAGTCTGCAGACTGCTGGTATTTTCTGCAACAAAACGTCCGTTAATTTGTTCACTTCATGTCGATAGCCATCTGATTTTATAAGAAAATGGTATGAATGAATGAAATGAAATGTAATAAATGCAGCATATACAATTTTGAGCGCTCCATAATTAGCGTATACACTGATATAAGCCATCCATCTTTCTACCATTGCAATAAGAGTAATATTGCATTTTAAGTCGATACAATTTCTCATGAAACTTACCATTTACGAACGTATTCGGAAAATTTCCATTTTAGTGAGTATTTTAGGACGGTGGGGTCATTGGCTTATACTTCTAAAATGAAGCTGGCGCCGCTAGAACTGTCAACGGGGATAGTACAAGTTAATGATATTCAATTCCTCTCGTCTAAGTATCAAAATATTAAGTGTTCCTTAATTTATGACGTTATTAAGGATTTATTTTAGTATATTTTATTTTGTTAAAAAATTAATAACAACAATAAAGTAATTAAATATATGGGATTTTGTAAATAATAAAGGTTTTGGCAGAAAGTGATACTTGAAGTATTAGTAATAAATCCAAGATGGAGATATGAGGGATTCGTGCGAAAGTCCAAGAATATAAAATATTTTTTTATTCAACTCAATTCCTTCTTAAATGCCAAAAGATATATTAATAAAGATAAATTATATAAATTTCTCCCGTATACATACTAAAATCTTATCTCACAACTAGACATTTTACTACAAAACAAGACGATGGACAAACTGAATTTAACCAATATATGTTATGTAATACGGCCAAGACTATTCGGCCATTGCTTTTTTTAACTACCTGACTTGTTAACGAGTGAAACGGGTTGGTCTGTTTTTACCTTCAGTGTCACTTTGTATTGCCGTTCAACAAGTCGCCTCTTCGAACATATAACATTAAATAATGTAATATGTTCAAGTAAATTAATAGTTTTTGTTTTATAGTCCTTTGCACATATTATAACAGGCGCAGTCGGCAAGATTCAGTGTAGGTTATAAGACTGTTATCGTTTGAATTCATTCAATGAACGGTAATCAAATTAGTTTTCAAGAAAAAGATAGGTCGACGTTGGTTTAGCAATAGTTTCGCGGTTACTCGAAGTATTTTTTGGCGTAGTTAAATTGAGATCGGGTAAAAGTATCGCAGCTGAAGCTGTTAGGTCACAAAAGGTGGGTTAAAGATGCTCAACGACCCCTAGCCATAAACTTGTCCAAGTAAATGCACTCAAGCACATTCATCACAGTTCAAGGTGTAAGGCCACCAAAGGGGGACTGAAGTTACTGTAAATTAACTTAGTTTACTGGAATTTGAACAGAAGCTAGCAGTTAAGGGTGAAGGGCCACCAAAGGGGAATTGCAATAGCTCAGTTTCTTAGACGTAGACTATTGGAATCTGTAGGCGCCAAAGCTGGGAAAGTATTCCATAAAAGAATACTATGGAAATTTCGATAGAAACAGTGCCAATTCAAAAATCTTCAAAGGCAAACTGGAAGACGAAGATATAATCGATACTATCACGTACACCCCTGAAGCCGTTCGTTTAGGAGGGAGGTAATATGGCCGGGACTATCCGGGAATCTATTTTTCTATGTGACCGGTGAACAAATGATACCGGTTGGTCTGTTTTTAACCTCAGTGTCTCTTAGTTATAGTTGTTAAATACAATAATATTTTCAAGTAAATTAATAGTTTTTTTTATTCCTTTAAATATCACAAATATCACTAATGCAGCAACATATGTAGACGACATGGTAGTCCTAGCACTATAAGAAGATCCAATAACAGCAGTAAAAATCTCCTAACAGACCTTAAAAAAATAGAATTGTATCTAAAAGTAGCAGTACATTAATTGAACAAAATCTCAGAATCAGGTGGGAATAAGGTGGAATATGTAAAATATTGACAATACGGACTTAAACTATATCAAATGTATAGTATTGCGGTATGAATCAATACTTTGATATATTTGGTCATATGGTAACAAATTATGGGGCACTGCTAGTAAGTCTAATGTAGCCAGCATTCAACGATTCCAAAATAAAGTATTGCATGCCATTGGTGATACTCGGTAATAAGTCTCCAATTGGATAATATAGAGCGACATCCTTTTGGAACATAATGCATGTAATTCAAAGTGTTTGTGTTAAGTAGTTCCAAAGAGTGTTAGTATACCCCAATATGTTTGCTTGATCAAATACTTAATGTAACATCATATAGGTATCATAAGAAATATTTATTACCACTGGGAAGAGTCTTAAACCCTTAAGGGTAATAATTTAAAAAATTAATTAATTCAATTAAACTTAAAAATCATATGAGTAGCGACCTTGAGGCATGTCGAATTTTACATAGTGGAATAACAGTCCATATTTTCCACATTTTTTATATTGGCAATAAATAACGGTCACATAATGTAAACACCACTGTTTCATTTCGTTTTACCTCCATTCCCCGAGCCATATCATTTACTCTAAAGTGGTGACCCCGACGTGATCTTTCGCAAAATTGGGTTTGGCATGGTGTGTTTTACGCGACCGTTATCTTTTTTTGATACAAAATTTTCAATAATTTTAGTTCGATTGTTTTTCCATTTTACTTTTATTCCTTCAATATTACATTCTTACATTCATACATTCTTTCAAACATTTGTTCCTCATTAAATTTTATTTTAGTGCTGGAACAATGAACCTTAAATTTCATTTCATTATTTCCATTTCATATTTTTTAAATTTTTTGTCCAAATTTTATTTCTTTCGCAATCTTTTGAACTCTTAGAGAGTTTTATATCACTGTTTAATCATCAGCGTCTCGGCTAAACATTTCTTTCGGCGCTATGTTTAAATAGTAATGTCTTCATTCGCTCGCCGCCTCCATCATAATGGCAGACATTTTGATTTGAAAGGCTTTGGGCAGCTTCGATCGGATACCGTCGTTATTTGTCTTTTCTCAATTACCGTAACGTATGTAACTACGGATTAGTCACAGAGCAGCTCCAGAAGCTAGGTATCGATTGCAGTCACCGTAGACTCGTCATGTCTTCTCCGAGGTACCAGAATTGCCAACGTCATGTCGTCGAAGAAAATAAGCTACCACGTCGTCGAACAATCGATCCTCCCACAGCGTCGATTACGGGAGCCCTGTCCGAAAAATAGCTTGTTTTCAACGTCGTCGATGGACCACATTCAAGTACTAAAGCGACGATGAAGCAATGGTATCTGTAGGGCAGAAAGATATCAACAGCCGTACCAGATCGCAACCGTACCAACCACAACCGTTTTGATTTATCATATGTTTCAAAGCCCTTTTCATGCAGCACATTTTGTTTGGTATATCAGTATTTTATATTTGATATATTTTTTTCATACATTTTTGTATTTTTATTTGTTTAAAATAATTGTATGTAAAATTCTGACAGGGAAGTATTTTAGCGACCTTGAGGCATGTCGAATGTCGAATTACATAGTGGAATAAGGGTCTACAAAATACCCATAAATATAACCCGTGAGGTTGAACACGGGCGGGGTACCAGCAGCGCCAACTAGAACCCGATAACGAATAGCTGGCAATCCCGAGACGTTTATCTGGGATGTTATTGAAGGGTATATCTATTCATTCAGTACTCGACCATCGTTTGGTTTAGACGTGGCACCGTCGACTGCCCAAGCCTCGTCACCAGGTAACACCTCTCCCATATGTTTATTTGAATTCCAGCATGTTTAATAAAAAATTGCTTCATCAAAGTTCTCCAAAGAATAATAGCCTTTCTAGACTTTCCACAACAGATTATAAATTAATGTGTTGAGATATAAACTATATAAAATGTGTTTATGATTATTAATCACACAAGCGTTCAACAAAAGAATAACAAACTCGGTATTTTCAATAATAAATATCCGCTGATCGACCTTCATTAATTTTTCTCCGTTAAATCAAGTTAATATAAGAACGATAACAAAAATATCCAGCTACAAAAATAACTATCTATGAACTAGTTGTTAACAGCCGAACCGAACTGTGTGTTAAAACGACGGCCATTTATCATGAATAACGGGCGGGCAAACAAAAACGTGTTATCTGATGAAAATTGTTTTAAATAAGTCGACAACAAAACGGTTTTAATTAAATCAAGACCGAAATTTAGGCCGCATATAAAGCTTCGGCCGCGCATCCTATTTATTTCGATTCCAATACGCGTCACTATCAAATATATCGATGTTATTATCCTTTGGCCAGATCAAATTTATTTTTGCAATACGTTTTTACTTCGATCTATGAATGAACACAATTAAAAATGTTACAACATGAAGCATTAAAATTAATGAAAATGTTTCACCGAGAGGAATTCAATTGACATTTAATAAACTTTAAAATTAATACATTTGAATACGACTGTACATTAATTTTGAGGGATTGACACTTTTGTAACTACATCATGCGTTGTAGTGCCACATGAAATAGGAGTGTTTGATTATACAATCTGCTAGCTTACCCGACAAACATTGTCCTGTCTGAGTTATGAATATTTAATTCGAACTGAAGTAAATAGTTTAAAAAATTAAAAATATATTAGCCTTATTGTAATGCTTTCTGTATGTTGTTAACACACAACATTGTTAGTTTTCTTTTATGGTGAGTATATAAATCATGTTAATGTATTTTCGATACGGAAATAGGCGACATACACATTTCAGAGGACTCCAGCGTGCATGTGGAATGTCCAGAACTGCACATGAGCATTTATTCTGAATTAGCTTAACATATTTTATAGAGTTGATGTTAACGAGGGTTGTGTTGGGAAATAATTGTAGGTTAATTTTATAGTGACAAAATTTTGTTGAGGTAATATATTTATTTATGAATTAATAGAGAAAATTAGCGACAGACAATGCCAAAATAAGTGTACAAGGTATGAATTATTAGTAAAATGTTATAATTTCCTAACACTAATTTTGTAGATTGCTATGGACCATAGGGATATTTATATTAAATAATATAAAAACAGGCCGGCTTGGTGGCGCAGCGGTAAAGGCGATGGGATGGTCGTCCTACTGTTGCGATAGCCGCGGGTTCGAATCCTGCTGGGGCAAGGTCCTAAATGTATGTTTATGTTTAAAATTTGTGAATGTTCTAGGCAAGAGTGTAAAATTCGACAAGGAAATGATCCCAGTCACGCCAGTAACCTGGCTGGGTTAGACCCGATGTCTTCTGGAATGATTTCTAAAGTTGGTCACTCGCCAGTCCGGAGCCCACGTTAAACTTTAGGCCCAGTCGAGATAAACCCATAGTTGATAAAAGGAGACTTTCAAATATATATTTAAAAAAATGAAAACAGATTTACTTTGATAATTATATTAAAGCTAAGAATAAAAAATGGTCATATTTATATACTTATACTTATACTTATAACTTTCTGATTTTACAGATATTTTAAGAGATTAACAGAAAGCAGACATTTAAATGAAATGTTATGCATTTTTAGGATAACGCAAATATAACATGCAGTTAATAGAACGTATGAAATAAATTGATAACATAAGATTTGAACCTTTGTGATTTATTATTTCCTTCGGTTTATATAACTCTCCGGAGCAGATAAATAGTGCAGAAAAATTAAAATAATATATCGTATAACAAATTTTATTGCAAATAAATGTAATAAGATAATCTTAAAAGAAATTTAAATAATATACACACACAAAACAATATAAAGAAAGTTTTTATTTTGACAAAGTATCTTTTAACATATTTTTATCGTTTCAACCTCTTATTTTACTTCAAACTTGCCTGAATGATACAAAACAGTATGGAATGTACTTACTTCTTTTATCGGAGTTTTCTTATTGGCTTTGATAATTATTCTATTTTTATAATTATTAGTACTTGGTCGTTCAATATCCAAAATCCTTTGCCATACTTTCAAACCAAATGATGTAATTAATTTAATAGTTTTCCAACTGTTACCCTAGCATTCCTTTTTAGGGTATTTGTTTTTAAGAGATTGCCATATTTGTATTGATTATGAACCAATGAGCTCACATTTTTAATAAATACGAGATAATTTAGATAAAATAATTTTATTTTATAAGTAATATCTGCAAAAAAAATATAGGCATAAAATAATTATATATATCTGTCTCTTTTTAGCAACTATGGATTTATCTGAACAGGACCTACAATTTATCGTGGACCCCAACCACGGTCCTCGGCATTAAGTCTACCGACTGACCAGTAACTGAAATTTAGAAATCATCCCAAAAGACATCCGGTCTTACCCAGCCTGGTTACTGGCGTGACTGGGACCATTTTCCTTGTTGAATTTTGCACTCTTGTCTAGGAAAATCACAAGCATACATTTACGACCATGCCCTAAAATGATTCGAATCCGCGACTATCGCAACCGTTGCCTTTACCACTGCGCCAACCAAGCCGGCGTATAAAGAAATTAATCATACAGTAGTAGTAGTAGTACATCCTTAGTAGTAGTACAAATAATTTTTAAAATTCCGTAAAAACCTGTGTCAGCTCTCGTAATTTTGTAATGTACATCCACTAGTTGCATAAATTTGGTTTCGTCTGTTTGATTAATAATTTTTCTGATTCCTTCTTTCATTTGCGCTCTTTTTAGATTATATATTTTCCTTTTGCCTTGAATATTCTTTATAACATGCCATGAACATAAAAGCCCATAACTTTTATTTAGCTGACACTACAATTTAACTAAAACATAACATTTTACTTATACACTTAATTTCGCATTGTTCGCTTTAACTTTCTGTATTAAATAATAAATAATTATATTACCTTAACAAACTTTTTAAACAAATAAATTTAACAAAATCTTGTAAGAATAAAATTAACCTGAAAATTAGTTCCTAACCACAACTATTGAAAACAACTACGCGCGGTTGTGGAGTCTGTCAAGCAGATTCAGAATAAATGCGCATGAGCATTTGGGGCCATTCAACAAGCACGCTGGAGTCCTTTTACTGCCTTCTAATTTCAAGATTGATGTCACAATATTGAGTGATTGTCCTTGTTTGTGATTGTGATTGTATTCGGTTTATGTTTTGCAACATAATAACTACTTACCCAATATTTAATGGCAGATTCTGAGGTGGTAATGTGAACAATTCTAGCGAATTTTAAAATTCAGTTGCAGAAAAATCCTGAAATTCTGAGATATAGAAAAAATTGTTCGGACTAGTAAAAAACAAGAAAATTGAAAGAAAATGAGTTAACAAGATGACAATATGATTTAGCACTTCGCCGCGTGTTGCAAAATATGCGAAAATGATATAGAAATAGGAAAATATCACTAAATCTGACTCTTAAATAGTCCCAAAATGGTAATTAGTAATACATTAAATTCTCAGACGATAAATAATAATAATGTACAAAATAAACTATACATTTACAAAACAAATCCCGAAAATAAATCCATAGTCCTTGTAGGCAGTGAAAATAGCAGTTGAAAGAACCCATTAAATGACTACATTAGTAGAGATACAAGACATAATTCAGCCTACGTAAGCTAAGGTTTCGTAACACCACAGTTTTCCGTAATATATTAGCGTTTTTTCTTTTTATTTTTTTTTTGTCTGGTTTGCTCATATAATTTATAAAACCACCGTGGTATTAAATACGGGTTTAATAACCGTTACTATCAAACATTTCGGTGTTTAATGTTCGTTTTATGAAGGTAAAATAATTTCGCCCACACTTGTTTACCTTTGAACATTTTAATCCCCCCTCGTCCCGCGGGCGACGAACCCCTCGCGCCGCCCGGCCGTCCGCGAACTTCGCGCAGAACCGAAACACAGGCAGGCGGGGTCGCAATTAAGTCAATTTCGTGTATGAGCCACGAGTAATAATAACGTCACATTCCGCCCTGAGCCCTGTTGTTTTCCGGGTCTCATCACGATTTATATTAAATATATGAGCGTTCAGGTAGTGTTGACGGGACGGGCCTTAAATGTTTGCACAAATGCACCCGACCTCCGCAATTATTCGTTGTCGAATATATGCACGGTATCGACCTGAATATTGTATTAGTCTTGAAGGCTGCGTCCTGTCAGAAACGATAACCGTGCACATCACCAGGTATTATCTTGAAACAATTTATTGTGGATTAGAATTTGTGATGTCGGCTAACACTGATAAATAAGGCTGGCTCGTCCTGGTAATTGGTTACATAACAACGAAATAAACATATAGACCATAACTTTAGTTCGCAATTTGTGATGCAAAAACAATTTCAATTAAAGGGCACCTGTGACTAAATTGACACTAGGACTCATAGGGCACTTCATAAATTAGTTATCGATGGTTGGAGAACATCGCTTATTAACTAACAAATCAATTGAAAAGTTCCCGGTCTGACACATAGATGGCGCTACTATAATTAAATCTACATGTTTTTTAGTTAGCCCTAACGCTCAAAAAATGCATGTATAAATTTGGCAGCTGTCCGATCATTAGTTTGTGAATTATAGTATTTTGAGTGAAGCAACTTTTGTTATTTTGAAAAAAATGGATAGAAAGGAATTTCGCGTGTTGATAAAATATTGCTATTTGAAGAGAAAAAATACAGTTGAAGCAAAAACTTCAAGTATTGGTATGCTAAGTTTAGACGTGGTGAAATGAGCACCGAATACAGTAAACACAGTGGACACCCAAAAGAAGTTGTTACCGACGAAAACATTAAAAAATCCACAAAATGATTTTGAATGACTATAAATTGAAATTGAATGAAATAGCAGACACTCTAAAGATATCAACTGAACGTGTATATCATATCATTCAGGAATATTTAGGTATGAGAAAGCTCTGTGCAAAATGGGTGCCGCGCGAGCTCACTTTTGACCAAAAACAACGACGAGTTGATGATTCGGAGCAGTGCTTATATGTGACAATGTATAAAACATGGCTCCATCATTTCACTCCGAAGTCCAATCGACAGTCATCCGAGTGGACTGCACATGATGAACCCACTCCAAAGCGTGGGAAAACGCAACAGTCAGCTGTCAAGGTTATGGCGTCTGTATTTTAGGATGCGCATGGAATAATTATCATTGGCTACCTTGAAAAAGGAAGGACCATCAACAGCGACTATTACATAGCGTTATTGGATCGTTTGAAGAAAGAAATTGCCGAAAAACGGCCGTATTTGAAGAAAAAGAAAGTGCTGCTTCACCAAGACAATGCACCGTGTCACAAATCAACAATGGTAAAAATCCATGAATTGAGCTTCGAACTGCTCCTTCATCCACCGTATTCTCCAGATCTGTCCCCCAGGGACTATTTCCAGTTCTCAGATCTCAAAAGAATACTCGCTGGGAAGAAAGTTTCGTCAAATGACGAGGTGATTGCCGAACCTGGGGCCTATTTTAAAGCAAAGGACAAATCGTACTACAAAAATGGTATCGAAAAGTTGGAGGGTCGCTATAATCAGTGTATCACCCTTGAAAGGAATGATGTTGAATAAAAAAACTAATTTTGGCAAAAAATTAAATATAAATAAATATAAGTGTTTTATTATGGTAGGCCGGGGCTTTTTCAATTGACCTGTTATCTATTTACAATATTATTTTAACTACTACCGACTGAGTACTTTGGAGTCGGTGCAGAATCCAAACACTTATATTAATTTAGATTTGTTTTGTGGGTAATATAATTGTTTGTATATATATTACAAAATTATATCATAATATATAATGTATATAATTTCTTATTATTCTTTTTTAATGTTAAATATTTACTCAATAAGTTATGCAGTTACTTTATTTAATATAAGCTAAGAAAAGGTGCAGTGAGGAAAAATAGGAATAAAGAAACAATGATTGAAAATAAGGAGCAATTCCGGCCAGGGTCTGCTACCTAGTCTAGGTGATTTAACAAATATTCTAAATAAATAACAACAAAAAGTTATCGTCCCCACCGGAAATCGAACCCGCGACCTGCGTTTGGGGCTAAAAGCTTTAACCATTAGAGCATAGAAGTAATTCTCTACAATATTTCTACGAGGTCTTATGTGCTATTATATATAGTTAGTGCTTAAAAAGCAAACTGAATGGCCTTGTGAACTATTGAATGGCAGTGAACTATTTCCGATTTTCCATCACATCATCAGCTCAGCAATAACATCCATACATAACATCCATATTACATAAAGGTCACATGCTGCAAAAGCTGTGAAGGATGCACTTGCAACTAATACGGCCCTGACTACGGACTGATTTAACTGAGACTATTTATAAAAAAAATATCGATATTTTTCGCCGATATTGTTTGGCCGATATATCGATATTTTTTAGCCGATATTTTTCGATATTTTTTCAAAATAATTTATTCTTATATTTTCTTAAAAACATCGATACATTTTTTTGTAAAAT
Source organism: Rhynchophorus ferrugineus (assembly GCF_030347505.1). Classification (NCBI taxonomy): domain Eukaryota; kingdom Metazoa; phylum Arthropoda; class Insecta; order Coleoptera; family Curculionidae; genus Rhynchophorus; species Rhynchophorus ferrugineus. Next base: position 26,850,868 of record NW_027472583.1, on the reverse strand, counting down.
TTTGTAAAATGTAATAAATACTATATGTATATAGATATATATATATATATATATATATATATATATATATATATATATATATATATATATATATGTATATATATAATATTTTTATACTTCTTGCAAAAAAATATCGATATTTTTTTTTCTCCGATATATCGATATATAGAAATATCGATATTTTTTTGCGGTGGCCAACACCCCTACACGGAGCCACGTGTTTGTATTGTGTAACGAGTAAGACGTCTAAATATAGTGGTTTAGTGTATATTCTGACAGATTTGTGTTCTCAATTTTGTTCTGTATCACCATTCAGCCATTCTTCCTATAATATAAAATAACAGTGAAATAAAAGTGTTTGTATTTTAAGCATTTTAACATCACAACTAGCAGAGCCGGTGTTTGCTGGGGGAACATAGGGCTGTTCTCGTTTGAATTCATACAACCAACCGGAATCTAGTTAATTATCCAAAAAATAATCCAGGTTGACGCTGGATTTACAGCCGTTCGGCCGTTATCCGAAGCATTCCTTGGTGTAGTTAAGTCAAGTTCGGGCATACGCATCGCAGCTTCGAAGTTCCCATAAGGTGGATTGAAGGTTCTCAAAGACCCCTAGCGAAAAACTATTCCAAGTAAGAAATATTCAAGCTTGGAAAAATACCTCTAGTTAGTGGATTCCGGACACATAGATAACAATTCAACGTGTAAGGCTACCAAAAGCGGACTAAAGTTGATGTAAATTAATATAGTCTACTGAAATTTGCACAGAAGCTTACAGTTCATGGTAAACGACCACACTCAGTTTATAGTCCTAGACTATCGGAATTTGGAATCACCGAAATTTGGAAAAACATTCCACAGAGGGACACCATGGAAATTTGGATATAAATGGTGCTATTTCGAAACTCTTTAACAGAAAACCAGCAGACGAAGGTATAATCGATACTCAAAACAATTTTTAAAAGTTATTTATACTATAAGCTGTCTAGACGGAATAGCGACCACGTACATCCCTGTAACCGTTTGTTTTGAAGGGAAGTGCTAGGTGACGAAGATTATGGCCCTCACTATCGCAGCCATCTATTTTAAAAATACTTGAATAGTGAACGAGTGGGGCGGGTTGGTCTAATTTCTATTTGATAAGAACCCTAAGTGGCGGTCTGTATCGCCATTCAACAAGTCGCTTCTTATCTCCGTAAAATTAAACAGTTTTTTCAAATAAACAAATAGTTTTTCTGATAGAACCCTTTCCCATTTTATAACTTATATATAATACGATAACCTTCCTTGATTCAATAATCAATGATGCATTCTTTTAATCTTTCTGTGGACTCTCTATCAAATACACACAAATACACACACCTACAACGAAAAAGCTGTTTAATGAAGTTTAGTGTACAACGAAAATAATATAGAAAAAATTTTGCTGTTGAGTTGTTTTGGTCGAGGCGCAAAAAATGGAACTTGCTTCTGCTAGGAGACCTTCTTCCTTCCCCTTAGTTTAGCTATCGTGAGAAAAGTTCACTATTTACTTTTTCCAAGTATTGTGTTTGATTACCTGTATCGAAAGAAGCATGAAATGCATCAATAATCGGATCATTGTCAAAACATCGTTCTTTCGACATGGCATCATCACGCTGGGACGTCAGAAAAGTAGGACAAGGTTATAGAAAAGGATGAACAATATTTTGATGAGTGGTACCAATTTTTCTCAAAAAATTATATTAAAAAAACGATCAAATTAGTAGTACTATCGTTTGTATTACGTTTTACCTAACAAGATGACATTTATTCTCTTGAAAAATATGTTCGATGCCAATAACGCACTAGCGCGTAATGTAATGCTTTCGTTGGACGCCAATTACGCTCCAACGCCTTAGATGTGCAGTAGTCTTTCTAGGCTTGTATTTAATACGGCACTGGCAGTGTGTCCGTGCAATTGTATCGGCATTATATGAAGACTACAGGTGAGTCATCTACGGGCTTGGTTTCGATTTTTCCTTCTTGATTTATATATATTATAGAATTGAATATGACGGGAAAAAATATCGATATGTCAGGGCCCTCTCGCCTTAAAAGTGGAAAAATAGATATGAAACGTGCCCTAACTTTATAATAAATATTCAGGCAATCATATTCCACTTCACGACTTTTGTTTATCTATCATAAAAAGGTTACTATAAGCTCCGTCAAAACCTACTTCCAGAGCGGTTATCAGCGAACATGTTTTGAAAATTCGAGAGAAGAAGAAAGCAGGAAAGGTAATGGGAAAGCAATGTAAAAATTGTTATTTACAAAAAAAGAAAAGGCACTATTTATTAATGAAGTACATATCCTGGATATCCTGGTTACCGTTTAGACTGCGCAAAAATTAATATAAGTATATACATAAGTACAATAAATCATAAGTGACCTCTTATGATATATCTGAATAGGGTTTTTATTTATTTTGTTACTTTTAGTGAAAAATAGTATTAGCTTATGGTCGCTCATTTATTCCTATTGACTTCTCAATTTACCTAAATAGATATTTTGTTTATTTGTAGTAACATTTACTTAGTTTTTTTTTTCTCGGTTTTCTGTTGAATATTTTTTTATCTTATTTTAGTAGTTGATTCATTCCCATTATATTATCTCTTGTAATGAACAATGTATTTTCCTATTCTGTTCATTTTCGCAAACAGAAAAAATAAATTTTTGTCGAAAAATATTAAAATGTAGACTAGACATATGTTAAAAAACGGTATTAGAAATATTTTATTATTGTAATTAGAAAAAACGGCTTCTAGGGTTAATATTTGATCCCAGATCAGCAGTGGATGTGTTAACTACGATACATTGGTGTGTCCGTCCCTACACATATCAAAACGACCGAACGTATCCCATTTGAATAGAAATCGATTAAATAGCGTATAAGTCGGACCTGATCCCATAGTCAGGTGTAGCCTGTTTATTTCAGTAACAAGATACCATCAGATAGAGATCTATTGGCGAGTTGAAAAGGAAAACGAAGAGAACGGGTCCGAATGAAACAAAGGTGAGTGCCGAGACACTATATACGCCTTGTATCGCATTACGGAGAGCTCGGACCGTTTCTCGATCGAAGCGATACGCGTTATATATGCCGACGGCGGCTCGTCTCGCCAAACGCCTTTTTACCGCGGCCTGGCCAGGAAACGATATTAAATAATGCAGTCCGCTCGAATTATATGCACTCAGGATGCCTAGAAACACGCACAAATGGCGAAATAATGCATGTCGACGTCATTGTGGTCGACGATTAGTTATGGCTCGATATAATCAATGCCGCCATAATGCAACAACGATAATATAAAGCAAGAAAATAAAATTAACTATAGTCTATTCAGAATAACAGTGAACTCTCGTCATCACGATCTTGGAAGTGTTCTCTATCCCAGACGGTAAATTCGTTTTAAAACCAGGGTCTATCAGAATTTTTCATTCTCATTTTATGCTGTCTGATACGTCACGAACATATCCGAATCCGCCTATATATATATATATATATATATATATATATATATATATATATATATATATATATAAATACTATACATATATATATATATATATATATATATATATATATATATATATATATATATATATAAATACTATACATATATATATATATATATATATATATATATATATATATATATATATATATAAATACTATACGCATTACCTCTAAAAATAACACCAAAGGCAACGTCTGTAACATATTTCAAAATATTGATAAATTATTTGTAATATTCAAAATAAAACGTAACAGTAAAGTAAACGTAAAATGTCCACGCTAGAATCTCTAAAAATATTTAGATGTAAATACATGGTATTAGTAATACAAAGGAAGTAAATTGCAAAGTTTCACAACTAAACTGAAACATGTGTTACATAGTGCGACTTTTGGCTACGAGTTACACTGCTTATTTAAGTTTTTAGCCTCAGTGTCGTTTTGTATCACCCTTTAACAAGTAGCCACATCTTCTCATAAAACAAAATAGTTTCCAAAGTAAAATAGTAGTTTTTGGGCAACCAGGCAACAAAACCAAGAAATAAGTATATATGTGATAACATTAGAATTAGTTACATATATTTATACAATAAATAGTAATAATCAAAAGTTGTTTATTATTTTGTTATTGTTTTATTACCTAAATATTATTTAGTACCAAGAACCTATTTTCTTTCATTTATTTTGATTTTTATTTATTAGTGAATGTTGTGTATATATCTCTAAAAGTATGTATTTTCGTATCAAATATTATTCAGTCATCACTATTGAATAAAGGGGAGATCATTTACATAGCGTTATATTTAATGTTTTAAAGAATAAACATTTCAGTATGTTATCACATAAAATAATATTAGCAAATGAATGAAGAGCAAATAAAAAATGCATATAAAACAATAATAGATTTTGTATTTGTTACACATAACAATTGTCAGTATTTGCATTAAATAAGAATGAAGAAGAAGAGAAAGAATACCTTTCTTTTTTTTTCGTAGAGCTCCAGAGCAATAAGAAGACATGAGAGGATATCGAATATATAGGGTCATACTAAACGAGATAGTCTTGGAATAATAACGAAGTACTCACATTTGGGGAATTAATCAATTCAAATCCTTCCTTCAAAACTGCTTCCACATTTTGAATATTTGGAATTGCAAGCTTCTTTCGTAGCAACGTTAGTATTAGTATTTGAAACCATTGGAAAATATTGCCAGTATTAACTAATTTGCTGCCTATTTTTATACCATAAAATAATTTTCTGAATAATATCTAGAAATTAAACCATATATCTAATATTTTTATATATAAGTTAAATGATATTTCATCATAACCACCACAAAAAAATATGTCCAGATTGGGTTAAGTTTCTAAAATTAAATAAAATACAAAAAGACTAGGTAAATTCTATTAAAATCTGATTCATCTTCAGTAGCGAAACAATCTAACAGTACCTCTGATTGAAAGTCTCCTCGGGTCGTGTTTGTATTCGCTCAACAATCCTCGTTTCTATGCCAATCACCAGACAACTAATTACATATTTCATCTAAGTTGCTAGACTTCGATAAAATTAATTAGTTTAATTGAACGTTGCGATGGTGACTCGAATTTTCATCAATCTCCAACGGAGTGTTAATCAAAATCGTTTTCTTTCATTTCAGATAGATATAAAGTGACAATAGATACAGTGCTATCATATATTGCTCATCATATTTTAACGGATCTAATGTTTCTTCTTAGGACATTTTACGCTGTGTTAAAAGAACTCGTTAAAATATAAATTAATTTTCATAGATTTAGAGTAGTTATGAGGCCTATAAATTAAGTTTAAAAGATTGACCAGAAGTACAAAAAGTGCAAACAAAAATTTTTTCATAATAAATCGCATTTGCTGGAGGTTTACTTTTTTACTTCAATTTGAGGGTAAAAAACGGCTGAAGGGTCAGTGAATGTTGTGCGAAGCTTATGGCAACTATGCTCCATCGATTTCAATGTGTGAATATTGTTTTCAACGTTCTAAAAGCTGTGATTTTAACACCGAAAACAAAGAGTAACTGGACAGGCAACACATTTTGAGGATTTCAAGGAGTTACTCAATAAACCCATCAATGGGGACTACAATTAATGAATTTGAACCGAGTACTGTACCTGACTGTAAAAACGGTCGGAATAAAAATAAAGACATAACGATATTATTCTTCAGCATGACAAAGCTTAATCTTATGTTGTAAAACCGGTGAAAACATACTGCAAATATAAAAATAGGAAGTGATACCTCACCCTCGGTATCCTCCAGGTTTTGCTCCTTCTGGTTACTACTTGATCCGACTTATGAAACGTCAACTGTCTGCGGAGCGCTTCACATCTAAGTCCCCGGCCTACCATAGTAAAACATAATTTTTTGGCAAAATTAGTTTTTTTTATTCAACATAATTTCCTTCAAGGGTGATACACTGATTATAGTGACCTTCCAACTTTTCCATGCCATTTTTGTTGTACGATTTATCCTTTGCTTCAAAATAGGCATAATTTTCGGCGATAATCTCTTAATTCGACGAAAATGTCTTCCCAGCGAGCATTCTTTTGAGATCTAAGGACAGGAAATAGTCGCTGGGGCCAGATCTGGAGAATACGGTGGATAAGGAAGCAATTCGAAAGCCAATTCAGGGATTTTTGCCATCATTTTCACTGACACTGCGCATTTTTTTGGTGAAGCAGCACTTTCCTTTTCTTCAAATGCGGCCGTTTTTCGGCGATTTCGTCCTCCAAACTGTCCAATAACGCTATGTAATAGTCGCTGTTGATGGTCCTTCCTTTTTCAAGATAGTCAATAAGAATTATTCCATGCGCATCCCAAAATATAGACGCCATAACCTTGCCAGCCGACTGTTGCGTTTTCCCACGCTTTGGAGCGGGTTCATCGTGTGCAGTCTACTTGGATGAGTGTCAAGTGTGAAAGAGTGAAATGATGAGCCATATTTCATTCATTGTCACATATCGATGCAAAAACTCAGGTTTATTATGCTTGATCATGTTCAAACACTACTCCGAATCATCAACTCGTCGTTGGTTTTGGTCAAAAGTGAGCTCGCGCGGCACCTTCTTTGCACAGAGCTTTCAAATACCGAAATATTTGTGAATAATATGATGTACACGTTCAGTTGATATCTTTAGAGTGTCTCCTATTTCATTCAATTTCAATTTACGGTCATTCAAAATCAATTTGTGTATTTTTTAAATGTTTTCGTCGGTAACAACCTCTTTTGGGCGTCCACTACGTTCACCGTCTTCAGTGCTCATTTCACCACGTCTAAACTCAACATACCAATCCTTAATGGTTGATTTCCTGGGGGCAGTGTCCGGAAGCTCGGCATCAAGCCAAGTTTTTGCTTCGACTGTATTTTTTCCATTTAAAATGCTTTTTTTATCAACACGCGAAATTCCTTTTATCCATTTTTTTCACAATAACAAAAGTTGCTTCACTCAAAATGCAATAATTCACAAACTAATGATCCAGCTGTAAAATTTATACACGCACCTTTTGAGAGTTAGGGCTAACTAAAAAACATATGGATTTAATTCTAATAGCACCATCTATGTGTCAAACCGGGAACTTTTCAATTGACCTGTTATGAAAATACCAAAAAAGTGTCAATTAGTGGATAGCCTCAAAAGATACATCGTTCTTTTGAGATGGAATCCGCAAATTGCCGGAAAGATGGGAAAAAGTAGGGGTTATGGATGGTGCTTGAATGAAATATATTGTACCAATTTTTCACAATAAAGCTAGAAATTATTTAAAAAATTAAAGCTAATTTATAAGCCTAATAATACAACCGTCCGTAAATTCCCTATGAAATGAATGTCTACTACTTCTACTCTTGAATATCAAGATAAGTTACTAAAAATGTATTTAAAAAAATTATGTTGTGTCTGAGCCATTTCGTTAGCGAGCTACATTACGAAACAAAGAAAGAATTCCTCGAACCCGCTGAAGACAAGTGAAAGCCCGGTAGCTACTCACAGGCTGACGCTTCGAAATACCCTCGCCGTTGCGTACGAAGAACGGCCGGGACGAGGAGAGGAACGGGGAGGGTTCGCCGCCGCCATAATAATAAAGACCGGAGGTCATTCCGTGTGACTGACCCAGAGCGTGGTCCACGAAATACGAGAAAATGTAAGCCGACAACCACAAGACGTTCTCTTTTCTTCAGCAATTTTTTTCTTTTGATGGTTTGATCGCTCTCCTCGGTGTGCCATTCGGTTTCGCCCCGAAAAGACCGAACGAGAGAGAAAAAAGGTCGTCCTCTCGTTAGTGAGATTTCGGAACTATTGTTTCGTTGTCGTCGACAATTCTGACTTGTCGATCTGGCGACGTGATTTAAACACAACGGGGAAAAGCTAAATGTCTACTCAACTTATTAGGGTTATTATCATTAGATCCTTTTATCACATCCTAATAAAGTGAAGACATGTGATATTAGACGCTAGGGATTTTGGCCACGGAGAAAATAACGATATTTCAATATATCGATTTAAAAATATACACGGATATATCAGAGAAAAACATATTTATAATTTTATTACAACAATCAGGAAAAAAAATATACAGCGATATTTTTACATTACGAACATTTAAAATACCAATTTTAAAGGTTTATTTAAAATAATTAAAACGTTTTTTAGAAATATCTTTTTTTTAATATATATGGAAAAATATCGGCCAAAAATATCCATATTATTTCGGCATCTTTATTAGACGCCCGGAAAACTAATCCACCTCAAAATATAAAAAATCGTAAGATTTTTCAAAATAGATTTTTGTAACACATTTCTAGCAATGAAATTGAAGCAGTGACATCTAGCGACTTAACACCAATTAAAATCAACGTAACTATGTCAATTTGTTTACGAAACACAAATCTTCGAGAAGGTATGGTATGACAGCCTTGTTCATAAGCTACAGAAAATATTTTAGAAACAACACACAACTGTTAAGATCTTACATTACAGCTAGAATGTTTAAATCAAACAAGAGGAAGTCTATAATAAAAGAAGCTAAAGCAGGTAATATCACAAGGAATATGTATTGGAACCAATTTTTTACCTACATGTGTGATATACCACAAATAGAAAATAGCGATGGCTACATTTGTAGTGCTTCTTGCAAGGGCAAGTGGCAATGTAAATAATTGAACCAAAACCTGTAAAATAAAAATTAACGAAAGAAAATCTGTGCATGTGCATTTCAGATATAATCAGACCCCACAAGCACCAATAACTAATAATATTATTCCATATAAGAATAACGCCAAGTATTTCGGAATGAATCTTGATGCAAAACTTCGGTGGAAGTAACACGTAAAAAAGAAAATGAAAGAACTGGAGGAATATAGAAAAACGTATTGGTTAATTGGAAGAAAATCACAATTATAAGTGCATAATCAATTGCTATTATACAAAAAATTGTTGAAACCTATATATTACTACATACGGAATTCAATTATGGGAATGTTCCGCGAAAAGCAATATAAACACAATTCAAGTTCTCCAGAACAAAGAAAGACCTCAGGAAATCAAGCGAATCGCAAGGATACATGAGGAGATACTGAAGTCTCATGCTAATGTCGAAGTAATACAACTCTTCAATAACACCAGAATAGGACACAGACTCAAAAGAATCAAACCATTTGATCTTGTGTAGCGTAATGGGGTACATTTAATAGAAAAACAGTAAAGTTTATACGTAAACATTATTCATTTGTCTTCACAATAGTTGTTACACTCGAGTTCTGGAACGGTATTTATACATACCATCGATTTCATTTTAATATCCTCAATAGACCCAAAACGATGTTCCCAAAATGTTTTCTTGTATTGAAGTTCGGGAAGAGTGTCTATTTCTCAACCAATATACCGCTGTTGCATAATTTCGAAGAATATTTCTTTACCATATCAGTAGGCAGAATGATAAGAGTTTATAATACACAACCGATGGTTAACAGGTCGCTACCCTCACCTAATCAATGCATACAAAATGATATTATGAGCAACAGGTGCATCTAGATCTCAATATGAGAACAGTGAAGGAAGAAATAAGTTAGGATAGCATAAAATATAAGACGAGACTATTGGAGACTATAAGAAAATTAAAATACAACAAACAAGTAGCTGAGATGTTGGACAACATAGTGGCTTCTTTGAGATATTGTCATAGAACAGAATATAGAGCCTCATGTCAGAAAAATAAGAGCGCCAAAATAAAATCCAAACATTTATTTATATAATTATTATTTATTTTTATCTTTATTTAAATTATTAGTAAGGAAGAGATGAAGAATCTTTCAAAAATTACTAATAATGATAGAAAATCACAAAGCAGTAGCGGGGTATATTAAAACGGTGGAACCAAAGTTTAATTTATAAAATAGGTCGAGATCATTTATAAAAACATCATTCAGAAATTACCACAATCCAAAAATAAATAAAATAAAGTTACTTTTACAACAATACCATCAAAATTAATATACAGTAAAATATCTTATAATGAAGACTATTAATGAACGAAGTAAGTAGACGGCTTTTCATGGTTCGGAATTGCATAATGGAAAATTAATTTTAAAATAAACCCCTGTTAAGTAGACTCTCCCTTGCAAAAGGACAAAAAGGGCGTAAGAAATACAAAGAATAATAATAAAATTGCAACTAGAATTTGAAAAAGTTGATTAATTTAGATCCCTTGATCTCATTTTATGGCTTATACATAAATAAGTATAGGAATTAAATATTATATTTATTAATCGTAAAGTTAGGGGCAGATTTACATTATTTCTCTCTTGCTTGGTTTGCAAGGAAGGTCTGATGTTCATGATATGTTTGGATATAAATTTTGAAATGATAGTATGAAGAAGTAAGATTAAGAAGCGCGGTAATAAGTAATATGTACATAAAAAATTACTAGTCTAAAATAATATTTCATATTCTATAAGTTGATTAATAAAGTCCAATATCTCATTGATATTCACATAATTATGTGCTTCCTGCCTTTTATTTACATTTATAATTTTACTGAATTCTATTTTTAAAATTCGCGACAGAAATAAGAAAATCGTCACGCAATGATCTGTACTGTTTCTGGCACTTCTATTTAGTTTCTAATTCATAAATATTTCATAATCCGTTATTATTAGTAGTAATCTAAATATTTTATAGTTTAAATAATTATACTTCAAAATTTAGGCATCTTAGGCAAGGAAAAATGTACACAAAGAAATCATATAGTATATCGTGTTATATATAACTTAAATGCGCACGTAACCATGATATACCTTTTTTTTCTTTTCCTTCGATTTAATATATTGTAAGACATCTTAGGTCAGAGTTGTTTTTCGTGGCATTTAAGGTAAATACTATTATTATAATGCAAAAACATAATAAGTGTATTATTTGCCAAGATGTAAAGGTTCAAATAAAATTAATTATTTCCAAAGAAATCCGCTCTAGCACAGAAATGTTTTTAAAAAGTAAACAATGATAAACTTCAGAGAACCCCTTATGATCTACATCAAATTTCCAGATAAAAAAGTTGATTCTTCAAGTTTCAGAACAAATGATTATTGACGTGAAATGTGAAATGTCAATAATCCAAATACAAGGGTCACTATTTATATTTCGGGAATTGCCAATACTGTTGTCATGTGAGTCCATTTGACGGTTCCAAAATAAAGTTTGACGTTTTTGACGATATAAGTACTCAGAACATTTCGCGCACGGACGCTATTTGTTTATTTTATATTTTGTTGAAAGTTTCGTCGCGACCAAAAATGGAACTGAATCGTGAACATTTTCATATCACAAGAGTGCATTAATCAACTTAGCTCAATCAAAAACCACCGTGTATCGCTGGTTTAGTGAATTCAATCCTGGTCGTAGTTCGCTGTCCGACGAGTTTCGTGAAGGTCGTCCAAAATCGGCTGTGGTGCCAGAAAACATCGATGCTATGTGCGAAATAATTAAGCAAGATCGTCATGTCACCTTTTGTGAAACTGAGGCATCCCTAAGCGTTAGTTCCACCAGCATATATGCGATTTTACATGAACACTTAGCTGTGCGAAAGTTATGTTCGCGTTGGATCTCACACAATTTGACAATCGCTCAAAAAAAAGGCTCGTGTCGATTGGTGCAAAGAAAGGCTTAAGAAATTCAATTGCGATGCTTATAAAATCACGACAGGTGACAAATCATGGATATATTCGTATAAGTCCGAAAGTAAGCAGCTGTCGAGTGTATGGTTGTTCCAAGATGAACCAAATCCGACAAAAGTTGTTCGCGCACGAAGCACTTCAAAGAAAATGGTGGCCTGTTTCTTCGGAAAAACTGGTCATATTGCAACAGTACCTCTAGAGGATCGTAGAACAGTAAATTCTAATTGGTACACAACAATTTGTTTGCCAGAAGTCTTCAGTGAAATAAGAAAAACAAACAAGAGATGCCGGATTGTTCTTCATCATGAGAATGCAACAAGAGACTATTTGAGCACTGACTTGACAAACATGCAATTGATGGGTCATCCGCCGTACAGCTCTGATTTGGCATCCAATGACTTCTTTTTGTTCCCATTCGTGAGGAATAAACAGCGTGGTCAACGATTTTCATCGCCCGAAGAATCTATTTAAGCGTTTAAAAATCATGTTTTGTTAGTTCGGAATGGAATAAATGCTTTGAAAATTGGTTTAGGCGTATGCAAAAGTGTATCGATCATCGTGGCGAGTATTTTGAAAAACAATAAAAATATAATCGCTGCTTAACTCTTTGTTTCTTTTTTCCTATTCCCGAAATATAAAAAGTTACCCTCGTATCATTGCTTAACTTAAGATACAATTCCTAATTGTAATATTTATAATAAGTCCATTATTAAAATCTACATCGATAATTAAATTGAAATACATAATATGTATATATTCACAAATAATTTGCCTTGAGCTATCAAAAAGAAAAACAAGTTAAATATTTAAATCAGCAGTTATATAAATCTAACATTTTTCAAAGGAAATAATGTTTTGAAGGTTTGTTTTAATAACATTTATGTTTTAAGATTCTGCGATTATGTTAATTTATCTAAATGTTATTTAACAGTACCAGGAACCTATTTTAATTCATTTGTATGCGAAACTATTGATTTCTTTCAGTGGCATTCTAAGGCTGCAACACTTTCCATCCACATGGAAACATGCATTCATCGCAGTTATCCCCAAAAAAGGAGCTAAGTCATCACCTTCTGACTACAGACCTATCAGCCTACTAAGTTCCATTTCCAAACTTGCTGAAAGAGCAATTCTTTATGCTCTTAATGATTTTACGAAGACAAACAATATCATTCCAGATGAGCAATTCGGGCCGCAAAAATCAACTCTGCTTTTAACCGACGTGAAAGACTTGGAGCGGTCTTCTTGGACCTAACCAAAGCCTTTGACAAGATTTGGCACGAAACTTAGTGGCAAAATGCATCCAATTAGGTCTACCTGATGACCTGACAGCTCTTATCAGATCATTTCTGTCAGGACGATCGTTCCAGGTGAAGATTAAAAATATTCTCTCTAGCCGGAAAACCATCGATGCACGAGTTCCACAAGGCTCCCCCCTGGCACCCACTCTATTTAATATTTTTCTTTCAGATATCCCTAGGAGACCACAAGTTGAGGCAGCTTTTTACGCAGACGACACTGCTTACTTTGCTTCTTCAAGAGTAGCACTGCACATCCGAAGCAGACTCCAAAAACAACTCGATGAGAGGGTCCAGTCCAGGTCCATTTCTGGAGGTTACAGGTCAAGCCACAGAAAACCCAGGCCATCTTCTTCCACAAGAAGCGTTTTGCACCGAGCACTTCGCGTCTTAAACTCGAGAACGTCGAAATCCCATGGTCAGAAGAAGCCACCTATTTCGGTCTTGTCTTCGATCGCAAATTTTGGTGGAAATCCCATATTCAAAAGTCCCTCCATAAAGGTCAAGAGTGGAGATATTTCTCCACTCTTCGTGTCTCGGGAAATAGATGGGGGGGGGGTGATGATTTCTCTAGACTTTTTAATTTATTGGCAAAATAACATACAAATAATGTACAAAACATGATCTAATACAAATGGTGATCTTTTTTTAAACGATTAATTGTGTACAACATCCTGATCAAGACAATATAATACGAAAAATAATAAATACGTGTTGCTTGTTCTGGTTGATGAAAAAAAAAGAGGATTGCAGCGCGAAATTGAGGGCGAAAATGAAAAATTTTATTATATGTAAGAATGGTGTCTAATTATATGCATATAAAAAAAAGAAAGGGAGATTTTGTAATCAAAATTCAAATATGCAATTTATGTTCAGTAAATATGTATTTAGTAGTATTTGGCAAGTATAGTTTAGACAAATTATTTTTAATTTACAGTTTTTTATTTTATAATATTTAAGGCAATAACAATGTATAATTAGAAAATAAATATCAGTTTAAATATAATCAGTTGTCAGAGTAGAAAGTATTTTTCGATGTATATTTTAAATGTTTTATTTAAATATTAATTAGTATTTAAATAAAATATTTTATTAAATTCCTATTTTTTAATTTTGATAACTATAATGAATATAGCTTGGAGTGCCCTAATTAGTTATGGTAAGACGGACAAAACTTGGCTACAACGTGATACATGGGACATCGCACCCGATGTCTCTTTATTTTATGAAATTTATTAGTCTCTTGTTTATAGACCCATTATTTCGATAATATGCACAAAAAAATGAAATGAATGCAGCAGACCGATTCGCTGGCGGAGACAAAAAAAAAAGGAAGCACACGTCAATCGCGACTTCATACCAGAACAACAGCAACACAATCGACGGAGAATGAGCGCAAATCTATTTTTAGAAAGTCATTGTACCAGCACGATTAAATTTGGTATAAATTTGCAATGAATAAGTCATGGACAGGTGACATTTCACAATGAGATCACAACGAAATATTGCTTTGGCCTCGACCGAAACCTTAGGAGCCATTATTGTGATTATTTTTCAATGACTGCCTCTAATTTCGCGCACAGGTTTCATTTCAGATATTCAATTGAATGTAAATTAATTATGCAATAACAATAAATTGGTTTTATGACCGCTGGACGGAAGTTAATAAACTCACTTTGACCAAACAATTAACCTCATACGTAGTGGGTCAATTTAATTCTAGACAGATTGGAATACACAGATCAGTCCTCCTAGGCGTTTTAAAATATAGGAACTTCAGTAAATTGTGATGGATTTATTGTAAAAAAAATACGTTATTATATTTCGAAGTACTGTCATAGCTAGACGTGTTTTCGCCATTTCCTAGCACCATTAATATTTCTTATCGAAAACAATTTATTAGTCGAAGAATTTCTCATTTTAGAGCATCTTCGTAAAAAATAAAGTACTCCTGGTCAGATCGCATGGTATCCATAATCAGTAGGAAGACGAATGTCCAGTAATACCAGCAAGCAAACTAAAACCTCACACGTAAACATTTTCATGGAATCCTATCTCTATTTGCCTAATAGATCACCAATGAATCGCTCCAGCAACTAATTTTTCCAGTAATATTATCATACTTTGTTAGATTTGGAAAGTATATACTGATGTCTTAATCCCATACTCGCATTACTTGAGTATTAATGCAAGTACAACAGAACAGTAGTAATAAATTAATTTGTAAATTAAGATTGTACTAAGCTAATCTAATGTAAGATGTAATTAATAAAAAAAAATAGTTTGTTAGAAGCATTTATCTTAAGCTCTTCCAATGCAATCCAATTCAAGCCTTTTATGCTCCATTATTAAAAAATTTCTTTAATCTTTCCAAGTTGAATCATGAACTCATGGT
This sequence comes from Rhynchophorus ferrugineus, assembly GCF_030347505.1. Lineage (NCBI taxonomy): Eukaryota > Metazoa > Arthropoda > Insecta > Coleoptera > Curculionidae > Rhynchophorus > Rhynchophorus ferrugineus. The sequence goes on along the minus strand of NW_027472583.1, from coordinate 26,835,436 downwards.
TTTCCGTTGATTCAATTAATCAAATAGCTTCCAAAGATTCCTTTTCAAAGAGGGTAGTACTACTGTAAAAATAGCAACAAGTTATAATAAAAATTTCACAACCGAACTCTCGCAATTTTTGACCGATCATCAAAGAAATGTGTGATCGGATAAATGAACTAATGCACGTTATCAAAATAATATTTTATAATAATTAATAGTATAAAGTCTGCACGTCGCAATATTGCTGCTTCAAATTGCATTTTAGTTTACAACAGTTTATAACTTCTAATTATTATCACTAACGTTATGAAGAATTCTGTAGACATTTGACAACAGGGTCGACTACTATTAACACAAACAGAATTTCATGGAATGATTCGGTTACATATTCCGACGTATCAGACAGCATTCCATCTTCTTTTTAACTAGTGTTATGAGAAAAAAAATCAGCTCCGAATTTAAAACAAATTTTACATTTTTACTTTTAACTGCATTTAGTAGTATGTGGCGACCGCCACAACCCTTTAGGCCACCACGAATTCATCAACAAGTACAAAGGTTGGCAACGCTGATAGATTGGTACCATGCAGTTCCAGGCTATAAAAGACCATCACGACGACGTCTCGCTCTCTTTTCTTTTCTCCATCCCCTTGTAATAGTACCACTTCCACAGCGCTACCGTACTTCCTCTACCTAACCTAATATCCTTTCAATTCGCCCGTCGACCACATGTATCATTTAACATTGAAATAAACAGTATTTCTTCAACCAGTGTTTTCAGTTCTCGTGCAAATTCCTTCCAAAAATAGTAGTGAGTGTTCTGACAAATAATTGCAGCGGCAGCCACACATTTCGACCGACCGACCGACCCGACGAACATTCCCACAAGTATATTCTAGGTCTATGACGTTCACTGGCTATTTTATTGGAAGAGTTGTGAGTGTCGACTGGACATGATTTTTTTAACTGGATATTTCTTTTAGCCAAGCAGAACGCCGTCCATATAGCAAAATCTCATAAACACTGCCCTCAAGTTAAAACAAAACATTTTTTGAAATTTTAACGATAATTACATTATTGAATTTATTCAAATGATATAAAAAGTCAAAGGACTAACGAGGACACAAACTTAACAGACGTTAAAATTTAACGTAATAATACTTACAACTTAATGAAGAGGCTTATCAGTACTTCGAACAACAGCGTAAAAGGTTCTTGGCGGGTTACTGATGTCAATAATCTAAAATTCCACACACTCTTCTATCACAAAAAGACTGGGCTAGACAGATCATATCATCATAGCGGATTTATGTCAACATGTAAATGATCATAAATGCATAAGCGGTGACCAACATTTCTATTGCTGAAGCAACCAATGTTTGTAATTCTATGTTGCCATATTTATTAAATTAAAAATTATCTAGACATATCTCCAATACATCTTATGTAAGAACATAATCACAGTTCATTTTCAAAAGCTTATGCTGTGTTTCATACGTGTTTTGTTGTTTCTTATGTTGTTATTGTTATTAAACAAGAAATGCAACACCAACCAAAACATCTTAGGTTTACTCAAAATTCAACATACAGGTATTTACCTCGAAACAGTATAAACTGCAACAGTCCAACATCCCTCAGAAAACTTACTTAAGAATTACTAATCGCTACACCCAGAAACTTCGAAACTAAGTAACTCTTGTTATTTATGCCATTGTAGCGACCTTGAGCATGTCGAATTTTACATCGTGGAATAACGGTCTACAAAATACCCAGAAATATAATCCCAGATGTTGAACACGGGCGGGGTGCCAACTGGAACCCGACAACGAATAGCTGACGGCAACCCCGAGACGTTTATCTGGGATATTATTGAAGGGTATTTCGGTCATTCAGTGCTCAACCCTCGTTTGGTTAAGACGTGCCACCATCGACTGCCCAAGCCTCGTCTTCAGGTAACTCCGCTGCCATCCTTTTTATCTTTGTATTTTTCTCATTTTTTATATTGTCAATAAATAACGGTCACATCATGTAAACACCACTGTTTCATTTCGATTTACCTCCATTCACCGAGCCACATCATTTACCCTAAAGTGGTGACCCCGACGTGATCTTTCGCATAATTGGGTTTGGACTCGTGAATGGAGGGTACGTAGAAAATGGTGTATTTTACGTGACCGTTATATTTTTTTTGTTTCAAAATTTTAAATATTTTTAATTCGATTCCTTTTCAATTTTACCTTCTAGATTCATTTTCATTTTATTCCGATTAATTTCATTATTTCCAATTCATTTTTTTAAATTTTTTTTTGTCAAAATTTTATTTCACAATCTTTTGGAATATTTTTACGTCACTGCTTAATCATCAGCGTCTCGGCTAAACATTTCTTTCGGCGCTATGTTTAAATCATAATGTCTTCCTTCGCTCGCCGTCTCCGTCATAATGGCAGATATTTTGATTTAAAAGGCTTTGGGCAGCTTCGGTCGGATACCGTCGTTATTTGTTTTTTATGAATTAACCTAACGTATGTGACTACGGATTAGTCACAGGGCAGCTCCAGAAGCTAGGTACCGATTGCAGTCACCGTAGACTCGTTATGTCTTCGCCGAAGTACCAGAATTGCTAACGTCTCGTCGTCGAAGAAAATAAGCTACCACGTCGTCGAACAGTCGATCCTCCCACAGCGTCGATTACGGGAGCCCTGTCTGAAGAATAGCTTGTTTTCAACGTCGTCGATGGACCACATTCAAGTGCCAAAGCGACGATGATGCAACGGTATCTGTAGGACCGGAAGATATCAACAGCCGTACCAGATCGCAACCGTACCAACAACCACAACCGTTTCAAACTATCATATTCTTCAAAGCCCATTTTACACAGCACATTTTGTTTGGTATATATTTTTTTGTATTGATATTTTTTTTTTCAAACATTTTTGTATTTTTGTTACTTGAAATAATTTTATGTAAAATTCTGGCAGGGGAGTATTGTAGCGACCTTGAGCATGTCGAATTTTACATCGTGGAATAACGGTCTACAAAATACCCAGAAATATAATCCCAGATGTTGAACACGGGCGGGGTGCCAACTGGAACCCGACAACGAATAGCTGGCGGCAACCCCGAGACGTTTATCTGGGATATTATTGAAGGGTATTTCGGTCATTCAGTGCTCAACCCTCGTTTGGTTAAGACGTGCCACCATCGACTGCCCAAGCCTCGTCTTCAGGTAACTCCGCTGCCAATCGTTTTATTATTTGTATTTTCACATCTTTTTTATATTGCCAATAAATAACGGTCACATTATGTAAACACCACTGTTTCATTTCGATTTACCTCCATCCACCGAGCCACATCATTTTACCCTAAACCATTTTCAAATGAATTGATTCTTATTTATATCTTATTTATATTTAACAACGAATTTACTAATATATATATATATATATATATATATATATATATATATATATATATATATTTATATAATGATATATCATTCCTTGTTAAATACATTCCAAGAATTTTTTATCAAAAAGTCTCTTAAAAGTAAGTTTATGATTCAATTCTAAGGAATATAAATGTAGGGTGCAGCTGATGTTTACAGCTACATAAAATATATCTTGAATGATTCACGATAAGACGGTAAAGCTGTTACAAAGGTGTGAATATTTGCTTTATTTATAAAAATGCAATTTAGCCAACAGTGACATTATATATTATGTTGATTTTAGGATTATTAGTACGATTAAATTAGTACCAATTCATTCATATTCCTGGAAAAATTTCTAGATGTTTTTCTCTTATTATTACGTTGGATTCCTTCTGAGTCTCTACATTCTTCAATATCGTCTATATACTATGCTTTTATTATTTTGATCTTTCTAATTCTGTTCAATATTACAGCTTGTTGAACCTTTCTAGGTCTGTTAGTATTTTATTTTTGTCATACCCAAAAACCCACAATTGTTTTTACATATCCTTGAAAATACGTTTATCCTTCTTTTAGGATTATCTTATATGTGTATCTAACCACGCCTAATATTATATAATTAAGTCCATTAAAAATATTTAAGACCAAAATGAGCAATAAATGATAAAAAGCGTGCACAATCAGAACATTTTGTACACATTAATATGTATATTAACATATTGATATAACTATTTGATGTAATTATTAATAACAGCTTAAATTTATTTAAGACCAATTATTTATATAAACCATTTCAGCTAAATCTATTCGCAATCAGATCAACTGCGACCGTTCAATCCCCCTACGTTTTAGCCGTGACTCCAAAAGGTTATTGAATCAACTTAATATGTTTGTTTTTCACACTAAATATAGATGTCATGTTATCGCTGTAGATAAAAATTGATCCCCCGAGCTGGAAATTATATCTCTGATGATTTTCTAATTTACCTATCTTTATTGATTAAAAATACAAGTAAAAAGATAACTTAATAAAATTGCTTTGTTTTATTAATAAAATAAGTAAGATATATATAATATATATAATATATATATATATATATATATATATATATATATATATATATATATATATATATATAGAGCAACATTGGTCCATATCTTTTCAGTTGTACATTAAATTAGGATGGATTTGTTATTATTTGATGTTTGCCCAAGCATTATATTACTGTCATCGATGCGGGAATCTATTCTTTTTTCCAAAATTGTAGAATTAAAATTGGAAAACATCTTCTTGATAGGAACTTATTTTTATAATCGCTAAGACTTTTTCAACAAAAAAATTAATTTATTGTGGAATAATGGAAGCTTCTATTTTGTTTAGAGTTTAGTTTATTTAACTTAATCAATTTCCATATGATTTGAAATGTTTATGAGAAAGACTATACATTATCGACAAAACATAATCAGGGATATTGACAGATAAGATAAACGCTACATTTTCCAAGTAGATTTCCCCAGATTTCGCAACATGTAATCGTTCTTATAAAAAAATGTTAAAATCACTTAAGAGCGAAAGTATATGCTTCTATAACGAATTTTTGTCTTTCAATATTTTGCTGAAAAGCATCAACTGTGATGTATGTTTTATTCGTCAATAAACAATCATGATTAATTGATTTAACCAACAATTTCAGATTGGACAATCAATGACAATCAGATCTGATTAATGGACAAATAAAGACTTTAGAAGAAGATTTAGAATAAGATATTGTACACGGGAGATATCTTAGTGAAAATCTTCTAGTTATCATGTAAATAACAATTATTATAACAGATACTAATTATCCACTGAGCAGATTGTTGAACCTCTAAGGGTAATAAAAAACAAATACTTATATTGATTGTTACAACTAGAACAACGAAATCTCATTTATATTTAATGAATCCAGTAAATACGCTGTGTTATTTATGCTAAAATAGAAATTTTGAAAATCTCGTTCCAATATTTTTACTGTCCATTAAATGTATTCGCCTATCGCATAAAGTGGTTATATTTTTACCGGTTTAACATAAACAGATTCGAATCGGTAAAATTGCGCAACTATTCGAACATCGTTTACATACAGCATTCGAATAACATTGGAAATTTATTAGCTAACCAGAGGTTTTGTATATTTTTCATTCTATAACGGAGTGGAGAGTTTTTGCTATTAAGAGTTCGATTGCGCACGTTTGATCGCTTGACGGAAGTGACAGGATCTATTTTCGGGCATATATATATTTTTTTTCCATCTAATAAATATATTGGCGTATATCACTTTGAACTGGGTTTACGATTTCGAAAAGATTACTTTATCCAACGGAAAATGGTAATAAAGTTGAAATACATTATATAATGATTATCTTAAGAGTCGTGCATGTGGTACATAAGATGTTACTGTTTATCGAAACACTTCTATTTAGCAACTTTACTTATAATTACATATATTTCTTCAACGTAATCCGATACTACTATTATACTAGGGATCGAATTGATCTAACTTTTAAATCCACTACACTGATTTGCACTACAAGGCGTATTTATAGTGTATAACATCAGTAATTTGTTTCAAAATCCCTTTAAATCCAGAAGAAAATGCTTAAATAGAATATTGTTGGATTTGTACTATTTTAAATTGTTTTTATATTTCTATTTGCTTAAAACATAACATAAATTAATTTATAACTACTGTTCTGTTGTTGAATGTTTAGGATTAAAAAACACCAGTATATATTCCCAAATTAAAATAAAACGAAACTACTTAAGCTAAAGTTGAGAATACACTTATACACTAAAAGTTTCAGTTGTGTATCTGCGTGTTGTCCAGCAGCTACATTGCTTCCACTTTGTTGTAACTTAGTAACATTATTTCATATTTTCATGTTCGAAAAGGCGAAGTTCTGGACCACTTCGTATAACCATTTGATTTCGAAATCATCGTGCAACTATGGGTATAACGTAGCGATAAGCATCGGAAATTAATCGTAGAACTGTAGTCGCATTGGATTACTAGTTGATTTGATGTTTTAGTGCAACCTCATATTTGCACCCCATTGCTTCAAATTGGCTTTATGATTGACTCATAGACCAATCTCTTTGACTATAAGTCAAGTGAATATAAGTCAAGTTGAGAATATCTTCGGACCAACCAATACAGTTGTTTGACTTTGACTCTAATCTTGGTTGTGCTTTTTGAGATGAATGAACAGAATTTGTACTTGGAGCAAGAAAAAATAGACACTAAACCCACCACACTACTTAGAGGTACAAAATGTGTTTTTATATGTTTCTCTATATGAAACTTTAAATAAAAAGGTAACCATTCTTACCTGCCAACTCGACTTCCTATCGACTATTTTACAGCTATTTTCTAGCACTTATATAGCACAAATTATAATGTACCCAATTTTTCAAAATACAGCTTTAAATTTACAAAAAAAATCTTCAAAGTTAACTTTATAGATAAGGTACTACATTACAACCAAAGCTAAATTACATTGTATCTTGTTTCCAAAACTTTTAGGTATATAACAAAGCATTCTTTCATTACCTGGCCAAGACATTTCTTAGAAATGATCTTAATTTTTTTATTTACAAGGCTCTCGAATTTTGTCGTCTATTTACTGGGATAATAAGGGCCTTACATTATATACGGTTTTTTATTATTCAATTTTAACAATTTAATATAACTAAATCATCTTTGTTTTAACTAATTATTCAATAGTAACAAATTATATACAAGTGTTTATTAATTATCTCTTAAATTAGATAGTCCTAGTATAATATTTATTTATAAAATTAATTACTATTACGCATTTGTAGTTGCATCAATACACAAACAAGACGTATGTAGGTTAAATACATATGTACGTATCTCCATAAAATATTTAAAAATATAAATTTAGGAATACAATTTCTAGGCTAAACACTTTCATAATGTATCTGATGCAACTTATCACCACTTAACTAAATTATCCTTAATACATCTCTGTAAATGCAAATAAAACACCTTTTTCCCGAAAGGTACCTGAGACTGTTAATTCGTTGAAAAGCATAAGAAGCTATACAGAAAACCATTTATACTTACAGTGGAGGTAATAATATTTGCCTTGGACTTGATAACAGTTCAATGATATTTTGCACAAAACAAATAAATATTATCAGTTCTAATCTTATATATAGTTCTTATTTATCACCTAACCGTCTGTAATGGATATATTTAAGTCATTTCTGAACAGACGCTGCTAACCCGACAATACTGATTACATCCTCAGTAAGCAAAAACGAACAATGTTTAAAAAATAAAACCAGTGTTGTGCATTTATTATTTCAATTAAGCTTGCTAAACATTTTTATTGCGATACCAGTCGTCGTTAACACTTGCTGGCTGTTATTTAGAAATTATTATAATATGTCTTTTGTTTGATACAAACGACAACAAGAATAGAAATAATTATATAGCCTTAACCATAATATATTTTGCATCAATTTTGAGCAATACTTGATGAATACCTATTCCTAAAAATCTTTTCAGATTATAGATTTCGATAGAAAATTTTCTGAATATTTTATTTAAATATACGACTTGTTCTAGAACGTTTATTAAGTCCGCGGGCATGCTATATATTATGATTTTATTCCTCAGTATAATTTCTCCGAACTTAATGATTAACTTGATTAAGCTATCAACAAAAGTTTAGGCTCTCATTCTGAGTCAGAAATAGGCAATCATAATACTGATGAAACAAAACCTTTGAATGTAATTTTTGTTCCATTGTTACCTAATGCAATTGTTACGATTCTGCACACAGGCACAACTGAATTGTAGTTCGAATTTGTAGTTCTAGTGTTCTGCTGTTGTCTGAGCAGCCTAGTATACTAAATGTTCGATAAAATATGTAGTATAACAACTCATTAATTTACTTTATACAAAACAAGCTACTTAAACAATTAACAATAATAATGCTTAGCTGTCACCTAATCAATAAGTCTATGATACGACTAAAAATTTAAATTATTGTTATGTGATCTAGTAACGCATTATCGAAGTAGGCTAAGGGACTCAATCACAATGCCCCTTTAAATTCATACTGTGAAAAAACCGGATAAACTTAAGTTTCTTCCAATTAAAATTTTGGATTACCTACTGATAAGATCTACAAACAAATAGAAAAACAACTAAATTTGAAACGATAAAATTCCAGTTATTCTTTCAGCCTAACATAATCTTAATTTTCTATTTAGAAACTAAATAAGTTGGCAAGCAATAAGAACACGCTTTGGAAACTAAACCATTAAAAAGTTCAGTCTAGAAAACTATGAGTCATCATGGCTCATCATCAAGAGAAATACTTTCGTAATGTTTCAACGAATATGTTATTGAACCAGTGGGCATTAAAACAAATAATTTAATTTGTTTAAAACTGCTTTATTATTTTAAAGCTTTTGCTTAAGAGAATTATCGGCGGTACAATGCTTTAATATTAATTTCGAAAATAGTTATTCTCGGAGTAACGCATAGAAAGTGAGATATTTACGAATACTTATTCAATACCTTTGATACCTAATACCTCAAGATATAAAAATGTCTATTTAAAAATGGTTTGTTTTATTACAAAATGTTTAAAAAAAATTATATAGTTGTTATATATTAGTTATAGAGAATTGCATATTCTACAACTAATGGATGCAAATACCCTATAAAGCACATAAAGTAAGATATTTGCGAACACTTTTTTGAGCCCCTTGATCTTTAATATCTCAAGACGCAAACACAAGATTATATAGCACTTTTAAGACTTATAGAATGTCAAAACAAGAATGCACATACTTTGAACTTATTGACTCTCGTTCCGAAGTTCCGAAAAGGACTGCTCGATATAAAATTAATAAATTAATATATAACATAAATGTAACGAATATTATCAATAGGTTTTAATATATTTTAAACTATGATATGTTTCTGTATTCTGATATGTATTAAGATTTTTATTCAGTACAATTTGCTCACTATTCACATTATTCGAAACTAAAATTCTCCAATAGTCTGGTAAATAATGAGAATGGGTTTGGTCTGTCTCATTAAGATATTTTCATGTATGCGTTGGGTCATTTAACACATTTTTGTCCCCAAAACATTTTAGACGATTAACTTCTAGATATTTTAGAACATGTTATTTATCTTCCAACCAACTTATCTTAACATCAACATTTCTTCTAGCGGGCTGAGTGGCGCAGTGGTAAACTGGACGACAGGACGGTCCATCTACTGTCGCGATAGTCGCGGGTTCGAATCCCGCTGGGCATAGTCGTAAATTTATGTTTGTGACTGTTTAATATTTGTGATTGCCCTGGGCAAGAGTGCAAAATACGTCAAGAAAATTATCCCAGTCACGCCAGTAACTAGGCTGGGTAAGACCGGATGCCTTCTGGGATCTTTTCTAATTCAAAAAAAAACAGTTCTTCTAATTAACAAATATTTGAATTTGTACCTCAACTTAACAGATAAAATAATAATGAGTTTTTTTTAATCTCAAAACTGACTATTTGGACTTGAAAAAATGACATCAATAACTATGAAATTCGGAGCATTAATAGCAAAAATACTAGCACCAATCTTCTAATAAAATCTATTAATCTGATACTGTTATTTTGACCACTTTGACGCATAAAAAAAACAATTAAAAGAAACTTCGCAGTAAAACAAAGAGAAATCCGCAAGTATCTCCTGGTCTAATCCGCGTCGAAAACAAAAGAAAATTAAGAAAGATGTAAACGCATCGAGACAATCTGAGCGCGTTTAAATGAAAATGCTATTTGTCAGAACCATCTGGCGAGCCGAAAAGGAAAGAACCGCTACGAACGAGTGAAGAAATAGAGTCAAACATCGATTCTCACATAAATCTCAGTTCCCGGCGAATTAGTTCCTTTTTTTTTGTTTTGTGCTAGTCGAGTATCTTCGGTCTAGCCAGCTTTATCTTAATTTTGTCTGTGGTGGACGAACCTTCCCCTACAGATATCTGTTTACCAGGTGAAAGATGATGTCTTGCTTGCCAGCGTCTCGATTACTTATGTATATTTTTTTAGTGTATAAATAATGAGAAAGTTTTTTTATTAATGTAACTACGTATGCTATTCCATTGGTTCTAATACTATTAGATATTCGCATGTATTCCAACCAATGTTTCACGTTAAAAGGACATTTTTAAAATATGGTTAATATTAGTGTTGAAAACTATCGACGGTTAGTAATTGGCTATTTTTTACTATCGACTGTTTCAGTCGTGTACTTTTAGTTATATAGCTATTTATATATAATATATATAGTTAAATGTTTTTTTGGTAGTTTGCTTGTAAATAACAATATATTGTATATTAATATAGCAACATTTCACAACGATATTTTTCAAAATTGTTAATGTAATAGGGTAAGAAGATTAAAATTGTTAATGATAAATAGTAAAATACTTTTGACTGTTTTTATGGCAATAATAGGTAATATTTCGATTACTCTATCGATTTTTGTTAAAAAATATGTTCGCTCAATAATAAATAAAGCATTTACTTTATTTAAAAAAACTCTAGTAGTTATTGTGCGATCATTTTCATGTTTAATTTTTATTTAGTATTTATTGTCATCGTGCATCTTTAGACTTTAGGTATTGTTTAAGTTCTATTGTACTGTCTATATTTATTATAATATATTACTTGAAAATAGCAATTAACATATTAAAATACGATAAAACATTTGTGGGGTATTATCCCATTCCATAAAAAAATTCCATTCCTTTTTACAGATCCACAGAACACTCAAATATAAAAGTAATTCTACTTCGTTTAAAATAAAATTATTAATTGCATGTTAATAGTATTCAGCAGTTATTTTTTTCCTTTACTTTTTTAAAGTTAGTACGTGAAGGAATAAGTATATCTCCGTCTCGCTTATTCTACCGTTAGAAAATATAAGCACATATAAAATTAACTGCTCCAAGCAATTATCTCCGTCCTTTCCTCTCCCGCAATTTATACAGGAAAGGGTTCGTAGGCATCTTCGTCTGACATCACAAACTGAACAAAACAGTCGAACCGTGCATTTGACCGAAAATTGAGATTGGGATCCCCATCTCATCAGCAGTCCCTGGACGTTTGTTTGCGTGATTGCGGATGCACTCCGGAACTTGCACCACATATAGGTACGTTCCACGGCAGTTCCACTAGGAGGGGAGTTATGTGGCGATCGCCACGACCCTTTAGGCCACCACGAATATATCAACGAGTACAAAGGATGGCAACGCCGGTGAATTGGTACCATGCGGTCCCCTTGTAACAGTACCACTTCCACAGCGCTACCGTACTTCCTCTACCTAACCTAATATCCTGTCAATACTTCCACCGACCACATGTATCAATCGTAAGTTAAAATAAACAACTTTGATTCAACCAGTGTTTTTAGTTTCCGTGCAAATTCCTTCCAAGAATAGTAGTGAGTGTTCTGACGAATAATCGCAGCGGCAGCCACACATTTCGACCGACTGACCGATCCGACGAACATTCCTACAGTGTATTGCATTGGATTATGACAATGAGAGTTACTTTCCATAACGTCATATTCTCTTAATAATAATCTGTTAATAATATTTACACGTAGCGTCTCAATATAACTATTTACAGATGTTCTTAGCAAGTTCTGTGAAATATATAGATAAATTAATATTTAAATTAAGTGGGTATAATCATATGATGACACAGTGATTAAATCATCAAGACCGCTGTAAAATAAATTAATTAATAATTAATGTACTTTTCATTTACTGCAATATCGATATTTGTACACTGCTGATATACTGTATTTCCTGTATATTGCTATTCCATCGATCCACAAAAATCACTGCTGTTAATAGCCTAAATAAGCAGACAACACGACAGTCCCATCATCTCAATAAAAGCCAATAGTACCATAAAAAACACACTTTAATAAAAATGCAACTATGACTGAATTTAAGAGTACTGAATCCAATTAAACAAAATATATTAATGTAATTTTTATCTTGCCTAGAAGATTAAATCCACCATTGATTGTAAAATATAGATCTGATAGATTAACAGGAACTAATTTGAAACTTTTTGGAATATATAAAGGTGACAATATAAAGGTACTGTTCACCAGCAACCATTAACAACTTCTCCAGGAGGAGGATGCTAAATATCTTAGCATACATATAAGCCGACGCCTAAATTGGAAGAAGCACATATTTGTTAAATGGGCACAACTTGGATAACATCCTTAGATAACAAGATATTACCGTAGAAATCAATACGTATAGTGATTTGGTGCTATGGAATCCATCTATGGGGTATTTTAAGCAAATCTATTGCTGCGTGCAATGGTCGATCCTTCAAACAACGTCTGTGAAAAAGTGATGTACCGCGATATCCATCTAGAACCCATAACAAGTGTAATGAATGTATGAAATCAAGTATGAACGAATGAATATCAAGTAACTCCAAAGAGTTTCAATGCGTCCCAATGCACTTGCTGCAATAACCTACGCTAATAATTACAGTAATTATGGACAGATATAGAGTAGTGATTTTCTGCATGTCATAAAAATAACTATTGCCGCCTGAACATATTATTGAACCATTAAAAGTAATAAAAAAATTTAAAACATAATACTAAATATGCCAAAAGATATCCCTTGTCTCCAGATATCACAAAGATTATTAATAAAGGGGGGCACTAGGCTGTTTCTTAAACTAAAAAGAATTATCTCCACCTTAAGCTACAGAAATGTCTCCTTACAGTCTATTATAAAAAAAAAGTTGATTACCTCTTCACATTACAAGGTATTGCTACATAAGTCAGATCTTAAGACCATTTGATCATAGGCCATTCAGCTATTAAGCACTACTATCAAGATAACTATATATATATATATATATATATATATATATATATATATATATATATATATATAAATCCATCCTCCAGAGATTCCAAAAAAAAACAAACAACAAAATTTATACAAATTGTGCTCTGGTACAATAGTACAATAAACTACGCGATTAAAACTAAAAATATGCTACTATTCGATTTGATTAGATATATATTATAAGATATGACTTAATTTAGAATTGGTCATATAACTTTTTGAAGTAATATCGGTTAAATTATTATGTAGTAGTCGACACAATACAGTTGTAATATACATATGACATGACTTGAAACATTAAGTTCTTTTTTATTAATATTATTTCTGAGATTATTCACAAACAATTCAATGGAAGGTAAAAAAGATAAAACGATTAGAAATAGAAAATAAATTTAGAAAATCTTAGAAATAAGGATCTAAATATAATATTATAGGTTAATCCCAGATAGCTAAAGAGATTGTGTGGTATGAATGGTATGAACGGTGTCTAGGTTTAAATATGTATTCTGAGGATTCAGTTATAACATCAAAGGAAGAAAGAAGGCGGAAGAACCTCACACATCAGAAAAATATGTCGCACAGTGGTTGCAAACTAGTGAAGTTTTTCTAAATATCACATGTGTTGATGAAAATTACAGAGTAGATTAGGGGGCAATATTATGCGGGTAAATATTCACTTGATTATCTACCATTTATTATCATTCTCGGTGAAATTTTACTCAAATTTGATCCGATCGTTTATTTTATATTTTATAATGGGGAATAGGTGTCTAAGTACGTTGGCAAGGATTCTATTATACGTTAGGGCCAATTTAATCAATTGGTTAACATTTTTATACCTAATAGTCGGACTGAATGTGAGGTCCCATTACTCTCCATATGACTGGGGATTCAGTATACTGAGATTCTCTTTCAAAACCTTAGGAAATTGTGATAAATATTATACACACAAGGTTACACATAATGACATTTTTAGGGTACAGGTGCGGTTAGATAAAGACAATATCTTCGATGATTTATTTTCGTACAAAGGGATTATAATTATATGCAGAAGAAATATTAATTTTTGAGGAGCAGATATTAAACAATAAACCAGATATTAAACAATAAACCAGATATTAAACACTAAACCAGACATTATACACTAAACAAGATCAAACTATATGAATATAAAAATAAAGAAATGCACGTGGCAGAGTTACCTTCAGATGTTAAGAAGAGTGGCCCGTCTGATCACTCTCAGAGTCGGGAACGGAAAGCACATCGAGGCGTCGCGTCATCCCCTAGCTTCACCACCCGAGGTTGTCACGTCGTACCCTCTGTCAGTACCACTTGTTGCCACCTCACTGTGGGTGCTAACTTCAGGTATGTGCAACGCCTCGAGTAGATCTGTGGGCTGCTGATAATTGCGGGAAAATTCGAAATATCTGACGGTCGCTACACATTAATTAGGCATAAGCGGACCAGCCATATAAATAACTATCAATTCAGTGCGATATCCTCGTGGAACACATGAGTGTGATCCAAAATGTCATTGTAAAGTATTCTGTAAAGTACTTGAGATGCACTCGGTAAACAATTAAATTTAAGCGATGTCAAGTGTGCTGGTTAAAACCTTTACTTCCATCCAATCCGACTAATAGGATAGAAATTAAATTAAATTGTAGTTTATAAGTTATAGGGCAGATTGTTGAATACTAAGAAAATAAAAAACATATACAATCTGCAAGTTAAAGGTCCAAAGTGAAAGGTATTTTAGTAGTGGAGTGTGGCGGAGAAACCATGAAACCGAATAAAGTGTTAAATAACTAAGGGCAATCATCTAAAAAACAACAAAATAAAAACATAATTAATGTCAAACAAATACGAACGATATAACAACTAGGCCACATGGGTTTAGATTTCAGATTGAATCGACACCAAAAATATCGAACATCACGATCGTAGAGGCCGCACACAACACTATCGAATTTATTGGATAACCCAAGAGTCGGAATTGAACGACGCGTGGTAATTCTGATTTTATGGCCGTATAAATAAATCAAATTATCACCAGCAGGCGATGCGTACGCCCAGCCGATGATTAAATAGTACTTGTAATTAATTGAAAAAGCGGCCTGTTTCCAAACACTTGGATTATTATACATCGGAACAATCGGAATTCGGCTTACGCAAGCGCAACATTCCTTGCTCTAGTTTTATTCGATGGATTAACACATTCTCACTGGGCCACTAAAAATATTATGGTCTCCAACAGGCCTCGTAGAATTTATTAATTAGGAATTTGTTACAAATTTATCTCTTACAGAGACACCAAAAATTTATATTCATAACAACAATTAATATAACTGAAAACATTATCGATAAATATATTTAAAAAATATTAAATATTTCTTAGATAAATAGCTGCATATATCTGTATTATGATTGTTCACTTTAAAAGTGATTTTATTCAGAAAATGTGGTACTATATATATTGGTGGTACTATATAAAGTATTTGTCATATTCTACAACTTCTTCCTGTATTTTTGGCAACATGGTGATACCATGTCAAAAGAACAATGCTATTCTTTTCGCATTTTCGCACTTTTGCAGCATTTCAGAACCGTGGTCACTCAAACTATGCCGAATGGATCTGAACAAGTAGTAATCAGAAGCAACAACTCTACGTTTTTGTGCAATAAGGCGTCATTTAATTGTTTCATATATCTTGGTATCCGCAGTAAACATTTTATTCGGTTTTATCAACAGTACACTTTGCTGATCCCACCATATCACAGCAGAACTTTATAGCCATGAATAGTCACTTCACTATCGATGTGGATGCGCCTTCTAGACCAACCCATGACTTTTTATATATCAGCAAATACGCCATGAAAACTCTTCTTATTTTGACTGACAATTAATAAAACCGCGATGTTAAAACAGTTATAAATAGTATTTTCAGTCAAATCGTGCATTTTCCATCAAATGTAACGACCTGGAAATGGATGATTAATCAACGGCTAAGCTATTTGAAAGTTGTCGAAGAGTTTGAACTGGGTTTTCGTCTAATAAGTCTTACAATCTGTTGTTCTCGAACTTTTTGGTCAACCAAATCATACACTGAAATGAGAAGAACCACTTTTAAATTACTGAAACCAAAACCGACAACGGAGCTGTGACGGACTAGTATCACCATAAGTTTTTAACAGGGCTTCTGCTAAGTTATTTGAAAGTTATCTAAGAGTTTGAACTGGATTTTCGTCTAACAAGTCCTACAATCTGTTGTCCTCGAACTTTTTGGTTATCGGAATGATACACTGAAATCAGAAGAACCACTCTTAAATTACTGAAACCAAAACCGACAACGGAGCTGTGACGGAGTAGTATCACTATACGTTTTTAACAGTGTTTTATGGACTTCTGAAGCAGATTTCCTTTAATAAGGTCTGTATACATAGAATGACTCTATAATAGTAAAGGGAAATCTATTGTGTATGCAGAGAAATGTTGAAATCACCAAATTTAGCAATTAGGGTAATGATCACTTGATAGGTGATCAAAATGCATGCAGCCACTAATGGATTAGTTAACTAACAAGTGAGAATGTGTAACATTCGGACATAAATTGTTATATTAAATAATGTATAAAATGAAGTCAAACTATAACGATTTTAGCAATATGAATGTCACAGTGGAAAATATCAGGTCACTATGATACTTAATCAATAACACTCTAGACACTGAAGGTCTAGCAAAACGATGCAAAACACTACTTCTCGACTTTCTTTGCGTGCCTTATATATATATATATATATATATATATATATATATATATATATATATATATATATATATTGCCTTTGAGGCAAACACATAATTAGTCCCTTGTAGAGTTCTAATATTTACTGTATGAAATCTTATTTCAAGCACAAAACGTGAAGCAAACGTATTCAACTATTTTTGCATAAGTGTTGTGCTATTACACACATTTGTCATCTCCGAAAGCCAAGTGTTTTCACATAATATATATCTCAAGGAATAATAAATTCAAATTAAACTCCATCGCCTGAGATCAGAGATGGAATGATATCACCAACAATGATCAGAATGAAACAACGATGCCATAATTTAGATATTTTTATAAATTTATATAAACCGATACTCTTTAAATATATTAATTGTTACTCAATACATCATGCATATTTTACATGATCGCACAATTATATTATACCAGTTTCAAGAAACTCTTTCAAATATTAAATTTCTAACACTTATATAGAGCAAAAAATTAAAAACTAAAAGGTGAATACATTATTCTTTAGGTAATGGTTCAAAAACCTAGACAATACTTTAAATAACAGGATAAGATATTGTTATGTACAATAACCTCAAAAAGTATTTTAAACTAACCAAAGTCTAAGGTGAACAATTATTTTTCGAACAACCTACACGCGCTTCCCTTCACATGTCGTCATCACAATATAAACAATTGTAGGCGTTATGAATTAAAGCGTACTAGCTACAATTATGCTACACCACTACTTAATACATATATTCTGGTTAAGGACTTCCTGTGATATTTGTACTAGTTGTGTCAATCGAGCCTTGAGTTGTCCTTGATGGTATTAAACGTGATGGATGAGATTTAATTCGCAGACAGCTTTTTAAGTATTATTGAAGGGACAATTAATGTTATTTGAAATATTTTTATCACAAACTCCAATACTAACGCCGTTGTTTACGTCAGACACTGTTAAATTATAGAATATCGGCCGGCATAATAGTTTATACATTAATTAATCACCATATTTAATTTAAAATATCGAATACATCTGCACGTCTAATCGACCTTTCGAAAAGATGACCTAACGTGTCAGAAATGTTTATTATTAAACAAGCTGGGCTTCATAAAAAACAAAAACTAAGTGACATTTTATAAATAACGTCGTCGACTGATCGAAAACTAACCGCTAAATTATTATGTAAATTCAAAAACCTACCTCTGAATTTAACGATTATTTCCGAGTGAAAATATCCAAATTATTTCGGTGTAAAAACAAAACACATCACACACACAGGCACAAAACCGTAAAAACAACCGTCTGGGATAATAACGACACCGCAAAACTGACCGGAAAATCCGCGCGTAGTTTTCCGGCGTGAAAAAAACACAAATCCTTTTTTCGGAAAAACTTTCGAAAACGCCGAACAGAAAAATCTTCAAAGGAAAAACCTTAGACCGAGAGCGAGGAACAACCGCTATACGTTTCGCAGCCGAACTAACGTTGCCGTATTATTACATTCAAGTTTCAGTAAGAGAGCGAGGTTGCCGAGTATATTCTCGCGCCGTCATTCGTTAACTCGGTATACTGGCTGATCTAACGTCTAGGTATGTGTAGAAAAGCTTGTTGCATTTATTAGGGTGGTCAATGAACCTCGATGTCGACTGCGATGCAAATCAAACTAAATCATTTGTGATCTGATAGTTGCAGTATAACAAAATGTATTCGTACAGTTATGATATTTTCAGTAAAAATGTTTGTATATTTTTATAATTCAAATTCAAATTAAAATAATAATAAAACATACATTTAACTAAAATTATACAAATATGCATTGTATACATTATTATTATTGAAAAATACCCATATATTTTAAAGCAAATTTTTTTAAAAATAAATATGTTGTTATAATACTATCACGTCAAATCGTAGAGTCGTAAAAAACATACACCACATACATACAAAAATTTAAATTCCCCCATACATTACGTTTTTATTCCAAATCAATTTTTTTCGTCAATTAAGAGACCTTCCCGTACGTAGCGGCAACGGCGCTCACGACATTTACATTATAGCAGGCCATGTGCTCGATGGTGCATAGGCGTGCTACGAACTTGTACGATGTTGTGCGGGAAGCGGGGGGGCAAGACGAGGGAACCTGAGGTAGGCACACGGCCTAAACTGGTTCTAGAGGATGATGAACACTTTCATTCTATCTCACTCCTCGCACAGGTAAACACAAGAAAAACGTTTCGATAGTATTAAGGCTAGGTAAAAAAGCGCATTTTCGTTGACTTTTCCAAGACGAACTTTATTTATTTAAGGTCGATTATTTTAGAAATATGTCTTGCTTGATGCAGTTTTATATAATATTCATATCACCTTGAAAGGGAAGTACTGGGGATAAAGATAAATAAACATTTGCTATGTGCTATTATAAATGTGATAAAAAATTCAGTTAAAATTTTTTATAATAAAACGTTTTTTAATAACAAAATATCGTATAGAGGTTTTAATATATTTATACTTGTTTAATAACTGTATAAGTAATTGTCTTCCAATCGTAATTTTCCTATTAATAAAAATTCTAAAAATATAACCCTACAAAACTTGAGTAATTAATGATTTTGGAGTAAAAACACATTAAAAACTATCAATTAATTGGGATCAAAACAAAATATTAATGGTTTAGGTGGGTTAAACAATTTTAGTTAGAAGTAAATAACAAGAATTGTGGGCGATACATAGTTTGGTAATTGATGTCGTTAATATATCTTGACTAATTGGGGTGTGTTTTATAAACTCTACACCTGCAACTTATGGTAAGTTTAACCTTTTAAGAAGAATTTTCATAGTCATTGTCCCATCATTGACTTTAAAATTGATGATGCATCAAGTGAAGAATACATTATATTTTAGCCTGAACTAATCTCAGTTATATCCATATAATTTAAAATAAGTATTGCTTGTTATTTATCATTTTAATGATTAGCTTTTAATATGTTACTCTGAAACGTATTTTCTACTATTTTTAACCTTTCGATACACAAATAGATAGCGTTCTTTAAAAAAGTACCAAAACTTTCAAAAAAAAATGTTCTTCAGATGGGACTGATTGCAACGATTGGAATAAACGATAGTCTAAAAATGTGTGTCTGTGTCTAGCTAGCACAACCCTTTCAATTAGTATCCTTTTAAGTGTGTTTTAACAAAAGGACTATTTTTATCTCCGTTATTTTAAATTATGTTTAATAAACTGAATATATAACAGCTATCCTGGTTATTTATTCCCAATAATCCGATTTAAATGTTAGTGCTTGAATGAATTTATAACCTAACCATTTAAACTCAGTCGATATAATATTACAGAGTTACTGAGTATATACAGGTGCTACTCATGGAGCTCGTTTAAAGGAAATATATTACCGTCAAACAAAATAAGCCCATTACACGGGCTTAGAAAATTATGATAATACTGCTCAATCATATACCAATTGTCGGTTTTAGCATCAACGGTTTAAAAGTGGCTATTTTGATGCCTGTGATAAGGAATACACCGGAGGATCAAAGAAGTTCGAAGATAATGAATTGGATGACTTATTGGATCAAAATACAACTAAAAGCTCTAAAACAACCTTCAAACAGCTTGGCAGTTGATGAAGAATCTGTTTCCAGGTGTTTATATGTGATATTTTATGTCTTGTTTCAGAAGAAATAATTGTTAGATAACATTATTTAGTAGTAAGGCGCAGATGGGCAGAGCATGGATATACGAAACCATTATGAAAGTGAAGCTATTGTTAAGTTAATAATCACACCCTGAAGAAAATACAAAATTTAAGCCTTATATTTCATCAAATGATGAATAGCAATTACGAATTTTTTCGAGTTAAATTGTAGTAAAAGTAATAAAGCTATTTTCATTTGATGTTATATTATAGAATGTCTCAGAAATAAACATTAAAATTAAAATGGATATTAATTTAAATTATCACATTTTATTACCCAATAATGTAAATGTAAATAGCATGATAAATTAAATTTTAAATATATCCTACACCCTATCAAATGCATTTTAGGGTAATTAGTAAGGCTAGCAGGTATTTATTATACATTTGGTGAATTTTTCGAGATTACAAGGGATGTTCCAAAATAAAGCTGAATTTTAAAATGAAAACATAGACTTTTCAGATCAGGTGGCAAATAACGAATTTCTTCACAATATTCTAGCCAAATATAATGAGTGATTAAATCACTCTCAGTCTTGGTAGCATTTCGAAACTTCCATAATATGAAATACTGTATCATGTTATTGCTAAGGTCATTAAGGCATGGAATTGTTGTCATATTGGTCATATTTGACAGAAATCGAGCGAAGGATGTAGAGTTCCAAACTCGGGCAATCCGAAAAAAAACTTAATTCCTTTTTACTTTTGGGACTGTGCTTCATTAAAATTTCTATTTTTTTTTATTGATAGAAATATAATCACTTTTTATACAATGTTTGAACTGTATATACTTTCTTAATTGTTAATAATGTTTTGCAACGTTAACAATAGAAAAAAATTTCTATACAAATATTATCGAGTATTATCGAGTATCGAGAATTGGGTCAAACACTAGGATACCATTCATTTATGACGTAAGACGATTTGGGGGGAAGAGGACCCTCTTCATATCTTATTATTTCTTACAAGAGGGAAAGTGGTCAACAGCTGATAAAAATCGTCGTACGTAATAAATGAATGGCATCTAACATATAACTATTCAAAGATATTTTGTACATACGTCATCTAAATTTGGGACGTCAATATGTCGCTATGTTGCCGCATCAACTCTGAGTTTTAGTTCAGTTAGGTTTTGATATACAACAAAATTCTAATCTAAAAAAAATAATTGAACAAAAATGTTATTAAATATAATTTATTTTAACATTATAGTACATATAAAAACATAATTATACAGCTACAATAGTTTATAGATTAGAGTTATAATCTCTTATATCTATTGTTTTCAACAGTTTTGCACACGTCTGACAATTGGACGACTTTGACAGTCTCATTCGTTTACGTGTTCGAACTCAGATAGCATTATGTCTCTTTTTGACTAGAATAAAATGAGAAGGAAAGTATTGTCTGATTCTGGAACGAATTTACAAATTGCTGCAGGATATATATTAAACATCTTGATGACGTATGTACAAAACAAACTTTGAATAGACTACAGTAGCATTTCACCCAATGGTGATTGATTAGCGTACTGTGATAACTTAAATATTAGTACGGTAGTACTTATTAATATCTTATGACATTTTTCTTATTCTCAATAAACAAGACGCCAACATTTGAGTTGAACGGACCATTTTCTGTAACTAACTACCGAACTATTTCCCGAGACTGGTGGTCTGGTGGGTGGCGCTTTGTGCGGAAATTACTCTTAAAGTCGAAAATGTCCTTTTGCGACCAGTCGAACGTGCTAATAATCAACTGCGAACTCTACTGTTTCAGGTCAATCGGAATAGTGGAAAATTAAATTAGATCATTGCGTCTAGTTGAATCCAAGCTGGCATGCGCCTTGAATGGGTCCCAGATAACGAAGAACAAACTTTTCATTTCCTGAGCGGCGATGGAACAGTTCAGGTGAAAAGCAATAAATCAACATGAATAATGATAAGAGACAAACAAACACAACAATTATATATTTTATGTGGGTTATATTTTCAATTGTTTGCTAAAGCTTGTTTATTCTAAAATATCTATTTAAATAAAATAAATACACTCTGTTAGTTGATTTTAATAATTACCATTTCTTATATACTAGCACTCTAAAAAGAAGAAAGATTTGTACACGATGATTTTTGCAGATATTCTTATCTACTAGCTAGCTACTATTTCTACACATATTTTCCGTATCAGTTGTCGGAAATAAAAAATATACAAATTAGGATCTAAAGCGGTCACCAGGAAACAAGAAAAAACGCCAGGCAAGATTTTTTTGCCCCTCATTTTGGGATAAAATTCTTAAACTTTTTCCAGTGGTTTCACTTGTTATCTGCGTGTGAAGAACGGTTTGTTAAATTCATTTACTCGCCAAACGGAAACAACTTAAAAAACTAAAACTCTAGCAAAGGTATTGACTTATCGGGCGCAAATCCAAGTTTTCTTTAGATAACAAATTATTATTGTATAAATCTATACTCAAGCCTATTTGGTCATATGGAATCTAACTATGTGGAACCGCTGGCAAGTCTAATATATCCCTCATACAAAGGTTCCAAAATAAAGTGTTGCGTGCCATTGTTGATGCTCCGTACAATGTTTCAAATGAAGTGATACAACGCGATATTCTTCTAAAACCGATAACGAATGTAATTCAACGTGTTAGTGATTTCGAAAGAGTGTCAGTGCATCCAAATGTACTCGCTAATCAGTTAAATATGAAAAGTGACAGAAAAGGTGCGTAGACTAAAACGTCAAACACCATCCGATTATAGGACATATATAGACTTTAGAATATGCTCTTAGAATAAGACAAAAATAAAATAAAATAGTATTTTATACAGGATAGCACTTAATGAAGTGATTTTCTATATGCCATGTATATATAAAATAAACATAAGACAGATTGTGGGTCTACTAGGAGTAATTAAAAACAAAACCCATTTGAGATCCGAGCCAGTGTTCTAATAAAAGTTTTCTGATGCTACCGCGCTCTGCGCTGATACATGTTGAGGGTTGCAGTTCTTTATGACATAGCCATAGGACTTGAAAATTAAAAAGGAAATATGAATCGCCTGCTATTATAAATTCATCCAGCAAGTGTATGACGCCTTCCAAACACTGTGCTTAAAGCAAATTGTACATGTTTCTCTAAATTATTTTATTAAAAATAAAGTGACTTGATGAAGAAACTGCAATAAGTAAACAATTGATGAACAAATACAGAGACGTCGATTGGAATTGTTTAGACATGTCTATCTAGTGTAAGGCGAATAAATTCCTCCATATGGCGAAATCAAACTATAGGATGAAAAATGCAGCGAGCAAGAAGGCATCAATTTGAAGAAAATGAGACTAACGTTGTTCTAGGTTAGAATGAATGCTGTCGATGGTCAATAGTGGGAAAATGTACTGAAGAATGTTCAAAGTCCTTAAACATTCCTCGCGTCTCCGCTAAGACTAAATGATGATGACTTCATACAATCGCTATTATTATAGTTATTGGCTTTAATGCATTTCAATTAATTGCATTTGATGATACGATTTATAATAGTATAAACAGCTGATAATTTATTTAAAGCTAATCCTACAAATCCAGAGTATTGTAGGAATATTCGTCTTGTCGGTCAGAATGTGTGGCTGTCGATACGATTGTTTATTGGAACACTGACTAACTATTTTTGTGGAAGGAATTCGCACGGGAACAGAAAATACCGATTGCATAAGAACTTGTTTATTTCGATCATAAATACTACATGTGGTCGATGGGAGGATATTAGATTAGGTTAAAGGAGTACGGAAGCGCTATGGAATTGGTACTATTACAAGGGGTAGAGAAAAGAGAAAAAGAGAAAGAGACGTTTTTTTCTTATTCCAGATTAACCAGCTAGAACCAAATGATCTTTTGATGATGTCGCTTCGGATTCGGGATAGAGAAGTGTTTTACGGACGACAGAGACGGATTTTATCAACTTGTTATCGTGTTCTAAGGCGCTTAGGTAGAACCTTACACTGAGCGTGTTCGTGAAACTCTACATGAACGGGATGCCTGATTCTAGGTGAGTGTTGATGTTCCTCATAAACCATGGGGCAGTGAGAAACGCGCGGAATTTTTCGGATTGGAATACTTGGAGTAGTTCAAGTTTTCAAGGCCCTCAGAGACGCTTGCTGGGGAATTGGGAGGTAACCGCATGGTACCAATCCACCAGCGTTGCCAACCTTTGAACTTAATGTAGATGTAATAGTGGTGCCCTAAATGGTTGTAGCGGTCGCTACAGTATGAGCTTCGGATAATAATTCAATAGTGGCGTGATTCAATAATTTACAAATTCAATAATAATATAAATAGATTTAATATGTATCAAAACTAAAGATACGCTGTAAAAGAATACTACCGAGACCAAGAAAAAGTAATACTAACTGTTTTACTCATAGAGCATATTTTTACCAGAGCATATACTTTATATTTGTGATTGTTTGCATTTAATTGTAATTACCAACACTTTTATAATTGGTGGGTGGCCAACACCGACTCATTTCAGAAATGTTCGAGTTTCATGTTCAGAGTGGTTTTGTTCGATTAAAATTCAACGATTCATAATGTTTAACACCGGTCTCATATAAACCTTGGTCTAATAATGATTCTAAATAATCATCTTCAAGTTTCTTCGATTGACAAAAAAATATTCTTTATTAACACTTATTGTTAACAACTCAACTTGCATTTTCATAAAGTATGTTCACTGTTTCCCATAATGAGGATTGACATAAGTTCTTTAAGTTTCTATATTTATATCTTCTTCTATTTATATATTAAATTAAATTAATGAGGAAATGTAAAATTTTCAACCAAATGTCCAAATTCGATATTATATGAAACATATTTAACAAAAAATTGAACCGACTTCAAAAAATAAATAACCAACTCACTAAAAAGTTAAAAATAATCAAATTTTAAAATAAAATATGCATTTTTAAGACAAAAAGAAACTTTATTTAACCTATCTACTACACTTATTTTATATACACACAATTTAGCTTAATACCTACCTAAACCTATTTATTTATTTACAATATTATTTGATCTACTACCAACTGATCATTTTCAAGTCGGTGCCTAGCAACAAAGTAAACAGATTTTGTTTTGTTCGTGATTTCATTTTGTGTATATGTCACAAAATTATATTATTATTATTGTATTGTTTGCGTTCGGCAACGACTTCAGCAACATGAATATATAACTAGAACTGTCAATATTAAAATCCAAATGTATTTTAAAATATTAAAAAATAATTTGTTTATTTTTTATAAGAGATGTCTAACCTTGCATAACTATTATTATAGAGTTATTTTCAGTATTATTAATTTTGTTTTAAATTATCATTATAAATAAACATTGCCAATGGGCACATAAAACAACGAATTTTAAGCAAAAACTTGAAATAATTTACTTGATTACAGTTTGATATTAACATATGGATATATATTTCTGTCGATCGTGCTCCATAATGACGATTGTTTTCCAATTGACGAGACCTATTGATTAATCGATTTAATTAATATTTTATTATACGACCTTTATGGGAAATGAGTTTTTCGCATTAAATATTCATTTATAATCAACGATTTTATATTTAATCGCTATTTTATTACAGGAATTGATATTTACTTTCCGATATACTAGCCTGAACGTGAAATGATTGTGTATGTGAGGAGGAAATGCGGTACGCGTGCTGAAACAGATGACATATCGTGTTCAAACGTCTACAAAAACATCTCCTAGTATTTCATTAGGTGCCGCACGTAATAAATACTCTGACGTTAATCTTGTCTCTATTAGAACGTATCGGATTACATAGAGAAAAATGATTTAAACATTCCATCGTTTGTTATGAATGGTGTTTCCCAATGCAAACGTACCATATATTTTGTTTATTGACGTAGACCTAACATTCCTGTTTAGAAAGCACGTTTATTGACATTAAAAATTAAGCCTTGATGAAGACCGTCGGATGCTGTTAAATCGATAAGAATTTTCCTGTATATAAATAAATAAACAAATACGGGAACTGTGAATTAATTTTCAGTTTTTTTTTCGGTAAATTTAAGACTTATAGTGAAAAAACCTGCATACTTTATTATTTCACATGGCTCGACATAATTCTTTTTCGCTATTTGAATCTTTATTGATAAGTCAACCAAAGGAGCCTTTTAGTTATACTTATAAAATAGAAGTATTGTTAGAACAGATGATGAACATTGTCTAATGAATATAAGGTGCGGAACTCTCCATTTAACAGGTATGTGTCGAAATTCGGTATTTTTTCACATTCTGAAAGAGAAATTTTAGGCCAAATAAATTATATTTAAAATAGTTTTTTTTTATTTGAAGCTTTGTGTGAAAAATCGATACAAAGTATTTTATTTCCAAGTATTGCCCATCGATGGCCGCTACTTTTTTCCAGCTTCCAGGCGAATTTTACAGGTGACTTGAAAAGTCCCCGACCTACCATAGTAAAACACATTTTTTTGGCAAAATTAGTTTTTTTATTCAATATAATTTCCTTCAAGGGTGATATACTATTTATAGCGGTCCTCTAACTTTTCGATACCATTTTTGTAGTAAGATTTGTCCTGTGCTACAAAATAGGTCTCGGTTTCGGCGATTACATCTTCTTTCGACGAAAATTTCTTCCCAGCGAGCATTCTTTTGAGATCTGAGAACGGGAAATAGCCCGCTGGGGGCTAGATCTAGAGAATACGGTGGATGAGGAAGCAATTCAAAGCCCAATTCATGCATTTTTGCCATCGTTTTCACTGACTTGTGACACGGTGCATTGTCTTGGCGAAGGCGTTCTTCGGCGATTTCGTCCTTCCAACGGTCCAATAACGCTATATAATAGTTGCCGTTGATGGTCTTTCCTCTTTTAAGGTAGCAAGTAAAAATTATTCCATGCGCATCCCAAAATACAGATGCCATAACCTTGCCAGCCGACTATTGCGTTTTGTGCAGTCCACCTGGATGACTGTCGATCGGACTTCGGAGTGAAATGATGGAGCCATGTTTGATCCATTGTCACATATCGATGCAAAAACTCGGGTTTCTTACGCTTGATGATCTTCAGACATTGCTCCGAATCATCAACTCGTCGTTGTTTTTGGTCAAAAGTGAGCTCGCGCGGCACTCACTTTGCACAGAGCTTTCTCATACCCAAATATTCATCAATGATATGATGTATACGTTCAAGTGTCTGCTATGTCATTCAATTTCAATTTACAGTAATTCGAAATAATTTTGTGGATTTTTTAAGGGTTTCGTCGGTAACAACCTCCTTTGGGCGTCCACTGCGTTCACCATCTTCGCTGCTCATTTCACCACG
This sequence comes from Rhynchophorus ferrugineus, assembly GCF_030347505.1. Lineage (NCBI taxonomy): Eukaryota > Metazoa > Arthropoda > Insecta > Coleoptera > Curculionidae > Rhynchophorus > Rhynchophorus ferrugineus. The sequence goes on along the minus strand of NW_027472583.1, from coordinate 26,807,186 downwards.
TCTAAACTTAGCATACCAATCCTTGATGGTTGGTTTTCCTGGGGTAGTATCCGAAAACTCGGTATCAAGCCAAGATTTTGTTTCAACTATATTTTTTCACTTCAAAAAGCAATATTTTATCAATACCCAAAATTCCTTTAGTATCAATCAATACATATACTATTTAAACAGCTTTTTATTTATCAAGAATTGTTATTATAACCTATTTAGCGACGTGTGTACATACATACACATAAGTTATATACATTTCATCAAACTTACAACATTAAATTGATTAGTCACTACATTGATCATAATAGGTATTTCCGCCCGGTACAGCTTTCGCTGCTAAGGGCCGTATGTAATAATTGCATTATTATTTGTGCTTCTTCTATTTTTAAGAACTTCATAAATGAGCAATAACGGTTTGCAAATATATTCGTTCTTAGACTTATGCTCTAAAAAATAATTCTTAGAATATTTAAGCATTTTGTCCGCAGGGAAACATTGATGACTATGAATATAAGAATATTTTGGTAATATTTAAACAAATAAATGAAAGTCTAAATAATTTTGCAACATTAGTAAATGGGCCGTGGTATTTATGAATCTTAGAAGTGATGATCTGACTTGACGATCCACGATTAAATGCTAAAAGAACTGAATTTGAAGAATTTGAAGATCTGAATTGAAAGTAGCTAGTTGGAATAAGACAGAAGTCATACAATCTCCGTTCAACATTATATTACGGACATTTAAATACACCAAATTAATATCTCTTTTCAGAATTTTATGATTAAGTATGCATTTTGTAATTTTAATTTTTTTATGTTGTGCAAAGTTGAATATACTGCGCTTTCCTCTGTATTTGCATAACTTCAATATTATTAAGGAACATATGTACTCATAAACTTAGTTTTCTAATAACCATAAGTAATTTTCATGCTAGTTCATACATTTACCCAGTTTGGACTTGTTCAAAACTTGTCTTCTAATTGTTTATGTTTAATATTTAAGAAAATATTTCACAAAATCTATATTTGTTATTATCATTTACATTGATTATTAAATATAGAGTAAAATAAATATGAATTAGAAAGTGAAAGTGATAATAAAGTGTTTATAAATTCTGTAAACTCATTTTATCTCATTAGCGGCGAATTAATTATAACATCTCAATAATCTCAACAAGCGTCATTATAAGACCATCGCCAGTGCTCGGAACTATTCTCCACCCCTTTATCAATGCACTGCTATTCAATCAATGATCTGTTGCTAACCAATACTTAGTTTCCTATTTTTAATCTTTTTTAGTACTTTTAGCTCATGTTCTTCAACTCCTGTACGTACTTACATTAGATAAGGTGGCTTTAAAAAAATTCAAAAATTGCTCTGATGAAAAAACTTTTTTTTTACATTTTACTTTAGATTTTCCATCGATGAAAGAGCATTGGGAAAAATTGGCTGCCAAAAATTTATTGTACTTGTTGGATATATCTATAAGAGATCGAGACATTCATCTTGGATATTAGTGAAGGGTACTTTAGATCATTTAGCATCTGGCCATTGTTCAGTTCAATCGTGCCATTATCGACTGCCCAAGCCTCGTCTTTAAGGCAAAGTCCCGGGAGTAACCAAGAAAACGGTGTTTTTTGTTAAAAATTGGCTTTATTGATCAACCTAATCTCCACCAAGAGCCATACAATCATTCCAGCGTCGCTCTAACCTTTCAATACCACTTTTATAGAACGATTTATTTTTTGCTTCAAAATAGGCTTGTTTGATTCCAGAGTGAAGTGATCCATGTCTTATGTAATGACACATATGGACGCAATAATTCCAGTTTGTTACGTTTAAACATGGCCAAACATTGCTCATAGTCATTAGCATATTCTTGTTTTTAGTCAACAGTCAACAAACGCGCTACCCACTTTGAACAGAGCTTTCTTATAGTCAAATGTTCATGCAATATAACACCAACATGTTCTTTTTATATCGTTATGATGTTAGCTAACTCATGCAACTTTACTTTTCGATCACCCCAAACGATGTTACCACCTTATTTGGACGTCCACTGCGTTCTGCATCATTGGTGTCTCTTCGACCACATATGAAGTCAGCAAACCTTTGATTGTTGTTCCTGATGGAGCGGAATATCCTTATAATACTTTTGAAGCCATTGCTTCGCTTGAAGGGTATTTTTTCCCATCAAGAAGCAGTGTAAAATTAAAACACGAAATTGTTTTTGATCCGTTGTTTTCAAAATAACAAAAGTACTGTCACTCTTAGCACAATAACTCACAAACTTATGTGTCGAATATCATGATATTTTAACAGCTTTCTTTTGAGGTTAGTACTAGCTGAAAAAGTGGTGGATACAATAAAACTGGAGCCATCTATGTGTGTGGCCCGGGACTTTTCAGCCCATGTATTGCCATATCAAAATATTATATATACATGATTTGAGGCATTGTATTACAAATACCTAAAATATTTAAAATATCTTCGCTATTTAACACAATTTGACACCTTCATGATAAATTCCAATATTCCTGTGGTATTTAGTGAACCGATATTGTCCCAGTCGCAGAGATTAATATTTACCACCTGTTAAATATTAAGGGTTGTGGTTATTGTCGAAAAGAGCAATAATGATCCTTACCCTCTAGATAGTTCCATCTATCTGAAGACCAGTTTGTGTTATTGTGTATAATTGTTAAAAAACAATTGACATTCCAACAAAATATAAAGAGACATTTTAAATAATAATAATATTTGTAATGTACACCGATCAACAAAACTTATTTACTTACTTATTCAACTCATCATGAAACTTCTACAGTTAATTTTATTATCGAACATTTAATGGATCCTAACAATTTTCCATTCAGAATTAGTTGCATTCAATTAATTTCTACTATTACATCCTATGCACGTTTATAACTACTATACAAGTCTACGGTACTTTGTTTTTTGTGATCATAGGCATACCAATTGTCTTTTATTTACTAAGTAATGGTAATATTTATTGAATTTGTAAAATCACTTTGTCACATTTCTGTTTTGTAGTAACTGCCTTTCTTTCTATACTCAAAATAGCATTAATACAATTTAAACCCATCCACATTTTTCATAGCGGGCAGTCGCAATAATTTAGTTCCGTTCTCATTTCGTTCTATTTTAAAACTTATTTTAAACTTAATTCTTATTTTAAAACTTTTACGATACCAATAGGCATACAAATAGAAATAAATATACTATATAATAACACAAAACGTGGTATAGCCAAATGGTGGAATAAATGTAGACAAAAAAGTAAATAAAAGTAAAAAACAAAATTCTAAATTCTATGTGATTAAGCATAAGCTCCAATATCTATTACAAGTACTTTAAAACGAATTCATAGTTCTGGTAGTATATTTTTCACATATAGAATAATATTTTGCTCTTCCGTTGTCAAATTGTTTTACAGGCGTTTGATCTTGTATAGATATCAGTCCGAAATCCAAATTACATCCCCAAGATAGCCTAGTCTTTTCGTAAAAAAATGTCGCATGACAGGAAGAGACATTCTCAATATTTAAATCTACTTCAGTTGTATATTCTTCTATATTCTATATCTGTGCATGCTGCAGATGGCCAAGAGAACAACAAAAAAGTGCTTGCAACATTTGCAGATGATATAGTCATTATGGTAATATTGTAATTATGAAAATAAGATAAATATGTCTACTTGAAACCACATAAAAGCTATAAGAGGCAAACAAGAAAGTCTACAAATTGACTAGAGACTGAAAAATATAACATAATAGCTGTAAATTTGTTTATATTAATTTTGAATTTCGAATAAAAAAACAAAAATGTATCACTTAAGAGATGCCCAATTCTTCAAATAGAATCAGCGAAATATCTCGGCATCTATCTCAATGATCAGTGGAAATATTACATTCAGCAAGAAACTGAGCAGATTAGATGAGGGGTGTCTTTATTTTGTTTTCGATATTTTAAAAAATATATTAAATCTTGATATATATTTATATATAATTAAAAGATATTGATATATTGGAGGATAAAAAATAATCGATATTTTTAAGAAACAATAACAATATTGATATAGCGGCCCAAATAAATATCGATATTCTCTAAATCTTGTAAAAAGTAGGCATATATTTACTAAACCTTTAAAATTGAGTACCAAAATACAGTAAACTTTTAAAATTAAGTAAAAATTTTAAAGATTAATTAAAATTAATTTACAGGTATTTTATAATATTTAAGAAATATCTCCTTTTATCTTTTTTTTTTGTGAAACAATATCGAAATATATCGGCTGACAAAATTATCGACATATAGGTATGTGGGTCAAAAAATATCGATGTAACGATATACCGATATTTTCTCGGCTTCTCTAGATCAGACCCAAAATTAAAAATCTGTACTGGTTATTCGGAAGATACTCCTAACTTGATCTAAGATCAAAGAGTCATTATCAGTCATTAACAAAACCTATCAAGCTAACCAGTAATCTAATGCTGCCAAAACAAAATTTTTTAATTGCCAAGTGGAAATTTTTATGCTCCATAATCAATGAATAGCTGCACAATGACCTCGAAATCAAATAGATCTATAAAGTTATCCAATATTTCACCGTAATACATGAAGTTGTGGAAGCAATACGAGCACTGTACAAAGCGCAAGAAATCAGAAGATTGAAACCAACCGTATTATACTAACTTGTATAAACTTGTAACAGTAGTTTAAGTTTGTCTAGTTTAATTTTAATATGATAAATACATTATGGTATATTTATATAGTGTGTTTCTATTAAAAGATGTCATGTTAAAAAATAATTGTCGCATTAACCAACTCTCCATTCCCATTTGAACAGGTCTATATACATTTCTGGTCTAATGTTTCTACAGAGATCAGGTGTAGTTTAGGGGGCTAAGAAGCCCTTCCACTTTCACTGGTGCAATTCCCGAATTACACGATCGCCTTGATACACGACTATTTTTTCTACCACCTAAAATTCTTTTTGATTAATTTATTAGTTTAAACAAACTGTTTGTTTTGAAAAGTGTTTGGCATCTATTTGATAATTATACAATTTCATACACCTATATTGTATGCTCTTCTTGTTGATAACTAGTCATTATTCGCAAAAACTTAATACAAATACTTCTTACTACACTTAAAAATCTTTTTTTTTTACCAGCTAGGACTTATTTGAACTGAAACTACTGCTTAAGATGGGCTCTGGTTATCATGGTTATGGTAATTAATAACCACCCCCTATTTTTTTTCTGTGACATTTTAAGTTAAAATACAATTTACAATAAAATTAGGGAGAAAAAAACGCCACAACGGAGAATATTTTTGGAATTGCCAAGACCAAGAAAATAATTGTTAAATTCATTTCTATATTTGTGGTTGATATTTACATTTATAACTCGTTCTAATTTGTTAAAGTCATAAATTGAATAAACTAATTATATAAGGAAGATTTTAGAGGGAATAGATGGAGCGGTATAAGCGAAGAGTATCCGAAATTTACATGGAAGGTTCTTTTTAAACCCGCTCCAGATAATTTGGTACAAGCAACCCCTATAAAAGTTAATAACCGAGGCCTCATTTCTAATTTTACAACAGCCTGCGCCTGCTTTCAGTAGAATTTCGCGTAGTTTGGAATGATGATGGCGCCCAGCATGTTCATCGCTTTACAACTATTCCGCAATAGTTTTGAATCCATATAAAATCCTGACTTGTTTATTACGATACCGCCCTAAAGTTCTTGTTTTGTTAATTATATTATATTATCAGATATATATAGTATGGCCCATCTGCCGGTTTCTTTCACATAATGTTGTGCGAAACGTGAAAATGTGAATTATTAATGTAAACAACTGTTAAACAACCTAACTCAACTATTAAATTCGATAGTTTTGACTATTCTCTGTATAAAATAACAGTTTATCGATCAGATCTTTTGAGCTATTCAGTATATGCAGGCTTTATTATGGAAGTCTCAAAATGGTGTTTTCAATGTTCATTTTTTTGTTGTTTCATTTGAAGTAATTTTCTGTCAAAGCCCATTAAATGCTTTTGTGAACTTATGGTGATGTTTCTTCGTCATATCCCAATTGTTAATTTTACTTTCAACGATTTAAAGTCGTGAATTTGATATCAATGACCAATAACAAATTGCAAGGCTTATTGGACGAAGATCCAGCTCAATTTTTCAGGCAGCTTAGCTGTCGGTGAATTAACTGTGATCGCATGTTACAAAAGAAGAGAAAATTGATCGACTATATCATTTTGAACAGTTTCAATATAGCGGCTTCACGAACAAAGTGTTAGATTGGTTCAGAAGAACTATCCCCATCGACACTGAACATGAATATTAATGGTGATCAAGCCTTGGATATGGTGAAATCAACAAGGTACGTATCACGAGCTGATAAACCCGAATGAAACTGTTGCTGTAGATTTCTACTGACACGAGTTGCAGAAACTGAATGATGTGTTGTTGCAATAAAGACCAGCAAGAGCAGGTAAGGGAGGCAAAGTAATACTCTTGAATGAAAACGGTTGGTGACACGTTACAAGAATTGTAAAGGATACAATGTACGCGCCCGAACGAGAAGTTTTGCTACAACCAGCGTACTCACTAAACATAGCGCCTTCTGATTACCCTTTGTTCAGATCGCTACCGCATGGCTTGGCGACACACTGTTTCGAATTGCTGAAGAAATGTGGAAACCTTTTGTATCGGATTGTAGCCAAAATCAACATCGTTTTTTCGTTACATGTTGGGAAAAATGGAAAAAAGTTGTAAAAAATTATGGAAATAATGAAGATATTTCCCTTAATATAGAGATTTTTTTCTCAATATATGCGTTTCGAAGAAAGTGACGAAATAGTAGTTGAATAACTATTTTGTGACAATATTTTTAAACACAATTGACAACATTTTACAAAACGAAGGGTAAAACAGTCCACTTTTAATCTGTCGATCTAAAACGCGATAACGTTAACAATATCGAAATAGAAGAAGCATAAAAAGAGAAACCAACATAATACTATATATAATATACCCATATAATATATTGTAGCAATACACAGATTACATAAAACTCTGAAGATATGAGGGTCGTTTAACAAGTCTTTAGAAAAAAACCATTTTATATGCTTTTCTAAGGGTCTATTCAACTAGTTCAAGCCAACAGAGATTGCTGAATGTCTTCAAAACTGGAATTTGTTTAGGCGATAACCTCATTCGACATGAAGCACCATCTGTCGGGCAATTTTTGTTAAAGTTTGGAATTAAGAAAAAGGCCCATAGCCATAGTTAGCTTTAAGGGTTCGATAACATTACTTAATTGTATATCTAATACCAATTAACCAATTTTTTTCTATAGAATAGCTTAACTATTTGTTTCATTTATCTAATTTTATGGCAGAAACCAGCGTCTAATGTTGTTATTATAATTTTTTTTGTAAAACGCTTCGTTGAAAATAGTAGCTATTTTATTTTTCTAGTACCTATTATCTCCATCCTATATTATCAATATTTTTCTAATATAATGGTATAATTACTATTTCTTTTGAAACGCAATTTACATAAATTGATGTTTTATTTAAAACACTTTTACCTCTGGTATTGTTATAGAATTCAACTCTTTCCTTTCTTCGGTATCTTTTTCTTTCCTCTACGGGATCTGCAGTATACAGATACTCTTTCTCTAGGCTTTCGTGATGACACCTACAAATTAATTTTTCAACTACGGGAAATAATTTAAGAACATCATCGCATATCCTGGATTAATACTTTAGGTGTGAAAAAGATCGTGATCGAAATCTGGAGAAACTTCACAAATGGTGGGAAAGACCGTACTGATGGCAATGAAGGTGATTGGATTAATTCATAAGCAAGAGAAGTGCGAGATAAATACAGCAATATGCATTCCTATTATATATTGCAACTATAAAATTATAATAGCTTAAGCTAGAGTTTACATTAAACTTATATAGGTTTGTATGGTTTAGTTCGCTTCAATCTTCTGATTTCCTGCGCGTTGTCCACTAGTAGTAATTTTCTTTCATGTTTTAAGGTTAAATCTTGGATAACTTCCCAAATCCACTTGATTTCCAGGTCATCCTGCAGTTCTTCGTTACGTAACGATGGGCATTAATCGAACAATTTTGTTTTGGCGGCGTAGAATGACTAGTTGATTTGAATTTTAATGCAAACCCATATTTGCACCCCATACTTCAAATTCGCTTTATGATTGACTGTTAAATCAATCTCTTTGATTTTAGATCAAGTTGATAGTATCTTCCAACTAACCAGTATGGTTGTTTTATTTTAGGTTTAATGTATTTTGCTTTTTGTCTAACACTATGTTTCCTATTTAATCTACCGACAAGATGGATGCCGAGGTATTTAGTCGTTTCTGCGAGAGAAATCGGGCATCTATTGACTGATATAATTAGGTTTTCATTATTTCGCTGCAACGAAAAATTAACTGATTTGGAGCTATTAAGTTGAATTTTCCAATCTTTTGTCCATTTGTCGTTTGCCATAATAATTGCGTCGTCAGCAAAGGTTCCAAGTAATGTTTCTTTTGTTGATGGGATGCCAGCAGTACAGCAGCTACAGGAGATATCTTAAGATGCTACCTTGTGGAACTCCAGCCGAAATAGTTTTAAATATCGAGAACGTCATTTCGTGCGAGACTCTTCTTCCAAAAAGATATGACTCCATCAGATGACAATAGTTACGCAGTAAAAATTTTCTCATTTTGTAGATTAATCCCAAATGTCAAACCCGATCAAAAGCTTGTGAGACATCTAGGAATAACGCAGGGCAGTATTTTTTTTCCTCAAACGCTTTTTCAATAGCCGCAGTTGTTCTGTGCACTTGATCGATTGTTGAGTGGTGATTTCGAAAGCCCAACTTGAAATCTGATATTATTAGAAAGTGTTTAACACGTTTAAATAGTTACTCAAATAATTTTGATATTGCAGGTAGTATCAAAATAGGTCTGTGACATTCGAATTATTCTGCAGGTTTGTCAAGTTTTTTGAGCATAATTATTTGTGCCACCTTATGGTATTCCGGAATGCAAACATGTTTGAGTCTTAAACAGGCATTAAATATATATGTCAACATGATGATTGCTTTTCGTGGCAGTTCTTTCAATAATCTAGGTGAAATTTCATCTATTCCAGGTGCCTTTTTGGGATTGAGGTTATCAATTTCAGTGGCAACTTCCAATGGAGAAATTAGATTCAGATCTATATCGGGTTGAAAACAGGAGATGTGTCCATTGTAGATCCTATATCGTTGGGTTGAAATATGTTACCTAAATATTGAGCGAACAATTCAGCTTTTTCAATGTTGCAATATTAATAAAAGCAGTAAAGCTTTTTATATATTAAAGAAAAAAATTAAAATTGAACGATCTGAGCGTTCATTTCTGCGTGTAAGATCGCGTTTAAAATAACATACCTCTTTTTAACAATTATTAACCATGTCAGGCCTTATTGAATAATGTATTAGTTGTGAGTCTTATCTTACATTACTGTACCTGGCCTTTAATTTCAGGCAATAATCTTTGTAAAAAGGTTATGTATTGAGTAAAAAATATGTTATTAAAATATTGAAATAATTTCTTTAACATTAATAAGAATTTGTTTATATAGCAACGGTTTTAGGTCTTCTGTAAGTTTAATACACGCATTTAGCAAAATATGACGGATTCTGGTTATATTTATGTATACATTTCGGAGAGATGTAAATATCTTAAGCCTTTGTAAATCTGCTCTAAGGGCTGTGCTACCGAGAATGTTATCCAACAATTTTCGATATAAACCATCCCCAACAAGATAAATCCGAAATTAAATCCATCCGCCGTTGTACTTATATATCAGATGCGATTTTCGGGAGAAGGGGAGAGTAGTGGTTGGAGAGGAGTCTCGGTACATCTTATATGAGCTCTAATGTTTGAACTTCAGGACGAAAATTCGTCATTATTAATGCTTGTTTGTTGAAAAATAGTTTTTGATTGAAATCGAAATAAACTAATTTAACGTACTACATAATTTACATATAGTTCAATTAAATATTATTTTAAGCATAAATATTGAAATACAGAGAAAAAAGTCTTTGTTAATGATTTAGTTGAAAGTGTATTCCTCTTTATTTGATATAGAAGAATATAAAATACGTGTAGTTGAAAGGTTAAGTGAGTTTTATTTATTTATTTTTATTTAGTTATTGCAATGATTATTATGTATATATTTTATTTTAAAACTTTTTTTTGTGTTAAATCTAATATAATCTAATCTGTTTTTTAAATTTTTAGTGAGTTAATTATTTGTTTTATGAATTCGGTTCAAGTTTTTTTTAAAATATTTTATCTTTTTTAGTGTTTGATATTTACTCAATACATTATGCCGTTATTTTATTAAGTATTACAATGTATAGCCCAAATAAAAGTTTAGCCCGTATGAGGAAAAATAAGAATAAAGAAACAATGATTGAAGATAACGAACGTTTCAGGCCCTGGGTTCCGTTACCTAACAGATCAATTGAAAAGTCCCCGGCCTATCATAGTAAAATATTTTTTTGCCAAAATATTTTTTTTTATTTAACAGAATTCCCTTCAAGGGTGATATACTGGTTATAATGACCCTCCAACTTTTCGATACCATTTTTGTAGTACGATTTGTCCTTTGCTTCAAAATAGGCCTCAGTTTCGGCGATCACCTCTTCATTCGACGAAAAATTTTTCCCAGCTAGCATTCTTTTGAAATCTGATAACAGAAAATAGTCGCTGAGGGCCAGATCTGAAGAATACGGTGAACGAGGAAGCAATTCAAAGCCCAATTAATGGATTTTTGCTATCGTTTTCACTGACTGGTGACACGGTGCATTGTCTTGTTGAAGCGGCACTTTCTTTTTCTTCAAATGCGGCCGTTTTTTGGCGATTTCGTCCTTCAAACGGTCCAATCCACGCTATGTAATAGTCGCTGTTGATGGTTCTTCCCTTTTCAAGGTGGTCAATGAAAATTATTCCATGCGCATCCCAAAATACAGACGCGATAACCTTGCCAGCCGACTGTTGCATTTTCCCATGCTTTGGAGCGGGTTCATCATGTGAAATCCACTCGAATAGCTGTCGATTGGACTTCGGAGTGAAGTGATGGAGCCATGTTTCATTTATTGTCACATATCGATGTAAAAACTCGGGTTTATTACGCTTCATCATATTCAAACACTACTCCGAATCATCAACTCGTCGTTGTTTTTTGTCAAAAGTGAACTCGCGCGGCACCCACTTTGCACAGAGCTTTCTCATGCCCAAATATTCCTTAATGATATGATGCACATGTTCAGTTCATATATTTAGAGTGCCTGATATTTCATTCAATTTCAATTTACGGCCATTCAATATCAATTTTTTAATGTTTTTGTCGGTAACAAGCTCTTTTGGCGTCCACTGCATTCCCCGTCTTCGGTACTCATTTCACCAAGTCTAAAGTTAGCGTACCAATCCTTGATTTTCCTGGGGCAGTGTCCGGAAACTCGGCATCAAGCCAACTGTTTGCTTCACCTGTATATTTTCCCTTAAAAAAGCAATATTTATTTATAAAAAACATAAAATGTTGATTGTAATTCTAGCAGCGCCATCTATGCGCCAGGTCGGAAACTTTTCAAATGACCTGTTAGTTTAGGTGATCTGACAAATGTTCCAATCAAATATCTGATTATTTTAGATAAAAAATATGTAGAAACATTATAAGTGCTTTTGAAATTTGAGGTTTTCCTCGGCTTATCCTCCTCCCTCCAAAGATTCTGACTTGATTCCAATGGGAAGTGCACTCTTTCAATAAAAAAAGAATTTTGAAAATCGGTCCATAATTGACGGAGAAATTGGCGAACATAAATTTAAAAAAATATATACAGCCGAACGTAGAACCTCTCCCCTGAAGTCGGTTAAAAATTCTTACGCGGTGTAACTACCACGGCTTCAAATGTAAACATTATCGTCAAAAGATATATAAACATTATATGCCATTCATCTAATATGTTTCTTCCGTGCTGAGCGTAGGTTTAAATGACTCCATTATCAGATTAAAATTAACATGATTTAATTTTAGAGATCAGCGCAGACGAGCGATACATAAGACTGTTTATCACTTGATGACGGGGTGGATTTTGATTTCGTCCTTTAATTATTCACAGTGTTCTTACGCGGCGCATATATTTGTATAATAACGGGGCGGCCCCTCTTTTGTTGTAAATCGAGATTTGAGGCGGCAGATCGCAGTTTAAGGCTTCGTTTACAAGTAAACAGGACGCAGGGACGATGCCGAGGTGGTATTATCGAACTAATAAAATTTAATGGGCGCTTCTTAAAAGCCCCCCGGGTCGTTCCGACAACTTTCTAATGAATTTAGGTATAATCTAAATAGTAGCGCGGCAGAGTTCTAGTTAGTCTAACAGCTCGTTAAGATTAGCTTTAAAACTTTCGCAACTGTCGTACGTAACGTTAGTTTTACTATTGTATTGGCTGTTGAAATCAGCACATACGCACAGGTCGTTTTAGTTGCTAGTTGCCGACGTATTTACCAATTAGTCGTAATTATTCGGCGTTTGTTAAGGGGGTTAGGTGGGTTTCAAAGACTAAACAAGTGTAATTTTGATATATAAAATTAAATATTTCCTTAAAACAATTTAGTAAATTAAATATACATAAAATTATTCCAATAAAGTACCCAATGCATGTCATAGATGACGTTGCAATTTATAAAAATGTAAAATTCGAATTGCACATGGAGCGGATTTGTCTGTCTGGTTGTAGTAGTTAGTTTCCTAGTTAAAAATAGACAGAATACTGTCTGATAGGTCCGAAAATTAAAACAATATAACGTTGGATTCACCAAAAGGAAACTGTCCACATACGAAGCAGGTAACCAACCAAGATCACCTTATTCGAAATAAAATTTATAAAATTTATAAAACAGTGAGCAGTCTTTTCGATATAGACATAATTTAATACAATTATTTCTGAGAAAACTGTGGGACACAGAAAATGTATAGTAAATGCATAGAAAATTTAGGTATATGCAACTCTTAGAGAAATGTAAGGCATCGCTTCCTACACTATTAGGAAACATAGGATTTAAATGGTATAAAGGTAACCCACGAATGAATGTTTTTAATCTTGGAGCGGAGTTAGAGTTTTCTTCTATGCTTTTCTGACTATGGAGATGTCAATCATAACATGTTTCTTCTGCCTTGATATGAAAATCAGCTGTAATAGACAATGTATCAAACCATACTATATTGTTGAAAAAGATCCCTGCAAGCAGATCGACAAAGGCTGTATTTGATTTCGTTTTATGTAATTTTCTTTTTTATAAATAGGTCTGAAAAAAGATACTCTGTAGATTAGATGTCTGAATAATATGAGTATTACGTATTCCTCCCTATTAGTGTATATTCAATGGAATCAAATTGTTATGGAGTGTGACAAAGAATTATTACAATGGACATGTAGGTCGAGAATGATATATAAGCAAGAACTATTTGGATATGTGGAATAAATATTGTCCACAATAACACTTTAAGAAAATGACAAATTGTGAACTGGTATTTAATTAATTTGAATAGTGACTCAGAAAGTGACAATGACTGAATGAAACTTTCAGGATGTGAGATTATGATCAAAGGCTGACAATTATCAAAACAGGGTGTTAAGTGTGGAAACAACTAAAGGTGAGATTATATAATTACATTGAACGTATGCAGAAAGAATGAATATTAACTGTTTTGCGAATATGACAAGTGAATTAGAGAGAATGTGAAATAATGATCAACACTTGGTGTAAAATGCACAGAAATAGTAAACATACAGTGATATCAAAATGATAAGAACTAAACGTAAACAGGTAAATATGCTCTCTATTGAAAGCAAAATACATTTAATATGTGTTGGCATTTAGTAGACAGATAAAATTAGCACATGAATGAAAGGAAAAAAATTGAAATTAGGATTTTTGTTCGAGTTCTGAGTAGTCAATTTTCAGAACGTATTGCCTCGTAAAGTAAGGTGAGATAAGAAATCGTATGCTATTTTAAAAAGCATGCAAAATTTGAACAAGATCTGTTGCTAACTTTTTGAGAAATCATGTCCAAAAATAAAGTTTTGAGTTGAAATAAGATGTAAAACTATTTTTAAAACATACATAGAATCATCTATTCAGACACCATAAAGTAGAGCACTTGCTGCAGCAGCAATATTCAGAACATCCTTTTGCTCTTTTGCCTGTGACAAATTCTTCTCGGGTCTCAGCGTCAGCTAATTTTCGGCTATAAGTATGTGGTACCCTTAGTCTTTTTTTTTAGAGTTTTAGAATAAAGAGTGAGTAGATTTCTTTCTCCATTGAGATTCATTGATCTTGCATTAATTCAATGATAGTACAGTAGAGAATGGGATAAGATTATGTTGGAAACTGTCTATATCTATTTTCTATAAATAACATTTCTTTATTTACATTAATATATTTTATATATATTATCAATAATATTTATTAGTGTTAAGAGTTCATTTTATTTTTTCCAATTTCATTATATTAATCCAGATATTTCAGTATTCCTGCTTTGTTAGCGGTTTTCCTCTTTTCTGCAACACCTCCCTGACAGTGTTACTTTTAATTCTTATTCCCAGATATTTAATTGAATATACTCGTTCTAAATTTATATTTTGATGTTATATTACTTGTGACTCCCCCATCTTTCAGAAAATGTATTTTATACAAATCAAAAATAACAGTATGCATATTGTGTCTCTAAATACATTATAATTTCCTTAGTATTTAATAATCACAATCAAAATTCATGTTGTGTAGCTGGAGTAATTTAAATGATAGTAATTTAAACCGAAATAAAACTACAAATGCTCTCTCTGCGGTTTGATTGTTTCTGGTTCGAAAATTGGGATGATGGACGACATCAAAGGGATTGGAAATGAAAAGGGAATTATAAAGTTTATTTGCAGATTCGTCCCGAAAATGCAGGCAATTCGATTTTTAACGGCGATTTTTAAAAGCCAGGCCAAACTGAGGGTCCACCGAGACTAGCCTATCGATTGTTTAGATGCACATATGATTTATACGATGTATCATTTTTGCGATGATATTGATTTATTAATTAAGTTAATTATTATTTCGATAAACGTATATATTATATAAAACACTGTCTGACAAAAGTAATATAGAATATTTTGCCTCCATAATCCTGAGATAACGATGAACTGATGATTTTTATTTCTGTTGATCCAGTTGTTTATTTGTTATTTTTTAAAATCTTTGATTTTTTTTAACCAGCGATAATGTTACAGAAATTTGAGCTTTTATTTATGTACTTAATAACTTTTAACAATAAGTCAAAATATTTCCATAGTAAAATTTTCGTCACAATATATGTCTCACCACTCCGGAGGCAGTCAAGTCGAAAGCATTGTCCCCAATTTGAATGATTCCGGTTGATCGGCATACCTGAAATCAAAACACCAAGTGTCATTTTAATATATATAAACGTGATTAAATTAACTAGAATCATTAAAAAGGTAATAAATAACATGTTTTGAACACTACTTTTCAAATTTCATGATTTTTTTAAACATTTTGAAGTTTTTAATTATTAAATCTTAAGAAGATGATTCCTTTGATACTAATGCAAATCTGCTTACTGCACACTTGCTTCAATTTTAGCTGGTTTCACATTATCTTCATGATGCATACAACATCTCATTATCACAAATATTGGTTCACTTTTATCAGTTCATCATTCATTCATTATTTTAAGTTCAACGATTATGGCGCCAGAGTGAAGACATTTTGGAGTCAGTCGCTTAATTCGTAGATTCAATAATTTCATGGGCCTCTGCTCCTAGATATTAGGTCTACAGTTCTATTCGTTCACGTTCAATGCACACATTTTACAGCTCCTCGAATTTCTTGGTATTTAAACTTGTTTAAATTAATAGAGCTGAACCATTTTCTTCAGTTTGCCGCCATTTGCACCAGGATGAATATTGGAAGGGTTTACTATTAACTTCAAAAACAAACAAGTTCAATATACAGCAAATATACAGTATAAATACCTAAATCAATGCTACAAATCATGTAACAACACGTTGTACATGTTATATATAAGTGTACATGTGTGTATCTGGTAAAAAATCGTCAACACATCATAATAGAACCGACCCATCCCACCAAGTGCCCAATTAAGTCTTTAAAAGAGATGATCTTCGAGCTGTTCTAAAATTTCGTCAATTTCCAACATTAAAAAACACTTTAATTGCATATTGTATAAAATATACAAGTAAAGAATATTCCAAGAATATATTGGGTAATGTGGGTATTGCAAAGTTACATATTTGCAACTTTTTTTAATTTTTAACTCAATTTTTAGCATACAATTGTTTACCTAGTGCCATTAAAAATACCAGAAATTCTAATCAAAATAAACATCAATATATATCTTCTGACCCTCATTTCTAACAAATACTATGTAGCCAACATTTTCACTATTTGCTGCTTATTCACCATCTTTTTACCATCAATACTTAAACGATATAGTAACTTCTAATTACAATTGCATTTATAATTCCATCACGTTAGACAAAAAGCAAAACACATTAGAACCAAAATAAACAACTATACTGGTTAGTCGGAAGATACTCTCAACTTGATCTAAAATCAAAGAGGTTGATCTATAAGACAATTATAAAGCCAATTTGGACCTATGGGGCTCAAATATGGGGTTGCACTAAAAATTCCAATCAACTAGTCATACAGCGCTGTCAAAACAAGGTTCTTCAATTGATTACCAATGCCTATCGCTATGTAACCAATGAAGAACTGCAGGATGACCTGGAAATCAAATGGATTTGCGAAGTTATCCAAGATTTCGCCTTGAAACACGAAAGAAGATTACTAAGTCATAATAACGTGGAAGCAATACAACTGCTGGACAGCGCGTAGGATGTCAAGAGATTGAAGCGAACAAAACCATACGAACTTATATAAACTGTATACATTTAGTGTAAACTATAGCTATAAGTTAATAAATAATAAATAATTATAATTTTATAATTGAAGAATACATACTGATGTATTTTCTCGCACACGTCTTGCTTGTTAATTAATCCAAGTACATAGGAAAAGTAGTAATAAGTTAATCGTAAATTAAGATTGTACTAAGCGTATCTAATAAAGATGTTATAAAAAAAATTCATAATTCAGTAACCTCCAAAATTTCTAAGGGTTTAAGTTAAGCTGATCGCTACCCGTTTAGTTATTTTCAATAAAATTTTTTCTATTTGCTTAATAAACCGTTACTATGGGTGTTGCATATGTACCACGTGACAATTCATTCTCGAAGAAAACAACCAAAGTCCGCATTCATAGATCGCTTTAAGCCTATTATAATTAAAAGTATTTTGATTCCATCCAAATTTTTATCGTATTCAAGCCGTGAAATGATTTATCAAGCTTAGGTGTTCCCAAATATCTGATAATTATGACTAGAGGCACGTTCAGCAATTTCAGCTCGCTTTTGATAGGCCTACACCCTGAACTACGATGCTTTTGTCCAATATTCGGTAAGTAAGAAAGAGGTGATTCTTCAAATTCAACTTAAACTTCAAACAATAAGAAACGGTAACTTTTAGAATCCAACTAGGCATTGGGATTAATTCAAATGTGTTCGTACTTAGTTCGTACATAGACGAAAGCTTATATGTATAATATAAGCTTATATTATATAATATACACTTAAGTTTATATGTTATTATTAGAATTCAAAATTTGGAGTCTATCTAGAGAATACTGGTAATTGAACAGTTAAATAGCCATGCGAATCATTAAATAAAGGGTTTTTCATTTGGATAC
Source organism: Rhynchophorus ferrugineus (assembly GCF_030347505.1). Lineage (NCBI taxonomy): Eukaryota > Metazoa > Arthropoda > Insecta > Coleoptera > Curculionidae > Rhynchophorus > Rhynchophorus ferrugineus. The sequence goes on along the minus strand of NW_027472583.1, from coordinate 26,789,237 downwards.
AATGTTTCTAAATTCATAAATTTGTTATTTCATAAAGTGCCGTAACTCAGTCTTGAAAATGATTAAGCCTTATTACCCACGACGCAACATTTCGACCGTAAAAGTTCAAAAATCGAGGAAAATATAACACGATTTAAAAGTTTCGAACGTAAACAATTGTAAATTGCCATAAAAGAGTTTCCTAAACGATGGAAGTTGCTGTTGTCTATATCTTATACGACTATGGTGTACGTAAATGTCCTGGGGAAGTCAAAAAGGTCCTTTTTATTCCGTAAGAATGTCGAAAATGGTTTTGCTTCACCAACTCCCCTGCCCACAAAATCATTCTTATATCGCATTTTATGACGAATTCATCCGAGAACTGTTACTTTTTATGTAATGTTTTGGTGTAATCTGACGGGAATAGGGGAGAAAACTACTGAAAGATAAAAAAAAACTACGCCAGTTTATAAAATAAGGCAATATAATTGTCTTCTATATTTTATTCTTTAGAAAATAAAACATAAATTTAATATATAATTTTATATGTTTTTTTATCATCAATTATTTTTATTTATTTTATAATATATATAGATAGTAAGAAGGAAATTTATATTTCGATTTTGTGTTAGTATTTCTTTTATCGCTTTGACGGTTGTCGTCATTTCGCGACTATGAAATAGTACGGTGATGATATAGGGGGGACGGGGACAGAAATGGGGACAAACATGGGGGCTAAAAGTATAAATAGTGTATATATAATTTAAAAATGAATACAAATAGAGGACTACAAACACAATCATAAAGAAGTAGAGGTTCTATCCAAATAGCACACATCAGCACCCATACCGAAGTGGTAATGGTTATTTGGTCAGTAACACTAAACTCAGCATAGGCTATATTCTATGAAGAAAATCGATTTATCGTAGAAATCTGAATAGTTTGTCTGTATTTTCTCCTGTTAAGGCATTTCTAAAATTTTGCAGCTTATACTTAGTTCTAAACTGTATGAGCTGTGGACAGTCGTTCAGTATGTGGTACACAGTAACAAAACTCACAGTGAGCAGGCGGGCTCGAAGTCATCAATTGATCGTGCGAGAAACGACAGTGGCCCAATTTTAGTCGATTCAAAGCCACAACATGGGGAAGGAACGCGAAGGGAAGGAACGCGAAGGGAAGGAACGCGAAGAGAGGAGAAAAATCAGCGTTAACCTCAAGGAGCCTGTTGTGGTTGGTCTTCTGGGCCCAACGACGTTGTAGCTCGTTATTTATGAAACGAGAAACGAATGGGATAAGGTCAGTATGGACCCAAATCTCCGTGATGGGGAGGGGAGAGGAGGCTGCCGATTTAGACGAGCTGCCCGCGTGCTCATTTTCCGGTATATCAACGTGAGAAGGGATCCACAGCAAAATTGTCCTGATCCCATTCATATAGATGGTACGGATGATTGACAGTGAGTCGGTGACCAGCGGATAGTTGAACTTCTGTTCAAGGAAACATTCGAGAGCATTTCGGGAGTCGGTCAGGATTAGTCATTCTTTGAAGAATTGTGTTGTGATCTAGGATAAAGGTTTGAATATAGCGAAGAGTTTAACGGTCAATACTGAACCCTGTTTAGGGAGCTTGAAACGGAATGCCCGGCTGTCCACCAAAAATGCACTGCCAAGTCCGTTGCGAGATTTGTAGCTATTGGTATATATGTGTTTGCGGCCAGGGTAAGAGTGGAGAAGTTCACATAACTTGGACCGAATAAGGTAAGGACAATGTTGTCTTTGATAAAATTGATATAAAGATATGTTTATGAAGGGGATAGTGAAACTTCAGTGAAAGTAAATCACTACGATAAGAAAATGGTGAGGTGGATGTAAGACTGCACAAATTATTTGCTGGAGAGAATCGAAAAGCACCCAGCGATATTTTGAAAAATGTGGAACATGATTTTGCGTGTCATCCTTGCGCAGGGGCCATGCGAACGTTCTCTGTATCGATCCAATTTTAGTATATGTACCGCTGAAATGAGTACTTGTAGTGTACTAGTATTATTATTGTCATATTAAGACCCTTTCTTGTGTCGTTTGTTTTTTGTTTTGTGTTGTGCTGAAGATAAAATTGCAAAAAAAAATAAGGCATTATGGAAGTTTTATGGAAGTCATCGTTATATTGAGACACCTTACTCTTACTCAGACGTACTGCAGTATATGTTACTTTTGTGTTAATATTTAGTCAGTGGAATTTAATTTATTACAAGTTACGATTCCAATAAGTAGTATTTTGAGGAAATACTTAAGCAAAGGTGCCTTATGGGAACTAGAATACGAATATTTGATTTTAACATATGCAGAACTATATTAATTCTTATTAAAAATATAGAATAAGCACTTGATATTGGTATATAATTATTTTTTTATTTAAAATATTGGATTATATTTTCATATTTCTAAATTTTTTAAAAAATTCTTTATAGCTGTAGAAATTTTACTGTGTTATTGAAATTTATGTTTAATAGTATCCACAATTAATTAAAACAAAGATGCACAATAAAGGGTACATACTTTATTTGAAACATAATTTCAGGCTAGAAATATGTTAATATAAACAGTTACAGTAAGTACAAAATTATGTTTTAAATCACACCATTCAAAACTCAACTTGAATTATATTGAAAATTATATTACGAAATGCTTTTATATCAAAACAGATATTATTAAACTGTAGGAATATCGTCCGTTTCCAAGGAGATAATTCGAATAATTCTCCAATACAATATGACAATACAAACTAATCTGATGCTGGCTAGATTGCACTGGGATTTGGAGAATTCTTCATAACACAGCATATATTATAGCATCGTATATATTCTCAACATAAATTCTCTATATAAAAACAGCCAAAGAAACAGCATCAAGTGTAAATCTTAACAACAACCATATAATTTGTTAAAGTATATGTTTGGTGGTTTGGTTTGAGGTATAAAATGGAGCGTGCAATGGTTTGGATATATTTGTTTAATGAGAAATGGTTTCCTCATAGACTCAACAAAGTTGATATCCAAGGGAACTGAATTTCGAAAAAATCGATGAAGGCATTTCAAACACCATCTTGGAAATTGAATTCTAAAACTGTTATGAAGATTGAAAAACATTTGCATAAATGCATTATTTCTAGGTTATACTGTATGTTATACTAATGTTATCATTTTTTCTTAAACGGTTGGTGATTTCGAAAAATTCTATGGTTAAGGTTTTTTGGGATCATAAATGACCTATCAGGATTTTATCATCAAATACATTGGCTTCAAATAGATTTTATAATTTTGATTGCTTTTTATTAAATAAAATGGTTCGACGAAATTACATATTTTACTAAAAAGTAAAAAAATACAAAACAGGTCAATTGATAAGTATCCGGCCTGACACCGACCTGATAGATGGCGCTACTAGAATTAAATTCATATGTCTTTTAGTTAACCCTAACCCTCAAAAGATGCGTGTATAAATTTGACAGCTGCCTGTCGGATTATTAGTTTGTGTAATTATAGTACTTATAGTGTTTGAGCTGTCGGATCTTTAGTTTGTGCATTAGAGCATTTTAAGTGAATGAACTTTTGTTATTTCGCGTTTTGATAAAATATTGCTTTTTGAAGGGAAAAAATACAGTTGAAGCAAAAACTTGGCTTGATGCCGAATTTCCGTACAGGAAAATCAACCATCAAGGATTGGTATGCTAAGTTTAGACGTAATGAAATGAGCACCGAAGACGGTGAACGCAGTGTACGCCCAAAATATTTTGTTACCGACGAAAATGTTTAAAAAATCTACAAAATGATTCTGAATGACCGTAAATTGAAACTGAATGAAATAGCAGACACTCTAAATATATCAACTGAACGTGTACATCATATCATTCACGAATACTTGGGTATGAGAAAGCTCTGTTCAAAGTGGTTGCCGCGCGAGCTCACTTTTGACCAAAACCAACGACGAGTTGATGGATCGGAGCAGTATTTAAAGATGATCAAGCGTAATAAACCCAAGTTCTTGCCTCAATATGTGACAATGGATGAAACATGGCTCCATCATTTCATTCCGAAGTCCAATCGACAGTCATCGGAGTGGAGTGCACACGATGAACCCGCTGAACAGTCGGCTGGCAAGTTTATGGCGTCTGTATATTGAGATGCGCATGGAATAATTTTCATTGACTACCTTGAAAAAGGAAAGACTATCAACAGTGACTATTACATAGCGGACCATTTGGAGGACGGAATCGCCGAAAAATGGCCGTAGTTGAAGAAAAAGAAAGTTCTGTTTCACCAAGCCACAAGCCAGTGAAGACGATGGCAAAAATCCATGAATTAGGCTTCGAGTTGCTTCCTTATCCACCGTATTATCCAGATCTGGCCCACAGCGACTATTTCCTGTTCTCAGATCTCAAAAGTATCCTCGCTGGGAAGGAATTTTCGTCGAATGAAGAGGTGATCGACGAAACTGAGGCCTATTTTGAAGCAAAGAATAAATCGTACTACAAAAATGGTATGGAAAAGTAGGAGGTTCGCTATAATCAGTGTATAACCCTTGAAGAGATTTATGTTGAATAAAAAAAACTAATTTTTTCAAAAAATGTGTTTTACTGTGGTAAGCCGGGGACTTGTCATTTAACCTATTATATTAAAGCTTACTAAAATCATAGGGCTGATTGAATTTTTTGCCATATTGTTGTGTGTTTGTTTTGTTGTATGTTTGTGACATATTGAATAGGTAAATATTTCAAATTTTTTTCTAACGGTAAATAGGTCTATACAGTCTAAAAGTAACACTAATGAATTTTTCTGAATATTCTATCTAACTAATCGAAGTTCTAATAGGTCTAGAGAGAGTCCTGGAAGAACCAGTGAAGTGGAGCCTGTTAATTTTATTCATTCTACTGACAATTAAAGTAAAATTATAGCAAACGTTAAAAATTATAAATTTAAAATTGTTATACGATTCACATGTTTTATGAAATGGCAACTGAAATTTGTGAAACCAATGCTCAAAGACCGCAGCGTATGGTTAAGGAAAATAAGCTTGGAAGAAAAAGGACGTCTTAATCCTGGATAACACAGAGCTCTAGAAGAGCAGATAATTTTATAAAGGTAGAAGTAGTATAAGGCATAATATACTGAAGCTTGAGATATTTTGTCATGTACTCACTATAAGTTATATCGTTTATCCCTCCAGAGAAACCTATTTGTAATTATGAAAATCGTAATTTTTTTTATTGTTGTTAGCCAATCTGATTAAACCCAATATTGTCTCCCAATGCGTCTCTTAGTGGTGGAATTAATTATTATAATATATTATTGTATATTGTATAAGCACCAATCATGGAATGCTCAATATTTTCAACATGTATTATTTCTGTCGTTTTATTTGAAGAAATATGTTATCGAAGCCCATCAAACACTTTTGGAAGCTCATGGTGATGTTGCTCCGTCATATCCCAATTCTCAATTTTGCTTTTCAACGATATTGCCATGTAAACCAGAAAAATTATATAAAATATCTATTATTTATGCATCTATTGAAACGAGTTATGGATTATTTGAAAAATGATCAGAATACATGCAAGTATCTTATAATAAATACTAACAACCGATGGATTATTATTTGGGAAATATACCAAAATTAAAGTTTAAAGTCCGTTCTTAGCGTAGAAAAGCTTTAATTGACAACACAATGCCTAAATACCAGCTGTCAGACAGTTTATTGTCATTTCTCTATTTATTAAAAGTGAAATAAACTTAATCGCATTTTCTATTAATCCTCCATCCACGTTACTATTAAAATTTTAACCGGATTCTGACGACCACTCACTGCGAAGTTACGTTTTCTTTCGGTGGAGTTTATTAAAAGCTGTTTGAAAGTTGAATTGGAGAACGTTGAATAAAAATTATACCATCTTTTCTATTCGGAATTCAATTAAAATCTAATCTAGGCGGATGCTACGTCCCGACGGGCCCCCCTAGCAAATTCCTATTTGAATTGTGGCGGTTACATTGCAATCAAAAGAGTGTATTTAGATGGAAAAACTTAAATTAGAATGGAAAATGATTTTTCCCATTTATTTTCTCTTTCTCTTTTAAACGATATAAATATATGGTTAATGGTCCTTATTGATAGATATAAAATTTTGTTTTAGCATATGTATTTTGAAATTCGAGAGTTTAGTGTAAAAAATGGTTATGCATTTATCATTTGAAATTTTGTCAGGCAAAAAATTAAAATTAAAAAACAAACCGTTAGTTAATATTTTCTTCTACCTTACGGATAGCGTACGAAAACTTTGATGACAAAACGTAGAATCAGTCAAGTTAATAAATTAATAAACATATTTACTTATACACGGGATTGACAAAATAATATGCACACTTGAAATATACATAATATTTATTTATTAGTAAGTTGTTGAGCCCACATAGTGAAGTGTCTGAACAGTTTTTACTGGAAATTTGTCTCATTATGGCATCAAACCATTTGCTTATGACATCTACCATTTGCTTCAATAGTGTTAGAAATGAAAATCTACTATCTGCTCTAAAACTACCGATAACGGATCAGTTACGTTGAAATCTGAAGATTGTGCCAGCTAGAGAATATATTTATTAACAATCTATGTCAGTGTTTAATAGCAATATACTAGTTATAGTAAGAACTTCATCGTTAAGGATGTCGAGGTATTAATTAGCAGTATACTGGCCAGTGATGTGAATGAGAGAAAACCTCCCTCTTTCTTGACTGTATGAAGCAGGTAGTCTTAATCGTAGTCTTCTTCTGGAATTCTCCATATATAAATCCAGTTGTTTGTATATATTAAGAAAATATATAAACTATGATTTATCAGACTATAACATATATCAAGTGTCCAAGTTTAACAATCGTTGCACCAATTCTTTGGCAGCTTTACGTTGTCTTCCTGTATAAAGGGTTTCGTAATCGCGTCCTTCCCATTGATGGTAGCTTTGTGAAACTTCTGCCTTACATGTTCTTATCGAAACAGTTTTACTCAAGTGAGTGTTAAGTTCCGTGGTAATTTATGTTGTCTGGTCATAATATTTTTAATATTGGCTTGTCTCTGTCGATTAACTTTAGGTTTCGTTCACTATTCTCACTTACTTACTGTCGCTTACTATAAATGTTATACAATTCAGCTGCTTTCGCGACAAACGCCCAAAAATACGTTAGAAATACCATAAAGCGATATTCAAGCAATGCAAGTACAAAATTAGAGTTTACACTCTTTTTTTAATATAGGATAATCTGTAAAGCAAAAAATATAAGTGGTAAGAAAAATGCAATGTGCTAATCAGTTGAATCGTGATTGATGCAAATTGGAAGAATTAGAGGAAAATCAAGAGGAAAAGCACGATTAATAATAATAGTTCAGAAATTATCGTTGAAAGTGTGTGACCAGTGTTGGACCTATTCTACCTTATGCGGCAGCTTAAAAGAAATATTTAGCAGATATTATTTCAGAGAACTCTAAAAACTAAAAAGTGTTATAGATTCGATTTGTTTTGGTATCACTCTTCCCAGTTAGTTCTGAATAATACAATGCATAATAAACATATTAATATTTTTATGCAATCTATGCAATAACCAAACTCAAGGTAATTCTCACTTAAGACAGCCGTTCTAATTGCTTCCAGAAGCAGTTTGAAAAACCTTAATCACAAATATTCCACAAACAACAAGAACTTAGATGTAAACTTGTGCCTAACTTCAAGATGATGGCTATAATTCATGGTAATAATGATAAAGTATGGCGTATTATTTACGAAACAGCTGTTGTGTCGAAAAATTGTAGCAAATGTTTATTTCAATACATTTTATTTTGTTAAAGACTTATTTATTCTGCTTTTAATTTATTTTAAAAAAGATATAGTGGTTTGTACATTTTTAAAATGGATTTTTTTAATTTAAACTATTTATTTTATAAGTGACATGTCGAAAATCGCTTCATTATGTGAATTGTGTGAAATGTTCTATTCTAAATTTGGCTATAAAGTCTATATATGTCTAGTAATCAGCTTGGAATCTACGCACTTCACTACTATGTCGCACATTTAGCCGATTAGCAAGTACATTACATTACACTAGCACTATTTCAAGGTACTTGACAATTCATTGAAGTATATCAAAAAAAAAAAAGAAAAAAACTCAGTTATGAAATGGAAAGAATTCAGTTATGGGGATGTTTTACGAGAAATAATATCAGCATAAGTATTTCAGAATAATACCCTGAGAAGTATTATGGGTACCTTCGATACTATTGGAATAATTATTTAATCTGAAACTCTTGAATTCCAATTGTTATAAAATATATTAAGAGACCCGAGGAAAGACTTCATTCTCATGTAAACACCGAAGTGTTGCAACTCTAGGACAACACTAAACTAGGATGCAAAGTTAAGAACACCAAACCGTGTGATCTTGTGTAGTAGTGTAGGGAAGCGCACTAAATGGTAAAGACGCTATAAAGTGGTATTGATTTTCATTTTATTAGAGATTCAGTCAGGGCTAGTAGGTTTTCCTAATTAAGTAGCTACTTTTAAGTCACTGTATAGACAAATTATAAGTTAAGCGGAAAGGACTATTAATAATATGTAAATAAATATAAAACATCTCTTCATTAGAGACATAGTACGTAGCATCGACAATTGCACTCAACACTTTGTTTTTAAACCGCTGAATTATCGCTAAGTGACGAACAATGGTCTGATAACAATAAACCCAAGCGTAGAGATCATGGGTTAATCAACACTCGTCATCGATAAAATGAATTCCAGATTCAATCTAGCTATTTGGTAGGATCAGAAAGAGGGTCTGTGGTTTACTATAATCTGGTAAAACCAAATGAAACCATAATCCCATGTCCATCCCATCAATCAATCATCCATGTAATATATCGGGATAAGAAAATCAAGTCGCAAAAATTTTATTTCCTCATCAAAAAATAAAGAGAAGTACCTAGTGATCGACAACATAATTAATAACTAATTATTTCGAACGACAAGAAGAATGATAATCTTAAAATAAATGTTATTCAATGAAAAGTAACCAAAACTACGGATGTTTTGATTAACTCCAGGTCGTAATTTATGCCGCTTTATCAAATATTGACCGTTATAATTATGATCGCACAACGTTGTCCGAGGTTAAATTAAAAATCTGAATTAGTAATGGCGACATAATCCGCATAATACAAAATAAAATGTAAATTATTACCAGATTGAATGAGGTGCGAGCCAGCGATCGTATTTTACCGAAAACGTCGATACATTTATAGGCCAAAAGTTCCTCTGTAGCGGGGGATGCGAGGGCGCAGATACATCGGACAGTCCAAGCGGATTACCGATTATAATGCACTTTGTAAATTGTAGATACATTTTAGCAATACACAAATTATAACGTAAATATTGTTCTCAATTTGATAAGGCTTTGTTCTTTAATAATTAAAATGATTCAAATGACATTCAAAACTTGATGATCATGAAACTAATTTTATGGATTCATATATTTTATACTTTTCATCGAATATTAGGAAATGTGTAAAATATTGTATTTCAAAGTAACCTGATAATCAATATAATCCTAAAATAACTTTTTCAATAACTAATATATAATTCGATTCCATTAAGTGTATCGAACCCGTAATGTAATTTATAAAAACTATATTTATTATTATACTTTGATATTTTTTTAAATATATCGATATATCGGAGGAAAAATAATATCCATATTTCTATTGCAATAAGCAGGAAAAATATCGATTGTTAAAATTAAGTACCAATTTTAAAGATTTATTAAAAATAATTAATAGGTTAAAAGTAATAATTAAAATGCTTAAGAAATTTCTTTTTCTTAATATTGAAAAATATCGTCTATATATGAAAATTTATTAAGCGCTTTGTAAAATATAATTTTGTAATTATGAATTCTTAAAATCTCCTTTTTACCAACGAGTGTTTATCGACTGGACCTACTGTTTAATGTGGGATCCGAACCATGATCATCGGCATTGAGCCTAGCGACTGGCGAATGACCAACTTAGAAATCATCCCAGAAGGCATCCAGTCTAACCCAGCCTGGTTACTGACATGACTGGGATCAATTTTCTTGTCGGATTTTGCACTCTTGCCTACAATGGACAATCACAAATATTAAACCATCACAAACATAAATTTATGACTATGCTCCAGCAGGATTTGAACTAGCGACTATCGTAAAGGTAGATGGATCGCCTTGTCGCCTTTACCAGTACGCCAACCAAGCCGGCATAACCAATAATTAACTACGATCTATTTTAATTCAAGAAAAACCGAACACCTTAGCTCTTTTGTGCAAAAAGTCTAATTAATGAACAAGATTTCATATGATGATATAATTGATGAATTTGAGGTTATAAAACGTGGTAAAAAGTTCATGTACGACTTTCATAACTTAATTGAATTAATTGTCATCATCAACAAACAACATTTACTTTAATAGAAATATCGTTCCTAATGATTTTAAATTGTAAGCGCAATAAAATGTTTAACAACGTACCAAATGTACATTATCTTGTATAAGCTATGTTTTGTAGGCTGTTTTTAGGCGTACCTTAACCCACCGTATAAATGGTACATGATCGAGATTTTCTCAGCTCAAATATATACCCAAAAACTATTTCTCGTGTAACTCAAACATGAGTTATAAAAAAGGGTAGTTTCAGTATTTTCTTCATCAAAAATGAACTTTCTCATCACAAATACGTTTAGTAACTATACTGACATGTAGAAGATCGCTTGAGTAAGTGATCTGCTGTACATACTTATAATCTAAATCTTATTCTAGAGACTATACTAACTTATTCTAAGTTCTACCCTAACTTATTCTAAAGACTATTCTTACTTATCCTAGAGGTTATTTTATCATACTCTTTGTATCTATTGTTCAGTTCATATGGTAGTTTGCGTTTGAGCCTACGCACTTCACTGTCATCGCGCACATTTAACTGTTACCACACAGTTCACAGTTAACTGGCGAGTGCATTGGGATGCGCCCGCAGTATTTCAGAGCACTTTGCACTAACACTTCAAATCACACTTGTTATGAATTCTAAAGGGATATAGCGCTGAATTAGTTTAAAAGAGACGTAATAAAGGGCATCGACGATGACTCACAACACTTTATTCTGACCCTCTGGAGGATATCTATGTTAGATTTACTATTAGTACCCCACAGTTCAATATCATAGGTCCAAATGGGCCTTAATATTGACTCATACAGCAAAACCTTCTTAACTAAGGATACTTTAGATTTACACCCTATCAAACAATATATTTGGTTTAGTTTAAGCCCAAACTGTTTGCGCTTTGTCACTATATGTTTTTCCGTGTTAAGCGTCGATTAAAATGCATTCCCGGATATTTAACATTGCCTGCTTGGGGGCAATATCATAATTATTCATTTTTCTTGGAGGACAACTTCTACAAAGGGTGAATGTCACTGTGTAGATTGTGTCTCATTTGTTTTGATACGCCATGTTTTCAATCACAATTCTACTTTGTTTAAAAGAAGTTGGCTTCTTGCAGCTGATACTGGATTCTTGTATGATGATAAAACCGCTGTATCGTCAGCATATGTTGCAACAGTAGTGTTGTTGTTGTTGAAGTCGGTTGGTCAGCTTTATACAGATAGTAGATATAACAATGCACCAAGGGCATTGTCCTACTGAACACCTAAATATATTGGATGTGGATCAGTATATTCGTCATTCTGTTTTACAATAAAATGCCTGTCTTTGTGGTATGATTTCAGTAGTTAAAAGTGCGTATAAGGCAAAAGCTTTTCCAATTTAACCTGCAGTACTAAATATATACAATACTAAATGAAAATATATTACTTTATGTAAAGAAATGTCAAAACTACCGAATTTAACAGTTAAGTTAGTTTGTTTACTTGGCATTTTCTCATCGCTCATTGAAATATTCGCTCAAGGATCTAGTACAAATATTTTCTTATTATCATAACTTTTGTTATGTTACGGTATGTGACATTGAATGAAACATAGATCTACTCCACACACCTGACTCAAAAAAAGTCGTCAGCTGAGAAGACAGCTGCTAGGGAAAGGCGTCCAAAGCGTCAATAACATGTCCTACAAAAATGGCATCTGCTTTGTATAATTGTTATTGAAGAAACATTTTCCCGAAATCGAATATTTATTTAGTAAAATACTGAATTTTATTAAAAAATTAAAAAATCTCTATATATTAGCTATCCTTTTTCATGACTCACAGAGTATATTACTAGAAATTTTGCTAGAGTCATTATTGTATAATAACAACGAATATCGCTGCTTTGTATAATTGTCCAAAGAATAATTATGCATAATATTCGGTTGCATCAAAAAAGGCTTCCATTTCTTCCGCTGGTTCGTAAATGGCGATATTAAATTCGAAATAACGCTTATAAGGTCATCTATTGCTCGGGGTGATTCAGGAATAGTAATCGTCTTATCCTACGCGTTCACGCACACACACAAACGCCCCGAAAGAAAAAAAATTCACTTCGGTCGGTAGCCAGTTACGTATGTAAGTCGCCATTTCGAGAAACGTTTACATGTGACAGCACCGACCCGCGCACACGCGGAGATGAATGAAAATGTAAATGTCACCGGTTTACGTAAGGACCGTGGCCGCATAAATCTTCGACATTTTTTTAAAAGAAATCCGTCTGCGAGGCGAAAGGGTCCGATGGGAAAAGTTGTCGATTGATATTTGCTAATTAAAGATAAATGTTTTTCGGTGGGTTTCCGTCGATTGTATCTGTTATTTTCCGAGTTGTCTCGCGTCGTGTGTCGGGCAAAAATTGAATGGGTTCCGTGAATGGGAGAGCCCACGCAAATTACACTTTCTTTCTGCTTATTCAAATTAAATATTGTTAATTAAATAGAGTTGAGCCGAGTTCAACGACAGCGGCGTGCCGGTGTTTTGTTTTGTCGTATTTATTAACCTCATTACGATAATAATAATAATTGGTTATATAATTTCAGTAAAAGCGTACATGAAAAACCATTTTCTATAATGTATTAAGGAAAATATGTTACGGGGTTAGAACAGGAACGTATAAATGATTATAGATTATTTATTAGGTCCTTGCTTGTATATTTGATCAGCGATATCTATTGGTGGAAATACAAAGTATCAATATAAACAACTTAATTAATTAACTGTTAATATTTTTAACATGACTCAACATAAAATAACAGTTTATTATTTAGTATTATTGAGTTATTTAGTATACCATTGCATTATTGGCATTCATTACTTTTATTATTTTATTTATTGATAGCTGCCACTGAAATCTAACAAACAATTTTGGAAACAAAGTTCGAAAGCAATAAATTTCAAGATTGTTTGGACAAGAATTCACCTGAAATTTGAGAAGACATTTCATATAGTTTAGCAGGAAAATTAGGTAGAAAATTGCTTACCACATAAAAGTCAATAGCTAATCCAAAGTGACGTCTAACCGAGTTTAAAAGGGAACACTTTGTTGTTATATTGCTGTTACAACATGGTAAACAAAAATTAGAGTAGATTAGGCTCAAAGTCAAGCAACTGTACTGATTAAAATACTCTAAAGTGAACCTTTTTGGACCTATGTTGTGCGAATATGGGGTTGCACTATAACATCAAACAAAGTTCTACGATTAATTACCAATGTTTATCGCTACGTAACTCACGAAGAGCAGCACAATGACCCCGAAATCAAATGGATATACGAAGGATATGCCTTAAAACATGAAATAAAGTTGCTAAATCACAGAGACGTGGAAGTAATAAATCAGAAGATTGAAGTAAACCAAACCACATGAACATGATTAGTGTATAAGTACATTCTTAACATTAGCTTAAGTAGTTTAGTTTTATTTAATTTGGGAAATACATACTGATTAATTTAGTATTAATCTCGTACTCGCCTTGTGTATTAATGCAATTACAACAAAACAGTAATAATACATTAATTTGTTAATTAAAATTGTACTAAGCATATAATGTAAAATGTAATTAATTTAAAAAAATATTGTTGTTATTGCATATATCGATGACACTTGAAAATATTTAACGACGCAATGTTGTGAAAAAGTCTAACTTAGTAAGTAACAGACGCAAAGGTATCCTCTTGCATAACAACAAGTTGCAAGAGATGTGATGGTTTGTGTGCACACTGTTGCAATTCGATTGGGAAGTTCTACCAGATCCAGCGTACTCATCAGAATAGGACCTTCGGCTGACACGTGGATTAAAAGTCCAAGCGTTAAAGCGCGAAAAGCACAAAGAAGCACAAAATGAAAGAAACTACAGTTTTCTCTTTCCACCAGTGAAAACCTACTCTGACTCTCTCATGTCCACCTCATCGTACAAGGTGTAAAGAGTATCCTTGATATCTCAAGATATTTAACCAACGGTGTGTATCCTCATCTTTGAGACAGCGGGATAGCTATTGTTAACAGATTTTACGATAAGGTTTTCAAAAATATTGAGTGTATAAATAAGTTTTAAAAGTTTTTTATATCTTGAACTTTTTCCAGACAAATGTATTTCATTTAAAAAACTCATTTTCTCTTTTTACGTTTTTAGATTCTCCGTACAAATTAGTCATTAATTACCTTACTTTCTGTTTGCCTCAATTTATCAACCATTATGATTTAGTTCTATTTGGACTATCGATATTCGAATTTTCCATATTTGTATACAGTTGCCCTTTTGGTAGGTTTTTTGTTGTTGAAGTCTAATTCACTCTCCTTAAGCTGTTAAAACTACTATCAACAACTTTTTTTGCCTAAGGTAATATATTCAAGTTCTTCTAAAAAAATCAATCATCTGCGAATGTATGTTTTTTTATAAAAATAACTCGTGTTACTATATAAGTCAATATAAAGGTAAATCTCGAATAAATTAAAAGAAAAACATATGTAATGCTAATACAAGAACGCCAATAATTGAAGGTTGTGTTCTTACTATATGACATTTTATGTTTGGCATTTTCATTTTACCTGACTTGTGGTGTCCTTTATGTATGTAATTTATACACCTAATATGAAGACTTATTTATATACCCAATAAGTTGCAAAAGCCACGATAAAACTGAAAACAACGACTAATTCCGTCAATTTAAAAGCACTTATTTAGTTTACTCAATAATTATTGTTACCTTCCTTTTTTTGAGGAATCTCAGTTTCCATAACATATCCATTTTCTTTAAATGGTATACAAATATGTGTTTTGTACCAATTCAAGTTATAACCCAATTCTTTCAGGTGACTTATAATCTATTATAATATATTGTAATCTAATACTGTCAGAACAAATTTATTGAATTGTTTATTAATGCTTTTTCTGAATTATATCAACGTAGAAGCAATATAACTGCTGAATAAAGGGTACGAAATCAGAAGACTGAAACAATCCAAACCACAGCTAATATAATGCGTGAATATGTGCTAAATTCAGTTTAAATTAATTTAACTTATATGCATTACGTATTTGCCTTGCTATTTATATCACACCAACAGCAGTAATTAATTAATATGTAATTAATACTATAGTAAGTATATCCAATGTTATATTCTGGGCGGGTTAGTAAAAAAACCAGGTTACAGACTCTGTAGATAACTCCTTATACGATACTAGAAGAATTAGCCTAGAAACTTTGTCTTAGTGGTCATCTAGAAGTTAAAAAAAATGGAAACTCGTCTAGAAAAGCTTCTACTTATCTCTATTATCTTTGGTATTTATTTCACAAGGAATATATATTTATATCCAATAATGAATGTTGTAGGAAGTGATGAACCGACATTATTTGTTACCTATGTTCGTGTGTTCCTTAATGTAGCGATAATATAATATAATGAAGTATCAGTTTAAAATACATTGTGTTATGTAGAAGGTAGTTTAATACAAAGTAGGGTAATACAACCCCACTAATCAAAATATTTTTCACATTCTATAGAGATCTCAATATTTTATAATTCAATAATTTCCTATGTTGGGCTATGAAAGATAAAGATAAACCGGAAGTTTTCTCTAAACTTTGAAAAACAGTATTTAATCTGTACCCGTCTGAAATATCCGCAACAGAAGAAAATAACATAGTTGCCCTTCTTAACTCTGTTTCAAATGGATTTGCCACATGAGAAATTTACTGTTTAAGGAAGTAAAACAAACAATACTTAAAGAAATCAATGTTAAAATATGTTCCTGTTCCTTCTCCTGGATTTGACCTAATAACTGGAGGAGCTCTCAGGAAAGTGAATCAAATTATAACATTCATATTTAATACCATGCTAAGACTTATTTACTTTCTTAGCACTTAGAAAGTGGCTACCTCATAGACAGACATTTTATTGTCAAATAGAGTGACGAATTCACTGACCTACACTCAATATATTCGGGTGTTCTTAGCATTTTATTATAACTACTGTATACAGCTGACCTACCGACCTCAATAAATACTACTGTTGCAATATGCTGACGATACCCAGCCACAGCGATATCAGCCACAAGAAATCTCCAACTTCATCTTAACAAAGTCGAATTGTGGTTGAAAATGTGGCGTATTAAAGCAAATGAGACAAAATCTGCCCATGTGCGGGATATCCCCTTAGAATCCATAACGAGTGTGAGCTTTCTCTGAAATACTCTGAAAGACTATTAGTGCATGCCAATGCACTCGCCAAATAGTTAAATATGCGCGATGACAGTGAAGTGCGTAGGCTTAAACGCAAATTACCACACGAACTAATTAATAGACACATAGAGTGAGATTTAATAATCTCTAGAATAAGTTAGAACACTCTTTAGAATAAGTTAGGATAGACTTTAAAATAAGTTAGCATCGTATCTAGAATAAGGTTTAGATTATAAGTAAGCAAATAGTTTCCTGTCGACTTGGTTGACGCTATGGTCAAGGCGACAGGACGGTCCTCCTATTGTTGCGATAGTTCGAAATCTACTATGGGGGTATGATGGTAAATTTATGTTCGCGTTTGTTTATAATTATTATTGTCCAAAAGTCAAGAGTGCAAACTCCACCAAAGAAAATGATCCCATTTACAGCAGCAACCGGGCTAGGTAAGTGCGGATGAGTTATAGGACGATTTCTAAGTTGGTCACTAGCCAGTGGGTAGCCTTAATGCCGAGGACCGTAGTTCTGAGCCCACGTTAAGTAGTAAGTTCAGTCCTAATAATTCTTAGTTGGCAAAAAGGAGACTCTAAAATATATAAACAACAATTTCCTTATTTTATATAGTAATTCAAAATAAAGTTAGATACTTTTTGTGGAAACATTAAATAATTTTTTTAACCAGTTTTTATATTTAAATGTATGCAAACTTCAATGCTAAATTATCAACGTAGGTTGTATTCTAAATGATTTTTATGTAGAGCTATTCGTTAGACATGGCCGTCAGTCGAGAAATCGCCACAACATATTACCTGTATTCGGGTGTTTCCTAGAATTTTTGATAAAACGCAATTTAAATACACCTACCATATATTTAGAGTTTTATTGATTCATCGCATAAATCGCAGACGGCCTCACTGACTTTATTACCTTTCTCCCATCTTTGCGCGTAGGTGCTGTACAGTTAACGTTCGCTGTTTCATTTAAACGCATATGCACAGACGGACTATTTATGTGTACGACCACGTAATCGGACGTTTTGTAACCCACAGAAAGGCATTCATATTCAGCTGTTAGCCGCACGTTTCCTTATCGATCTGTATCTAGGTTACTGCTGAGTCCTATCGGTATTAGTGATATCTCTAGACGTGTTAACACCACCAATTCCTATACCTAACAATACCCGTGATATTTCATACAAATCGTTACCGGATTTCTGACTTATGCATTATATATTTTTTAAATGCTATAATTACTAAGATCAAATATTTATTTTTACAGTGAAATCATATTGTTTGTTTTAGGGATGATGCAATTAATTAATTATGTTTCGAAATTAGAAACGATTGTTTAACATGTTTCAAATAATATATATTGTGCAAGAAATCTAAATGATTCTTTTATAAATCCAAGGCTTTATAATCAGAAATGTAACCTTTTATTTATATATGTTGCATGTAAATTTTAAAATATTGCCGACGCCCAGAAAGTGTGTCCATTTCTAATCAATATGCTACAGTTGGTGCAGCAGAATTTCAAATATTTTGTCAATAAATCTCGCCATTGTTGACAATCAGCCGCAAACGGTCAGGTCTTGGAAAATATTAGTTTCTTATTCTGATTGCTCTTTAGTTTAATCTGATGAACTCCATGAATCTTCTCCCACTTCCGTCCAAAAGGTCAATTGAAATCTTATGCTGTCGTTTACCTATGACATATTTGAACTATTATAAATTGGATTTGTTTTCAACTGTGTCAACTCACTGATTGTCGCAAATTAATTGAATAAACCCATTAATAATATGAGATATGCAAAATTTCATTTAAGCGTCGAATTTGAAAGGCTTCAAAATGTACCAGCGTTCAAGTATCGGAGATATGCAGAAGAATTGGTAAAATAAACGTTCGAAAGAATCGGATTCAATATTAATCCTAATATATCAAATCTTCCGTTCGCAGAATTCCAAAGATGTGAAAGCACCAGCAGCTTGACCGATAGGGTTTATTACTTCGGTCGTAAATGCCACCTTCTTCTCCTATATTACTGATCTCATGAATTTGAACTTCGGTATTTACTTTAATTGGACATCGTTAAGATTTACAATAACAAGTTGACAATACCTTGGCCATTTCTCTATTCACATTAACTAACTTCATTTTTCTGTATTAAGAGTATCAAAAGTGTGATTATGTTTCCGCATAGTGTCATTCTTCTATTATCCCATAATTTCACCATAATATCCAATGTGGACAAGGTTCAAGAAAATAGCATTAATGTAGATGAATAATTAAAATTATATCTAAAATATGGAAAATTCCGTTATTTTTAACAGACTTCAGACATTCAATAGCCAAATGAATCCTGTATATAATGCAAAACGTCCATTAGCATTCGATGATACTCACCAACATTTTATTTATATAAAATAGATAAAATGCTTCAATTGCCCCAAAATTAATAATAATTATTAGGAAATATTTTAAAAATATTACTATATTTACGATATATAATATAATATTGGTGTTAAACATGGTGCAAAAAAACAGATTGATGACACTCAGTAGTTGAAACAGAAACTTCTGATGCTCTTTAAGATCAACGTCTGATTATTTCTTAATGTTATTAAAGTTCGACTAAATATTTATATTTTTAAAATGCATTGACCGTATAATTGGATATATTATTATACTATCTTGCTTTTGACTCAACAAAATAGTCGCAATAGAAGAAATTTAGTTTTTTTTTCTTGTTCCAGAATGACCAGCTAGCACCAAATGGTATTTTGCTGATGTCGCTTTAGGATCGGGATAGTGGAGTGTTTGACCCGTTGTGGAGACTCTAAGTTATGACTGGGATTGTCGTAGTTGGTTATCTACCAAGGTTTGTGGATGGGCAGAAATTTTATCAAGATGTTGTCGTCTTCTAATGCACCTAGGAAGAACCTTACACTGATCATGTTCGTGAAACTCTTCACGAACGGGATGACTGATTCGAGGAGAGTGTTGACGTTCTTCATAAGCCATGGAGGGATTAAATAACGCGCGGACTTGGATTGGAACACTTGAAGTAGTGCAAGTTGTCTCTCAGAGACGTACCTGTACGACGCCTGTGCTCCGAAGAGGCAGACTCGATGGACTAGCATTTTATACAGAGTCGCCTTCTGGGGGACTGGGAGTTTATATTTTCTGCAGGGGAGTAGGAAGAGAAGACTATACACGCCATTGCCTTTGCAGATAGCGTGATGGATTTGAGCTGACCATTGGAACCTGCGGTCGAACTGGAGACCAAGGTTGATACCTTCTGGAGCCAGGGGATAGGAACTTTATCGATCTGGAAGCTGTGTGGAAAAGTTTGTGGAATCAAAAATCAGCCGTGTACAGGTTGAACAAGGCAAGGGCTAGTGGAGCAGTTTGCGGAACTCCTACGGAGATTTGTTTTCAAGAGGAGACTGCATCACCGATCCTCACTTGAAAGGACCTACCATCCAAATATGAATTATCAGGGAGATTAGGTCATTCGGTAGACCAAGCTTTTTACCTTTGAAAATTAGACCGTCGTGCCAAACTTGGTCGAAAGCTTTGGGAACATCTAGAAAGATGGCTCCAGTTTTTCGACCTTTTCTTAATGCCTGGTGAATTGTTGATGCGACGCGAGCAGCTTGATGATGGCTTGAGTGTTTGGCACGGAAACCGAATTGTTCGTTTAGGATTATGTTGTGTGCGACAATGTAATTATTTAATGCGTTTAATACCGCTTTTTCGGCAAGTTTGGAAAGTGAACTAATCAGAATGATGGGCTTATAGTCAGATTGATTGAACTTGGCCTTCTTTTTTGGAATGACAGCGACGAGTACGTGTTTCCAATTCTACGGGAAATGCTTAAACCTCAGGATAGAGTTGATGATATTGGCAGGCTCTCAAACAGAGTTTAGTGTTGACTTATAACATTAACATTTTAGGAAAGGAAATTTTTTACATTATAAAGACTTTACATTATATTTTTTATTCATTGTGATTTTAGGTAATTTATATGAATTGACGTATTACGTATTAAGTTAACTGTGATATCAAATATTTTAAATTATTAAACAAAACCATTATTGACAAGTGCTAGTATATCAATATATCATAATTCACTTTACTTTAAGTATGTATCAATAAGAGATTTTTACTCGCTCTCCATTATAGTGAACACAAACAAATCTAACTAACCTAACCTATTGAAAATAAACTAATCTAACTCATACCTATAGGTTAGATTAGTCGTAGATTAGTCAGGTAAATGGTGCAATATTTTTTTCACGCTATTATTTTAAGAGTATAAATAATAGAGATAGTATTATATCAAAACTATTATGGTGTAGGAATGTTCGTCGGGTCGGTCAGTCGGTCGAAATATGTGGCTGCCGCTACGATTATTTGTCAGAACACTCACTACTATTTTTGGAAGGAATTTGTACGAGAACTGAAAACACTGGTTGAAGAAATACTGTTTATTTTTAATATTAAATAATACATGTAGTCGACGGGAGAATTGAAAGATATTAGGTTAGGTAGAGGAAGTACGGTAGCGCTGTGGAAGTGGTACTATTACAAGGGGATGGAGAAAAGAAAAGAGAGCGAGACGTCGTCGTGATGGTCTTTTATAGCCTGGAATTGCATGGTATCAATCCACCGGCGTTGTCAACCTTTGTACCTGTTGGTGAATTCGTGGTGGCCTAAAGGGTCGTGGTGGTCGCCACAATGGTTTTACTTTTCGCAAGTGAACTGTATTGAGAACTCTGAACCATACTGTGGTGAAATAATTAATACTTAATTAATATTGTTATCAAAACTCATTATACAAAGTTATCTGTGAAAGATTGATCGGAAATATATTAAAATGAAGTGCATCATGACACCTTAAAAGAGAGAGATTTCCCTATGGTCTTTTATACTATGCCACAGAAATAACCCTGTCCACCAGAGTAGTAATATAATAAAAACGGCTGAAAATCAGTTTGCCATTGTGGCGACCGCCACGACCCTTTAGGCCACCACCAATTCACCATCAACAACTACAAAGGTTGGCAACGCCGGTGGATTGGTACCATGCAGTTCTGGAGTATAAAAGGCCATCACGACGACGTCTCGCGCTCTTTTCTTATCACCGTCCCCCTGTAACAGTACCACTTCCACAGCGCTACCGTACTTCCTTCACCTTAATCTAAGATCCTGTCAATCCTCCCATCGACCACATGTATCAATCGTAAGTTAGAATAAACAACTTTGATTCAACCAGTGTTTTTAGTTCCCGTGCAAATTCCTTCCAAAAATACTAGTGAGTGTTCTGATAGATAACCGCAGCGGCAGCCACACATTTCGACCGATTGACCGACCCGACGAACATTCCTACAATTGGTGACCCCGACGTGATCAAAGTGCCTAACAGGTAAATCAACTCAACATAAGCCACTCGACAGGTGCTTGACACGTGCATGGAAGGATAGCACGAGGAACGGAACTCATCAACATCACGTGGTCGACGACATCCCACGAGACTAGCCTGATGGACGAAAACCACAGAAGCCCATCATGTATACCAGCAACACATGAGCACCCTCGCATCACGAAACGGGACACGTAACACATTTACAGGTACCCTCAAACAAAGCTAAACGCCTCAAGACGAACGACGTCCTGCTACAGCTCCGATGGCAGCTGATCCCGTAAAACTCCTCGCTCAGGTTGGGATCCCCATCTCATCAGCAGTCCTCGGGCGTTTGTTTGCGTGATTGCGGGTGCATTCCAGAACTTGCACCACATATAAGTACGTTCCACGGCTATTCCACTAGGAGGGGAGTTATGTGGTGACCGCCACGACCCTTTAGGCCACCACCAATTCACCATCAACAACTACAAAGGTTGGCAACGCCGGTGGATTGGTACCATGCAGTTCTGGAGTATAAAAGGCCATCACGACGACGTCTCGCGCTCTTTTCTTATCACCGTCCCCCTGTAACAGTACCACTTCCACAGCGCTACCGTACTTCCTTCACCTTAACCTAAGATCCTGTCAATCCTCCCATCGACCACATGTATCAATCGTAAGTTAGAATAAACAACTTTGATTCAACCAATGTTTTTAGTTCCCGTGCAAATTCCTTCCAAAAATAGTAGTGAGTGTTCTGACAAATAATCGCCGCGGCAGCCACACATTTCGACCGACTGACCGACCCGACGAACATTCCTACACCATTATCTCCTATAGTTTCAAAAAGCGAAAGATTAAGATTTACCAATAAATTTTAGATAAGACGAATATTGCTCAAGATTGTTTTCTCATTATTGTTTCATTTATTAAATTTTACATGATTATTTCATAAAATACACATAATTAACACAATGGATTACTGTCAAACTTTGACCACTAAAGGATAACTACTACTAATTAATCTTTTGTGTAATTGATATTGTTGAGGGTTCCCTGTATCCCTCTGTATCCAGGAACAGAAAGAAAAAAGAAGCAAAACAAAACAAAAGGTCGATCCGCAATCGAGTCAGCTGCTTTTCACTATTCTATGCCGAAATCCTCTTCTGGGGCACACGTCTTTTTATTAGCTGAGTGTGCATGTAAATAGAGGTCTCTCGAATACGTGACATTTCGCTCAAAGATCAGCTTTCTCTATTTTTCTATTGTGTTTGAACAAGTCAGAAGCTGTAGAGTCGGCTGTTCCCGACGTTCCGCGATACTAACGAATTTGGAATTTTCCCGCTCGTTGAAAATATTTTATATTTTTTGTGGCTATTTTGTAAACAACAAACAATGGATTGATTTGTTAATGATAACAATGGTATAGTTTATTTAACGTCGAACATATTTAGTTTCTATTTGATTGATCATACAAACAACATGACAATAAATTAACACACTGATGATCAATGCTTTCATAGTCTATTATATCAAAAAAAAAACTGGAAATAGGTTGATAAAACTAAATATTTATTATTTGTCCGAATTTATTGTATCGCCTTCAAAGTTGGATTTTTATAAAATAACAGACTTTTGCCAAGATATATTTTTAGTGGCTGAAAACAAGTACATCGAACTGGTAAATGAGTTGTTAAACAGTAAATAGTCGGTTGAAGCTTTTATGCAGCGGTTATTTAGTGCTATTTTTTTAGATATATATTTTAAAGTCTCCTTTTTACCAACAAGGATTTATTTGGACTGGACCTACAGTTTAACGTGGGCTCCGAACCACGGTCCTCGGCATTAAACTTACCGACTGGCGAGTGACCAACTTAGAAATCATCCCAGAAGACATCCGGTCTTACCCAGCTTGGTTACCTTATCGGGTTTTACACTCTTGCCTAGAATAATCACAAATATTACATAATCATTTTTTTACTCTTTGTGATTCCACAATCTGCCCTATAGGCAATAAGTACTTTTTATGTCTATATTATATATACATGGCATGTAGAATATCACTTCATTAAGCGATCTTCTGTATAAATATATTTTTATTAATTAGTCATATTCTAAAGTCTATATATGTCCAGTAATCAGATCAGGTGGTGTTAAACGTTAAACACGACTATCACGTCGCATATTTAGCTGCTTAGCGAGTACGTTGGGATGCACTGACACTTTTTCGAAGTACTTAATTACACAATCATAAACATAAATTTACGACCATACGCCAACAGGATTCGAACCCGTGACTATCGCAACAGCAGGTGGGCCGTCCTGTCGCTTTTACCACTGCGCCAGCCAAGCCGGCGATATTATTTATTGAGTTTTTCTTCAGAATTATGTTCACAATAATTGTCTTGTGCAGCAATAATGCAAAACGGACTATACCAAAAAGAAAAATGTATTGGTTATCTGGAAGAAGAGCTAAATTATTCGTACATAATAAGTTGCTGCTATACAAGCAGATACTAAAACCTGTGTGAACCTAGAGAATTCCGTTATTGTAAGGAGGAAGTATTGTGGAGGCAACCAGTTACTACAGGAACAATTACTGACACCGAGACCTTCGGATTCCAACTTCCAAGAAATTAAGAGATTCGCAACAAGATGCAAGGAAATACTACACTCCCATGTAAACACCAAAATACTTCACCTCTTGAAAAACACAAAACTACGACGTAGACTAAAGAAAATCAAACCTTGTGATTTTGTGTAGTAAAGTGCTAAAAACTAAAAACACTGAAGAGTGTATTGAAATTTTTATTTTATTAGAGATTAAGTAAAGGCCAATGGGTCTCCCTAGATAAGTACCTACGTTAGTCGGCGACAGCATCCAAAAAGTTTTCTTTCACGGTTTCAACGAATCTACTCTGCACCATATTATCCACTTTAATTATGCTAACTTCAGTCTGAAATAATAATGGGAGACCATAGTGTTGAAGCATTTACGTATACGAATTTTTGAGAAAGTCGATTCATCGTAAGTGAGAGAGACTCTGAGACTCTTCCAACAACAAGAAGACCGTCTTTTTGCGTTAACCAAGCCGATTAATTTAATTTTGTCCAGGTCAGAATATTGATTCAAATTAAAGTACTTCTGGAACTTGCACACTCACCATTCACAAATAATGTTGTCATTATTATCAATAAAGTATCAAAACCAACATAAATTAAACTCCATTATTTTAAAAATATTTCTCAACAATTAAAACATGCTGTTCTCTCCCTATACTACACTCCATTAAACCCTACCAATTTGATCCTGTCTGCTAAACAAACGGAAAAGTTATAGTGATTTAGGAGCATGAAAAATCTCACTCTGACATGCATAAGATTGATTGCGTAATCCGAAAATATGTGCATGAAAATGATTAAATGGAAAACCCTATCCTACGATTTTTTTAGTAATGAGTGCATTTTTACTAATGGAAGAATAATATAAATATTTTTGTATTACTCTAGTGAGTGTTGAGTTCTGCTGTCACTGTTGCCGTGGTAGTTTTGATGTCTATGTCGGTCTCTGTCAACTAACTTTGGATTTCGCCCATTATTCCTCTTCACCTTACTGTAGATACTATCACTGTGACACACATTTTACAGATTGCTTGATTTAACCAGAAAAACCGTATAATACAGTGAAATACCAATTACAAGACTTGTCATGTAATATAAGCTATACACTCGCACGGTATTATTTAGACAGAAGCAGTGCATGGTATTCATATTATGTTGTAATATTCAAACTTCAAATTTTAGATTCAGTTTAATTTTTTTTTGTAAATTTTAGTGGTATTAACTTCTATTTTCTTCTGTTCTGGTTTCTTTAGTAAATGGATTTATTAACAAAGCTTTAACCAAATATTGCAGTTAATAAATAAGTTAATTTGTTCATCAAGAGTTAAAATGAATGTTAACAAAGAACATTAACAATTATAAAGTGTCTTCATAGAATTTCTCATTTGTTGGTTAGCTGTTAGTTCCCATGTGGGACATAAGACAAAGTAGAAAGTTTAATATACATTTCTAAGTTGTAACAAAAATTACTTAAATGTGTTCGTTATTGTTTTAATATACATGCTAAACCCAAATATCCCTTTCAAAATAGCTTTAATCGTATATTCTCAGTCTAAATAGACAAACATGTATTACTTCATTTATTATTCCACATTAAAGTTTATATCAACAAAGAAAGATCATGTATACTTATATTTGATGCTCTAAAGTTGTTATATATACTTATGATACTTATGATAGTTTGTTATAATGTTCAATATTGTAGTCATTTTAAACTTATGAATACTATTGGATTATTAAAACTTGATGGAAATTAGATTTAATTAAATTCCATTTAAAGAAGGTTAGTGAGTAGTATATCTTGAGATAATTATTTTAATATGTTTTAATATAAAGATATTTCTTATTTTAATTATAATAATGTTATATAATAAATACATTTATGATCTTATAATAAAAACAAATTTAAAAGTTTTAGTAACATATTATAATTCCATTTACTCTGTTACGATAGAAGCATGATTAGCGTAATAAACTGTGGTCGAATTTCGACCACACGGTGATCACTAGTAGAATTAATTGATGCATTAGGGTTAATATAATGATGTTTAGATATTAGCGTGAATTTAAAACTGATCAGGTGTTTTACTTATTTTTGATTAATTCTAAAGGAAATATTGATTGGTAACGAATACATATAGTCAACTGTTTTCGCTGCTGCAGCTCAACAGAAAAATCTAGTCCGTCCAATGAATGAAAAAAGAAAAAACCGATTCCCTAATTCAATTTAATTTTGTTTCTGTTCGAACCGATCCCTATACAGTCCGCGTCAAAAGATTAAGGGCCTATTTACACGGTCAAAGGATAAAACTCTTAATTAAGCCAAAGTCCCACTCGATGCAGCCGTTTAATTAAAAATCGTCCGTTAATAAAACGGCGGGGTGCACAAGAACGACGCCGGCAAAAAAAGAAATAAAATAAAAGGGCTTAAAGGGGAAAAGA
Organism: Rhynchophorus ferrugineus; assembly: GCF_030347505.1. Lineage (NCBI taxonomy): Eukaryota > Metazoa > Arthropoda > Insecta > Coleoptera > Curculionidae > Rhynchophorus > Rhynchophorus ferrugineus. Next base: position 26,762,071 of record NW_027472583.1, on the reverse strand, counting down.
GAAACCACTCCCGATCATTAATTAAATTTTATTGAAGGATCTTTATTTTTGTCGGGTGCCAATCGGTTGGCAACATTGCACTCGTTGGCGGTCTCATTAAAACGCAAATGTTTGATGGGACAGATTAAGCGACACCAGCAAATAAACTGGAGGACGTAGACGATACCCACCGGAACAAAGTAAATCTAATTTAACATTTTAATTAGCGCGGGGTTTAATTTATATTTTTCAATAATCGATTTAAATAATCGAAATAATGCTTTTAAATAATCCAGTGATGCAAGAAGTAGATTTTTGACTCGACTGATATCCAAGTTACGGGGCTATAATGTTTGGTAGCAAAACACTTTTTGCAATAATTCTTTGAAAATACATTTTTAGATAATTTTTTTATGTAACTCAATAAAGTAATATTTAGTCAGTTATAAAACTTTGACTATTTAGTGAATATATTAGTTGGTGATTATTGGTTCCATCTTGGCATAAATTCAATTTTATTTTCATCTTCATTTTTCCTTCGAAAACACCTCGTATGGACAGTTTGTATCAAAAATCATAGATTTCCAAAATAATTATATCGCAGAAGAAATTTATACTATAGAAGTAGTTGAAACATTATTTCGTAGTGTTCACAATAAAGATCATATTAGTTTAGGTTTTTTTATGGCGCGTTTGTTCATTTCTAAAGTGCAGAAACTAGACATGAGACATCGTTTTAGTTAAAAATCCAAGATTAATATATATGAGAATAAGTTGTCTGCAATTAAGCATTTGTGTAAACGGAGGAGTCAAGAAGGATTTTTTAATAGATAGATTTATGGATTCACTGTGGCTATATCGCATGCAACACTTCTCTTACTATATTTATTTTATCAAGCTTGCTTTATAGTGTGTAAAATATAAGTTTCTGTATATCTCAAATACAAATTTCATCAAGCGCTATTAAAGCCTTGCTGTTATTATATTCTATCGACAGAAAGGGAGAAAATGTTGTTTTAATGTTTTTTTATTTAGTTAATACATTGTTACTAGTCGTTACCGTCTAACCTACAATTTGTCTTTATGCTAACTTAAATCTAGGTAAATAACTCGGAGGACTCATCGGCCCTAACTCAGTCTCTGGTGAAATAATGTTTTTACATGTCACTACTGAATTTTTTAATATATGCACCTCACTACACAACACTACACAAGATCAAATGGTTTGATTCTTTTGAGTCTGTGTCCTGTTCTGGTGGTATCCAAAAGTTGCAATATTTCAATATTCGTATGAGAATGGAGTCTTTTCTCATGCCCCCTTGCAATTATCTTGATTTCTTGACGACTGTGGATATCTGAAGGTCTTGATATAGGTAATCAGTCCTATAGTATTTGGGTGCACCCACAATACCTCTCAGGACTTTGTTCTGAAAAATTTGTATTTTATTTATGTTACTCTTTGCAGAACATCCCCATAATTGAACTCCGTATGTCCATATAGGTTTCAATATTTGCTTATATAATAGCAATTTATTATGTACTGATAATTGTGATTTTCTTGCAATTAGCCGGTACATTTTCCTGTATTTCAATTCCATTTCTTTTATTTTCTTCTTTATATGTTTTTCCAGCGAATTTTTGCATCGAGATTCATGCCGAGATATTTAGCGTTGTTGGTATATGGAATGATAATGTTATTTAATGTTATTGGTGCTTGTACGGTCTGTTTATAGGTGAACTGCACATGTACAGATTACTTTCATTAATTCTTATTTTCCAAGCTTGTGTACAATTATTTATATTGTCACTTGCCTGTTGTAATTTTCGTGAGGCTTCTTCACTATTGTCTCCGGCAGCTATAATTGCAGTGTCATCAGCAAATATAGCCATCGTGATATTTTCCATTTGTGGTATATCACAAGTGTAAAGTAGATAAAGCATTGGCCCCAGTACACTTCCTTGTGGTACACCTGCTGTAGCTTCTTTGATTATAGAGTAAGCTCCTTCTTGATTGACTCTAAACAATCTGGTTGTAATGTATGATTTTAATAGTTCAGTGTGTTGTTGTGGTAGCATTTTCTGTAGTTTATGAACAATAACCTTCATGCCAAACCTTATCGAAGGCTTGCGCTACATCTAAGAATATAGCTGAGCATACTTTGACTCGTAGGCTTTTTCAATAACATATGTTATTCTGTGGACCTGGTCAATTGTTGAGTGCTTGTTAATAAGCCCAAACTGGTGTGTTGGTATTAAGTTTTCTCTCTATGAGTTGTTTTAATAATATTTACAAAGAACGATCAACCTCCGCAAGTAGATATTCTTATGATAGATATGATAAATATACAAAATCTCTTAATAAAAATAACACTATATTTATGTCACACAAATCAAACAGTCCTAAAGTCTTTGAATGAAGGTATAAATTGTTCCAACATCAGAATTATTCTTCAGACTTAGTTTCATTTGTCTACTGGCTCTTTTTACAACCCAAAACATTATTTCATGGTGTTAACGCCGGTTTGGAGATCAATCGGATTTTTTGTTGAGTGTGTTTGGGAAATTTAATATTTATTTTCTAAAATACCGTTAGTACAATATGCTTAATATAAGCAAAATAAGCAATAATGGACATGGAATACCGGCCTCAATAAATAGTGCGAACCAAGGCGGTATTTCATTCGCATAAACTTCGAATATTCACATTCTTGAATAGTCATATTTATTAAGACGATTAATGTAATCGTATGCAAAGTGTCTTGGTTCGCTTCGATGGTTAAATTAGATAAGGAACTGTAAATAATTATTTTAATAATATAAGTATTTAAAGTATAGAGTTTCTTTCATTTACATCGGAGTTATTTGTGGTCAAGTTGGTGATTGATTGTTAAATCAAGACAGCAGATAACAGATATCCTACTACTATAAGGCGTCATATTCGTGAATCTCTGACGTCGAATGTAACTTGTTCTTTAATCTTACGAACCATTGCATCAAACTATTTATAAATTCTGCACCTGAGAATTTTACATGGTCCTACGAGTCGGATTTTTGGGTGCAGAAATTAACACATGGAAATAGTTTGAAAGCTATAGGTTGGACTACTGAAATAAGTGTATTGAAGGAAAATATAATCTCCCCTTTACATTTCCATCACATTAAGACTTATGTTAATCTTAAAATAAACTTATTGAATATTAATTTTACAATTTTTATCAGACACTGTTTAAATGTATTTATGATTGAAAAGCAAACAAATATATTTTTTAATATTATTTTCTTAACATTTCACAATCTGTCCAATGGGAAATAAGTATTTGGCGAGGTTTATGTCACACTAACATGTAGAAGATCCATGTTGTTAATTTTTTGGAAATTTTAATTCCGGTAAACTCGTTTGTTTGAATATTATAGCTTCACTGACTTCACAATCGGCATACTTGTTTGATCAGTTGGAGTTATGGTTTTGCAGCTCATAGTTTATACCAAATTTAATAGTATCAATTAATGTGTAATAAATGGCTATATAATAAAGTAGTTGAAAACTTAATACTTAAATAGGCTTGCTTAAGTGATCAATTCCTACTAAAACTTTGCATATTAAATATAAAATACACTCGAAATTGGTTGAACAAATATTAAAGAGATGCAAAAAGGAAGACGACGTTTAAAATAATAAGTCTTAAATTTTAATATATTCTAGGCACATTATTTAACATTTCGTCTTAAGTTGTCGATTATACTCGACCTATCTCGGTTATTATAATCAAATGAGCAATTACTTATTTATAATGTCTAATAATGTTCATAACAAATGGACAAAAATATCTTTATGATTATAATTTCCCTTAATATAAATATACTTCGGCCAGTCCTCCAATGTGTTGATCCCACTTCTAATGGTTTTATGTAATTCAATTATTTTTGCAACAGTTCGTTGAACTATATGTGATAAATTGGTTTTTCTGCAAACGGACACTGTTTTTACAGTAACTTAAGTTTAATATATTACTTAAGAGATAATCCACAAATATTCTTATTCATTCTTCTTCATAATTTCTTTTTCCACTCCTTAGCCTTTTTTGATTTAGGATCATGGAGTTTTCATCCGTAACAATGAAACTGAGTTCATTTGAATGTGGTTTTTAATTTTTTTTTGTGCAAGTAATCTATTATATAAATTAGGGATGCCGAAAAAAGTACTGAGGTATTTTTTTCAAAAAATATCAATATTTCTGGCCGACATATTGTTGACCGATATATCGATATTTTTGTTAGTCGAGATTTTTCGATGTTTTAAAAAAAATTGAATTAATGGAAATTAATTTCTTAAACATTATAAAAAACCTTTTAGTTATTTTTAGTAATAAATTAAAACTGGTAATTCATTTTAAAAGTTTAGTGCATTTTGGTACTTGATATTAAAGGTTTGTTTTTCACTACTTTTTTAAATATTTCGAGAATATTAATATTTTTTGGGATGATATGTCAATATTTGTATTTTTTATATATATTATTTATAAAATATTAACATTTTTTGTAGTTACTGCAAAAGAAAATATATATTTCTTTTTGTCCGATATATCGATATTTTCTAAAAAATATAGAAATCAATATATATTGAAAATATCGATGTAAATATCTAACATAAACTATTACATACTTCTATGGTCTGTAGTCGGGGAGACTACTTCCCAACAAATATGCTGGGGCAGTTGCCAGAGCTTTTCGAACATTCTTCACCAAATCTTACAACTACTACTGCAACTGTTCTTTTATCACTCCGATTTCTATAACCTTGGACAATATAATTCTTTGTCTGCATTTGTTCTTCAACTGTGAACTGATTGTTACCTCTTAGTCGTACAGCTTCATTTGTAATATGATTTTATAGAAAACCCAAGTGGAATTGCATTGAAAGTCTCGCATTTGAAATTTACAGATTCTAACAATATCGAAATCTGCGAAGCGATAGGGGACGAATAATAGACATAATAAGGGTTTGATAGGATTGGATTCCAATACAATTGTTGTAATATTTGCTCTATTTTAGCCGTTTCATTTTAAAAAAGCAAGAACTCCTCCCTTGGTATATTCGGTTTACTAGTTCAGCGGTAGATTTCCCTTTTTTCTCCTGTATTTCTCAACATGAGACTCTCAAGCAGTCTAATATAATTGTAGGTGGTGTAGCGACCTTGAGGCATGTCGAATTTTACATCGTGGAATAACTGTCTACAAAATATCTAGAAATATAATCCCAGATGTTGAACACGGGCGGGGTGCCAGCAGCGCCAACTAGAACCCGACAACGAATAGCTGGCGGCAACCCCGAGACGTTTATCTGGGATGTTATTGAAGGGTATTTCGGTCATTTAGTGCTGAACCCTCGTTTGGTTTAGGCGTGCCACCATCGACTGCCCAAGCCTCGTCTCCAGGTAACACCGCTGCCATCCGTTTTATTATTTGTATTTTTCACATTTTTTTATATTGCCAATAAATAACAGTCACATAATGTAAACACCATTGTTTCATTTCGTTTTACCTCCATTCACTGAGCCATATTATTTACCCTAAAGTGGAAAGATACATCTCTTGAATATTTTCACCATCATGCCATATAAACCAATAGAAAACATATTAATCAACGTTATCAAAACTATAGATGTCTCATAAAAAATGAAATAAATATTGAAAATTGCAGATCGTAAATCGAATTTAATTCCTTCCTTCCGCAGGACGCCGAAAACGATCTGAAATCGGCGATAGCGAAAATTGAAAGGCGTTTTTGCGCGGGCCGCCTTTTTAATTATAGACGTTATCGGAACGAATTCCAATTACATTAACAATATTTCATCGGAAAGCCGGACGAAAGCTCTATCAATTGGCACCCGCCAACCCGAAAATCCGTTCCTTATCGTGGAGAAACGGAGAAAAGCCCCGGGAAAATGGGAAGAGGTCAAGCCACGACGCAAATCTTTTGTCGTGGCTTGGTAGCAGTCGAAATTCAATCGAGCCCGCGGATTTGAATTTTCCAACGCCTTCTGTCTTCGTGGCGTTCGTGGATATTTTTATCGCGTTTCGTTCGCCTGGTTGGATCTGTTTCTGCATCAGCTGTTATTGAATATACGTAAAAATACAAAAATAATAATATAATTTTGTGACGTACATAAAAAATTAAATTACCAACAAAACAAAACTAAATTAATATTACACTTTGGATTCGGCATCGACTTCAAAATAGTCAGTTGGTAGTAGTTAAAATAATATAGTAAATAGATAAATAAAATACGTGTAGTAGATAGGTTAAATAAGGCTTTTGTTTATTTTTATTTAGTTATTACAACGATTATTATGTACACATTTTATTTAAAAAAAATTTTGTTAATAATCTAAGTTTTATTATTTTTTAATTTTTATTGAGTTCTTTATTTATTTTTTGAAGTCGGTTTAATTTTTTTGTTAAAAATATTTTATTTGTTTACTTTTTAATTCAATATATATATATATATATATATATATATATATATATATTGTAGGAATGTTCGTCGGGTCGGTCAGTCAGTCGAAATGTGTGGACGCCGCTGCGATTATTTGTCAGAACACTCACTACTATTTTAATACTGTTAATTTTAATTTTAAATTATACATGTGGTCGGCGGGAGAATTGACAGGATATTAGGTTAGGTAGACGAAGTACGGTAGCGCTGTGGAAGTGGTACTATTACAAGGGGATGGTCGTGATGGTCTTTTATAGCCTGGAACTGCATGGTACCAGTCCACCGGCGTTGGCAAAATTTGTACTCGTTGTTGGTGAATTCGTGGTGGTCTAAAAGGTCGTGACGCTCGCCACATAACTCCCCTCCTAGTGGAACTGCCGTGGAACGTACCTCTATGTGGTGTAGATTCCGGAGTGCGCCCGCAATCACGCAAACAAACGCCCAAGGATTTCAGGATTAATGGTTGCAATATTTTCCTGCACTTCTGAAAATCCTATAAATTGAACGATTAATTGAAATTATTTAAATATATAATTCCCAATTACCTTGTTAAAATTCAATTGTCGAATATTATTCTGGAATTCATTTTGGCTACTTGTATTTGCTTCAATATTGAGTCTTATAACATTCTTAAAAAAGCTTATATATACAGACTCAAATTAATTTTTTGCCTGTAACCCTTCTTGACTTATCGCACACTACCTAAAATTCATTCGTAAGATAATATTCATATCGATAGTTTTATGAACAATACTACCTTGATTAAAACTCCTTATACAGTGGTATAGAAGCTTCGTGATTTCTTGTTTTCTAAGAAATTCTTTAAGCAATATTTTCTTTCTTTATCGTCCTGTGGCTTCCAACTTTCAAAGCCTTACAAATTCTTAAAATGTAGATTGTTTAACATCTATATTATGGATCCGACAAAGATGCTGCCGAAATTCTGTATGTATGAATATTAAAATCATTAAATTGGAGATACATAGAAGGCAGATGACTCTTCTTGCTATCAGCTTTAGTTGTGCAGCAAGCTCATGATGAAATATTTCTTTCTCTTCCTAGCAAGTATGTTATATTACAAACTTGACATATTAATTTACTTTCACTGCAAAATTTAAGCCATTTAATTAATTTATCCTATTTGTAACAACTGAAATTAAACCTACCTTTGACTCTCCATATTTGTAATCCTGTTATAACGCTGAAATGTTCACTAAAAGGCGTTCTTTTTAAGTGAAAAGGAACATCACAATATAACTTTAAAAATGCTATATCAAACGCGTTAATAGTTAAATAAATAAATGCCCAACTTTTAAACAAAGCAATACGGTACATTCGCCATTTCTGTTGCGAAAAGCTTGGCTTGCAATGCCATGCAGTGTTGCAAATCTAAGAGCAAGACTATATACTGTACTAAATACTAAAAAAACGTATCTATTCTATTTCTTTTTTCAAATCAAAATATAAAATTTAATGACAGAAAGTCTTCTTAAATATATTATTTTTCTAAAATAAAATACATCCATAAAGCAAATAGTCTATCTGTAAAGATTCGATAGTCTCCTTCGAATATTTTACTTCGCAACTAAACGTTCGATACGCTCATTTACAGATATATATACTTCCTTGGAAAAATAACGATATATAAGACAAGTATATATATATATATATATATATATATATATATATATATATATATATATATATATATATATATATATATATATTCATTAATAATAATTACTCAATCATGATTAAAATTAGAAATTATGAATGATTTAGGAATTAATGTACATTTTTAACTGTATTACAAGTAAATATAATACTGAAAATTTTGGTTTCTAAGTAGCTAACATTGAAAAATAGAAAAATTGAGTCAGGTCAAAAACTCGCATATATTTTTAAATATATCGCTGGCATTCAAAAATAATCAATTTATATAATGTATACATATAACTTTTAAAATATTTGGATGAAATGAATATAAATAAATAGAGGATTTTTGAAACGATGTTACATTTTACTTAATAGTAAAATAACAGTTTAATTTTTAGTTATTTTATTAATGGTCGTTGCCGACCAAAACTAATTTTTTTACAAAAACTTAAAATCTATTTATATCACATCGGATCTTATTTAATATCTATAGTAGTAAAGTATCACTTTCTTCGTATTAATATGATAGCAGAGCATCTTCTTTTGTATATTTAAGATTTTTTTGAACTCCAGAGCAATAAGCGATCCTTCCTGCAGAAAATTTTAGGGCTGAAATAATATGCATTTTTTTCTCTTATTTATTTTTATTTACATAATGTTGCCTACCATTGTTGATGCTCCCTACTATGTTTCAAATGAAATGATACAACGCGATATAGAACTCATAACGAGTACTTCGAAAGAGTGTCAGTGTATCCCAATCTACCCGCTAATCAGCTAAATATGCGACGTGATAGTGAAGTGCGTAGACTAAAACGTTTAACACCATCTGATTTGATTATTAGACATATATAGACTTTAGAATAAGACTAATTAATTAAGATAGCAGAGTGCTTTAAGGTGGCACAAATAATTATGCTCAAAAAACCTGACAAACCTGCAGAATAAGTCGAATCTTACAGGCCTATTCTGCCTCTAACTGTAATATCAAATTGATCTGATAAACTCACATTTAAACGTGTTAAATATTGTAATAATACCAGATTTCGTTTTGGTTTTCGAAATCACCATTCAACAATCGATCAAGTGCACAGAGTAAACTGCGACTATTGAAGATGTGTTTGAGGAAAATAAATACTGCCCTGCAGTATTCCTGGATTCCTGAAAAGCTTGTGATCGGGTTTGGCATTTTGGATTAATCTGTAAGATGAGCAAATTGTTACCACGTAACTATTGTCAATTGCTGCAGTCATATCTTTTCGGAAGAAAATTTAGCGTATCGCACGAAATGGCGTTCTCGACATTTAAAATTATTTCGGCTGGAGTTCCACATGGTAGCGTCTTAGGACCTTTCCTATATATGCTCTACACTGCTGACATTCCAGCAACAAGAGAAACATTATTTGGAACCTTTTCTGACAACACAATTCTTATGGCAAGTGACATATCTCTGCCTAGGGCAGTAGAGAAAGTATAAGTGGCAGTCAACCAAATCTACAAATGAACGAAAGATTGGAAAATTCAAATTAATAGCTCCAAATATGTCCACGTTAATTTTGCATTGCGGCGAAATAATAAAAACTTAATTATATCACTCAATAGATGCCCGATTCCTCAAGCAGAATCAGCTAAATACCTTGGAATCCATCTTGACGGTAGATTAAATTGGAAACATCATGTTAGCCAAAAAGCAAAACACATTATAACCAAAATAAAACAACTATACTGGCTAGTCGGAAGATACTCTCAACTTGATCTAAAATCAAAGAGGTTTATTTATAAGACAATTATAAAGCCAATTTGGACTTATGGGGTGCAAATATGGGGTTGCACTAAAAATTCAAATCAACTAGTCATCCAACGCTGTCAAACAAAGTTCTTCGATTACCTTCGTTCTTCTTACCAATGCTTATCGCTCCGTAAGCAACGAAGAACTGCACGATGATCTGGAAATCAAATGGATTTGCGAAGTTATCCACGATTTCGCCTTGAAACACGAAAGAAGATTGCTAAATCATACTAACGTGGAAGCAATGTAACTGCTGGACAGAGCGCAGGATGTCAGGAGATTGAAGCTAACCAAACCATACGAACTAATATAAAGTGTATACCTTTAGTGTAAACTATAGCTATAAGTTATTATAATTTTATATTTGAGGAATACATATTAATATATTTTCTCGTACTAGTCTGCTTGTAAATTAATAAAAGTACAAATGAAATGTAGTAATAAATTAATTTATAATTAAAATTAGTACAATCTAATAAAGACGTTATAAAAAAAGTTAAGATAGTATTTTATACAAGAGTACTTATTGCCTATCGGGTAGATTGTGGAACCACTAAGAGTAATAAACAAAAATTATATCACTTTTTGCAGGTTGCCGTATACAGGTTTCAAGATTTGCCTGTCCAACACGGATTATTAAGTACGACTAATTTCCTATAAATAATCAGTGTATTACATTTAAATTCCAGTTATCTATTAAATGACATATGCTTTAGTTGTTTCCAATAATATAGTTCGATAAATATAATTATATTTTTCGTCAGATATTGACTGATGTAAAAATAATTTGCTCAAAAGAAAAGGCCAGCAGCATTTTTATAAGCTCATTACGACGTGTGTCACGATCTGTAATATTGAGGGGAGAGAATACATAAAACAAAAGAACGATGTGAAATATGAGTTTGTAAATAATTTAGTAACCAATTTGCTTTTGTTTCGTTTTTTGTTTTTATCGTTTTTTTTTCTTTATGTATGCACAACTGAGTGTGTGTGTTTCTGTGTTATATAGTGACACTAATACGTCAGTGAATATTTAAAAAAATCATTATTTTAAAAAATCACTGGTCACATTTTCAAACCAAATACTATAACACCAATTTCTTAATATGTCATGTATTTTATTATTCGCGTGATATAATAGCCTCCAGATGAAGACGGCTGTACTTTTAGTGGTCAAAATTGTAAAGACTTGTTTCCTCAATTTGATCAAAGATATCTCGGAGAATAATTTGAATGACAAAATAATTACAAAATTTTCAAAGAAGAAAGGTGGAATAGCTCCCTTAAATGTCGTCCTGCTTGTCGTTAAACCATTTTCATCTTCTGGAAATGTTATGAAACTGTTAATAAATTTTTAATATGGTACTAGTACTAATACTAGTGCACGCTTTCGCATTTTTTTGTCTTTTTATGTGTAAATATGTGTAGGTGGTTAAAATATATTGCTTATTAATATTCTTCAAAAGTGCGTTGCATTTATTCATGAATTTATCGATATAAGATACTTGATCTTTTATTCACTGAGAATTTTAAAGACGCCCTGAAACTGTAGCCGTTCGGTATCATTAAATATTGACGATATTTGAAGGAAACGTTCTTTTCCGCCCAGGAAAACCTGAGTGAGAGCTTTTATCAGGTCATCATGATATATGTTATGAACTGGAATATTGGCCATCTAAAACAAGGGGAATGATAAGGATCCGTATACAAGTCAGTGGTCGACGTGTTTATCTTCATGTATTCGTAAAATTTACGTTTAGGAGTTATAAAATTTTCACTAGCTTATTTCATTCTTTTAGCTGTCGAATTTCTATAACATATATCCAGTTTTTGCTCAAAAGCCTGCAAACGCCAGACCTTTATCATATATAAATAACTAAAATGTTAAAGATATTTTGAGGTTGTATCTCTTTTATATCATAATTTTAAATTGTTTAATTTTTTTCAATAATTCGTCAGAGAACAATATTATTATGCCATTATTTTTTTACAGAAAAATATCATATTAACTGAATTACTTTTTCATACTTTTTTCCATAACTTTCCATATTTTCCATTATTTTAACTACACCACTAATAACATCTACTAACATAGCGTAACACATATACAACATATATATATAACTAACATCTAATTGTAGTCTTTAGTAATTGACTACTTTTTACTATCGACGGTTTCATTCGACTACTTTCAGTCGTTACTTGTTCAAGCAACTGTGCCTCGCCGACTAATCAAGTAATCTATGATTTATGATAACATTATGGCTTTGCCATCATATGTTAACCTTAACCTTGAATGTGATATGCCGAATTTATACTTATGTGTTAATATATGGTTTTATGTTTTGTTTGTATTATAATTGCAAAGAACCATGAATATTAATGCAATAGCACAAAAAAAATGTTGATTGATAAATAATAAAACACTTTTGAATGTATTTATCTTATCTTGACAACTATTAATTTAATTGAAGAAACTTGTTTCATTTCCAATAATAGAAAACCTCTTTGACATATTGACCATTGATTGTTGAAATGTATTTATTTCAAATATCACGAAATATATATTTTTATTCGCCACAAGTTTATCTTTCATATATATATATATATATATATATATATATATATATATATATATATATATATCAAGGGAAGAAAATTACTAAATAGGGTGACAGCAAACTTGGGCTTTAATTAAATAATTCTACGTTCCCTTGCCATTGACCTCGAGGAAAATTAATAACCGATGACCCTTTTAAACAAAATTTAATCGAACTTTTCAGATATTAAACCCTTACTGGAAGACTTACCTCCCTCTCGCTGCTTGTCCCCGCGGCTCGCCCTCTCGCTCCGCCAGACATCCCAAGTTCGGTCGGGCCGGCTTCGAAAATAATTCAGAAACCATTTTAAAAGCCATGAAAATCGGGAAAAGTTCGACGGTATTCGATGCCGGAAATTAATGCAAAAGCGCAAAAAATTTCTCTCGTTATTTATTCGGCAAGATAAAAGAACTGCACTTTCCTGGTTCCTCCAAGTTTAGTTATTATCATAGGAAGCCACGGCTTGGCGAACAAAAAAAAAACAAAAGCGTTCGTAAAGAAAAAAAAACAACAACGACCTGTAATATCAGGTTAATAACCGCGGATTTTTTTTAAAGAAAAAGTTATTTCGAATCATATCATTAGATCACTCTCGCTAATAAAAGCAACGTATCCGTTTGGATATTAGAAAGTATTTTAGGTTGCTTAACGCTTTCAGGCTAACGTGAATGTATAAAATAGAGTTCGCATATGATGTAATACAGAAAAAAATGTGTCATATTTATTTATGTCGGGAATAACATGTAATATTTTAACAAATACTAGCTATGGACGTCGTTTGATAAATGAAAACCTCGTGGTTTGTTTTTTTTTAATTACTGCGTTATTTCTCAAAATTATTGATTTAATGTTAGAAAATTAAGAAAATTTTCATCTAATAGCAAATGAATTAAAGGTAATTAAATTTGAGGGAACTACTTATTCTATGTTATTAGAAGAACAAATAAGATTACTCAATTTTGCAGATTAGTTCACTATTTTTGCAAGAGTTTTAAAACCCGATTAAACAACAACATGGTTTAATATTAATAAGCCCTATGACTGTAAGCTGAAAAGTATTATCCATTATTTCATATTTAATTCTAGCTCACGGTGTAACAGATATCTATTCCATGAGTCAACGAATTAGGGATGTTTCCTAATTCCAATAGTTCATGACTAGGGGATTATAAGCAGCTTCAGTCAATTCTTGGAGATATTAGAGCTTCAGCTGCCATACTTTTGCCCGAACTCTACTATATCTACTATATCATCAAGATCGTTTTATTATACTTAACAATATTGAAGTTTATTTCAGTTACAGTAAATAAAAATAATAAAGACAAAATATGACACTATGACATAGTGTCTACTAATATGCTATAATAATATTAAAAGTAAAAAATAATCGAACTTATGTCTTTAACACAAAAAAACCTCCTCTTTTTTCGAAGTCGGTTAATAAAATATTTGTTTTTACTCAGAGGTAGTAGGATCTGAAATATTACAAGTGCTTCATTCCTTTGAATTCATTAAATGAAGGAAAAACTGAAGCCAATACTCACATTAAACGTACATTATTATGCCATGATTTTTATTCTTCGTTTTCCACAAAGTTCTTTTGTTATTGAAATAAGTGATTTACTTCAAAACTATTTTATTTTATTGGAACGAAACTAACGATTTCTTACAATAACTGTATCAATAATCCTAGACCAATCCTATTCTAATATAGACGAAACCCTTATGATGTAAACACATTATTATACAATATATGATTTATCCCAAACTCTATAACCGTAGTTGACACATTAAATATCAGTAATTCCGTTGAAAATTCAATAATTAACTCAATATATTTCTGGCCTCGAAAAATTTTAATATATTTTAAATGACATTCCTGTAACTTCCAACGCACAATACCATATTCAGGTAATGTTTTCACCATAATGTATGTTAATTTTTTATTGATAGGGCAACTATCATTGCATATATTTTTTTAAATTTGATATATTTCACGGCATGAATTCGTAATTAGCTTGCGTTTGTTGCTAGGAACCATCTCCTGTGCATTTGTTATTTGATAAATTTTTAGATTTATTAAATTTATTACTAAATCAAACGAACATAATACATCATTACTATACCAAAATCATTATTATTCATTTGTTATTATTAGTCCTTCGTTCACTTATATTAATACTAATCTTTATATTATGTAAGTATTAATCAAGTTAGTGAAAATTTTGCTTCCCCATTTGGAAAAAACGGAGGCACTTGGCACTAAGCATGAAATTTGCGCTACAAATAAATAAATTACCGGATTGGTTGGCGCAGTGGAAAAGGCGACAGGAAGGCTCTCCTAATGTTGCGGTAGCTGCAATAAATTCCAATAAAACGAAATACGCCTAAATCAAGCAACCAGGAATGGCCGTCAGATCGGTGACAAAATACACAAAGAAACATTTTAAGCTCTGGCCGACGCTCTGCCAGCTCTAACTTTTTTAAGGTAGATTATTCGTTGTTTCTGTTGTACGTAAATCAACCACGGACGCGTAATTTTGGTAGCGCTGTACTGCAAAATATTGGCAAACAACTAATATTCTATACAAAGGAAAATTAGTGTGTTAAAACACTATTAAGTGAAATTATTTATTTTTAAGCAGTGTTATTTAAAGAGTTATGGCAAGTTTGAATAAAATCGATTAAGAATAGTGTGATCACGTAAAATTATATTTTACATTTTTATAGAGATAACAAATGCAGCTGTGCAAGAAAAACCAGACATATAAAAAAATTTCATCCCAACATAGTTTGACAAAATTCGAGATCGAAGAAAAATTGTCTTCTTTATTATAGATGTAATATGGATTATATATATATATATATATATATATATATATATACATATATATATATATATATATATATATATATATATATATATCAATTTATAAAATGCTGAAAAAGTATCAATGTAAGCAATTGTAAACAACTTAAAAAATCAAAGAACTTTAACGATATAAAAGTGGTAATTTATATGCCAATTTTATTCAAATAAAGACATTGTTTTAGAAAAATCAACTAATATATAAAAGCAAGATCTTTTTTATATATTCAATATTATTTTAGATATTTAAATTGTACAGTGCTATGAGGAGTCAATTTTCCCAAGTTGTCAAGTTGCAATCCCAAATAATCTCTACTATCTTTCACAGTACAGAAAATATAACAATTTAAATAATAAGTTAAATAAACACTTAATCTTTTAAAATTCCGGACTAGAGATATACTAAGTTATTTTTTTAATTTTTGAAAAATCTGTAATATTTAACGTGGTAACTATTATTGCGCAAAATACTTATATTGGCAACAAAACATATGCACTTTAAAGCACCACATGATGCTATAATCAGACAAATCTGAAAGTGTTGTCGGACTTGACAGATACGATTGGACAACAATAAATGCTTAGAAATGGTTCTATACATATTCCATGTGTTGTGGATGATCCTACGGGCGTACCAAAATACCATCACCATCATATTGCCGGCCAACTTCATCACTTTATCCCTCTTTAGAGTACAGTAGGTGGCCAATTATTAGCAGCATTACTCGTTTTTATGTAATTTATAGTTCATTATAGTTGAGTGAATAAATGATGCTGTTTTTAAAGCATTATTTAATCTTAAAGAGGTATCATAATTATTGTATCATATCATGTGTATGGTATCATATTTTGTGAATTGGCAACACTGTATAACGTTTCTTTTCATTCAGTAATTGTTAAAACGCGGGCTTTAGAGGATCTAGGAGTCTAAATATTATGATTTTTTTTGTCTACGAATTTATATTTTATTATTATTATTTCATTATTATTATTTTATTATTTATCGACGTAATTACCTCAAATTTTAAACTTTTCAGGATATTTTCCGGGACGGCTTTGAACACAAGTCCAAGAAAATGTAGAGAAATGCAAAAGTTGGTACTGCAATTTACACATTCCCAAAGATAGATATAACAGCTATTGCTGGAGTTTCAAAGTCTACTAGTTTAATAAATGTGGCAGAAAAAGAATCACCACCCCTGGTACCGATCAACAAATTAAAAACATCTACCACAAGGATCGTAAAAAGAACGTTGCTCATTTGACTACGACGATCTACGATTAATAATACGAGGATGTAAAGATTTCGGGGAGGACAATGTGGAGGAGGTTAGTTGAAGAAAATCTAATAGGATGGCAGCTTTGCAAAAAAACTACGCCTAATCGACAGAATGAAAGAGAAACGACTCCAATGGGTAAAAAATTATCAAAATATGACTGTGTGGAGTCGCGTATAACATTTTTGAACAATACACATAGTCAATAACTATTTTCTAGTATTAATTCTATTACCTTACAGGTATGCTTTTCCGAGGAACCAACCTTCCAAATTTTGGTTGAAAAAAGTTATTTTGTAAGCACTGGTGAATAATGCCACACCGATTTTCTTGTAGAACCCTGTTAGTGCCATAATGTGGTCTGTTATCAAAGCCATGGGACGCCTATATATTATAGAAAGTACAATGAAACAAATATAAACGAGTACTAGAAACCTTCACTCTATTTCCTCAAATGTCATAAAGCCGAAAGTGTTGCTGTCTATATAGCGAAAAATTATGTGAGGGAACTCACTAAACGGGCGATTGAAAAAGAAGTGGTTACCACCAAGCAGCATTTAATTGAAACTATCATCAGATAATGGCATCACAACTCCAAACTCCAGGAAGATGCATATTGAGATCGTGCCCTGGGACATAGAAGTTCTTATTGCAGCAAAGGATGGTATCACTAATTAAAAAAAATTATTCTATTATTTTTTAATAATATTATATTTGCGATACGTTTATTAATAAACGAAGATTATAAAATTATTTTTTACATTCTTTATGGTCTTTTATGAACGCAATAGTTTGCAGATAGGAATAAAAATATATATAGGAAACTCTCAACTAATCACTTGTTACAAAAATCCAATTATAGTAGAAAACTAAATAAAATCAATATTGTCCCTAATAATTGGGCTACCCACTGTAGATTCGTCTTCAGTGACGCTTTTGTTAGGTTTCAAAAATGTTAATTTAATTCTAAAGATAAAATAAACCGTTGAAATACGATACAAATAGCTATAACGCAGCAAATACAAGAACAACATTCGCGTTATTAAAACGCGAATCGGACAGGAAAAAAAATGGCGAAATAAAATAAAAACACAGCGCACCAAATTAGGTTCTGGGGGGAGTTGAATGAAATTTTTATCGAGAGTCTAATACCGTAAAAGTATTTTTCTTTGATTTATTATGCCGGGGCGGGATGATTTTTTTAATAAGGCCACCGAAGGGTTCGCGCAACGCCCAGGAAAAAGGGCGCGGACGTTTTTTTTTTTTCGCTAAATACGCTCCTTGTTTAAAAATAAAACACAAAACTGGAACGCGCAGAAAAACGGATTTTGATGAAAAATAATGAGCTTTCGAATGGTGGATTTTTTAAAAGTGACTAATTGGTGTTGTAATTAGTGTCGAAAAGGCAAACAATACCGGAAACCTTAGGTTTGCCCGAGAGGTTGATGCCGGAATGGCATCGCGGCGGGGAAAGAGTGCATAGCTTTGAGATAAATTGTGCTCTTAAAATGTACTTGTTATTATTGATTTTGTTTATTTTTATTTATCCCAATTAAATCATTGTTGTTACTGGAAAACTGCTAATTACGAATTTCTTAGATTTAATAGGAATATAAAATTGCCGTTACGGATATTCGACAAAAAAAAAGAATATGCTACTGGTTAATTATGATTAAATATTATGAATTAAACATTTGTTGACAACATAACTATAAATAATTTGGGGAAATTTTAATTTAACCCTTTAGTTTAAAAAAAATGTAATAGAAGCGGAATTGGGATTTTTTTACAGATTGCAGTCATTTGAGTAAAAGAAAAACGGTCATTAGTCATAGAAATATTAATAATAACAATTATCTCATATATGGTTTTCTCCATTGTTCACGATAAAAAAATAGATGCAAAATAAGGTTGGAAATACAATCAGTTGGGTCACTGAACACTGTCAGTTTACCATTAATAATTTGCTACCTAAGACGGAAGATATTGACAATTTCAACTTTGATCAAAGGGCTTGGTTTGGTTTGTCAGTAAATTATAAAACTTATTTGGGCTTATGGGGTGCAAATATCGAGTTGTTTTAAAACATCAAACCAACTAGTTATATAACGCTCTTAAAACAAACGTCTTCGACTAATTACCAATGTTTATCGCTACATAACTAAATAAGAATAGTAAGATGATCTTGAAATCAAATGAATATATAAAATTATCCAAAATTTCGCCTAAAAACATGAAAGATACTGCAAATGCGTAGGATATCACAAGATTGAAGCGAACCAAATGGCACGAACTTGTATATAAGTATTATTCAGTAGTCTAATATCTAATTTTAATTTGGGAAATACATACTCAAGTATAACAGCAAGACACACTCGTCTTGCTGTTATAATGATGCAACATGTTATAAGTACAACATATTTTTTAATTATTATTTATGATTGCAATATAGTAAATCAACACTCATAAGATATTTGCTACGACTTTAAAATTATAAAGTACTTATTCTTCAATAGACACATTGAGCTTAACCTCTATATCACTGTTTTTAACGTGCAGTGTATTTTACTTATAACTTCATTGAATTAGATTAAGTTTTTGATGACTTAATAAATGATTATCTAAGAGCTGAAAATCCTGAACAATGATGTCCTGATGGAAATTCTATTTATGTTTTTGAGTATTGTCCTTGGTCGACAGATTCTACCTTCAAGTTCTTATGCAGATTGTCGTTACGAATGTACTTTGCATTATCAACAGTACCATACCTCACAGTGCCTTGTTTTGGAATATGTGAGCTGAACACCATAAGTCCACAGATCTATCAAGACCTGTTGGTAAAGCAAAAGCTTATTATATACTTACAGTGCTGAATATCTACCCAATAACAAGTACATTATTTTTGTACTTCAGCTTAAGTTCTTCTTCTTGTGGATTCTACCTGAGTTTAACATCAAGAGTCATGCCAAGATATTTGGCTGTATTTCCATATGGAGCTTCTTGTTGTTAGTGTTGTTAGTGAAATTCATATGCACTCAATTATTTTGATTCATTTCAATGCGCCATTTTTCTGTTTACCATCGTATTTCAGCAATAGCTGTTTGTAATTTTTCGACTACTTCAGTATTGTTATCTCCAATGGCTAGCATTCTAGTGTCATCTGCAAATGTAGACTGACCCAATGTTATTTCTTGTGAGCAGGTGTGAGCTTGTATTTTCCTCAAGTCAGTAAAGGCATATTCTTGTTCTAGTCTGAAGTATCGATCAGTTATATATAACTTAAAATTTTTTAATAATGGGAAGGGAGAAGTATTTTAATCTTATGTTTTAAACCTCCACGCCAAGCTTTATCGCCGGCTTGACATTTAAAAATATTGCAGAACAAACTCTATATTGTACTGATAATTTTTCTAATACATAACTGATTATGTGAGTCTGATCAATCGTGGAATATTGTTTCCTGAAACCAAATCGATGATCCTGAGTTAAATGTTTTTCATGAAAATTGATTTTATCTTTTTAAACAGAAGTTTTACAAATAATTTAGACATTGTCGGAAATAGTGATGCAGGGGCAGGAGGTGGCTTTCTTGTTTTTTATAAAAGCTTCAGCCACATTGTAGCCATATTGTAGACTGAATGAGGCTTTTATTAGATTGATGGTCTTAGGAAGTGCTTTTCTTCAAAGCCCTTTTAATATTTTCCCAATAATAAGATCAGGATAATTCGGAGCCTATTTTGCACTAATACCATTTTTATATCTTTCTTAACCTTGGTCA
The DNA here is from genome assembly GCF_030347505.1 of Rhynchophorus ferrugineus. Classification (NCBI taxonomy): domain Eukaryota; kingdom Metazoa; phylum Arthropoda; class Insecta; order Coleoptera; family Curculionidae; genus Rhynchophorus; species Rhynchophorus ferrugineus. Next base: position 26,741,626 of record NW_027472583.1, on the reverse strand, counting down.
AAGTAGCAAAGGGAATTTTCATCCTTGCCTGACCAACAACACTAATCTCTAAATCTTTTAGCCTTCTCCTAGTATCTCTGATCCAGCTCCCATCCTAATTTTATTAGTGGGGGCATTTGAATGATAGATCCTTTTAATAAATAATATTCAGCACTATCATTATTAGAAAGTCCACGCAGAAATTAACTCATGGTGTCATTTGTTAATTGTTTAATTTCATGTCTCAGTTAGGATTTAATATTATTCGGCTTAGTGTTAAGTCTTCTTTGTCAAGCCCTGGAATAATGCCATTTCTTCCTCGCCTTTCCTTTTTCTAGTATTAGTTCTAGGATTTCTTTATGATAGTTATTGCCGTTTAGTTTCTGTCTGCAAAATCCAGATCTTGCTCAGAGTTTGCCCGGTCTCCCAAGTCGATTTTTCCTTCTAATACCTCTCCAAGTACAACAGAACAATAATAATAACTGAGAATATCTATTGTAATATTACTAAAAACTAAGAGTATCAAAAAATTAATATAAAGGCACCAATTAAATATTTCAAGTAATGACACCACTCCTGTGTTTATAAAAAAAAGCCAGCCGTGATTTATCCGGCCTGTTAAGCTGTCTGTCTTCGCGTCATCTTTATTGCCCACATTTTCCAACCGATAACATCCGACCCCGAACCATGATTGATGACGACTCAATAGCAAACAGCCGGACAAACTGGCCTGACATTTTATCAGAACCCCCGCCCCCCGAACCAAAACCGTCAAACTAATACGAGTATAACGGTCCACTATTGCGTCTCTGTCTCCATTCTTTAAGATTAATCGAGAGCCGAGATGGACAACAGATCGATGCGGATTAGTGACCATCGCAAATGGATGAAGCCATTCATAACGTCCCGCTGGATATGACAAGTTTAAACTTAATGTACCTCTGATTACATTGATGTCGTTGAATTTAGTCCCTAATTGATTTACAAGCTGAGATACTGTAACAGTTTTGTTACAGTGGAATCTTTTATATGTTATAACTTTTAACTGAAACTGATATGTAACTAAACATTAAAGTCATCTACGATATTTTTAAGGAAACTGTGATTTATTGAAAATAAGTATTAAATAACCTAAGATACTACATAAAATAACATTCCATTGGGAACTATTGAGTTGTTCAGTGTATACTGATGCTAGATTCAAAATGATGGGAAAAAGTTGTAGAAAATATTTTGTTTAATATGTTTTTTTATTAAGTATTTATAAGCAGGTGTACCGGAGAGTCTATAATGGTTTTTTCTTCGGAAACAATCTACATAATTTTTAAGAAAATGGAAAAATGTATTTATACAAAATATTGGCTATTTGATTCTATACATCTTGCCCATACATCTTGTTTGTCCTTTGAGCAAAACCATTCATCGAGCCATTTTCTAACTTTTTCGAAATTGGCGACGTGCTGCATTGAAAGCTGCTGAATGATTGATGCGAAATATTGATAGTTAGAGGAACCAAGGTCTGAAGAGTATGGCGGGTCGCGATATCTGTCTCATTCAAAGTGCATTCAACATTTATTTGGCTGGTTTTACTTGTTTTTGCCGGTATATGTCATTCAATTGATGAGGCACTCATCTTCCCATCTTTTGGATATTCCCCATTGCTCGTCAGCGATCGCTAATCATTTTTTAGGTCATATTCTTCTGCCAACTGATTTTGAGTTTGGGTTGGGTCTTCACCTAATATCTCTTGCAGTATTGCATCTTCAAACTTGTTCGATCTACCACAACGTTCTTTGCCTTGTATATGGAAATCATAACTTCAATCACCGTTTTCGAAATCACACCTCGCACGTTTTTGGAGCAGCAGTTTCTACCGGCAAGTTATTATTTTGAGCGACTTTTTTCTTTTGATTAAATAAGAATAGTAAGGCATGCCGCGAAAGCACGTTTTCAGGCAGGAAACTTGACATATTCAAATATGTAACGGGAAATGACAGTGTTGCTTTAGCAAAATATAACATATATATTTGAAGATTGATGTCAAGTGATGATGGATTTGTCTTTACAATAATTTAAAACTAGGTATATATATCTAGGAGGATCCATTGGTCCTATCTTAGTCTCTGATGTAATAATGTTTATGTATGGTATTAACGCGGATTTTTTTTTAAATTGGCCTTACTACACCACACAAGATCTAATGATTTGGTTTGCATCTTTATGTCCCGTTTGTGTCGTGTTCTGGGGTTGTGATACTTCGATATTAACATAAGAATGGAGTCTTTTTTAATGCCACCTTGGGATTGTCTAGCTAAGTGTACCTACAGTACTTCTCAGGAAAATACTTCTCTTATTCTGAAAAACTTGTATCGTATTTATATTACTTTTCGCGGAACATAATTGAATTCCGTATGTTAATATATCTATATTGGCTGATAATATTATTTATTTTTAGTAGATAAAGAATTGTTCCCAATACGCTTGCTTGTGGCATACCAGCTTTGGTACACAATAAAATAATTGAAAATATTCTGGTTGAAATGCAAGATTTTAATATTTCAGGATGTCGTTTCAATATCATTTTCTGTAGCTTTATATATATATATATATATATATATATATATATATATATATTGTACGATTTTCTAAATAAATACTTTTTTAAACTTAAAACATGATTATCGTACACCATAATAAAAGTCAACCGCAATTAACATTACTAATACAATTAATAATAATAAAATCAAAATGCCCGCAATTATATGAAACAATCAACAATCGTATAAAGCACTAAAAATCACCCGTTTCATGATAAAACGCTGCCATTCAGTATCTTTTTTCTGTTATCGTAATTGAAAAAATGGAACAATAGTTCGGGAAATGTATATCACGTAAAAAGGAGAATTTATCATTAAACATTTTCGCTTAACTAGTCAGTCGCTGAAGGCTTTCAACGCGTTTGAACAGGTATTTTCGTTTTGAGTCGCACTGTTCCCAAAGTTTCGATATACCAAAACAAAAACATCGACCACGTAATTTGCCATAACACAATGGACGAGTATATAACATCGATCTTTTGGGCGGATTACAGCATGTGGAGTTTGTTTTTATCGTTTAAAATTTTGATTTTTTACACAGCAACGAGATAAAGGGTTTAAAAAATTAAGTAAGAAGTTTAAAATCTTTTTTCAACGAAGTTTCAAATATAGATCGGCATTGTGCTCTGTAGATTAATTTAACAACATCCAAAAATTACCTGAAGACTTGCTATTCAAAACACTGAAATAAAGAGCTATTTTATAGGATTCATCGTATTATAAAGGCAAAAGTCGTCTATAAAGAGACTATTGCCTATTCATCTGTAATATCCGTCGGTTGTAGTAGTGTTAAAAATCATATGTAGCCAAAGTGAATGTCTAAACAATTATATCGCCAACGAAGGTGTACAGTTCAGTGAAAATTTAAATACATCCTAAGCATAAGTCAGTAAATCCAGTCCAAATATTTCGTTCGTCCTTGAATTAATGTGTTCTACAAGATACTCAATGTTGTATTTGGCGTCATCGAGCTACCTTTTGTACATCCCCCAAATAGTGATAAAATCTCTAAAAGACCCTAACAACCTTTAAGCTCCTCTAAAATTATAAACTCTTGCTAGTGGGGATTGGCTAGTTTTGTACATGCGCATTTCTCACAACTTAATAACTATAACTCATAACTTATTAAATTCGGTTAAGTAAGGTTATGTTTGTATTATGATTACAAGGATTAATTTATTGTAATATTGCAGTATTCGCAATCTTATTAGAAGTTAATATAATGGTTTGTTATGTATGTGTGCATGTTTGCAGCAATTGTGTATATTTTACATAGGTAAAAATATTTTGCTGAACACATGAATGAATTCAACTATGAAAGACAAACTTGAAAGACACCAATCATGATATTTGTAGACGGCATCCATAGAAAAAATAAAAGAATTATGGATTGAACCATAATCATAAAGTTAATAAAGTTATGGGGACCGATATTCATCAGCTTCAGTTGTTTATACTTTTATCCAGGTATACCTAAACTATAGTACATCCTGAACTGATTTCTTCGATGGTAAAAAAGCGAACTGAGAAATATATATATATATATATATATATATATATATATATATATATATATATATATCAAGAAGATGAGGGCTCAAACTGAAACAGTCATTATAAGTTTCGGTTTTTTCTTCAGTCGTTTAACCTAGTAATTGATAGATGCGTTAGGAAAGAAAAAGTATCGAGGATGATGCTTGTATGTGTCCAATTATTATAGGTTATTTTCTTCTTTTTCGCGTAAATAGATTAAGAAACTTTCTTATGACGAATGTTACATGGCACATACATATTTTCAAATGTTAATAAGAATATTATTAAATAGAAGATATACCAGCTATTTTAGAACCCCACCACTATATCGAGCAATTTTAATGATAAATTCACGTCACCTCTGTAAGAGATAACCTCAAATCGTTCATACAGGATGACCAAATTGACGCCTGCTTTCCCGAAAGTAATGCTACTCAATATCATTCACGTCTATACAGTTCTCTTTAAACTCAAATAAATCGGGTTTCCATCATTCTACAGTTAGATCAAACGCCGCGGGTTATAATTTCGCACCAAACAATAAGTTTTTCTTGGATGCTTTATCATCTGGTGAACTTAAGCATTTTATATTTTATCATACTCAATCGTCCAACAAACGACAGGTTAGACAAAAGCTGCCAAACCAACATGACCGCTACAGGCTACATTTTGAAAATAACAGATGTACTGGAAAGTCAGAACCGTTTTCGGAAAAATCTATAACATTTTCAAGAAAATGGAATAAATGGAGAGCATTGTCTTGCGACTAAAACGATTTGGCCTTGGTCGGTCGGCTTCTCCAGGTGATAACCATCATGTTTTGCCTTAAGGTTTTTAAAATATATCCACTTTTCATTATCCTTTTCCATTCGATGCAGAAATGACTTCTGATCATACCTTTGAAGTAGCATTTCACAGACCATTTTCCGATTTTTCAATTGCTTGTCATGTGCGTAATTCCTGACATGTCAATAATGTTCACAATGACGTCCACTACCGGTGTATTAAAAACCGATAATATACACACTATACTATAAGATTGTTCATTAATTTGTTGATTATTGTTGAAATGATAATTTTTGAATAATACTTTATCGAGTTTTCGTTTGTATAATGTTTGTTTTTCTCTCAATGGTCCTCCAGATGAATCAAAATGAGAACCTAAAAAGTGACATAAAGTTGTTTCTTCAGCATCCGGAAATCGATTAAGAAAAAGTTATACTGACGCTAAAGTTGTATTGTTTTCTTGGGTTAAAATGTATTTTCGTGTAATACCTACCAAGTGCCAAAATAATAAAAGTATTTGTATAAAAATTCTCGGTTTACTAAAATTGCGCGGTTGCTAAAATTAATGGTTAAAAGTATAAAACAACTAAAGAAGATCTGAGGTTGTTGTGAATTAACATAGAATTAACATGCAATTTAAACAGTAACTGAGTGTTTAGGGTGTGTGGTCACAAAGGTAGTTCATCATGTGTTCTCATCAGTACAATTACTCAGCCGTAACTATTGTAATTTGAAATCAAATCATGGAAATAAAATGGATAAAAACATGGCTAAATCACGCATAAACTATATGATGTCTAGAGGGTACAACACATGTGGAGATGTAATCTTTGGTGTGTGTATCCCTTTGGTCGTTCCTTTAGGAGAATTTAAGTGGTACTACTTCAGTGGATTCAAATAAGTTGCAACTTTTCACAAAAAAATAAATTAATTTAAAAATAATTATTGTGCGTGTTCGTATCCTATACATATGTTACCTTTTATAGATAAATATTGTAATCTACTGTACATAGGTACACATCATTATGGCTAAATGTATAATAACAAATAAATAGGTACATTCAAAATATTTCAGTTTTTAAGAAATAAAGAATCCACCGTAATCCTACATCCTCAGATCTCATGAATATTAAAGCATCGAAAATGGCTCTAAAACACCTTCCCCGACTCGGAAAATAATATATAGGAGAATGGCAGCCGTACATAAAACATTACTAATGCACATTTAAAAAGGCACCTTTCGCGTAAATGTAAGCCGTAATCGTACGGCCTCGGCACGAAATTCATTATTTTAATTTGAGTAGGACGGGTGCGCGACCACTCAAAGAAAGTTCAAAAAAACATTTCTAAAAGGGTGCAAAATGTCCGCGTGTCGGAAGAGTGGAAAACGGGGAAAAGATGTCTGAGTGTACGGCTCACGCGCATATGTTCGGTACGCGATTTGCGAGATGAAAGGGCGTCGAAACAAGTCGAAAGAACAGGACGAAAAACGAAGAATGACTTATTTTTAGAAAGTTCCCGGAAATGGCAATAGAACGCGAGTCTGCGAGTGGCATGATGAATTAAAGCTTAATTGTTTCTATTTCATTGATCTTGGACACTGATATATTTTAGTATGATCTAATATATATATATATATATATATATATATATATATATGTATATATATATATATGTATATATATATATATATATATATATATATATATATATATATATATATATATATATATATATGATATATGTATTTTAGTATTATCTAATATATATATATATATATATCGCATCGCAGATATTTGCTGTCTTAGATCTTTCGTTGAATATGTTGTTTGTTACATTATACAGTGTGTGTTGATTTATAATACTATATTCAATCATTAAAATGTTATTACCAACATGGTAATATTTTAAAAAACGTAATATTGTTATTGGCAGCTTTATTCCCGACGTATTTACTTATATTAGTGAAGTTTCTTTTATATTCTTGTTAATTTTAAGTTAAAGAGTTACTTATATTTATTTGCTATGTATTTATTGAAACATTCGTCTTCGATGACGAACAGGAAATATTGCTTGACGTAATAACACATAATACAGAAAGTTTAAAACTATCGGTTAAATAGAACAACAGAATAATGTAAATTTAAGAGACCAGGTTGCAAAACCCGAAAATGCATATAAATACTAAGTTGAATCGGTCGATCTTGGCTGCGCATCACTAAAAGTTTCACTTGCCTTATAAATATGTTATGACGACCATTAAAATATTGTTAACTGGAACCATGTGAATTGAAATTGTTTTTGCGTAAAGTTCAAATATTTAATTCTTCCAAATTATGTCATTTGGAGCAATAAAAATCATTAAAAATGAGGATGATCGTAATTTGGATTCAATATTCAAGATTCATGACCAAGTGTAATATCAGATTGGTTCTTTATGTTCAATGCCTGATGCTGATCCAATATTTTTGCAATTTTTTGTCACAACAATCACACCGGGCAGATGGAGAAGGGATAAATTGTGGCAAATTTGGGAACATTTTTTCAAAAACATAACCAAATGGCCCAGGCGTTTAACACGGTGCCAATACATTGCAAAACAACAACTAAGTTGTTATCACTAAACCATAAAAAATACCATATGATGAGCACGTATGAAAATACAACGTATCAACTTTTAATAAAGTTGCAGTTGTTTAGCTTGGTGACCAATTTGAACGTCAATATAATACGTATTGATAGCACGATGCAGATGATCCAAGCATAGTTCTTATGATGCTTTGCAATATCCATTGATATATTCGGAAGAAGAAAATGGATATCAAAATTGTTTAAACAATTGCAATATGTTTAAAAAAAAATATTTTCGGATTTAAACGGTTTGAACAGAGAGTCGTACCGCTAGCATACTTATATTTTATTAAATATCATGATGTTCATTATGATTTTGTTCCCCCCAGCTAAACTGTTAACAAGGAAAACTATTTGAGCGTTATACGTTGTACGTATGAAGCTGATTCTCTCAAATAGCTATAAATGTAAGTTTTTTCATTAGGATGTTGCCATAAAAATTGTTACCATAACACATTGATGAAGAACTCAACTCATATTATTTAGCTCCTTTGAAAGTATGTATTTATATTATATACGTAAAGCATCTAATTTTTTCAACATTGGAAGAAAAGCTTTTATACATAACATACATAAATATATTATCTTTAGGGGTTATCTTACAACTGGTTAGTGTTTTATTCCAAATTATTACAATTTTTTTTGATCGCAGTAGATATTTACAATTCAATAATAATTTAATAGTTCATGTATATATTTTGATTTTCGATATCTATTATTGCAAATGCAAAGCTTCAATGTACATAAGCGTTAAACAACACAATCAACTGTTAAATTCGATGGCTTAGTATTTATTTATATAAAATAATTGTTTTCCATTAATATGTACCCTAATTATTCAGTTTATTCAGATACTAATCATGGAATATCTGAATTATCAGTTTTGGTTTAAATTGTTGTTGTAATTTTGATGTGAAATGACAAAGAAGGTCCTGAGAATCAAGAATTTTGGAAGACAATGACTTGCGAGATTTTCAAACTGCATATCGGTTGATAATTAACGGGTTCCTGATGTTTAAAACCTATAGGAAAAAATCTAAAAGGAAGGAACCATTTCAACATCGCTTTTTCATTGCTTGCCAAGCAAAAAATTGAAGTTTTCGACGAAAAAAGTGAAGGATTAGTTCTCGAATATTTATGGCCATAAAGTCTTGCTCTGCATAGGGTGGAATCAGCAAGGTGTAGTGCGTTACAATCACCTAAAACTGAACAAAACTGTGGAGGTGTATTGACATCAGTTGAATAAATTGAATGAAATATTATTTCAAGAAAGACCGACAATAAAGAGTAACAATACAGACAGCACAAACTACAACACTTTCTGATTAACACTTGTTCAGATCGATTGGAGAGTTTAAAGGACAAAATTGGACCGATCATTGGATCGTTGCCAAAGCGACATCTTTCTTTTGACAGTGTATCGCCATGTTGCCAGAAAGATAGTAAAAAGTAGTAGACAATACTGGAAAATATTATGATTAATATGTATTGTAACAATTTTTATCAATAAATAACTTTTTAAACTGAAAAAATAATCATAATACATGTAAACGGCTTATATATTTCCTGAAAAGAATAACATTTTTAATATCGTCAACATACAGACATCGATGTAATTTTGGTTTAATTATTGTTTATATATGTAATTTTCAAGAGGACGGGGTGTAAAATATGATATAAGTTGATCAAAATCAATTCACAATAACCACTAATATGTAGATGTTATCGAAACTATGGTATATTGCAACAATAACTTTTAGATTTGCCTGTATTCTATCTGATGGTTATAATCAATTAATAAAAGCCGCAGACTTCGAAGTCAGAAACCGCAGCCCAACGTCGTTGGCATTCTTGAATAGTTCAACAACTCGTGATCGACAATTTCCTATCTTTTGCTACGCCATAATTCCACCCAACAGGTTCGGAATAGTACTTAAAAGAGATATCGGGAGAATGTTCGAAGATGCGATACGTGCACCACCAAAATAGTTAAACATCTGCTGTAATTTATCGAGAAACTATGACATTTATAATGAGATTGCTAATCAATAATAATTTTGATATACACACACATTTTTCACAGGCGATTTTCCTATTGATTGATAGGTGCTTTATTTACTTCTTTATGTAAACTAGTAAAACCAATGTGGCTACAGAAATGTTGAGGGTTTTCAAATATTCATGTCAAATACCACAAATAGAAAATGTTTCTATTGCAATATTTGATGATGACACTGCGATAATTTTTATTGGAGACAATAGCAAAGAAGCAGCCTAAAAATTGCAAAATGCAAGTAATGATGTAAATAAGTAGACCCACATTTGGACGATAAAACTCAACATGAGTAAATCAGTGCATATTGAATTCGTCTACAAATAAACTGTTCATATATCGATAAATATGAATAATACTATTATCCCATAGAGTAAAAGAAGCATATGAACACTCCAAAGTCCTACAAACATTCATTTTATTGTAGGTTAAATACGGAACAACGGGTTTTACTAAATAAATACCAAGTTTTAAATCACCGTAGACACAAATTATAAGTTACGTGAACGACTAGTAATATTATATTAATAAATAAAATAAACTCTTCAAATAAAACGGAAACGGATTATTTATTACTCCAAATTTATTTACTTAATTCACTTAATTTCCTTTTTCCAGTACTTGAAAATGTTATTGAATTAAATTTTTGGAAATTTCTTTTAAATATTCATTGGTTTCAATATCTTTGTAAGCTAATATGATCAGACGAATAAGATGATTACAGAATGATATAATTCGAGTTATTGAAAATGTCGTGAAGAACCAATGCTAATAATACTTGGTCTCTTCAAATGAGTAGTTTTTACTGGAAAAAAGTCTTGTATATACACTTAAAAAAACCAAAGTAGTGGAAATATATATAATGCAGTAAATGTGCTTATGTTCTTACGCTTTTTTCTAACAAATACTCTACAAAAACTATTCGATAAAGAGACATTTCTTACTATATTCTCAATAAATCCATTGTAATACTGAGTAGTGCCGAGGAATTATATAAAGTAAATTTGTTAATATACGATATGTCCTTCGGATTATTTAATCTTAATTATTTAGTAAGTATGGGACATAAAAATTGTGAAACGAAGGATTTTAAAATCTACAGGTAACTTTGACGTTACTATTATTTATATTCAAACAGTAATTATTCTAGATAAAACAATCAGAAAAGATGAAAAATATTAGAGATGTTTTTTATCATTTCCTACTATTACTTTCTATTTTCGCAAATATACCATATTCTTAACATTTCAGGAAAATATACTAGCCAGTCAATTACATTCTGTGGATATGTTAGATTGGAGAACATAATAACTCGTGTATTTTTCGTTTTGGACTTACAGTTACAGAAGTTAGCTGAGCAATTTTGACGATCTAAGCAACTATTGGCAAACTGACGTTATAACTGTTTAATTTGACAGTGTCGATCAACTGTTAGAAAGAAACGTCGAACCTTGAGCTACCATCTATATAGTTTAAATAATAATTCCATATAAATGTTCTACATATTTTTAAAGACACATACTTGTTGGCTTAGTGGAGGTTATTGAACGTGTGTGATTTAATATAAAGCGTTTCTGCTTTTCAATGCAAGCTAGATCTTCGAAACTGGTATCTGAAGACAAAAATACATTCTATGCTCAAATATTTTTGAACATAAAAATAACTATAAAAATACGTTTCAATGTTTTTAAGGTATAAAACTGTATCCATGGGATATTTTAAAAATAATATGTTCCAAAAAGATGTAAATATTGCAAAAAAAAACTATTTCTCAAAAATACATTTCAGGATGATAAAGAAATATCATAATCTGCTCTTTTCTGCATATATCAAGCTATAATAAAGCTATTTTATTTATAGTATTTTATATAATTACTTAAATGAGACAAAATAAAAACTTAGAAGCTTTAAGTTTTTTTTCTTGACCCCCATGAAATACAATGGATCCCGGACACCATTTAAAATTATTTGCCATCCCCTGGTGTAGACCATCGTTAAGCCAATAACATTATAAACTATGTCTAATAGAAGGTACTAATAAGAATCAATACCCAGTAACGTTTGTATTAAATGATAAAGAACATATCAGAAAACTAAATTAATCATTAAACCAGTCATTTCATTGGATTGGATAACTTAGATAGACGACTATAAATACAAAATCGAAATGACTATAGACAATTTCTATCAAATTATCAAGTGTAGTCGAACTAGCCTGCCAAAGTCGTCCGGTTGTCAAACGTATGCTAAACCGGCAAACCTTGTTTTCTGATTTCTGAAAACTCTGAAAATTCCGAAGCCAGACACAACAGATTGCGTCTTTCATCAGTTTTTCGAACAGGGACGATAACTGAGGCTCTTCTTGGGAGTAAAATTCGTTAAAGAGTTAAGCATTTTTACTGTTAAATATTATTTTTCTGCGATTTATTTTGAACATATTTTTTAAGGTGTTGGAGCTACACCGAATATTAGTATGGACACTGTTGCTAAAATATCTCATAAAATTAAAATTAATATTTTGAATTCAATGAAACAAAACCGTCTTCATACCAAGAGGGTAACGGATATTGATCAGATGTTAGCAAATGTTGCTCTATCACAGATTAAATATATGAAATGTATAAAAACGATGCGTAGTTTTTCGATACAAATATAATTTAATACAATTATTTCAGAGGAAATGGTTAGTCTGAAAAGTATCGATTATTCATTTGAATGATACTTTCTGAATATGGGGTTATTATTAATTATTAAATAACCTTTTTCAAAACTGTAATTTTTTAATGAACAGTAATCCTTATACATCATACAATTATCATTATATTGACTATTACAATATACTATTATATTGATTTTGGTTCGCGATTCCTGCTACATAATAAACATTTAATAATAAAAAATGTAGAATTTTTTATAGCATTTGAGATCTGCATTGAAGATATTTGCAAAAAAACTGATTTTGTGACTTTTGACATTTTGATATCTCAAGGTGCGAGTACGAGCTAATATGTAGCCTTTGATTTTTAATATCTAAAGACAAACACGAGATTATATGGTGCTTTTGAAACATCATTTGGAATGTCAAGACAACAACTGGCATGACAACGCTCGGCTACTCGTTTCAAAACTTTTAAAGTCTATACTGGTACAGCTTGAATGGGTAGTCCTACCGCAGCATACTCACCAGATATAGCGCCTCTAGATTAACACTTGTTCGATCGATGATATGCTGATTGACACACGATTTCAAAATGCTGAAAAAGTGGAAAATTGTATAGTTGATTTAATCGCTGCTTAACATTGTTCTTTCCACAGGGCATGGTGCTAGAAACACGGGAAAAGTTGTAGAGAACTATAGAATATTTGATCTCCTTGCAAATCTCCTCCTTGCAAGTCTCTTGATTTCTTGACTAACAGTGGGTATCTCAAGGTCTCGATGTAGGTAATCAGTCCCATAGTATTTGGGCGCGCCCACAATACCTCTCAGGACTTTGTTCTGAAAAATTTGTATTTTATTTACGTTACTCTTTGCAGAACATCCCCATAGTTGAACTCCGTATGTCCATATAGGTTTCAGTATTTGCTTATATAATAGCAATTTATTATGTACTGATAACTGTGATTTTCTTCCAATTAGCCGGTACATTTTCCTAAATTTCAATTCCAGTTATTTTCTTTTCTTTTTCATAAGTTTCTTCCAGCGAAATTTTGCGTCAAGATTCATTCCGAGATATTTAGCGTTGTTGCTATATGGAATGATTATATTATTTAATGTTATTGGTGCTTGTACGGTCTGACTATAGGTCAACTACACAGGGACAGATCTCATTAATTTTATTTAATGATTTTTTACTTTCCAAGCTTGTGTCCAATTATTTATATTGTCACTTGCCTGTTGTAATTTTCGTTGCTTTCGACGTTTCGTTCGACTTCGTTAGTATTGTCTCCGACAGCTATAATCGCAGTGTCATCAGCAAATGTAGCCATCGTAATATTGTCCATTTGTAGTATTTCACAAGTGTAGAGTAGATAAAGCATTGGCCCCAGTGCACTTCCTTGTGCTTCTTCTTGTTTGACCCTAAATATTCTGGTTGTAATGTACGATTTTAATAGTCGGTGTGTTGTTTTGATAACATTTTCTGTAGTTTTTGAACAAGACCTTCATGCCAAACCTTATCGAAGGCTTATGTTACATCTAAGAATATAGCTGATATAGCATAATATCAATTAACGTTTTAGTTGAAATGAGTTAATATATTTTATATAGTAGACGATACCTAATTAATTATTTATACGCCTCTGAAGCATATTTCTCTATTAAATAATTTCATTATTCATTACGTAAAGTTCCACCAGCTAAATATATATTATAACTGACGATACGCCTATCTTACAACTAAGTGCTCTGGAAACCATCTAATCCATTAATGCAGTTCATTACTCTAGACCTTATAAGATATATCACCGGCTGAAAATATATAAAACGAATGAGAAATTATACTTTGCCGAGATAGTTCGAAAGTTAATTCACGTCGTGCAAAATGTATACTGCCTACCGCGAAACTCCCAAAGATACATTTTCCGTTTATCATTTATTCTCGGTCGAGATCCGATCGCAACTGATAAAAAGCGACCGCAGAATTGTGTATTTTAAAAGAGATTCTTATCCACGCGGATGGTAGCGCGGCGGGGAGGGCTCGTAAGCTAATGGTCTCTCGGTTTCCCCTCGTCCCGAATTCGAATTAAACTTTCCGAGAGAGAATCGCCGAATTCTCCGACGAATTTATTTCAAATTCTATTCTCGTTTTGATTTTGTTAATGCCGCTTCTATTTCGATACCACTGCCGCGAGAGTCTTTAATTGCCGGCACGATCATTTTTAACTTAAAACTTAAACTGTTTTCAATTCTGTCTGATCAACATATGGGTTATTAGAAACGTAATTTCTGCTCTGTTCACCTTAGAATAACTTTGGCTATATTTTCTTATAAGTAATTTGGGATTATTTAAACTAGTGATCACCCTGTAGTCGAAATTCCACCACGATTTATCATTATAATCATATTTCTGTCATAGCAGAGTAAAGGGAATAATGTCAAAATGATAGGTTACTAAACAGTTTTGACAATATTTTCAGCATAAGATCAGAAATATATTTGTTAAAAAATATTTATTAAACTTTATATTTATATTATATTTTTATATAACTGTATATTAAAATATATATGCATCTCAACTATCTCAAGAACTAACAGTTACAATTTAATTTTAATGTTTGTTAAAATTGCATTTAATTAAATCTAATTCTTTCTAAAAGTTTTGACAATCTACAAGGTATTGATAAGTCCAAATTAATACACCACTGTTAATTTAAAAAAATGTATTGCAAGTAAGATTATTTTCAAAACTTTAACAACTTCAGAGCATCAAATATAAGTATATATGATCTTTCTTTGCTTTTATGTTATAAACAGAAACCACTGGGTAGAAGCCGGTAGTTCAGCGTCAAATAAAGCGAAGGTTTTAAATCCACTAATTTTAACTCAACTAACTCCATAAAGGCCTGGCTTGAAAATGTAAAAATATATTTTCATCAGAACAAGGCACCTATACAGATGGGTACTGATTATTATCTTGGTTTCGTATCCTCAAACTTCCATCTGTTCCAAAATTTGAAGAAATGTGTTTCTGGAAAGAGCTTCACATCCAATGAAGAAGCCCAGAAGCTCCTAAATAAATAGTTTCATAACATTACAGAGTCTCATTTGTGGGAAAATATACTGATGTTGAAGAAACGCTGGACCAAGTATGTTGAAACCAAAGGAGATTATGGAAAAAATTTTAACAGAAAATCGCAAACTTCTATTATCTATAAGATTATATTATAATTTTAAAGAGCATGCTTCAGTTCTAGAACCATGTCAGCCCAAACAATTGAGGTATTTTTTAATTTAGTATCATAAGGCGTCACATAAGATAAGTCCTGATTGCTTAAATATTTAACAACAAAAATTTTTAAAATGAAAAAATTATCACAATTACTTATAATAGGTGCTAGCATATATTTTAATCAGCGTTATTCCCTAAATAGCCCAAGAGGCTGACGGGTTTAAATAAATAAATAAAATAAAAAATCAGCGTTATCTATTGGAAAAATAATCATTATCACTGTAATGAAACACATTACAGCTGTAATGAAACACATTACAGCTGTAATAAACTTTAGTTGTTCAGCTTATACAGACATTAATTATGGGAATCTCAAAATTGCATTTTCGACATTTCTTATATTTGTTATTTGACTTGAATCAATCCGCTGTCACAAAGCACTTTTAGAGACATATGGCGATACTACACAATTATCATATCTCAATTATCTGTTTTAGCTGATAATGATAGTGATTTAAAACTGGTGATTTTGCTATCAACAACAAAGGACGGCCCAAAAAAGTGGAAGACCAAAAAGGTTCAAAGAAAATAAATTGCAAAATTTTTTAAAAGAAAATTTACTTAATGCAAAATAAGAAAAACTAGGCTCCCACACTAATCGTCTGAGAATTCCAGTTCCAACCGTTTCAATATAGCGGTTTCATTGCTTGTCAGGCAAAAAAGTTTGACATTTGCAAAAAAACACAACACATTCATGACCATAGAAATTCTATTGTGCATGTGGTGAGACCAGCAAGTTGTAGTGTATTACGACCTGCCAAAAAAAACGAATCATTTTTTTATGACAGATCTCTCCCAATATCAATTTATTAAATTGAACGACATATTACAATAAAATATAGCAATAGTGAGTAACAGACGCAAGGTCATCCTCTTACATGGCATCCGTTACAAATATTGTGAAGGATAAACCGTTGCAGCTGGAATGAAAGTATGTCACACCCGGTATACTCACTAGACATAGCGTCTTTTTATAACTACTTGTTGGAATGGTTTCGAAATGCTGAAGAAGTTCGAAAAATGGATCGATGACTGTAGCGATCCACTACTAAACGAACATCGTTTTTTCGACATGGTATCTCCATCTTGCCAGAGAAAAGAAAAAAAGTTATTGAAAATGGTGGAACATATTTTGATTAATACCAATACATTTACATGAAAAATAATCAGAAAACATGTATATTAACAATTCAATAAATACATATGAAAAATAAACATTTTTCTACAATCTTTCTACAATCTTGGAATAAACTTTTATTTATCTTAATTTTTCTTAATAATCATTTCGCAACAACAATGGAGCTTCGCTAACTAATATCTAATGCTACTAACACCAATATAACCAATAATCAACAAACATTCCAAGGTTTGTTTAACTAATATTTCTTCACAATATTTGCAGCAAATAATGGTATATTTAAGCTGTAAAATATTAATAACATATATTTATTGTAATGTTGTAAACTTTTATTAAAAATTATTATAATTTAGATAAATAACAAATATTATTGTTTGATACCTAATATCAAGCAGCCCATTTGCATTTATGTCAGTTTTTAACCTACATCAAAAAAGAAAGATGTTCGATGAAGTCAGTACAATATAAAAATAATAATATAATTTTGTGTCATACGGACAAAACAAATCTAATTTGTTGCTCGTGCAACTCGTTGCTCAAACTGATCAATTGGTAGTAGTTAAAATGAAATTGTTAATATATACATAGGTTTAGGTAGGTATTAAACTAAATTGAGTGTATATAGTAGAATATAAAATACGTGTTATAGATAGGTTTAATAAGGTTTTTGTTTATTTCTATTTAGTTATTACCACAATTATTATGTACAAATTTTATTATAAAATGTTTTTTGTGTTAAAAATCTAAATTATTATTTTTTTACTTTTTATTTTTATAAATATTATTATTTATTTTATATTTATTTTTATTTATATTTATTTTTTGAAATCGGTTCAATTGTTAATATTTTATAAAGTCGTTTTAACTATATTTGTTTGATGCAATTAATATGCCACCGTGTTAATGATCTAAAAATAAACTATCTATTTCAATTAACTCATCAAAATGGAATTAAAATAGCCAAAACTACTCGTAGATATCAGATTGTTTCTCGTAATTTTTTAATATTAGTGAGTCTAATGAATAAGGGATAAATGGTTTTAATTGACTGGGAAAAATCGAAGGCTATAATAAGGGAGAAGAAAGGACGGATAAAAACGGAAATTTTTAATCAGCGCGTGCATCGAGAGTTATTTTTACGCCGTCACGATGACATAAATAGAGTCTGCGTTTTTTTAATCGACAAATACGATGCGCTTCGGTTTCACGCTGAGTCTGTTCTAAATAAAAAAAGTTTGTTTAATTTCTAAAAGGTGAAGGATATTTTCACAACTTGTGACGGACTTCCGAGAATTCAATATTAATTAGAACGAAAATCCATGGGAATTAAAACCGTTTCTGTACGGAAAAAACGTCTGTTATTCATAATCTCTATTAATAGTAATCCAGAATGACGATATAATGTTAGATATATCCTCAAATTTATTTAACATGTAGGTTATTTCGTCGTTTTAGATACATATGTACTCAATAAATCATACTGAGTTTGCAATTTAATTAATTATTATTAGTTATTCTATTAATTTTTAATTTATTAATAAGTAGAAGGAATTAAAGCTAAGCCTACTGGAGTGCTATGACCGCCGGTTTCGAAATAGCTGCATCGAAACGTGAATGTCGGACGTTGCACCCTAACTCTTAGGAGGTTGAGCGATAGGAGTAAACTTACCAACGAAAACATTCAAAAATCTGATAGATCATTCGTAAAGTCACACAATAAGCGCCTTGAACAATGGAGGAAATGTTTCATGTAACTCTACAATTCTAACGTACCATAGGGTTTAGTAACTCCGTCAGAAATTGATATTCCATAAACTTTTTCTTTTTCCCATGATAAGCCAATAATGATCGAATTGTGAACTGAAGTCAAGGAATTATGAAGGCCGGTGGGTAAACACTGTAAAAATTATTGTGATATAAGTATCCTATCAATTGTCGGGAAAGTGTTTATGAAGATGATATAGGTACCACTTCAAACAACTCGCTAGGAGATAAGGTTGGTTTATGGAGCCGGATTTTATTGATTTTCGCGATGCATTTTACTCTATAGCCCGGCTCTCACATTGAGTAGCATTGGAAACTGAGCATGGTCCCCTAAAATTTCTTCAGGCATCTGATGACGTTTCCATTAGCTGTGTGCGAGTGAAAATAGTTTGCTAAATCCATTCTATGCAGTTTTTAAAAACAGACATCGTCTTCAATATGATGCTACAAATTATTTGAGTGATCTGATGTTCGCTGATGGTAGCACTATATTCTCTGGTACTGATGCTGCGGCTTCTAACATTTTTTATCATATAATTATAGACATAGTACTACATAGGCATTAATGAAGAACAGACCAAATATTGAAAACTGACGAATCGTCTGCTATTGCTGGGATCAGTGATGCAGAAGAACAAATTGGCATCTAGCCTTGCTATAGTAATCCGAATTGGCCAAACTACATTGCATTCATGAGTAATATCAGTCTCTTTCAAATGCTCATCTTACCAATCGTTCGGTATTGCTTCATGATTTGGACACTGTTACAGGTTTGATATCTGTAAGCTTGTCTGTAAGGTGTCTTGCAGGTGTGGTGCTTAAAAGAAATTCTGCATGTATCTCTTTGAGATCATCTTAGAAATAAAGCTGATGTACGAATTCGAAGACGCAGGTTATAATGGTTTGATAAAATGGAAACAATATATATTAATCAAAATATTTTACATTATTGTATAACTATAACTATATTACTATACATATATCATTTTTTTTAATATTGGTTTGACAGTGACCCAATTATCAATTCATTTTCGATAAAAAACTGATGCTAATACCTACTTGGGTAAAAAATTGTTCCATAATTACACTAATAAGACTTACTATAAATATTTCCCGATTAGTCCGCGACGCTAACCAACCACTGTAAGAAACAGATGATAAAAATAGCAGTGCCATCTCATATCCAGTTAAAACACATACCACTCGGGCTTTGATTACCGTAAAAAAAAGAAGATGAATGAAAAATCAAATAATTAGTTCCAGTTAACAATAACGCTAGGATGCGACGCTGAAATGACAGAAGGCAGACGGATAGAAAGGTTTGCAAAATAAGCAATGAAGTTGATTTTGATGACTTATCTCATATTTCGGGAATAAAAAATCCCAATTATGCGTATCAACATGCCGTGCCTTATCTTAAAGAAAAGCGAGAAATTTTCGCGATTTTTACAATAATTTTCCGTTCTAAATTCCGTCGAACTTTTGACAGTTTTCATAGCTTTTAAAATGGTTTTGGAACGGTTTTCGGAGAGTTTGGGAAAACTTAAAGTATTGCTGAGAAGGAGAGGGCGAACGAGAAGAAGGAAAGGAGAAGGGGAAGGTGAATGGGTACAACTGGAAGGAGAGGCGGCAAGGAGGGGAGGGGTTGGTAAGCCGAAGAGGCAGTTTAATATCTGAAAAGTTCGATTAATTTTAGTTTAAAAGGACCGCGGGTTATTGGGTTTCCTTGGGTTATCAGAAAGGGCGAATGTTTCAGCTATTTAGTTAATAAGATTGTTAATATTTTACTTTATTGGCAAAGAAATTTGAAATAAAAAATATACTCTCTCATATTGCTCGAGATTGCCTAAACATTTTCGCACAAATTTTAATTCACAAATTGCAAAAATTATATTAGGATTCTTAATGTTTTAATTTATTTCAACGCATATTATACCAAGTTTCCCGTCATGTGGCAATTTAAATAAGTTCCATTGGAATGGTTGTACATCATGTTCGCGCTAACGGAATAATTGACCTAGTCGACATATATTTAAAATAATTTTATCTGGTGAACCTCCAAGTATGTATAGTGTAGTATGTTAGATATTAGCGAAACAACCACCAACCTAAACCAACTCTTAAACTTGAGACGTTGATATTTCTCTACATAAAATAACAGGCATTTATTTAGTATTATTGGGTTTTCATTCTTTGTAGATGCTTGCTCTATGTTAGAGCTCTCAAATCTGTATTTTCACTTACATTACATCTTCTACATCTGTTATTTGACTTGAATAAAGTTGTTCCAATGAATTGCAATGGTCGGTTTTGATTTAAAATGACCAAAAAAATCCGAAATGAATTACAATAATTTACAAACGAATTCACACGAATTTACTAAAAATGCAATTTAGAACCATTTCAACATCCCAGTTTAACTGCTGGCTAGACAAACAAAAACATTTTTCTGTGGCATTTTGTGTCTACGGAAATCCCTTGCACAAAAACTGCAGGAGAAACATCCACATCGACACCGAAGCGATCTTTGTGCTATGCCTATGGTAAGGTCAGCAGTGCATACTGTAATAGAAGCTGCTAAAACCGAATATCGATTAATAAAATTGAATAACGCATTGCTGTAAAAGGGACCAGCACAAGGTCACACATTGCATTGCATATATGTCACAAAATTTTATTATTATTTTTGTATTGTTTGGGCTCGGCACGGACTTCAAACTGATCAGTTGGTAGTAGTTAAAATAGTACTGTAAATAGATAAAAAGGTTTAGGTAGGTATTAAACTAAATTGTATGTATATAGTAGAATATAAAATACGTGTAGTAGATAAGTAAAATAAGTTTTTGTTTAATTTTATTTAGTTACTACAACGATTATTATGTACATATTTTATTTTTTCGAAGTCGATTAAAAATGGTGACGATTAGGTTTGTGAATGGTTCCACTTATTGTGGCTATGATAAACAAATCTAGACGTCATACCAAGCAACAATCGATCACTCTGAGGTTGATTTTGCCTACTAGGGATGTAAGCCGTGGAGAAAATATCGATATTCTTTTGCAAGAACACGGAAAGATATTGATATTTTACAAAAGATATATCGAAATTTTTATGAAAATATAAAAGAATTAATATATTAGTCCAAAAAAAATTATCGATATTCTTTAGGCATTTAAGTACTTAAAATTTAACATCAAAATGCACTAAAACTTTTAAATGTTTTTTTAAGGTTTACTAAAAATTGTTAAAAATTTTTTTGTAATTATTAAGAAATATCTTTTTTATATCGAAAAATATCGGCTAAGAAAATAATCCATTGGTCGATATATTGGCCAAAAATATATATTTATTTTAAAAATCGATATATATATATATATATTTTTTTAGCATCCCCATTCCGTACCGTGGTGAGCTGCGTTATTCGATTAACTGATTTGAACGGAGATTCTGCTTTTTTACAAGTGGTATGCTGAACCCTACTTCGTGATGCAGACTCTACGACTTCCCAAGTTAAAATCACGATCTATATCGTTATCCTTTCGCTCTACATGCGTTTCCTACCGTCCCAGGAAAGTTTTCGTTTCACATCAAGTAACTCATTTTAAAAATTCTCTAAAAGGACTGTCTAAGTTCACATAAAAGATGCATATTCAGAACGAATTAATCACTAAAGAAAAAAAAATTGACAATAAAATAAACTATTCTTGCGTATTAACAGAACTTATGGGTGAATATTGTTGAAAAATACTTACGGTTCAAGTAACACATCACTTTCGAACAATGACTCCCTCTGTAGGAAAATATAATAAACGATAATAAATAATGTAGCCGTTCGAATGTTAATGAAACTATGTTATTATACCGGAACCTTAAAGTTTAGCGGAAACCCTTATCGCATGGCGGATATGTAGTTTATTGTTAATAAGACTTAAAACACCCTCCGTTATTAATTAGTTGTCTGGCAGCCGCAAGTCATAATAACCCCCACATTTGTTTAATTGATCAAGGAGTTAACGACCTTGAAGAGCCCCTATTATTTTCCTCTTTTGGTCCATGCATGTGATCAATAGAAACACAAATTTATTTAAACTAACCACCACTAGTCAAAATCTTTATTATAAGTGGTAAGTTATTTAACCCAACTAGGACATTCCTCATTCATGTTCGTCAATGCATTACTATATATGTTATATAACGCATGTGTTTAGAATTATATGGTTTTTTATAATCAGATAAGATTGGATCGGTTGTATCTTCTGTTAAAACAATTGGTTTTATTTCAAACCCTACAGATAAAAAAGCTTATTAAAAAAAAATTCTTTATCTCCAGGAGGATCAATTAAATCAATATTTTAGAAAATCCATAGCTTATATTTTCATTTATTGACATATCCAAACAAATATATTTATTTATAAATTTTTAACAAATTCAATCATATCAAATTACAAAATAGTGGAAACATGTTAAAACTTCTTCATTCATTTCGAGTACTTTCACTAGCCCTGATAATGTTGTTAGTTATAGCCAAGTCCATAATATCTGAGAAAGTTTCTGAAAATTTAGAGATATTCTGTAGCCATACTTTTAAAATTTTCTAATTTGTTGTCAATTAACTCTATTTGGGCAGATTATAAATCAAGGGCAGGATATTCGATGGATTTCGCATTTTTGCTTTTACTTCTTTTAACAGGATTAACTACGCAAGAATAAATGATAATTTGAAACAAATTATTATTAAAATGCATAAGATAATAAACATATTACGAACATGTATTTATACAATAGTAATAAAACAAGTAATAAAAATGTTTTTACTAAAAATTGTTTATCTTCCAATACATTTTACAATTATTGATAGATTGCTGGTCATATAGAGCCCAGGGTTTGTCTATATTCCAAACAAGGTAGTTCAAATAAATTCTGTAGGCTTGATAAAGCTTTAAACATGTGTTTAAATCAAATTTATATATCTCGTAGTTTAATAAATTTACCACATATATAACAAAAAGCAACAGCATTATATTTGCGCCTTTTAGATGACATCTTAACCTTATTGGCTCTCCTACAAAACAGTTAATCGATGTTTATCACTTAGTGACCTCTGTAGACGCTTACACTGCCTCTTTATGTTATGACCTCTTTGAGTTTTCGCGTTAATTTTAAAATTCCAATTTATATTTGGAATGTAGAGTTGTGTTATCAGAGAACAAGTCTCGCGTGCTTTGTGAGTTAATTAATTTTATGCTCACGTTCATTTCCTTTCAGTGTTTTGCTGCCACTATCGTTATATTTTAATTAACCTGACAATATAAGTATCTATCTATGTAATATTTCAAGTATATTTTGATTTACAGCATTGAAAATTGGTTGCTCAGCTACATTTTCATTATGTTTAAATAACAACCCAATCACCTCGTCGTCAAAATCTCGTACGCTTGTTTGTACTATTTATTTTGCCATTTATGTAGTAGCATCACGTTAGACAAAAAGCAAAACACATTAGAACCAAAATAAAACAACTATACTGGTTAGTCGGAAGATACTCTCAACTTGATCTAAAATCAAACAGGTTGATCTATAATACAATTATAAAGCCATTTTGGACCTATGGGGTGCAAATATGGAGTTGCACTAAAAATTCAAATCAGCTAGTCATACAGCGCTGTCAAAACAAGGTTCATCGATTGATTACCAATGCCTATCGCTATGTAACCAATGAAACTGCACGATGACCGGGATATCAAATGGATTTGCGAAGTTGTGCAGGATTTCGCCTTAAAACACGAAAGAAGATTACTAAATCATACTAACGTGGAAGCAATACAACTGCTGGACAGCGCGCAGGATGTTAGGAGATTGAAACGAACAAAACCATACGAACTTGTGTGAACATTTAGTGTGTAATATTAGTGTAAACTATCGCTATAAGTTAATAATTAATAAAAAATTATCATTTTATAATTGAGGAATACATACTAATGTATTTTCTCGCACTGGTCTTGCTTGTTAATTAATCCAAGTACTTAGGAAAAGTAGTAATAAATTAATTGTAATTAAGATTGTACTAAGCGTATCTAATAAAGATGTTATAAAAAAATATTTAGTAAGTAGCTGTTATATCATTTATTTTTATCTCTTTTTTTATATATTTAAGATATTTTAAATAGATATTAACTTATTTTATATTGTTTTATTAAATTTCATTTTTATTTTACGCCCTGGGTTTAAAAACGATCTTACAAAGAATACACAATTACAAGAATTTAACAAATTTAACAAGAAAACAATGACTAAGACCAGAATTTTCTAGAAACCGATCCTTATCCACGATGATTCATTAAATAACTGGTAGGTTATTATAAACCGTTCGCAGAATTTACGATTGTTGGTCGAACAGGTGGTCTATATCTAAGTCATTAGCGGTCTCGAAATGGAGTACGTATAGCAAGACATAAAATATTTCTTGCGAGACAAGAGCATATAAGAAAAAACACCCTAGACAATTCTCAATACAAATAGCATTACGTTCACCGTATACTTAACTATAAAAATAACATTTTATGGATCTCGGTGGGTTCGAGAAAGCCACCAAGAGACATAGAGACCTTCGCGAGACCCTTTATTTATATTTAAGAGTGCGTATAGCCCGTATAAGGCCATGCCTTGTCGGTGATTTTGCTCAAGTGAGTGACAACAGACGTCTATGACCATCTCGAAATTATATGGCAGAAGAAAATTTATTACATTTTTATTAACCTTTATGTAAACGATATACGAAAATTATTGATAAGAACATATTGTATAGACAATACAGTTTCAATATAAATTATAGTCTGAAACAATTTAATTTTTGTGGGATTTTCACATGAGCTGATTAATATATATTTGTGCAATGACTTATTACTATTGGGTGCTATCAGGAAATTTGATCAGCGATATCTAATGGGGAAAATACGACGTATCAACAACTATTAAACAACTTAACCTTCCTGTTAATGAGTTTGCTATTTCTCTACTCATTATCTGGTCTTCATTTAGTATTCGGCGTATACTTGATTTGGGGAAAACTGCTGTCGATGTCCTTCTAGAAACTTATGGTGATGTTGCTGTGTCATGTCCCAATTGTCGAATCAATTTTTATTTCAACAATTTAAAAGTGATAATTTTTTCATTTTATATATAAAAAACCGCCAGAGGATCAAAAACTCGGACAATGAATTGCAAGACTTGTTGGACAAAACTCCAGGTGAAGCTCGCCAAGAACTTTGCGACAGCTTGATAGATGATGTTTCCAAGTTGATAAATCGACTATTTCCCAACGTTTATATGCAAAGAAAAATATCTAAAACCAGGAAAAATTGATAACTGAAAGTATTATTACGAACCCTTTCAACACCGCGATTTCAGAAAACATCGACATAGAAGTGCAATACTCCTGAGCATACAGTTTAGATGGGAATATGGTGGGATCGGTAAAGTATAATATATTACCACTTGCTAAAACGGAACTGTTGGAGAACGGAAAAAAAACTGTTTGGATATGTGAAAGGAAGCATTGTCGACCATAACACCTTCGGTTTGGATGAACTCGATAAGACATACAAAGGAAGTAATTGCTAAATTGTGGAATCGTGAACAGGTTTTAGACAGATTAGGAATTAACAGTTTAGTGATTGAATTGGACAGTGAGTCATAAAGTGAAAGTGACTGAAGGAAACTTTCAGGATATGGATGCTGTGCAATGCTGGAAATTCCTGAGACAGAGCGATGAGAGTGGAAACAACTTAAGGTATGCACATAATTAATTAACTATAACTGTAGAAAATAGTATTGTAGGGCATGAAAGATTTGTGTGCACAGATATGATTGTAATTGTTCAAAATTAAACATAAGCATTAGGTTAGAACGTATGAGGAGAGAATGAATACTAACTGTTTTGTAGATGTGCTATAATGATAAAATAACTTATACTTGATAACATTTTTGACAACAAATTGATAACACATTATTTTATTTAGATTTGAATATTCTTGTATGTCAAAGCCAAACTGAACTAAAACTAAGAGTTGATGCGGCAACATTGTAATGTTTCGAAGTCACAAATATTCACGACGCATTACTAAAAAAACTTTGATAGTTATAACTTCATATATGGGAAATAGTTTTGTATGTGTATTTTTTCTGCTCTTTACCAATAATATCAATAAATGTGAAAGAATAATAACAGCTATATTCGCTAAAAGAGCTATAGCGTACCTATTGATTACTAAAATACATTCTAACCTTTAATAAAATAAGTATTCCTTCAGTAAAGTGTTAGGCATATTGAAATAAAGTTACTTCTAGTCGGGACAGCTTTTGGAATGGCAAATTTTAAAACTTCTGTTATATTTTAAAATATTATTAGTTGAAATTATATTAACTAGAAAAGTTTGCAACAATTATACATTTATTTGCGGTATATTCATCACGAATAACTCCCATCGTCCAATTAAAATAAAATAACTGAAACGTAGCTCAGAAGTTTTTAACGATATTATATTAACGAGAATGCGGGAAAATGTTAAAATGACTTCTTCGGTTACAGTTCGACGTCAGCACGACTGTGCGACAATTGCAGAACACAAATATAAAGTTATAATGCTATTCGTTACAATAACGTAACGTTTCCAAATGGAAACTTTTCCATTACAAAATACACCGCAGAAATATAAGCAAAGAAAAGTATAGGGGCATAAAATTAACGAAAATGCTTTTATTAGCCTGGCACATTTTCCCTGCTGATACTGGACCGTTTATTCCGAATATAAAGTGTAACGTATACACTCGACAAGAACTCCATTATTCGAAGTTGGACGGTGCCGTAGTGTTTTGACACGACACATTTCGCTTTTTGGCCGCTCGTCCGTCCTGCGGTTGTCAAGAGAAAAGCGGAAATCTGTCTGCATTAATGGAAATTTGCCCGGCGGTTTTAACTGCGCGTATCTGTGTACAGTTTTCGGACGAAGTGAGTTCAAAACGAATATCCTACAATAAACTTTGAAGTGAATAGATATTCAACAGTTTATGAGCTCATATTAATGGTACTAAGTGACCAATCATTATGAATAAAGCACTTTAAATTTATTTTTTAACTATCTATTTTTCAGATAGCTCTATAGAAGAGGCATGCTGACTGTAATAAAGAATCACAAGCATATTGATTTATAATATTAATATATAAAACACGTATTCAAAAAATAATTAATTTTAAATTATCATTCTAATTAATTAAGAATTAAGAATAATTCGCCATATGAAATCTGTAGTGGCTATTTCTGGAGAAATCTAACTAGTTTTCGGTAAATTTAAGTAGTTTCCGCCTGATTTTGTAGAATCCATTAAACTACAACAGCCATTTTGGAGTTGACCCTGGTACTGGTAAAACCTCTTTATAAAGTTAAGTAAACATTTTCTTGTTTATAGTTTATTTGTTTTTATATTGTTCATATTTTGATTATAAATAGTAGGCAGTAGTGGATACATCAATTTGTAAACATTGTTAAAAAGGTATTATAATACTTTTAGTGTGAACAGATGTATGATGACATTTCAGCCAGGTGTGTGTATCCATTCAACGTTTATTTTAATTTTGCCACTTGAATTTAATTCTATACCAAATTCATTATATTTTCGGCATAGTTGACCCAGAGGAAGTAAAAGAACAGATAAATATGACTTGATATCCGTTATGTGATTATATATCATCAAAATCGCCCGTTGAAATGACGCTTGACGATTCTTAACATCGGGGGTTCTTATTTTGGCAAAAATATTACCACTTCTAAATTTCGCCATAATCGATCAGAAATTCATAAGAGTGTACAAAAGGGTGAGAGGTGACAGTAATTATTTATTAATAATCATAATAAAATTCCAATGGATGCTATATTGGATAAATCCTGAACCAATTAAATCAGAGGCAATTTGAAAAGACTAGATTTATTGCCTCAACAATTTATATAAAATTCAGCAAGCAAACTAATTGAACTCCACAGGTGCAAAACGTGACGCTACCAATATTCAAGCATTGGCAAATGAGGTCAACAATACCGGATGTGTGTTATATAAGCCACAATCTTACGTTCTAGGTACCAACCCTACTTTAAAGATAGAAGATTTTATGCTAATCGTAATAGATGAAGGATAATACCAAATGTTAGAAGAATATAACCATGAATATATAAATGTATATTATACACAAAGCTATATATTAATTATCGATATGAATTGCATTCCTTGATTTTATTGAATGAATTCAGAGAAGGTATATTTAGTCCACTGGAAGGTGTGTTATAGTTATATTTTAAATATTATATTTAAAATTAAGTGTTTATAAAATGTTAAATAACTTAGGAATCGTATATAAACTTGAGTTTTAAGTTAGATTAATTTTAGAATTAATATATATTATACTTAAGTATTCGAATAATTTACAAGAACTATAAGCTTTAGTTTGTTAGTGTAATGTTTATATATTGATATGTATATATACATATTGTTTTATTTGCCCTTTTTAAAATTTCAAATTTATTTTAAAATGAATGATGTTTATAAAAGGTTTTTCGAATTTCATTTTTATATAATAGGAGGTGAAAAATGTAAAAAAACGTTTAACCTGAGTCTCAATGGGAATATAAGTTTCATTTTTTATTGCTAGATAATTTATACTATTTATATTACATTCTTCAAATGTACATATAATTTTTAAAAACTGACAACGTTACAAATGCAAGTCTTTGTACACATATTAGTGAGAAACATTCACATATAAGATTTCCACATTCCAAGATTTTGACGTACATTATTAAAAATTGGTTTTGTGCTACAAAAGGAAAACATTTCAAACCAAAAAATTTAAATGAGATTTACCAAGATAAATAATCTAAATTTGTCAATGATGCGACTATGTTACTGAAATAATAACTTTAAAAAGAATACCAGAACTGCTAAAAAACTGAAGTCAGTAAGTATTTCGTAGACACTAGCCATTAAATTTGCTAAAATATTGAAAAAATCAAGTAAAAGTAATACACTATCACGTCTGCCAAGAAAAATGCATGTAATAACTCTATTACCTAATAATGGCAAAATCGGCACTTGGGAGTGGTGAGAATGGTATATATATAAGACAAACCAACATTTTATCGATGTGAAAATCTAATGAAATATTTTATAATAATAATTTTAAGATACAGATGTAAATGTATTTGACAGGGCTATCAAAATTTTAATATGACATAGTTGACAGTAATTACAACACAAGAAGTTTTAAATTATATCCATTTGATGATCGATGTTTAGATTAAAACTTTTAGCAACTCTGTGGAATGGAAAAGTGTATCCGACGTTGTGCCATATTACCTTGTAATTTTTCGGTAAATAAAATGTCTAAATTTTAATTTTGAAGTTTATTTTAAAAATAGCCTTACAAACTTGTAAGAGCACATCCAGCTGCAGTATTCTTAAACTAGATATCTACTAAATATATATTAGTTTTTTTTTATTTTACTTGACTTCAGTAACAACATTTGGGTCTGGAAACTTCTGTCTGGTTCTGTTTGTTCGATCAAATATGTATCAGTTACCTTCAATCTGATGATGTATAGCCTATCGAACTCTTTGATGTGCAAGAAACCAAATACTTGTTATTAGCTTTTTGTAATTTAACCATGATAAGAATTGATAGACACTTGTTGAAGGCTTGTATTTAATTAATATTTTTCTATATATTTTAGGAATATATGGTCGTTCAATAGTGAACTTTTGTGAGTTCAGTTAGAAGCTCATTTTCTTCTGTCTGGTCATTCGAATCGACATCTTATGGGAATATATGCTGATTTCATTCACACTTGTAAAACTAATTAATTATTAGGGTAATCAAATTATTAGGGACTCACAAACAACAAAAAAAAACAAATTCAGTTCAAAAGTGTTATTTACTTGGATATTACGTTTATGAGACACATTAGACATAATTAAAGATAGTTAATATAGTACATATTTGCATTAAAATAGTTTTCGAAGCAATAAATTAGAGATAGTCAAGCTGTAGCAGTTTGTGCGCGTTGCAAGTTTTAACCAAATTTTTTTGCATTGGAACGAAAGTACAGAATTTGTTTGGTGTTTTTCCGATATATAATTATATTTAGGAACCTCAAACCATTAATGCTTGTCAGAATGTCTTCTTCTTCACCTCTCTGTCTCTAATTCCATAGACTTGAATTCTGTTTTAAACCAAATACCGTTGTAATTGGCATGATCACTAATTGTGAAAAAATACTCAATAGTTGTAGGCACTTACTTTATTTGTTTTTTTTTCTTATTTTTAATGTTATTTCGAAAAAAGAGAAAATTACAAAAGATTGAAAATGTCTTATACATATACTTATACTTGTAATAGTTACATAAATTATACTTCACTTGGTCATAGAGTAATTAGTACGTTTGGTTAGATGTGATGGGTGGGGTTTAAGATAATTCGAAAAATACTTACGTATTGTTCGAAACTTATTTTGAAACCAATATAAAAGGAAAAGCTATATAAACATATTTATAAGAAGTTAATTACCATAAATATATTTAACATGCGTAATGAAATATTTTAATTGTATGTGCTCTTATAAATTCGTTATACCCTATTACTAAGAGACGTAAAATACTACAAATTGTGATTAGTGAATTGTCACATATATATTACGATATTTTTGTGTAAAAAGAAAAAGTGGTTATAGGTTTTCAATCTATAAATTCTATCTTCTTAAATTATTATACAACTTCTTATAATTAATATACTTCTTTAAATATATATATAATTTTTTTATTCACGTTGTAATTATTACTGGCGTAAAGGTAATTCTTTTATAGACTTGTTTTTTTTATATTAATCTACTGGAACGTCAACAATCTGTAGTAGATCACTTCAGTTAGTGAATCTATTATAGCACTTATAATCCAAATCTTATTCTAGATACTAATCTAACTTATTTTAAAGTCTATCCTAACTTATTCTAAAAACTATTTTAGCTTATTCTAGAGATTACTAAATCTCACTCTATGTGTCTATTAATCAGTTCGTATGGCAGTTTGCGTTTGAGCCTACGCACTTCACTATCATAGCGCACATTTAACTGTTTGGCGAGTGCATTGGGATGCACTAATAGTGTTTTAGAGTACTTCGCACTAACACTTCGAATCACACTCGTTATGGGTTCTATGGGGATATGACGCTGAATCAGTTTGTTGGACACGTAATATGGGGCATCGACTATGACTCGCAACACTCTATTCTGGAACCTCTGGAGGATATCTATGTTAGATTTGTTAGTAGTACCCCATAGTTCAATATCATAGGTCCAAACGGGCTTAATTATTGACTTATACAGCAAAACTTTATTATCTAATTATCATTTAGATCTATCCAATTATCATTATCATTTAAGATTTACGCCCTATCAGTCAATACATTTGGTTTAATTTAAAGCCAAGCTGTTTACGTTTTGTAACTATATGTTTTTTCCATGTCAAAAGTCCATCGAAATGCATTCCCAGATATATAACGTTGTCTACTTGCGAAAGTTCATGACTATTCAATTTCAAAATTCAATTTACTGAGGGACATGTTCTTCTACAACGGATGAATGTCACATGGATAGATTTTGTCTCATTTACCTTGATACGCCACGTTTTCAACCACGATTTCTTATTCGACTTTGTTAAGATGAAGCTGGAGAATTCTTCTGGCTGATATTAGATCGTCGTGTGATGATAAAACCACTGTACCGTCAGCATAAGTTGCAACAGTAGTGTTTCTTGAGGTCGGTATGTCCTCAATAAACACTGTCCAATGGGCCAAGAACACTGTGCTGCGAAACACCAGGATATATTGCGTGTAGGTCAGTGTATTCGTCACCCTATTTGACAATAAAATGTCTGTCTGTAAGGTACTATTTCAGCAATTGAAAGTGCGTACGGTGCAAAAGCTTTTTCAATTTAACATGCAGTCCAGTGTGCCACACCTCGTCGAAGGTCTGAGAATGATCGAGAAATGCATCAGAGCAATTTTTTTATAGTTAAAATTTTTGTTAAATTGGTTGACTAATTTATGTATTTTTTCTTATAGACTTGTTAAATAAATTGGCATTTTTGAAAGAATGCTAAAATAATTAGGAATAAATCCTTGTTCCATTTGTTCACTTTTTTTAGAGCTATTGGTAACACAACACTGATTTTATAACTATGAAATATAAGACAAAAGATGCAAAAAAATCGAAATGTGTCAACAAATACAAAAGTGATTCGGGATTTATAATAATTGGTATAGTTGTCCTATAGAGCTTAATGAAGAATAATTCATGGCTGTGTTTTATATCAAGCTGGCGAACAAACTTTAGTCGGATTCAACATTTTTTTAATTATGCAATAAAATTGTGAGTTTTTTGTAATTTTACCTGGAATTGGGCCAAGATCAGTCTTTTTTCGTCTATCATAGCCATAAAAATTGAAAATAATGATAAAAGCAATTTTATTACATTTATGCAGTTCAGATGTTGACTTTCATAATAGATATAAAGACCGCAAGTTACAAAAACTCAGTGTGATACCTCATTACGAATCAGAAGCAACGAAACCTGTTTATAAAATGAATCGTATTTGTATCATAATTACCACAAATAAACGTAATAAAACTATTCTAAAATATATAAAAACAAAAATACAATAATGGTGAATGGGTGGTTGTCCCGTTTGTATTTTTTCCCTCTTTACCAGTTAAATTCTTACGTAATTGAGTTCGAGTGCACGGCTGAATGTAAATTGTAGCATACGACGTTCTAATTGTACGTTTAATTCATCCCGCACGGATCTCATCCTTTTGACCCTCGAAATTGCTCTAATTAGTATTTTATTGCTCAATTTGTGTTCTGTTGCCTTTTAAAAAGGGACCTCTTCAACGTGCCTCACTTCTATTAGATATGAAATTTTATTAAAATAAAAAGCGTCGCTTCGGCCGAGGCCAAAAGTATTGGGACAACTTTTTGCGTTAATTTAAGCAAAAATTTAAGTCGTTAATAACGTAGTTATTTTAACTAATTAACTATTCCTAGCGATTGGTTGGGCCTGTTATGAACTGGTTCACTTTCCCTTTTGTGTTTTTGAAATTGAAAATACAGTAAACCTAACTGGTAGAAAACTCGTAGTTATTATTGGGATCTCTAATGTATAAGGCTGTAGAAAAGATTGAATTAGGTTTCAGTTTAATGTCGCAAATTTCTGGTAGTACCTACTCAATGACATCATATTATAGAGCGCGTAAGAGGTAAAGGTCTAGGGAATATTCTAGATGCGAGGGTAGTGTTGTTGTTACATTACTTAATACTTATTACGTTTTGAATATGAAATTTCCAGAAGGTCAATGTCGTTAGATTTATTTTTATTTCCGAAAAAGGAAAAATACCGCGCAAATGAACAAAATTGTCTCATGATTTTAGTTGATTTGGTCGTTTTCTTTCCATGATTTTCGATCTTGACATGACTCGGTCTGGTCATTCTAGATCAATGAAAATGCCGATGAAATTTTTAAACGTATCGAGATAGACCGATATATTTCTCACGACATTGGAACTAAACATCGACCATAATGCAGATTAGGAACTATTTACTTATAATTGGATACAGAATCAACAGTGAAAATGCAATAGGTTGGTTTCTATTTGTGAAACGCAGCTGAAGTTGAACAAATAAGGATACATTTTAAAACGAATAATTACAGTAATTAAATCATAAGCAAATTATCTCAGTGTAAGGCCCAAGAAGCTTCACAAATTGTTGCAAAGCCTACATTAACAATAAGGAATAGAGAGGAATTATTTACGATGAACTGCTCGGACCACGCGAAACCATAAATTCGATTTTCTATTGTCAACAACTAATGTGATTGAAACAAGTAGCTAATAAACGAGAGATTGGCAGGCAAGTTATAATTTAAATACCGAATAGCTCGTACCCTGTCCCATCCAACCGCTATTTGTTCGTTTTTAAAAGTTGTCGAGCATCCATCAAAACGGCACATATACCATTCACCAATGTTTGAAATTAGTATGAATAAATTCACCTTGAAAAACCCAATATACGACCTATCTTTATGTAAAACTAATTATTATTCCGGACTTTCAATCTAGAAACTGCGATAACAATGCAAACAACAGGCAATGCACTTTTCTCTGTCACTTGCCAAATTGTTTGGAAACATTCGTAGCTTTCTTCACCTATAGATACTTAAAATAAAACGCAAAAGGGTTATTTATATTTTCAAATTTATTTCAGAAAAAACTCACACTGAACAAAACGGTTTCTAATTGTTATTTTTTATTGAATCAGTAAGAGTATATAATGAATAACTCTCGAAGCCTCAACATTGGTATATACTTGTAGGAAATGATTTGTAGAAACTCACCAGTTTTGATCATCATTACAGTCCTTTACCGCCATTACTGCCCTATGTTACTATAGACGTTCATCGAATTAAGAAATTAGAAATTAGGCCTTTTAGTTTGGTTAAACCTTCAAATCATTTTTCAGCACGGAAAGTGTTGAATTTGTTAGGTCTCTTTGGTTTCATAACATTATCATATATATGAAGTTATTATGTGGATTTTTCCCATTAAATGTTTTTCATCTATTTGTTTGATGTATGTTTCCCTTTTAGATTGCAACGAAACTTTTCACCACTAAATGAAATTGTGTTAATGCCGAGTGAATGAACTCACCAAATTATACAAACGGTATTTCAATTTGGTGTAATTTTAGCTTTATTAAACATCCTGTAATTAGATTGAATTATTTTAGCATATTTGATTTCTATTGCTGTTTAACGGCATTAAGCCTACCGACTGGCTCATATTTTACTGATTCTGTCGATGCCTTTCGTTACATTTCTCGATTACGAGTGAAAACAGAGTGGTACTTCCCTTAACAGCGTTATATCAACAATAATATAACAAACTGACAACATGAATAACTTACCATTACCATACAAATTATACAACGTTGCACTTTTCTTGAAGAAAATGACTAGAGATTTGTTCATGATCATTTTGGATAAGTTCTTTTTGCCTGTGTATATTGTTTAACTTAACTTGTTTGAACCAACTTCCTTGTGAATATTAATGGTACCTTTGTCCGCCAATTCGCCTTTGATGATCTTCTCATTTTTGTTTGTTTGTGGTAATAGTAATAAATGTATCGGTATATTAAGATTGTGTTAAGCATATCTAATATAAGATGTAATTAATTAAAAAAACATATTGCTTCTATCCAAATTCCTCTTGAAATTTCCATAGTAGTTTTATTTTCTTAGGTTAACTATTATGAAATAGCCAACGGAGCTAGAAATCAGATCAAGAGCTACTTCAGTGTGCTTCAGAATATTCACACATCAAACTTCCATCTTCTATTGCAAAATCAACACCTTCTTTTCTTAAAAATTTGTTTGTTTGGTTAATATAATTAATTCAAAAGAGCCTTATGATCTGTCCAAAATAAATCTATCCACCGTGCCAGGATTGAGAACAAACCTTTACTTGTCTGAAACAGTTTTATTACATTTATTAACAAATTGTTATAACCCTACAGTCACAAGCTATACGATTAATATGTTCGCATTTTATTTGATCGTGTCTTTCTTGAAAACATAGTAAAAGGAATATCGCGGTATGGATATAATGAAACCACCAACGGTTTACCGGTAGCATGACGTTCTATCATCTTATAATCTATATATGGCAAAGTTGGTGGTCATTTCTTAATAAAAGCTCGAATTGTACCAATATTGATATTAATATTATTACTTATATTATATTGCTGTCGAATTTATGTTACATGGCGCAACTGTTATGTCACTGGATGTTTAAAAATAGACGTCATCGACATAGCGATATTCAAGATTTATTTAAAAGATCAACAAAGATAAACTGACGATACAGATGATACTCAAGAACATGTATATGTTCTCTTAAGCCTTTCATAATTTATAAATTTTATCTATTACTTAAAAAAATAATAACCAGTCTAGTTGCAGGATTAAAAATAATCTTTATATCAGTATATAGATATTACGAACTTAGCAGGACACGTTATAGAAGAATAATAGACTGAGAGACCGAAAATTCATTCGAACTCATTCTCTCCATCTCTCGCTTTACCCGTTCCCGTGCAAAATTGGCTTAGACTCTTCTTATCTCGCATTCTGTCTCACCCAAAATTTCGTTATTGCTGTATTTTTGCGCAGAAACGGAAGATAATTGCTTGTTGTTTTTCCGACTAATATGTTTTTCATTGATTATTAGAAGCTTTATCGAGGCACGCTTCCGGAAATATAACGCGGAAAAGATTTGGCTGCCTAAAGAACTTTATTCCTCTTTTTATTACTTTAATCTATAAGGGAAACTTTTAATAGAAACATTAATCGTCAGACAGTTTATTTCTAAGAAAGTAGATTTTTCATTGTTTCCTATAAATAATTTGTTTTGATTCTTGGCGAATTATCTTATAAACCTATAAACAACTTTATATAACACTTATCAGGAAGTAACTTATCAGTAAGAAATTATATGACTTCAATAAATGAAACTTGAACTTTTGGAACTTGAAAGATCTGTCGCAGTTTCATATTTCAACAAAAACCAAAGTTAGTAATAGAAACAAACGAGAAACCTCGCAAACATCAAAGGTTTGCCACTGGTAGTAGCGCGGTCTGAATTGCTTTCACAAATTCCAAAAGCCTATAACTAATAAACTGAGCTGCTGCAATCTGCCTTTGGTGAACGTTCACCTTGAACCCACTAGCCTCTATCCAAATTCCTGTATACTATTAATTCATACCAACTTCAGTCCGTCTTTGGTAGCCTTACACATTGAACTGTGATACATATGTCTGGAATTCATGGACTGCAGGTGTTTTTCAAAGCTTCAATGTTTCTTACTTGGAATAGTTTATGGCTAGTGATCGTTGAGCATCTTCAATCCACCTTTTGTGACCTTACAGCTTCAGCTACAATATTTTTTCTCGAACTCCACTTAACTATACCAATAAACGCAGAAGTAACTGCGGAATTATTTCCAACCCAACGCCAAGCTGTGATATTTTCTTGATAATTAATTTAATTCCGAGTCATTGAGTGAATTCAGAAAAGAACAGCCTTATGATCTCTCTAGAATCCTACTGACTGTGTGTATGTATTAGACACAAAACTATTGTTTTACATCAGAAACTGTTTTATTTTCCGGAAAGAAGAGACGACTTGTCGAATGGCGTTTCAAAACGTCTCTGGGGGTCTATCTATTAAAACACAAACCCGTCTCACTCGTTCTAAATTGCATTATACATAATGCATACTCATATAATAGTTAATACATTTTATTTCATTCAAAAGACCACGAAAAGTACCAAAAAAACCCAAAAGACATGAAGCTTGTATTCTACATATATTCTGGCCATTTTTTATTTAAATAGCCATTTATTGAGAAAAATTAGTATAACATATTAATCAAAATATTTCTCATAATTTTTCTCAACTTTCAGGGTTTAAAAATATATTCGCACCTCTTCAGCATTTCGAAACCGTGTGCCGTATACAAGGCAAACTGCACTCATTTGAACGAGTGATAGCTATATCTGGTGAGTACGCTGGGTGTAACTTCCTTTTAGAACTGCAACAGTGCATTCTACACAACTCTTGTGAGATGGCCAAGCGTTACCATGACCTTCAGACATCTGCAGTAACAATTGTATTTGCTTTTCGGAATTCATATGTTATACACTGTTGATCCCACGATATATGGCTATATATAGGCTATATATAGCTAGGCTATATATGCTATATGACAACTTTATGGTTAGGAATATTCCGTTTCAGTGTCTGTAGCTGGACGGGATGGCTCTCTATGACTTTTGTGTTTGGAGTTATCGTAGTAGATCCACTTTTCATAGACAATCACTAAACGGTGCAGAAAACTTTTCATTTTGGATGACAAGCAATGAATATGCATCAATTGCATGTAAGGTCTGAAAATTAGACTGCTTGAAAGCTTTTTGGAAATTTGACCTGGATTTTTGTCAATTTATCGGTTTTTTAATTCATTGTCCATGCACTGTGAAAATCACCACTTTTAAATATCGCCATATTGGAATATGGCGGAACAGCATTGCTCTAAGTATTTTATGGGCTCATGCAGCAAAAATAATGAATGCCAAAAATGCATTTTTGAGTCTTTTATGATTAGCTTTTGTATACGCTGAACAAGTCAATGATTGGCGCCTTGACAAAAAATATTGTTTTTTGAAGTGAAAAAACACAGCTCAAGCTAAAATTTGTCTTGATGCCGAATTTCCGGATACTGCACCAGGAAAATCAATCATCATGGATAGGTATGCTAAGTTTAGAGGAGGTGAAATTAGCACCAAAGACGGTGAACGCAGTGGACGCCCAAAAGACGTTGATACCGACGAAAACATTTAAAAAATCCATAAAATGATTTTGAGTGACCGTCAATTGAAAAGAAATAGCAGACACTCTAAAGATATCAACTGAACGTGTACATCATATTATTCACGAATATTTGTTTATGAGAAAGCTCTGTGCAAAATGGAGGCCGCGCGAGCTCACTTTTGACCAAAAACAACGACGATTTGATCATTCGGACTAGGGTTTGAAGATGATCAAGCCTAATAAACCCGAGTTTTTGCGTCGATATGTGACAATGGAGACAAACCCGTCTCACTCGTTCTAAATTGCATTATACATAATGCATACTCATATAATAGTTAATACATTTTATTTCATTCAAAAAACCACGAAGAGTACAAAAAGAAACCCAAAAGACATAAAGCTTGTATTCTACATGTATACTGATCATTTTTTAATTTAAATAGCCATTTATTGAGAAAAATTAGTATAACATATTAATCAAAATATTTCTCATAATTTTTCTCAACTTTCTGATTATATGGTCTTGTATCGACGAAAGAACAGTGATGGTTTGTTTTCACAGTGGACTGCACACGATGAGCCCGCTCCAAAGCGTGGAAAAACGCAACAGTTGGCTGGCAAGTTTATGACGTCTGTATTTTGGGATGCGCATTAAATTATTTTCATTGACTACATTGAAAAAAGAAGGACCATCAAGAGCGAATATTACATAGCGTTATTGGACCGTTTGAAGGACGAAATGGCCGAAAAACGACCGCATTTGAAGAAAAAGAAAGTGCTGCTTTACGAAGACAATGCACCGATTTGGCCCCCAGCGACTAGTTCCTGTTCTCAGATCTCAAAAGAATGCTCATTGGGAAGAATTTTTTATTGAATGAAGAGGTGATCGCTGAAACTGAGGCCAGTTTTGAAGCAAAGGACAAAAACTAATTTTTCCAAAAAAATGTGTTTTACTATGATGGGCCGGGGACTTTTAAATTGACCTGTTACGTCTATCACATCAAGTGTTTCATCTATTCTATTTTCACTGAAATATATGAATTTCAAAGTAATGGGATTATATGATGGCGCTACGATTCCTCCTCTGACAAATCGGACCACCGTTAATAAAAAAACATAAAAACATAATATGTATTATTATTTAAGAAGATCCTAATAGGGTAACTAAACCAAGATTAATTTTTTGATGAACTGACACCTCAACCAATGATATATGGAAATTGACTGCACTATCCGCAGTCCGTATTCGCCGACACAGTTACCCTCTCGCGTTGAATATTTAAGACGAGTCAAACCCCTACCTAATGCGATTACGGCATCTGGTCCGATAATCAATTCGTAAGCCAGTCGTTTTCAATGGCCGATTATTTGACCGTCACGGGGTGGCGAGACCGAGAATGAAGAGGGAGAAGCTGCTCCGCAAACTGGGACTTTGCTTTTCAGCGCTGTATGCACCGCAGTTCTATTGTTTACAGATGGTGTATTCGAATTATTTATGTGGATTAACATCGTGCATATTGCAGTGTATTAATATATATTTCTTGAATACTAATATAAAGCTAGCTCTCTCTCTCTCCTCTCTCTTTAGCTCTGTGTGACGATCGACGGCTCCATGCTCTGTGTCTGTTTATGCCATGTCTGTTTATTGCAATTATATGCTGATAAATGGATTTGGTAAGATGATAGGTATTAGTTTACAGTTAAATAGATTGGCTATAATGTAAAATTGAAGAAAATCACAATGTATTCAAAAGTTTACTTGCAATGGGCAATGATTTATGCAACGGAATGTATTGAGGAGTATATAATATGTACGAAAATCATGGAACAAGAGCAATAAAAAGAATCGAGAAAGGAAATCATCTTTAGGTAGATCTACAGGTTTTATCTCACAACATAGCTTTGAAACTAAAATTGACCATAAAACAATTTTGAATAATTTTCTGGATTTCAAAAGAAGTTAGATTATACATGAACTAGGAGTGAAAAATTTCATGGGCCATATTTCTATTTATAAATGGTTACATACACAAGACTAAATCGAGCATTTTTTTGGAAATAATTATTTTGATATTATCTTTATAGCTTCTTGCTAAATTTTAAGACGGTTATAGAACAAGTATTTAGATATAATAAGCATCAGAAGGGCTTGTTGCGTCTTTTGGTATAAACACTTTGTTATTATTTGTAATTTGGAAGTCCGTGGACAATATTTCTGACTTCCATGGTTTTCAAGGTAGTTTCAGATGCCCTTGATATAATTAAATATAGGGCTTGACAGGTATATACGAAGACCTTATGTTAAAATAGAATGAAGAAGCGTATAAGGAAAGGAACAAAAAGCGTAGATAAAGTCATATAAAAAAAATTAAAAATCATCTAGCATAATATATGTAATAATTAAATATGGCAAATAAAGTCCATAAATAGGCAAGGATATAATTTAAAGTTTGGTAAACTGAAATCGCGAGTAAAAGCCCAAACTGGGCTCCTAAAATTATGTATAATCTAATTTCTTGAAAATATATAATACTCACAAGCGGGTTTATTTTATATTATTTGTATAACTATTGTTATTATTGGTAAATAAGTTACTTGTATTAATATACGTGACACTTGTAAAATTTTAAAATTGCCATATCTCGAATAAGCAGGCTGAGCAAGGACTAGTGAGACTTCATAAGATTCTTAATAACTTAATAAAGAGCTAATATTCGCTAATAAGGAAGGCTTTCCATCACGACAAAGCTAGACCAGACACATCATAACACACTTGACAAAAACTGAAAGATATTGTCTGAGAAGTTTTGCATCCATCATAAGTTGTAGTGCCTGCAAGAATTGACCTCCTTGAAGAAAAAATCCTCAAAATGTTACATTATGTAAAGATATGTGAAAATATTTTGGTTGCTCAAAAATATCGTAAGTTGTACAGCGATGGAATTATTATTTTTTAAGGAAACTGCAAAATGTCATCGATCAAAACGGCATATACATATATATAGCATAAAGCATAAAGAATCAGAATTATTTTCCCCAACTCATTAAGCAACATTGTTGAAAGAGAACATAACATGGGAAAAGCTTGAAGTATAGGCTGAATTGATATACGAATATAAAAGGACAAAAAGCATATTAAGAACGTAAATTGTGAAGAAGTATTAATAAAGAACTGTTTAAACAAATTTAGATGAAGAAAGAACACTGAAATGTATTGAAAAAAAGTTAGGAAAGAAAAAAATGTGTGGCCACGCAACTGAAATGAATAAATGTGATTGGAGACAGGTACAAGTAGATAATATCTAACTTCTTGGCACAAATTAGAATATATGCATGCCCAAGGCCCATGAGGATGATGCAAGTGTAAAAAAACCTACCACATAGCGCCATACAACAATAGACCTTCGCGAAGTTCAAGCATTATTTATTAAAAAACCCTGTATTTGCATTATATTCACATATGTTGGAGTTCATCCAAAAATATACAATGTCGGTTCATTCTTTAGTAAAATATTATATTACCCTAGCAATATTAATAATGTTACAACCTTTTTTTGGGACCAAGCGGGTCAGTATTAAACATAAAAAGATGGGTTTTATTGGGGAATGTTATAAATGTCTAACATTTACATCTACCATAAAACGTTTTAAGGCAGTACAGCTCCGAAATATTATTTTTTCTCTTATTAAAGTGAATTTTTTTCAACTCTGCCTCGTTATAGTTAAAAAAT
The DNA here is from genome assembly GCF_030347505.1 of Rhynchophorus ferrugineus. Classification (NCBI taxonomy): domain Eukaryota; kingdom Metazoa; phylum Arthropoda; class Insecta; order Coleoptera; family Curculionidae; genus Rhynchophorus; species Rhynchophorus ferrugineus. Next base: position 26,698,939 of record NW_027472583.1, on the reverse strand, counting down.
GAGCAAAAATATTGAAAATAGGATAAATATTGTCACCATAAATTTGAGTATATTATGATATCGCATTTCTTAAATGAGGATAAATCTGGAGAATAATCGGAAATATAGAAGTGGTGAAATTAAATCGTAACATTTTACAAATGTTTTATAGGTTTGGGCTAAAGCTTTAAAAATAAGTTCCAAGATCTTGAATTGTAGAATTGTAAGGGTTAATTAAAAATATCAATATTTTTTTACATGTTTGAACATTTTAAATTTAATACATTATTTAAAATTTTAAATGTTTAAGAATATCTTTAATTTCCTTTTTTGAAAAAATATCTATCAAGATTATCAATATTTCCCTAATGGGATCTATACCCAATATGAGCAGAGGTATTGTGTATAATTTATATAGTTGAAAAATGGTGATACTGATTTACGAGATGATGAAGAAAACAAATAACCGACAAGATTTGAAGGTAAATAAATAAAATATTTTTGGGTAATACTAGAACTGAACACTTTGTCGAAATCTGTTATGTCGAATGTTCCAAGTTTTCATCTCATCACTTATCAATTATATCCTCTTTTCATCTATTTGAATGTATTTTAATTTCTTCGATATTCATTTCTTGCCTTTTGTTCTTCGCTACCTCTCTCTTCACTCTCTAACTTCTCAGTTACATGATTATATTTATAATATTTTTTTATATTTCCACCTTATTATTTTTCTATCTGTCTCCAATCCTTCTATTTCCATATTCCATGCCCGTATGGTCCATCCATTATCAATTTCGATTTCTTATCCTTGCTGTTTTACCATTTTCCCTTTCATCCTTGGTTTTATTTCATATTTTTCTCCATATATCACTCTATTTTCTAGATATGACCTCATTAATATATATTCTATCATTCAATTTGTTATTTCTATTTTTTAGAGAGACAATATTTTTATTACCAATTAATTCCCAACACCTAAAACTAAAACACACTAAGAACTATTAAACATGTGTTCAGATAGAAACGTTATCTGTTATGAACATATAGCTGAAAATATTACTGCAAAATCATAAAAATTATTGTACTTCATAATATTTTATATTTATCAAATGGTAATATAGCACTTATCTTATTGCTTTAACGGTCCGACGCCTTCAACTAGTTCTCATTTAGGGTAATAATATTGACGCTACTCGTAGTAAAATTGAGACGGCCGACCAGAAGCGAAATATTAAATTTTCGAAAGCATCTCTAAAAGTGACGTTAATTTCGACGAGATGGAATTTTCATAAGAGGATTTTTCGATGTTCTTGATGAAATAAGCCATCTGGGAAATTGCCCTAAAAGAACCTATCGGCATCAGATTGATTTCTAGTCCCATAAATTTAGTTTGCCATAAATGAAGCCGTTTTTACAATATGAAATGAAATAATTAAATTATATATGCAGTAATAACTTAAATAGCTTGAATAGAGATCCAGAACTATTCATTTAACTCCTAAAATCTACTCATTTTGTCATTTATTTTTTACTTTAACTTAATACCGCAGAGTGTTGGATTCTAAATATAATATTGCGTGTAAAACACTTTGGAAGCAACATGTTCCCCTAAAAACTACTAAACATATTTAGGCATCTTACAACGGTTTCTACAAGAGCTTAGCTTAGCTGCATGCTAGCGCGAAATTATTTATCCAAAAAAAGACCAAGAAGCGCCATCGTAGGATTTAGGAATATGATAATACTGATACATTTACCAAAAAATATACTCAATACTGCGTTTCTAAGACATAATGAAGAAACATAAGCTATACTGTAAAATTCCGTGTTTATAACAAGTTTATTTTAAGCAAACGATAGACCGTTAATTGTCGTAAATTATATTCAACAGTAAGATTGTTTTAACCATCATAATTTCATTAATCTGATCACAGAAAATATCAAGAAATACATTACAATGATACATTCATTTTCTTTGTCTCTGTGATAGACATTTTTTCATAATCTTTTATCCAATATTTTTGTATTTATCGTCTAAACAGTATTTCTTAAATGCAGTGCCAACTTTCAGAAGGATATGTATTCATTACCTATTAGATATGATTAATTATATAGATATGATTTTATCATTAATCAAAGCATTGATAAATATTAAGGTATTCAACGATTGATGTTATAATATATGTGACTATATGATATTTTATTATTAAGTTTTAAGTTTTGAAAAATCAATAGTTAATTTAATGATTGTAATTGTATTTCTTTAAAATACATTCTAATGTTATATATATATTTATATTATAATCATTATCTGGTTATATTTTTGAAACAAGATAAAATATAAATAACGCTATTAAATAATGTCCAATCTTCAAATATATTTGAAATATAGAACCACCTTAACAATATTAATCCATGATGAAACCGCAAACAGCCCACTACAATTTTCTACAATTAGTTCTAAACAATTCGGCGAAATGAAATAATTAAATTTCCGTTCATTCCACTAACATCCCCCAGGATATGGGAAGAATAGAAATTAAAATAATTACATTTCTTTTGTCTAAAAACGGGAGCGTCTGCTTAACCAAATATAAAACAGGCAAATGTACAAAAAAATAAAAGAAATATTATTTGTTTTGTAAAATATGAACGATGTACATGAGATAAAAAATATCTCATGAATATATCTAAAAACTGTTATCCTGGAAACTAATATAATTGAGGATTTCATTAAGAATATACAAATGACTCTAATTTAAAATAATTTAGTAACATTCAGCTTCATCAGTAACATCATTTATTTAATTCCCTTAATGGTTACTACCACGCGTTAATGCTATTAAGACTTAACATATTGTTTAATGTAGGTTTTAACGATACTTAATTACGGATTACCTTCAACTAATATGGGGATGTCTTCTAAATTACCCAAAAAAACAAAGTAATCTTGTATAAGCATATTTAGAAATTTGAATTAACTTTTGGTAAGAAAGTAAGCAATCCTTACAATTGGTACCTCCTAAACTCAAGACCTAAAAATTTAAACCATTATGCAAATATAAATTAATAAATAAAATAACTAGACAGATAAACCAGACTGTATTTACATTAGACCTGTAAAATACATTTTTGTAAACATGTAAAATACATGTTGTAAAATACATAAGGACTAATAATGGCTACATTTACTGATTATACTTCCTTAATCACAGCAGTTAATAACATTGAGACAGGTGTAAATATGTTATATATTAACTATCGGTAACTTTGATTGCCGTATATCGGTATATGAACACTGCAAAATATTTAATATAAAAGCTGAAGTAGAAAGAAGTAGAAATAGCACGTTAAAAAAACGAGCAGAATTCTGTATAAGGATTAACGAAATATCGTGGTTGCTTGGACGACTATCCAAATTGTCATAACAAATCGCTTTCGTATAAACAAATTTTAAAAACAGTACAGACATCGTACAAAGAAATCAAATATCAACATCCAAATTTGTTAAAAAAAAGTTCCTCGTAGTGGGTTCTTGGGTGTAACTTAATTATTTTCTTTATTGTTTAATTCTTGGTTTATTAGCAAATTTAATATTTGTTTGTATGTTATTATCAAAATTTTAAAGAAATCTGAAGGATCAAATGCTTTAACTTGAACCCGATAACCCTTCTTCTCCTTCTGCACTTGAATATCCGAATATTCTGAGAATTTACAATACACAGTTGAGTGATTGTTTTACTCTTCAGAAATATCTACAAATCAAATAAAAGGAAAGGATATTTGACCAAAAACAAAGAGGAAAATTAAGGATATAACGCAACATATCCAACTAATTCCAAAGGAGAGCTTCCTCATAAAATAGATTATAAAACCTAATAACTTCCCAATGATGTCAGAGTCTCTAAAACTCACAAACCAGCATCATCAACAATAACAAAGAGTGAATCGAGACACGATTTAGTCATCTATACAAGACAACGTATTTATATCAAAACTGTTAATACTCAAGGGATAGATTCTCGTTAGTATCGTGTAAAGTCCTCAGTCGTGCCACAGCTAAGTCGCCATTTTCACAGAAACAAGTAATGAAGTTACCACAAATATTCTCACCAGAAATTTCTTCCTATTATTATTATCACTTACGTTAATTTATATCTAGTCTATCTTCTATCACTGTTGTATCTTTAATTTTAAGTTGCTTTAATTTAATATTTTCAATTTGTTTCAAGTTTGTAATTTTATCATTTTTGATTTTTTTCACGCCTTTGTTAATTTTTCTCCTTCTTTGTTATTAGAATGTGCGAATTAGACCCCACTCTTACTGTTTTCTTAAGAATCATTAAGGTTTTCTTCAAATCATATTTCGTAGGACAGTTCTACATGTTTCCATTTTTCGTTTCCCTTTTTTTCTCTCCAAAAACAATCCTTTTTTAACCCTTTTTTGAAGAAATGAACATGCAGCCTTCAGAGAAGGGCTTCCCTAATGTTTGTATTAGTAGATTTCAGTTTCGCTATAATTATAAAGGTTAGAACGTGGAAGGAAACATATCCTATTTAAGAAAAAAGATGCAGTTAGGCGAAACTTTCTTTTTCCATAGATATCGGTGGAAAATCAAATGGAAATATATACTGTGTCATTAGCCCCTCCAGACTGATTATAACATGCATATATATGCAAAGGTGTTAGTGAATTCGATATTTAATTACATTATCTATCAATACCGATGTTTTACCATGTAACTTGCTATTTAAAATATGAAGCTTACCTTAAATTCAATTCTGTGAACAAAACTTTATTTACGGCCAAACTAACTTCTTTTCCTTTTTATTTATTTTCCATTCTTCCCTTCTCTACAATAACGTGTTTTAAATATAATTATAGGTATAAATAGTTAGTAAAAATGTAACATGTAAACTCTCCGACGACAAAGGACAAAAACGTCGAAGTGGCAAGTTGTAGGTACAGTTACCGCAGCGGTGATGTCCAATTTAACACCATTTGTCAGGTAACAGACAATACAGTTTCTGTCTATGCAGTTTTATTTTCATTACCCCTTGATTTTAACCAAACACCAAACTATTGCTTAGTTGTTCAGCCCATTCTTTCCATTCTTCATTCCCCGTCCATTCTCCTGTATCAAATCCGGATATTATTAGTTCTTTGTATTATCTTTTATTATGTAGTTCTTTGTTTTAAGTATTATCAACTCTTATAAGCCTTCAGATTATAGAGTCTATTACAGTCCTCTGCTTTTTTAAGTCCAATAAATTTATCTTCCCTTCGTTGCTAAAGTTGTACTATTTATGTTGTTTATTAATTTCATCCCATATATGAAAGTAATATCAATACTGAATCTTGATTGGTAATATCTGTACTGTTACATATCATCATTTCATTATGCACGTAAATTTAGTCGCGTTTATGAACCAAAACAATGTAAAATCTTTGCTGTCATAGATTCTCATTAATTCAACCTCTTATAAAAATATGATTAAGTACAAGATGAAGGAGAATGAATATTTCTTCCAGGTAATCAAAGTAAATGATAATAAACTTTATATAAAAAATAACGAACAAGCCTAATAAGGTTGTTCAACGAGTTGAAAAAATAAACAGCGGTTTTTGATAAATTCGCAAAGGATAATAATTTATTTTTATTGCGTCACCCTTTAACCCGGCGTGGAGGGGTGGAGTCGTCGGGGGCGCGCACACGCCCATAATAAATAATTAATTAATTGTTCGTTTATTTTATGTTTTGCTATTTTCGTTAAATGGGTCGTTGTACCGAGGCAATTTTTTATTTATACGCCCTCAGACACGAGAAGAATCGAAAATTAAACATTCACATGGCCCGAAAAGGGAGTTCCTCGAATAATAAACGTAATTAATATTAATAATGAACCAGATTGACAGGCGAGTTCAAAGAGCTTTTTTGTCACGTCTTTTAAGCAATGTCACTTAATAGTTTTACCTTCTATATAACTATTCAACTAAATGAAATCTATTAATCATTTGGAAATCCTTTTCCAATAGTGGTGTAGGAATGTTCGTCGGGTCGGTCAATCGGTCGAAATGTGTGGCTGCCGCTGCGATCATTTATCAGAACACTCACTACTATTTTTGGAAGGAATTTGCACGAGAACTAAAAACACTGGTTGAATCAAAGTTGTTTATTTTAACTTACGATTGATACATGTGGTCGATAGAGAATTGACAGGATATTAGGTTAAGTAGAGGAAGTACGGTAGCGCTGTGGAAGTGGTACTGTTACAAGGGGACGGTGAAAAGAAAAGAGAGCGAGACGTCGTCGTGATGGTCTTTTATACCCTGGAACTGCATGGTACCAATCCACCGGCGTTGCCAACCTTTGTAGTTGTTGATGGTGAATTAGTGGTGGCCTAAAGGGTCGTGGCGGTCGCCACAGTGGTCTTAATCAAGACTTGAAAGCACATACCCTCTAGTAAAAATTGTCTCACATATGCCTTCAACATTATGAAACACACGTCGCCAAATTCTATAAATTATATTGCAGTATTGTTTACGAATCGTAGGATGAAAATTTTGTTGGTGGATAGGGAGGCTATTAAATTGTTTAGGGTAGACCCAACAGCAAAAAGCGGAACTTTACATCAACATAGCACAATCCCAGAGGTTCACCCTGCCATTTTAGAACATGTATCGATTGAAGAATCAATATTTGATGTATATAAAAAAAGAGATAATGCCCTAATACCCTAATCTAACTTGTGATTTTTCTTAATTATGTTAGATTACAGCTGTCTAATCAACATGTGGGTTACTAGAAACGTAATTTCTAACAGCCGCTCTATTTACCCTATTATAACTTTGGTTATAGTCTTACAATTTCTCTAAGTAATTCAGGATTATTTTAAATATATTTTGAAGCAACTTGTCTTATTTCTTTACTACTAGAAATGTAGTAATACAGTACGTTATTTCTCTATTACAACCCAAGACGAGTATAATTCAAAGTGTTAGTTTTATATAAATATATAAATATACAATATATTTTATATATTTAATACAAAAGATAACTTACTGAAGCGATTTTCTACATATCATTTATAGAATAATTGTTATAACAAATGATTACTGTCCATTGGACAATGGTAATAGAACATTAGTGGAGAAAGTGAGAACGAAAATGTTTCTCGTGACAAGAGTTGATTGTGAATTTTGAACATGTTATCAAACTGTTCAATAGAATTCCGAGAATTTAGATGAAGGCTATTATAGACTTGCTTATCAAGATATGATCGTTTATGAACAAAAAAAGATACCGTATTAATAATCGTTGTACAGTTAATCGAACCGTTCCTTGACTTCAGCCACAAAATATTAAAATTAAGAAACATGTATGGTTTAAAAACATACCTAATCCATGGGTTCCTGGAACAAGCACCATCATTTATAGGACCATTAAAGGCAACCTGAAGTTGCTGAAGTAATATGGTCTACGGATATTATTAAGAATGTATTGCAGAAGCTCGGTTACTTAGCCGGTGATTATTGTAATTTGGAAGCACCAAAATTTGAGATGCCATTCCATACAAGCTTCTGAACAAGTGAAATATTTAACCCTACATTCATAATGTAAACAAACATTTGGGCGCTAGATATTAACGAAACAGTTCGCAAACATATTATTATGACGCAATGGTTAAGGCTACAGAACGGTCTACATAGAGCTTTGATAGTCGTGGGTTCCAATCCTGCCAATAATTGAATGTATTTCATGATTGTTTACTATTATAATTATCATTAGGCAAGATTCTAAGTTAGTATTTCGCCAATCGGTAGAATTAATACCGATAACTGAGTTCGAAGTTCACTTTAAGGCAATCACAGTTCCAACCAAGATAAATCACAGTTGCTAAAAATAAAATAAATAGGAAATACAAAAAAGATAAATTATGTTCAAGTATTTAAATTATGTTATCGCCCATAGATATAAAATATCCAATACCTGTACATAGAATCACAGACTTGAAAGAGTCTTTGAAGAGAAAAAGTTTGCTCAGCTATATTCTTGGACGTAGCTCAAAGCCTTTATATAGTCTGACATAACGGACTCTTGTATAAGCTCCATAAAGTATTACCGAAGGAACATGTTGAACTATAAAACTCCTACATCTCAGTCAGAATACTTAGAGTTAAGTAAGAAGATTACACAACGATGAAAGAAAACTAAAAACTAAAAAATAGCATACCACAAAAAGAAATTGTTACTATAGCTATATTTGTTTATGACACTTGTTATTGGAGACAATAGGCAAAACAAATCAGTGCATATTGTAATTATAACTCTTTTCTTCTCTTTTCTTCTAAGTTTAATACTATTAAACCATACAGTAACAATGCTAAGTAGCTTGAAATAAATCTTAATGTAAATTGTTGGAAGGAGCTTATCAAAAAAAATTAATTAAAATACAAAAAATGTATTGGTTATTTGGAAAAACATTTGCTGTATAAGCAGATAGTACTTATTGTGCCTATATGGACATACCGAATACTGTTATGGGAATATTCTGAGATAAATAATATCAACTGAATGCAAGTATTTCTGAAAAAAGTCATGAGAAGTATTGTAGAAACTAGATACTAGAGGAAAAATTACTTAACAGCGACACCTCCGTATTCCAATTGTTATAGAAAAAATTAAGAGATGTTAGCAACTCAGTGATGCAGCTCTTGGTCAACATTGGAAATAGCACGCAGGCTCAATAGAACCAAACCGTGTGATATTGAGTTGTTGTGTAGTGTAGTGCTCTAAATGCTAAAATCACTGAAAAGTGCTATTAATTTTTATTTTATTTTATTGGAGGCTACGTAAGAACTAATTTATCTTTCTAGTTTTAACTGCAGAAACAAGTTGTAAATTACTTGTCAACGACTAATAATACTGTATTAATACATTTTCAAAATGATTATCAAGTTGCTTAAATATAATTATAATTACATAGTTAATAGTTACTGATTTATCAATTTATTATTATATAATAAAAATCGATGGAAAACAAAAGTCCAACCTAAAATGAACGATACAATATAGATTTTTTCTCCAGATTGGCATGTAAACATATGCCTCGATTCGCGAAATAACTCGCAACATGAATGATTCCCATACCCCGAATATACATCGAATCGGTATTTTTTAAATTAAAAAAATCCTTATGACTCGCCGATGTAACGGCAACAATTTGATGAATTTGTTCAAAGGGTGGTGAAAATGCGAACACATAAAAACACAACGATGATTTTTTTTCGGTTTCGGTAAATTCGACGGCGGCGTACCGGGGATGGGCCGTAATAATTTACCTTTTATTACGTTCGTTTTTATTACCATCGAGAAATAAAAATTTTGGATACGCAGATAACATTGCCATAAATTATTTGGTTAAGAGTATTGGTAGCTACGAGAACCGCTCGAATGATTTATGTGAATGTTTGAAATGATATTTTCTTTACCGTAATATAACTATACCACAACATCCATAAAAAAGTAATATAGATAGCTGACGTGTATTTTGTTTTTTTATCTTATGTCCAAAGTACTCGGTTGATTAAATAATTCAATATACTACGAAAAACAGTTTTTTGAAGCATACGGTTACGATCACAATAACACATCTATCATATACATAATCATATACATATGTGTTATGTAATACGACCTTGACTATCCGGCCGTGTGTTTTAAAACAACCTGAATTAGGGGTGTTGGCCAGTGAAAACAATATCGATACTTCGATACATCCATGTTTATAAATGTCGATATAAAAAATATATCGATATTTTTAAGAATAAATAAAAATAGTGAAATGTTAGCTGAAACAGATATATATTTTTTCTAAATATTTTAAAAAGTATCTTTAAAATTAAATACCCATTTTAAAGCTTTATTAAATATTATATTTAATTTATTTAAAAAAAATCGAAAAATATGGGCTAAAAATGTATATATATATATATATATATATATATATATATATATATATATAATGATATATCGATATTTTTTCTGTATCCCTAACCTGAGTGGTGAACGAGTGAGACAGGTTTTATATATATATATATATATATATATATATATCATAAATATATATATATATATATATATATAGAAATTTGTACAAAGCATAAAAGACGTTTGGATAGCAACATTTGTGATCAGATTTCATGTTGTAGACTTTAAGGAATCTAACGAGCTTAGGTGTAGATTTACCGCGGTGAACAAGTCTGATAGGCAGTGAGGGAAGTTAAGTGAAATTATCAATGTGGTCAAAGAGTTACATTCGAAAAGTATATGGTATACTGGGTATGGATAACAACAGCGAGGGCATTGAGTCTCCATTAGCAGATAGGAATGGGTAAATTTACAATATCCCAGCATAAAGCATTAAGGATATATTTGGATAATGGGTAGAGGAGCAGAAATCGTGTTTTATTCGCAATAACTTGTTGTTATTTTCTATTAGGTCCAAGCTCAGTTAAATCATGTCCTTTAATTTGGATTCTATATAAGGGAATATTGCTGGGAATCCAAGCAAAATAAATGTTCTTGCTTAGTGTAGTAAGCTCTTGGAGCGTGTTATGTACGTTAGTTATTATTAAATGATCATATAATTTTGCTGGAGCTTTCAATAATCATTGAAGTGATTTTCAAAGGGTAAGCAGTCGGTGGCGCAGGGTAATTGTGACGTGTTTCTAGCGGTTGAAAGTTAGGGAAATGAATGAACCTAGAACAACAGCACCAACACCTTCGTCTCTCTTTGATCCATGGGTGTAAAACATTTTAGTTTGAGTTGATTCTAAGCTGGAAGGTTCTGTTAGCAAGGAATTTGGATATGAAATTGTATATGCGCCCTCTAAAGCAACATGACTGAAACCGTGATAGTATCACATGGAGATAAATCATTTCAAATTATTTGCTTATATCCAGGAACGCGGCGATAGTATGCTCACCATCTCCGAAGCTCTCACTTATAGTTGTACTAAAGGATCTACCTGGCATGAAACCGTATCGGTAAGAGAAAATAAGATTTTTGGGGCTTAGGGTCCAGGTAAGTCTCCAAACGATCATTCGTTCCAGATTTTTTAAGAGATGATATGTTAAAAAGATGTGTCTGCTGTGAGCTGGATGCTATGGATAGATTTATGCATACGTATAATAGTATTTTTTCCATCTGATTTGGAACGTATTGATGGACCTGATGTTGTTATATATTTCAAGAAAATGTAATAAAGCAGATATTACTATAAGATTAAGATAGTTTGTAGGTAATCAGGTGCGGTTGCTGAGGAAACTGAGTTAGAATGAGGAGAATGTTACGAATCACTTATGATTAGGAACGAAGCAGAATTAATAACATCACTTACGGATTTGGAACAAAAGAGAAACTATATATATTTTTTCCTTTCACCATTTTCGAACAGTCTCGATACCAACTACAACGCTCTCTACTTGTTCTTCTTCATTTCTACATACTACATAAATAGATTGACTCTTGTAACGATATGAATCATTTATTTAACAGAGATATAGTTTTGCTGATACATAACTGGACTATCGCCTTGGTTATTGAGACTCGGAAGTTGGGGTCTTTGAAAGTTCCGATCAAAGTTGGAGTCGTCAGATGCATTCGAGAAGTAAACCGCAAGAATGGATGCGATATTTTTTGGAACCGTCTGCCATTCATATGAGTGATATAGGCCAGGAATTTTTGATATTCTACTTTATATTCATTACTTACTCTTCTCTGATGCTTTTTTAGAATGATTTGTTTTTTACCACCATTTACCCAAAGTGAATAATAAGTGAGGCACTAACTTTATGAAATATTATCATTGTCACGCAGTTTAGTTTCATTATTTGTTATTTTTTGTTTTTTGGAACAACTGCGGATTTTAGGCAACCAGGTTCAGTCTCATGGATGTGTATAAGATCTCGCTTAGGATTATCTAATCTAGAAATTTGAAAAAAATGTTTTTGAAAAAAGATTTTTTCTTTCATATTGTCAAGGTATTTGAAAATATGCCCTATGTTTTATTGGATATTGATTATTTTAGATAATCCTTTGGATTGGTGAAACACCCATTATAACATTCTTCTACCTGAATAGTTGAAGTTGATTAATAAATCAAAAGCTTTATCTAAAATAGTAGAAAAACCAAAGGCTAACTACGTAATTTCATCATATTCTCTGATTAATAGCTTCCGTTAATTAATGAGGTATTATATCAGTGTTAAAAAACTAACGGTTGAGGGGTACTGGTAGATTTATTTTTAAATCCTACAGGAACATATTTTTCTCCCTTTAATGTGCTGGCGGCCTCTTTGTAAAGCCGCGCATATGCCTGTACGAAGCTAAAAATAACAATATGCGTCTCTCATACCCCCGCATTTTATATCTTTCTGTTAGTAAACAGACAGGAAAAAGTCACAAATTGTATCGAATCAGTGACAGTAACGAACTAACTTGACTGACTGCTGTGATACTTAAAAGGAGCCTGTATATTGAAATGTTGTCAATATTTACTTTGAAATTATTTATAGCTATGAACTTGGCTGGTACCTCATGTTATAAATTTTAAAATTATATTCCATTAAATAAATTAGATGTGACTTCTACAAATATCAGTTCTTAACAAATGGTACTCTATAATGGGAATAAAAAAACAAAAATACCAAATATTTCGGTGTTACGTATGGTAAACCTGACGGGTATCATCAATTTTTCCAAACAATGGATATTAAAAAATACTTTTTAAGGGTTTTGGTGTAAAATTTTTACGAGCCCAATTGAAATAATGAAAAATTGAATGAAAACAAAAATTAACAGACAATAGGAATGATATTAATCAAACAATACTGAACAATTGTAGATAGAAGCAGAACAGGAATGTTTAATATCTATCTGCAAACTGGCTAATATTATTTTTCGGTTCAAATGACCAAAATTAAAATTCTCGATTGTTATATTATTTATGTTTTTCAGACATATTGATATTAAATATTTGGATATATCATACGTAATTATAGATTTAAATATAAGGGCTTTTAAACATAGTATTTTAACATGTATTATATTTTAAACTATGCATGTTATTAATTAGACTTAATCTGGATATGCTTAGCAATAGATACGTGATCAACCAAAGAGCTACAAAACTTCGCAAGCAATAATAAACATAAATTAATCATATAATAAATAAATTAATAAGAACACCCATTGTTTAGTTTTTAGATATAAAATTGTATGTATACTGTTAAGTTAGGTATAAATTTATAATATGTTTCATCTTTATCAATTTAGAGGGAACCCTTAAAAAATAAGGCTAGTTACCAATAATTCTGAGTACAGACCTGGCCAACGAAGGACAGCAAATGAGATTCGGTGATGGATACCGAATATTCGTTGGCCTTCCATGAAAAGTACATATTGCATTTCTTCTTCGAGCATACGTTAGTTGGGCGTGAATCCGTATTTTTTAACGGCGGCGGCGATTATAGTGTAACAGGTCAATTGAAAAGTCCCCGGCCTGACATATAGATGGCCCTACTAGAATTAAATCCATATGTTTTTTAGTTAACCCTAACCCTCAAAAGATGCGTGTGCAAATTTGACAGCTGTCGGATCATTTGTTTGTGAATTATACATTTGTGAATTATAACATTTTGAGTGAAACAACTTTTGTTATTTTGAACAAAATGGATAAAAATGAATTTCGCGTGTTGATAGAATATTGCTTTTTGAAGGGAAATGATACAGTTGAAGCAAAAACTAGGCTTGATGCCGAGTTTTCGGACACTGCCCCAGGAAAATCAACAATTAAGAGTAAGTTTAGACGTGGTGAAATGAGCTCCGAGGACGTTGAACGCAGTAGTCGCACAAAAGAGATTGTTACCGACGAAAATATTATTAAACTACAAAATAATTTTGAATCACAGTAAATTGAAATTGAATGAAATAGCAGACACTCTAAAGATATCAGCTGAACGTGTACATCATATCATTCACGAATATTTGGGTATGAGAAAGCTCTGTACAAAGTGGGTGCCGCGCGAGCGAAGTTGATGACTCCGAGCAGTGCTTGAGTTTTTTCGTCGATATGTAATAATCGATGAAACATGGCTCCATAAATTCACTCTGAAGTCCAATCGACAGAGATTTTCCAGATCTGGCCCCCAGCGACTATTTCCTGTTCTCATATATCAAAAGAATGCTCACTGGGAAGAAATTTTGGTCGAATGAAGAGGTGTCGAATGAAAAAAGATTTTTTCTTTCATATTGTTAAGGTATTTGAAAATATGCCCTTAGGAGGGTTTTACAAAATTTCAATTATATGTTTTATCGTGGCCCACAAATAGATCCCTAACAGTCCATAGCAAGAATAACTTTGGTCTTAGCATCATTAAGGGCCTGTTTGGCCATTTCCAAGCTATCCAAGTTTTATACAAGGACAGTTTCGCCCGAGGGAGAAGGCGCAGCTGTTTATGGGTTATCTAGAATAAAGAATGATAAGCTTCAGAAGTACAGATTATACTGGAGGGTGTGAGAGTATAATCTCCAGTATAATAGTACACCCTCCAGTATAATCTGTACTTCTGAAGCTTATCATTCTTTATTCTAGATAACCCATAAACAGCTGCGCCTTCTCCCTCGGGCTATATATATATATATATATATATATATATATATATATATATATATATATATATATATATATATATATATCCCAATGTTACAACTAAAATAAATAATCTTGTTCTGCTGGAATAGTACTTGCTAGGACACTGTCGCTTCTGATACTGCTATCTCATGACTGCTAATATACAATACGGTCTGACATGTGTGTAAGAGATAAACATAGCACACCCAGAAATTTCGAAGCTCACTTTACTAGAAACCACACCAATACACCTTTCAAATATTTACAATGTAATCCATTTACAATACTATATTTACGTCAAGTTATCTCTATATATAATATCTAATTTAAGTGTTTTTTGTTAGTGTTTTTATCTGAATATATTAATATGTTATGTATTATGAACTATAATTTTTACATTACGATTTCACCTTTTATATATATATATATATATATATATATATATATATATATATATATATATATTTATTCTCTTTTATTGTTGCCTATTAAGCATAATTTAAAATATATATCGGAGTTCTAATTAAATAAATAAAGGTATAAAGTCCCTAAATAGTATAAAAGTGTTTAAGTGACTATAATTTAAAAAACGGGTCAAATAGTCAAAAATTGTTTGCGAAATGAATATTTTACGCCAGATCAAGGTAAAACTATCAATTCTAAATGGTACACGACCATCTAATATATGATTTTTTTGCCAGAATATCGAATTTGCGGGCCCAATTATCTATAATTTAATGGGTTTTCCACCGCACAATCTTAACTTAAAACAGCACCCAATACCTTTTTTATTCTCAACCGTCAAAAACAAACTACGTAGTCAACGATTCTCAACACCCGAAAAAACACAATTCTCAATTAAAAGATTACAATTCTCATATTATGAATATCAGACCAAACGCTACGAGT
This sequence comes from Rhynchophorus ferrugineus, assembly GCF_030347505.1. Classification (NCBI taxonomy): domain Eukaryota; kingdom Metazoa; phylum Arthropoda; class Insecta; order Coleoptera; family Curculionidae; genus Rhynchophorus; species Rhynchophorus ferrugineus. Next base: position 26,683,350 of record NW_027472583.1, on the reverse strand, counting down.
TTGCCGATAGACTATCGATCTATTGACTTGAACTATTTGCAAATTACGAAATGTCATTTTTTATAATAAAAATGTTCACCGTCTAGGACATAATTTTGGCATTTAAACTGAACTCGGCCTATTTATTCCGTCGACTATACCGCGCCAGATAAAAACTTCCAAATCCTTTAACTTTCCCGCGAAGTTTTTAACGATTTCCACTTGGAAGGAATCCAAAAAAGGCTGCCGGCCGCGTGAGCTCCAAATGAAATAATGAACGGCCCTGATACAAGTGTCAGATACAGAATTTCTTTTATTGTTATTTTGCATATCACGATGATTCCCCCGAAATTCGGGCATCGTTAATATTTCGAACTCGTCTGTCGAGATAGGACACGAAAGGGACTGACTGAAAAAGGGGTGTAAAGGTGAAAATAATCGATTCGATCGTGGAAATTGCTAAGGAAAAACGTCCCCGGGGGCTAGGCTGATAGCGTTTAAGGAAACTCTTAATGTATTTTTGATGTCCATTTTATGTCTGCTACCTGAACAACAATATAAGCATAAATTTTACCAATTATGTCCTACAGACTTTGCATATATTAATTATTAAATTAATAATAAATCAATATGATTTGACGAAATATAATTTTTAATGATTTTTATTATTTATATGTTGCTTCAGTAACTTTTAATGTTTTTAATTTGAATTTAGGCTTTGTTCTTCAAAATCTAGCTTATCTGTAGCTGAGATTTTCGACATATTTGTTAAATTCACAGTCTTTTAATTTCTAAGACTATTCATAGCTTATTTATTAACCATCTAATAAACCATCTTCAGTAAAGGAATTCTGATACTGAAACTTATCATATTTAAGCAACTGCCTATTACGATTCTGTGATTAACAGGTGAACCGAAAACAAGAGGTCTAATTGTGTCAACATTAAATCACTTGTTGCTTAATTTTTTATAATGGTGACTTATTAACAAAGGCTATGTTTTAAACTTTGTATTTGAAACGAAATTCAATATAGCAAAATGATGTTATGATGTTAAAATTAACGACATTGCGACATAGATTAAAGATACAAACGATGAGAATATAAAAACACCAAGAAGTTCATAATCGAAATTTGGTCAAAAACATTACTTACTTACTTACTTACTAACAAACTTATATTTGAGTATGAGAATAACACGAATTTTCATGAAAAAGGCTATTTTATAAAAAAAAAGTAGTGTATTTCATCACTTTTTAAAGAAAAAATTTAACTGACTTCAAAAAATAAAAAAAGAACTCTCTAAAAATTAAAAAACAATCAAACTTAGATTTTTAACACAAAAAAAATTAAATTAAATACCAATTGATCACTTTGAAGTCGGTGCCGAACCCAAACACTTATATTAATTTAGATTTGTTTTGTTGGTAATTTAATTTTTTGTATGTCACAAAATTGTATTATTATTTTTTTATTGTTTGCTTCAGGCTCCGGAATCTGCTACTTAGCCTAGATTATTTGACAATGTTCTAACTAAACAACAACAAAAAGTTGCTGTCCCCGCCTGGAATTGTACCTAATTGACCTGCGTTTCGGACATAAAAGCATTAACCATTACACCGTAGAAGCAGTTCCTTCAATATTTCTACGAGGTCTTATATGTTATCGTTACTGCTTAAAAAGCAAACTGAATGGCTTTTGAACTGGACGACTTGCGATTTTTTGCGACATCAACTCAGCACTAATATTTTACATAAATATTTGATTATTTTAGATAAAAAATATGTGAACACTTTGTACGTGCCCTTGAAATCTAAGCGTTTTCCTCGATTTACCCCCTTCCCCGGCTTCGACCACCCCGGAAGTGCACTCTTTCGAATAAAAAAATTATTTTGAAAATCGGCGAACATACATCCACAAAAGTCCACAAACCAACAAAAATTTAATATGCACGGATACCGAGATTATCTTCTAATCAACCCATATATGGTCTTATAAATCTCCAACAGCAATCATATCAGTTTAAATAGCATATATCGCTATAGCTGTATTTGTCATTTGAAGTTGTTACATGTATAAACTAGATAAGAATTGACCCCAATACATTTGCTTGTTGTGCGTACATTAGCTTTAGTTTATTTTAATTTAGAGTGGGATTCCTCTTATGCGATTATAAACATTTTGTCTGAGTTGCTGCAGCAATATATAAACAATTACATCATGACAAACCTAACGAAAGGCTACCTCTAACAATATAGTTGAGCAGACCTTTTTATCACCATACACTTTATCAATAACACCAGTGTAGGTCTTAACTTTTTCTCTATAACTAGTTTATGATAGATGTACGATAGATATACTGGCATTGTTGTTAAATTAAAAGAGTTTCTCACTCATCCACAGCTTCAGTTAATGAAATAGTTTCTTACAGATAGACAATTTATTATAAATACATGAAATATATTCATTCAACAAACCAGACCATCACTTCATCGTTATCCAGGACATATCATGAGAATAATTACAACTCAAGATAAATCATGTTAGTAAGGTTACTTTTACTTTGATAGAAATATATGTCCAGCGAATATCGATAGTTGCCAACTCCCACACAGGATTCTTGATTTCTGGAACACTGAATTTGAAAACAATGACATATTTTTAAACAACTTGAGTGAAACCTTATTAAATGTATATTTATAGAACTCATTTGATCATACGAAATTTTATCTAAATCTTCAATGTTAATCTAATCATACCATGTTTCCAAAGCTCAAAATAAAATCCATTTTTGAGTATTTTAAATCTGATTCATTGGCGAATAAAGCTAATATGGGCACATTTAATTAACAACAGAAAAATACATAAATTAAAATATTATATATAGCAACTTTCGATCTGATCCATAACAGATATCTATAACAGAATAAGTTTGGGTTATAGTTCATCGAAAAAATCACTTTCTGAAATGATTTTAATGTAAAATTTATGCAAAAGATGGTATAAGAAATTGTTCTTGTTTCCCAGCCAAACTGAACTGGTTTTATGAAAAAACGAGCTCTTTATGTTTTATAGCGTAATCTTTATGTTTTTGGATATGCTCTCTTGATTATTTTATTATTATTTATTATTACTTTACTATTAGCGAATATATGTTCACTAGAATACTGCTCTTTTTACATTTTAGCTTGCGAGAACAATTTGGAAGTTCTCTCTCAAGTGTCCATAGTTGTCTGATATCAGTGACGCTCCATTTCTCTTGTTATATTTTCTCCATCTCTTTAATATCCTGGTAAAATCCTCTACCTTGCTCTTCAAAAAAATCGTCGAAAAGGAAATGTCCCTTTCGACTCTTTAGGCAATCTAAACTGTAGAAATGCCCTTAAAATTATTTTGACGATTTGCCTACATTTAAAAAATGTATAGGACCCTTAAAATCAATTTTCACTCTCTTCTGAGGGTCCGTCATGGCCATGATGAATTGTTGGGCAGTCATAAGAGGCAATCTCCATCTTTGAGAAGTGGTTTTATAAATTGCTTCATCAGTCCCAGCTTTATGCGCTCATTGTTAAAGAACTTTATATGGAGGTACCAGTATTTCTTGGAGGATGTTCTTTGCAAATATTTTAAATTTTAAGTTTTTAAATTGAATTAAATTAAATTAAATTTTTTTGGCGGCTAACACTTTTTGGTCCAGTGATTTGCCAATTCCAAATGTTTGTAGGTGTATTTGAAGTGTACAACATGACCTGCAAGAATAGAGGTATAAAAACTGTCGTTGTGAAGCAGAACTTTTTTAAAGCTTCTTTTTGGTGATTCTATGAAAAGACGCCAAATACAGCATATCTTATTGGATCGTAGCAAGAAATCCTGACGTCCTAGATATGTTTTCATATTATTTTCGTTTTAGGCATACGAAAATACATATAAATCAATTGTTATATCATGTATTATAAATTCAATAAGAATAATTATAAAATAAAAGACAAAAAAATATTGTTATAGGCCCACTTTAAATCTCGTTTGCACTTCAGAATTCTAATATATATAATAAGCCTAAATATAAAAGGCAGAAATGGAAAGTGGGCTCATAACTAGAAGGTTAAAAATCACCATCAGATATGCTTAAACAAAGCTACATTCATTTCATTTCGATCCTAGGTTCCCATTCAGTTTATACGCCATTAAAACCATCGCTGACGAGGAAATAGGTTACTACTAAAATCTGATTAACACTTGTTTATATACCTAACACATTAAACGACCCATCGAGACTTTATAGGCGCTCGGACTTGTAAAACAAGACTATTGATACAAGATAATGGCCCAGTTCGTATGGCAATTAGTGGCCCACGGTGACAAACCAGAGCAGAGGACGACCGACTCCAATATGGCCGAGTAATGCGGTTCTAATAGTGGCAATCAAAGAGATGGCAAAGGATGGAAGGGGCGGGGGAAATGACTGGGAGAACACCGGCTAAATGACTGCGTTTTGGCATTTAACGGCAACGATTTCGATACCTAATCGATATGATTCGGTCTAGACTGAATCAACACAATTATCGTTAGCTTTCTTTTATAAAAATATAGAACTTATAAAAATAACATAAATAATATATCCAGCAATAGTTAGTAAATCAAACAAACCATAATTAATATATTCGGTGTAAATATAATCAATACCGATGGCCAACTGTTATTTTAATAATTAACTGAATAACGAACGGAAATCTAATAATATATATAATGGATAAACTACATGATATATGAATAAACATATTCAAATGTCTCTCAAATAAATTATAATTCTATTAAACCTTTTATTAATGCAATAGTATACCAGAATACCAAATACATATTTTGAAAATTGAAAATGTGTTTTTCATGTCAATTAAGGTTATGAAAATCTGGCAAACAGTATTTGACAAATATGAAATTTGTATATAAACGAAAGATCTGAACTATTAATAGGTAATACTTATTACCATTGGACCAAATATAAGTCATCATTAAATAATAAAATGATCAGAATAGTACAACAAATACGGAGGGTGGGAAATACACAATATTTATTTTTAATTTAATATTTATTTGAAGACTTTAATAATGTCTTCAGCCTCCATGTGCTTTTAAAATTTTTTAAATCCTTCGCGATTATATTTGTAATGTGACAACGGAATGTTGTCCCATTTTTGTACCAAAACATCAGCCAATTTCTTTTGTGATTTTGGTGATGAAAATCTACTCAATCACTGATCTAAAACCTAAGGGTACATTATCATATTAGAATATTGCAGGGTTTGGCAGCAATATGCTGACCATAGTAAGAATTTCATCACTGAGGAGGAAGAAATAATAGAAGGTTTTATGTTTGTTGCACATCTTTCGCAGCTTAGCGCGGATTCCGTTATAAAGCATTTTGCAATCGCAGCCTTTGCATGAATGTGTTTTTGTCAAAATAGTGTTACTCAAATGAGTGTTGAGTTCTTCTATCAGTTTTCCCTAATAGTTTTATGTTGCCTAACCACAATCCTTTTTAAAGTTCGTTAACCTCCGTCTGTTAACTTTGGGTTAACTTCAATATAAAACCATAGGGCATAAGGGTCAGTTAGTTTATGGGATGCGTGTTTGCTGGAACTGTAAACAAATTGAGAAATATCTTGTAAGTTTTAATGTATTCGCCCTAAATTCAGCATACTTATATCCACTTAGAAAACAAATTCAGTTTTTTCCCCAGATATGTTACAACATTTTATAGTGGAAGAATTATGGATCTACCAGAAAACTGGCAAAAGGTTAACGAACAAAACAGCATATCTATTTCACATAGTCTATTCAAAATAACAGTGAACTCTCATCATTAAAATGTTTAATTTATTGCCATGCACATTATATAAATTCACTTTAGAATCAGACAATATCTCTCATTTTATTCTAGTTAAAAGGAGATGAAATGCCATCTGGTAGGTTCAAACATGCAACCGAATTGGACTACAAAAATGGTCAACTTGTCAAAGATCTCTAAAATTCTTCAAAATAGTACATTGTTTAACACTTTGCTTGCTTAGATAATTTTCAAATCGCTGCTTATTATTACCCTGGTGGAAAATTATGAAATGCTCTAATGAAATGATTAATGATAGATGAATGATCTCTGAATAGAAACGGAGGCCCCGTCTTAAAAGGCCAGTATGAAGCAAGAAGTAAGCATTCTTACTATTAAAAACTAAGTTCTTTTCAGCGGTTTTTATTGAACATATTTTAGCGAGTTGCAGCTGCACTGAAATTAGTATTGGCGCAGTTACTAAAATATTTCAAAATAGTGAAAACAAAATAATCTTGGATTCCTCAAAAAGAAACCGTCTTCATACGAAGCGGATGACGAATCAAGATCAGCTTGATGTTAACTCTATCAGAGACCAATTAAATGAAATGTATATAAACAGTGAGTAGTTTTTGCAATACAATTATAATAAATACAGTTACTTCAGAGGAAACTGAATCGATAGAAAACTTAGAGATATGAAGCTCTTTGAGAGCATCCCTTCATGCTCTGCTAGATAATTTGGAATTTAAATGGTGTAAAGATAACCCACGAAGAGGACTAATGGAATTTCCAGACGTTGATCCTTTATTATTTCAATTTTTCTATTTAGGTGAAACATGAATATTTCATAATGGGATATTTGGTCACTCATGGATAATAAAAATAGTGTAAAGACAACAAAAGTTGATGGAAAACGATAAACGTTGGAATAACAATTGATTAGATTTTGTTGGTCATAACAATTATTAATAATGTATTGCAGATATCTATTCTAATCGTTAGTTTTCAAGAAACCATGGTAAAGGCTGAACTATTTGAAATTGTTACTCGCTAAATATAAATGAAATATATAATTGCGTTTTGTGTAATTTACTTTTTAGAATAGACATTCAGTCCGAACAACCGTCTGAATATGTGTAAAGAAGTCTACATAAACCTCTCGGTTTGGATGAACTCGATCAAACACATTGAAAGAGGAATTGACAAATGGTACCATCGTGAACAAGTGTTAGATAGATTGGAATGTTATTATGGGATTATGATTATATGCTGACAATTACCAAGGCAGGATAATGAAAGTGGAAACAACTTATAGTGAGTATATAATTAATACAGAAATATCTCTAGGAAATCACAATGTAGAGTGTAAAAGATTTATATGCATAGATATATGTGTAATTTTTCATAATATACACTAAAGCCAATGAATCAAAATCCACGCATATAACGTTTACCCTGCGTAGAAGAACATGCCCACCAGTGAATATCAATCATCTTCAACTCCTCCAAGCAGAGCATGTTAAATATCTTGGTATGCATTTAGATCGACGCCTAACCTGGAAGAAGCACATACTCTCTAAACAGAAACAACTGGGACTAAAATTATATCAAATGTGTTGGCTCATTGGGCGCAAATCCAAGTTATCATTAGATAACAAGGTATTACTGTATGAGTCTATACTCAAGCCCATTTGGACATATGGAATTCAACTATGGGGTTCCGCTAGCAAATCTAATATATCCATCATTCAACGGTTCCAAAAATAAGGTGTTGCGTGCCATTGTTGATGCTCCGTACTATATTTCAAATAAAGTGATACAACGCGATATTCCTCTAGAACCTATAACGAGTGTAATTCAACGTATTTGTGTGAAGTACTTCGAAAGAGTATCAGTGCATCCCAATGTACTCGCTAATCAGCTAAATATGCGACGTGATAGTCAAGTGCGTAGACTAAAACGTTTAACACCACCTGATCTGATTACTGGACATATGTAGACTTTAGAATAAACATTAGAATAAGACTAATTAATTAAGATAATATTTTATACAGAAGATTGCTTAATGAAGTGATTTTCTACATGCCATGTATATATAATATAGACAGAAGAAATACTTATTGCCACTAGGGCAGATTGTGGACTCACGAAGAGTAATAAAAAAAATACATGAGTATTTTGTTAAAATGTATGAAGAGAGAAAAAATACTAATTATTTTGCAGATATGACAAATGTATTAGGGAGAATGCAGTGATTAAATCTAGTGTGGCGACCGCCACGACCCTTTAGGCCACCACCAATTCAACATCAACAACTACAAAGGTTGGCAACGCCGGTGGATTGGTACCATGCAGTTCTGGAGTATAAAAGGCCATCACGACGACGTCTCGCTCTCTTTCTTATCACCGTCCCCCTGTAACAGTACCACTTCCACAGCGCTACCGTACTTCCTTCACCTTAACCTAATATCCTGTCAATCCTCCCATCGACCACATGTATCAATCGTAAGTTGAAATAAACAACTTTGATTCAACCAGTGTTTTTAGTTCCCGTGCAAATTCCTTCCAAAAATAGTAGTGAGTGTTCTGACAAATAATCGTAGCGGCAGTCACACATTTCGACCGATTGACCGACCCGACGAACATTCCTACAATTGGTGACCCCGACGTGATCAAAGTGCCTAACAGGTAAATCAACTCAACATAAGCCACTCGACAGGTGCTTGACACGTGCATGGAAGGATAGCACGAGGAACGGAACTCATCAACATCACGTGGTCGACGACATCCCACGAGACTAGCCTGATGGACGAAAACCACAGAAGCCGATCATGTATACCAGCAACACATGAGCACCCTCGCAACACGAAACGGGACACGTAACACATTTACAGGTACCCACAAACAAAGCTAAACGCCCCAAGACGAACGACGTCCTGCTTCAACTCCGATGGCAGCTGATCCCGTAAAACTCCTCGCTCAGGTTGGGATCCCCATCTCATCAGCAGTCCCCGGGCGTGTGTTTGCGTGATTGCAGGTGCATTCCGGAACTTGCACCACATATAGGTACGTTCCACGGCTGTTCCACTAGGAGGGGAGTTATGTGGCGACCGCCACGACCCTTTAGGCCACCACCAATTCACCATCAACAACTACAAAGGTTGGCAACGCCGGTGGATTGGTACCATGCAGTTCTGGAGTATAAAAGGCCATCACGACGACGTCTCGCTCTCTTTCTTATCACCGTCCCCCTGTAACAGTACCACTTCCACAGCGCTACCGTACTTCCTTCACCTTAACCTAATATCCTGTCAATCCTCCCATCGACCACATGTATCAATCGTAAGTTGAAATAAACAACTTTGATTCAACCAGTGTTTTTAGTTCCCGTGCAAATTCCTTCCAAAAAATAGTAGTGAGTGTTCTGACAAATAATCGCAGCGGCAGTCACACATTTCGACCGATTGACCGACCCGACGAACATTCCTACACTAGTTTTATCAAAAACAAAGAACAAACTGAGGAGAAATACAATGAAATCAAAGTGACCTTACAAGGAAACACAAGATCGATGGAAACAATAACCAAATATAAAAGGTAAATATGCTCTCTAATGAAAGTAAAATACATTACTCGGATATACAGTTGTTTAAGTTAATTAAGTGGATTAGGCCTCCAGGGGATACCACTACATAACAAACGTGTAAAATAATGCAATATAAATATAATAAAACACAACCTTAACCTGTTTTAAATCTATATAAAATTTAATTAAAAAAATAGCTAAAGTAATTTCAAACCAATAAAAATTACCTCAGACATACATGATCTTGAAACAGTATACTTTTAATTAAGGTAAAACTAAGATAAAATGATTAACATTAGTTTAATAAGCTATTTACCATTTACCACGCCTTCATTCAGTGAACGGGCCGAGAGGCGATTCCAACCTCGATGAGCAATAATAATATCTCGAAACGCTATTATCGGAAACAGTGAAAATATCTTTTATTCATAACGGCGGCGCTGCCAACAAAACGGCAACCACGACGCACAGTCCTAGTCCAAAATAGGAAATGACGATACTCAGAAGCGCAATTACAAGTTTAAAACCGATGGCTGCATGTAAATCGGACCGGACTAAATTGAATGAACATTGTTTCTGGCAATCAGCGGTTTTAGCGTTGGCCGCCGCTTTTAGATTGGCCACGGTTAACAAGATTTTTGGCTTTATAAGCCATCAATTTAACCTATTACAAACTTTGCCACCAGCATTCCGATTTCTAAAGTTATTGTTTGCTTTGATGCTGTTTGCTGGCGGTTTTGGTCGGTCGCTTCCGGCCTAACAAAAATGTTACCATCGAAAAAAGGTTCGTTACTGTTCGATTCTCTTCTTTTGTAGAATGTTTTCGACATTTTTCAGCAGGGTTAAATAAAATTAAAAAGTGCAATTTCCTGTTTTAATTTTCCTTGAATATCATCAAAGATCGGTATAATGAGTCAAGTGTCAAATGAACCTTAAAGTAGGTCATTTTTTAACTATATTTTAGAGTAAATAGTAATTGTTTTACCTGGTCAAAACGGTCGATGCAATATTTTTAATATTGGAAACACCGAAACAAATTGATAATGTGAAATGTATACATTATTCGATAATTATTTATCCCATACACAACCAAAATTACTACTCAATTAAAATCAATTTGTTTTGTTAATAGGGTGACCAAAAATTGCCTGTGCAGAACAAGCTAGCAACCAGTGCACTGTGTATTGAAGGGTGCTACATTAACAGCAACAACATTCAGCAACATTTATGTAAAATAATAAAACAGCAGAGAGATACTGCCTGAGTTAAATATTTCACAGACGTATCCTGCACCATTTAAAATAAAAAATTGAGATTCTGTGCCAACACTGTTCTACTCCGAACTACAAAAAGCTGTACGCGTCACCAGAATCACTCACAAAGCAAGGGTTGTAGAGTCAGGATCGTCTTTTTAGATGTCCCCAAGGTTTTCGACCTAGTCTGCCAGAATAATATCCAAAACCCAGAAAGTAAATTTACCCGATTACCTAGCAACGCTCATCGACCAACCGACTCCAAATCTAACTAAATAGCTCGGTCAAGTGATGTAAGTTCTGGTGTATGCTGATCCTCCAAATAGAAATAGTATCCGTTTACTAGCTTCAGAAAGCCACATATTTAGGTCTCCAATTCAACTGCAAGTTTCTAAGCCACCATAACACCTCTTAGAACCTTCCCTATCTTACCCAGCTTGGTACTTTGAATAAATATATATATATATATATATATATATATATATATATATATATATATATATATATATATATGTGTATACATATATATATATATATATATATATATATATATATATATATATATATATATATATATATATATATATATATATATACTAATCCGTGAAATGATTTCGGTACACTCAAAATATAGGGAGATTTATTTTTACAGATACATTTTAGGTAATTTTTTTAATAATAATTCCAATCTATTTTTTAAACAATAAATATTTTTTTGAAATAAAGTTAATGAAAAGCTCTTCTACGCTTTCTAGAGATCGTTTAAAATTTTTCGAAGGGATGATTGAAAACACGGTGTCTGGTTTTATCAATACAAATATATTATGCGGCAGCGTTTCCATCTTTTTCGAGATCGATGCCATTTATTAAAAGGTGTATAAATAATAGAGAAAACAAATCGGGCTGGTTAATCAAACAGTCTGGTTTCATTAAAAGGCCATCTCGCCTCGAAAAATGAAATATTACCCCCGATAAAAACCATCCCCGCCGACGTCGCGTCCACCCCACCCCGAAGGTTGCCCTAATATATTGGCTCTCTTCAGCTGGATAACAAGGTGCGAAATTTGTCAGGGATATGAAGGGACATGTGTCACTTTTATTATGCAGTTTGTCACGTTTTGTAACGCGTTCAGTTGCGAAATATTTGATGCGGATTGGTTTAGTGCCGAGGGTGTGTCTCATTTATAGAATCGTATTATATATGCTATATAATCAAATTCGAAAGTACTAGGTAATTAAACAAATTCAATGGGAATTAAAACCACGATTTACGGTTGTAAAAATGACTGTATTTTCAGTACAGTTTCCCTCAACTTCAATATACTGATTCGAAGTATGTATCATTTTAAGTTATGAAGTATGAAGGAGTTTAAAACAATAAAACTTAAGAAACAACCGCAGACATTGACGTGGTCGATGTTCCGCCTGGACTACACATAGTTTTGAATCCAATTTTCACTATCGACTGAACTGTACTTTCGTCCGCCAGTTTGCCTTTCAAGATCCTCGAAATGGCACTGTTTCTAACTAAATTTCCACGGTCCAATGGTCTTCCAAATGTTGGTAATTGCAGATTCCAATAGCCTACGGCTAAGAAACTGAGCTACCGCAATCCGACTTTGGTGACAGTTAACACTAAACTGCGAGCTTCTGGTCAACGTTATTTCAGTAGAAAATGTTAGTTTCCACCAACTTTAGTCCTCCTTTTGTGGTCCTACACTCTGAACTGTGATACTTGTACTGTTAATATATAAGGGTGCTTCTCAAAGCTCGAATATTTCTTACTTGTAGTAGTTTATGGCCAGTGGTCTTTGAGCATCTTCAATTCACCTCTTGTGATATTACAGCTTCAGCTACGATACTTTTACCTGAACTCCACTTAAATACATCAAGGAATGCTTCGAGTAATTACAGAATGATTACCAATTCCACGTCGACTTGCCTTATTTTTTTAATAATTAAGTCAGAAAAAAACCACGTTACAATCTATCCGGGATACTACTGACTACGCCAGTTATGAAGTAGGAAGGAGCTTAAAACAATAAACCTATAAGATTATTTTGAAATGCTATTCTATTGAACGAAACAAGAGTTGTCTTATTGAACAGCTATACTAAAGGAGAATGAAGATTTAAATCCATCTAAATATAAACCTGGCTATGTCAAGAAGTGTCACTCATTACCACCTTTCCGTAAAACTTTTTTCTCAAATAAACTACACTGTATGACTCAATGTAACTAGAATTCATATTTTTGTTTTTACCAGAAAATGGAAGATTCTTTTCTCAGGGAACACACATTTTGATTTGCTTTATTCAAGAAGATTTATTACAAGAAGTAAAGGTGGTGACTTGTTGGATCCACCGATGCTAACAATGATACCGATCTATTCCTATCTCAATCTAAACAAAATGTTACAACCCTTGTCACTACTCGAAAAAAAGCACTTAGACAACGAATATCACCCTACGAAGTCCTGGAATTGGCAAAAGCGGGTCAGTTGCGCAACGCAACACCTCTATCTTGATCTGCAATATTTTTCTATGATCTATAAGCTATGGGATGATGAGTTAGAGGCTGTTTCTTGAATTTCGGAGTTTCCAAATTCCAAAATGGGCCTAATTACAATTCTTCGATCTTCACAAATTTTAATTGTCCACGGCTGTGCAAATAAGATTCTTCAGATGACCTTTGGTGACCATACACAAACCGCAAATACCTGCCCAAACTCATTAAATTATGTAAAGGATGTTCAGCTTTGATATGTATAAGAATGGAAACACGTTTATTGTACTTAAACAATTCTTTTGCAAAAACAAGTAGTGGCGGCTTGAAAAGGAATAGGGATATGGATATGATGAAATTACTAGAGGCATATGATTCGAATCAGATAACATATATCGTATTGATATCATCCATATATCAACGATTGAAATTCAATTATGCAAAGCAGTTTATATTTCCTTCCTCTCTTTCTCCACAGGTTATGTAGCAAGATTATTTTTCTACCTCTATTACACTTAAAATAGTTTTGAAACAATGGCTTTCTGAAACGTTTCGTAGCACTCAAAGTTACACTCACAGAAAATAAGTGACTGTAAAACACTTAAGTGATGAGTAAACCGCCTTCATTAAAAAATGCTATATAGAAATTATATTAAAATAACAATTATGTTATTAGTAAAATATATATGGAAATAGTTTTAATAACATTCTTTAATAATTTACATATTAGGAGTTTCCATGTATGCAGATCATTTTTAACTTTAAAAAGGCATTTATTGTCATTAAATATCATCAATTGATATCTGTAGATATCCGGGGTAACAGTTTTATTGGATTTTAGAACCTCGTATTACACTATCCCTTGGTGGGCCCAACATATGCATTGCAAGATTTAATGACTGTGGATATTCCGCTTCAGTATAGATGTGGATGACCTGAACTAACCTATAGCTTCTCTGTTAGTTCTTTTTGTAACAGAAAACTCCGTTTTACCTAACAAGCAATAAAAGCGCGACATGGAAATAGTTTGAAATGGAATTTTAATAAGATATTTTCCCTCCATGTGGATCTTTCCTATCGCATGTAAACGTCTGGAAATACTCGGTTCTTTAACTGATTGATCTTGCAACTTACTATTTATAAACTAATTTGGTCCTTCAGGGCATTCTTTAACATTGACATCGAAATCACCAATTTTAAATCATTAACACCTCATTCATCATTGTCATATATGATCATGATCATCATGATACAATCATCATTGTATTATGTGCATCCACAGCAGATTTCCCGAATTTCTTGAATAAAAATCCTGTATAAATTAGGCGTAGACTAATGGCATAGAAATTATTTTCCTGCATATTAACATTATAAAATGGGTAATAAATCCCAATGTCAAATAAAACCGATCAAATATATCCATTTCCTCCATTATCCCACTCTCCAATGATTAAATTTCAATCAAATGTAATTCCGAAGATTTCGAAAAATGATTTAGATCGGACATATTGTAATCGGTTTACGCCACGATGAGGGGAATGGGATCAACTTCCGTGGCCAGGCCACGCCTATTCATCAATAAAGATTTAAATTTTCAATTTTCATAAAAATCAGCTAATTCCAGTTGATTTGCGCTAATATTGCTTTTTGATATAATAGTATTAATGTTATTCATTAATGAAATAGTTGTTGGAAATACAAGACAATGCTAATTGTCTATATTTAGCTATAAATAAAGGTTTAATATTAAGCAATGTTGGTATATATGAGAGTATGGTCAACATTTCTCTTCCTAACATAAATATATCAAAATACGTGTCATTAGTTTGTATGAATATTTTAAACTTGTACTCTCGAATAGTTTGTATACATGAATTTTTTTAGTTAAAATATTGCTAGTCGTTCGTTAAAATAGATTAATTTACACATCTTGTGGTCATAAAGTTTTTGGTTTTGAATGGAATAACATCTAATTTCAAATTCATTCAAAGTTGATAAGAGTTTACTGTCTATCTACTCCTTTTATGCAAACCGTTAAAAAATTAGATACATTTTTAAAAAATGGGACTATTGCACCATGGATGAATCCAACATTGCACATCAAAAGTTAACAGTAGTAAAATCAGTAATTCAGCGACATAGAAAGCGAAGTCCATCGCATTTGCCGAAATCAACTGAAAATCACGGCCAGTGAGATTTCTATACGAAATGGAGCTTATTCATTGCTTTGAAAATTGCAAAACAATTTAAATTGAAAGAACTGTGAGATTTGGGTACTGACTTTCATATGTTCACAAATTATTAAACGAAATTGTAAAAATTGTAAAACATTCATTTTCTGGGAGGTATATCGCATCCAATGAAGAAGTTAGTAGTAAGAAAGTAGAATACTGACGCTTAAAAGACGATGGACTGAGTGTATAGAAGGCAAGAGATTATGTGGAAAAATAAAATAATTTTATCTGAAAATCACCATCGTATTAAGCTAATATAGGAAACTGAGGAAGATGTTGACAATTGAAACTGGACCAATTAAGCTCAACTTGAATAAAAAAATAATTTAAAAACGTTTACGTATGAACTTAGAATTATCCAAAAGAAATCAATAGTTGATATACTATATAAATTGTCATTGCTAGATATTGCTAGGGATTGCACGATGATTCCTATACATGAAAACGCGCAATGACGCAAAGTTTTACTAGGGATTACACTTTTTGAGAGATACACACTCGCTATTTTTTCGGTTAGTTATAGAATGTTTTGGATTCGAAGAGATTTATTGAGAAAATATTTATATTCAGTTATAAATATTGATTAACTGGATAACAGTAGAAAAATTAATTTAATTTAACTTACGGCAATTAGTCATCTTAACTAATATGTATTTATAACTTACCGATTACAATCATATTAATAGTTCCTCTAAGGGAAACTTTTACAAATCTGAATCATCTAAATAATTATTGTATCTCGGTAACCAAAGTGTCTTTGTGAATTTACCTCAAAATGGTAGCAACTCAAATATGGGGATAATTCAGTGATAGTGAAAATATAATTCCAAAACATAATGCGTTTTTATTGTAGAACAATATTTAGAATATAATTAGTTTCCAATCACAGTTGTGAAATATCAATACAAAATGTAATACTTCACTGTACAAAGTAAATAAGAAATTCAGACCTTTTGGATGGAACATGCAGTGAAGGAACTTCGAAGAAGACATGGGCTAACCAAAAAATAATAAAAATGGGAGACTAACATTGTCCGATACCAGAACAGCTGCTAGAAAAGTCCTACTACACCAACAGTATCATACAGGTTCAGAAATAGTGAGTATTTAAGCCCCATCTCTGTGATATAATTTGATTCCTTTTAATGGAGTTAGTGGAAGATCTTTGTCAACAAGTCTATAACCGCTCATATATTGAATCAGTAAAATTAAGTTACATTTATGCAAAATGGACATGGAAAATTTTGACAGGGAGTATGTTTGTGCCAACAAAACATTTGGGAAGACTATTTGACCAATAAGCTGCTTCGTATATAACTTTATCCTATGTAGTTCGTGATTCAATAAAATACTATAATTAAAAAACCGGTTTTTTTATTGTTTAAGTTTAAATTGTGTGTAAATTTCAGGATATCTCATATAAATCTTAAAACAACAAGTGAAAATAAACTTAATCGATGCTATTTATCGCCAAAATAAATCCCAGAGACCAAACTGAAGCAACATAACGACCAATTTAATAAAGATAAACCCCATAGAAATATAAAATGTTTCCATAATCCGAAGAATAATCTTACGGAAACTCATAAAGTTATAATAAATGTAATAGTGTCGTGATAATAGAAATAATTTATCTAGACCCTCCCCCGATGACTTTTCTCTACCCTCCGCGATACCGCTCGGCCTAGTTCGGGGCCATTTCCATCAATTTCCAACGAGACGGTACTCGAGCTGACTGCAAGTGCACGGATCGCCCTTAACCTGACGATTTTCGTCTTTTTGGATCGCCGCCAAAAAAGGCTAATGCATTTTCTGGACAGCGTTCCGAGACGATATAACGCCGACGAGGTCCCGCCACACTTTGTCAGTTGGGACAACGGAAAAATTAGACCACTATTTTAGTGTATTTAAGATTTCGTAAAATGTATTTATCGAACTTACAACAATTCATTCTTTATTTATTGGTGTTTCCTTTAAAAAAAATCTCACTATTAATCTTTCTTTCGAATTCGAAGGAATAAGAGATTGATAGGTCTATATTTTAGGACCTTTAAGTAACGCTATACAATAAGAAATATTTCTTATAGAGTGACTGATTTTTCTGTATAGTATAACAACTATGAATTAACATAACGGATTTATAAACCATCAATCAATATGTTCTGGTATTAATTCCCCCTACTGATGCGATAGTCGCGGGTTCGAGTCCCGCCGGACATGATTATAAATGTATATTTCTTATTGTTTGTAATTGTGATTATCTGGAACCTATGTTAAGCAGTAGGTCTTGTGACTTTTTTTTAGAACAATAGTTTCCAAAAGGGTGAACCCTAGCAGGAGTATTATTTTGAGTCAAGTTATTTCGAATGTCGTCCATTTGGAGCATCGTTTCATCGATAAGTCATACAAAATGAAAGATCATTATTTGCAGAGGATGAACAAAAATAACATGAAGACATGGCATACGCAAACTATTTATTTATTAATAAGGTGTCTAACAGAATATTGTCCTATCTTTGTGCCTTATGTATGAGTATCCTAGCTTATATAGGAAATGGAAATATACTCCTCAATGTCTTTTCTAAAACTATTCATAACCACAAGAAAATGAAGACTAAAGCTGCTTGTCTGTGTGTATGGCAACAGTAAAAAATTGATGTCGAAATAATCATTCGCGGTAGTCCAGCCAGTGATATGAATGAGAGGGTCCCGTTAAAGATGTCGGAGAGATAAATGACTAATATTGTAATAGTCATTTGCCAAAATACCGGTTTTATAATATCTGCATTTTTATAGTTTTATGGCGGTATTTTGGTCTCTTCGTCATATTGTCGATCAGAATTTGATGATGTTTTGTGACAGCTGCTTAGCCTCTGACTTATTTGGGGTATGCAAAAACCTTTATAATTGTCCACTGGCCACAAGAGGAGGTAATTGGCAAATACAGTACACTTTGGAACTAAACGTGACATACATGCCACCTTAAATAGTTCGAACCGAGGTGTTCTTATCCTCTTTCACTTCTTCAGTCTTTCAATTAAATTCGTTAAACTCTCAATTCGTGATAATTCGTGAGGTCAAGGTCGAGAAGTTTTGTTAGACAGACCCATATGAAAGATTGCATTGGTTCACTTAAATTCTAATTAGTTCAGCTAAATTAAGTAGTATCAAGTAAATTGTTCATTAGTTCGCAAGAAAGTCTAGCTGAAATCGTCAGTTGTATGCAACCAGGGCACAGAGTGAATTACGGCAACGGCAGTCCACTAAGAGAGCTGCCGAAGAGGTGGCAAAGGAAGAGAGAACTAGTTAGCTAGATTAGCTTAATCTAGTTTTCTCAATAACAGGCCAGCTCAATTACTGCACAAATCATAACGGAACCTCCCCCGTGTTTGACGGTAGGAAGCAAATAATTTGAATCGTAAGCTTCTTTTGGAGTTCTCCTTGCATAAACCTGATTGTTTGTAGAAAACAATATGAACCAGTATTAATCACACATTACACATTCTACCAATCATGAAGTGTCCAGTTTTTATGATTGCACCACTTCTTCTTTCGCGGCTTTACGTTAACTTTCATTATATATAGTTTTTCAATCGAAGCCCTTCCATAAATGTCAGTTTAGTGACCTCCCACCATACTGCTTTTGGGGAAAAAATACTACCAAAGTGATATTACCTGACGATGACTACATTTGTTGATGAAACTACTATTCTTGCTGTCCAAGGCAATAGCGATTAAGCCACACGAGAATTACAACAGGCCAGTGACAATAAAAATTATTAAATATGTGCTCAAACCTGGAAATTAATATTGATGCAATACTTCGCTGGAAGAAATATGTGAAAAAGAAAAGAGAAGAACTAGAGTTAAATTACTTAATTAGAAGAAACTCATAATTATAAGTACATAATAAATTTCTACAATATAATAATAAGCATATATTGAGACCTATATGGGCATAAAGAATTCTGTGATGGAGATGTTAAGTTTTATAAATACAATACATGTTTTCCAGAACAAAGTTCTGGGAATTATTGTAGGTGCACCGAGTTACTAATAGATTGATTTGATATTGATACCGACCGTCACCCAGGAAATTAAGAGAATTGCAAGGAGCTATGATGACGGATTTCATTTTCTTGTTAATATCGGAGTAATACAACTCTTACATAACATCTAAACTGAATACAGACTCAGAAGAGTTAAACCAATTGATCCATTTGATTTGAGTAGTGTAATATAATGAGATGCATTTAATAGAAAAACAAAAGTGTTACAGTTACATTGTTACACCAGAGACGCAGATAGGGTGGATGTTGTCTTCTGACCAATCTTTTTTTCTTCATCGGTCTTTAAGTTAACTTTGCTGTCCCCGATGTTGTTTCATCTTATTCAGTATACGCTGTTATTATTATAGATATTTCATTTCATATCTGTCAAGATTATATATTTCACCTATCGCTTATTTTAACCACTGCAGAAAGAATCGGATAATACACTAAAATATAACCCATGAGGATTGGCCTGAAAACTGTGAAACAGATATGCGTGGAATTGCACGAAAGTAGCATTGCCAAATGCCTGTCCAAATTATTTTGAGTATCTCCTATTTTCTTCATTCTTTCTACCCAGGGTCCAGGGAAATTATATTATTATGAATTATATTAATATGAATTCTTTAAATGGTAAAACCATTATATTAAGTATACACAGATTATAAGGTTATTTATATATTAGTTTTTGGACTTATTCAATACTTCCAAAAATTACTTTGTTCTTTAGTATAATTTCCATCAACTGGTTAAAGCGGTATTCTAGTCCAGAAATTTGACAAAAAAATTTCTTTCACATTTTGAAAGCTTACCTAACCCTTTAAGATTATACCTTTAAGAGGATTTTTCAAAATTTAAATTATAATCGGAGATACAGCTATTTTAGTGATTCGGCAACTAAACCGCTGCTTTTAAAAACGAAGATTTAAACGCGTTTTTTTCCGAGTCTACTTTTTTCGAGATAGTTGGCATAATATAATAAGTTATAGTGAACCGAATTACTCTTAAATGTATATTCTTAAAAGGTTAGTTCTTTAAAGCGTTAAAAATATGAACAAAATTGACTTTTTCAAATTTCCAGACTAAATTGTCCTCTTAAATTAAAATAAACAACATGTTATAATTAAAATTAGTACTATCCTTAATTGTTAATGTTACCATAATTACATTATTCCTTCCAACTACCAATTATTTTCATCGATAACATCAGAACAGTACATTTGAAATAATAAAAAACATGTACATAAGTATTTCAATAAAACAAAAAAAGAAACCTATATGTATTCTTTAAATATCAAAGAAAATATAACATTACAAGAAAAGGACTTAAAGATCAACCGAAAAATAAATCTTCGACGACAATCCTATACGTTCCCTTTTATTATGTGTCATGCCCCATTTTTCGATAGTGGGAAAAAACCACAGAAAAAATTGTAAATTCGTCATATTTCTTTTTAGAATAATTTTCCAAAATGATAAATCCTAATTGGAGTATTATTTTGAGTATTTCAATAAGGCAAGAAAAAAGAAACATAAATATATCCTTTAAATATTAAAGAAAATATAACATTACAAAAAAGGACTGAAAGATCAACCGAAAAAGAAATCTTCGACGACAAGCCGATATGTTCCCTTTTATTATGCGTCATGCCCCATTTTACGATAGTGGAAAAAAAACAGCAGAAAAACTGTAAATTCGTCATATTTTTTTTAGAATAATTATTTCCAAAATGGTAAATCCTAATTGGAATATTATTTTGAGTCAAAGCAATTTAAATTTCCTCTATTTGGAGCATCGTTTCATCGATTAATCATGCAAAATGAAAAATCATTCTTTGCAGGGGATGGACAAAAGTAACCTGAAGACATGGCATACGCAAAATATTAATAACATGTCTAACAGAATGTTGTCCTATCTTTGTACCAAAACCTTATGTATGAGCATCCTACCTTGTGTAGGAAATATAAATCTACTCCTCAATGTTTATTCTAAAACTATCAATAACCATAAGCAAACCAAGACTGAACCTTCTTTTCATCGATATCATCAGAACAATACATTTAAAATAATAAAAAACATGTACATAAGTATTTACAATGAAGCAAAAAAAGAAACCTATATGTATTCTTTAAATATCAAAGAAAATATAACATTACAAAAAAAAGACTGAATGATCAACCGAAAAAGAAATCTTTGACGACAAGCCGATACGTTCCCTTTTATTATGTGTCATGCCCCATTTTCCGATAGTGGGAAAAAAACAGCAGAAAAAACTGTAAATTCGTCATATTTTCCTTAATAAAAAAAATGTGTTTTGAAGGGCCACCCACACACATCTACCGGTCGAAAGGGCCAGGCCCAACAACCTCAGATCGGATTTAATAAATGTCAAAAGGTCTATTTTGCAACTGTTGCGAAAATGCCTCGACCTTCGTCGTAAAGAGCATCGTTTTATTAGGGAGGTCGGAGGGGGGCCTTGGATGGCGTTTAAGATCCTATCTCGGCTAGAGGGACGTTTTCAAGCCCACTTTTTTGGTGATACGGTGATATTGGTTTCCTTAATCGTGCTTGTAGACTTGATGAAAAAATAGGATCCTAATTAGAATCAGGCAAACCATTAAAATGCTTAATTACAA
This sequence comes from Rhynchophorus ferrugineus, assembly GCF_030347505.1. Lineage (NCBI taxonomy): Eukaryota > Metazoa > Arthropoda > Insecta > Coleoptera > Curculionidae > Rhynchophorus > Rhynchophorus ferrugineus. The sequence continues at coordinate 26,661,277 of NW_027472583.1, read as the reverse complement.
ACCTTTTCACATGTCTTTGATAGAAATAAAGTTTGAACGCTAATAATCATTAAGGAGTGTATTAACGACAATGTAAAATATATATTTGAAGGACAGATATACAATAGCCTTTATTACTATAAAAATATGTTATCTATCCGTTAATGTAATTGTTCAACAAAAATGCGTACTTAGAGAAACACGGGGAGCATGGAATGTAGTCCAAATGAATACAGAAAGGGTGCGTGTAATTTTTTATCTAACGATCGAGAATTGTTTCCTTGTACATAGGCTAGATGATTGTTTTTGAAAAACTACTTTATTACAATTTTGAATATTTACTTTACCTGAAATAAAAGTTAATCATCCAAATCTTCGCTTAACGTAGTTGTTTGCGTCGCACTGTACGACTTTTATGAGTGTAGATACAATTTTGGGTTATAATTAGACATTCTAATGTGCATCGATGGTCTTAATGTAACTATACATCGGCAAAAATACCAAACAGGATGTGTATTTTCGTCTCAAGAGGGAAAAAAGTTAGAGAAATGTGGATAATGCTTGCAATGCGCGAACCATCCGGCATAGTTTGAACATCAGTAATTCACGGTAATAAGACCATTCTAATGTAAGACTTTACAATTTTAAGTACCTTTAATTATGTCTAAGGTGTAATTTAAGGTCCAAAATTGTAAGGTGGTTAGAATATTGTCAAAATTACAATAACAGTAAATGTGGCTACACTACATGAAGATTTTAGCGCAAACTCATCCATATGTTAATTTAAATTTATATTTATATTTAAATTTTATTGACCGATAAAATATGATGCCAAGAGTTAGTCCCATAATACCATAGATGCGTGCGATCACCAATTCAATCAAATGCCACACAACATCTATTACAGTTTTTGGACGCCGTGATTTTTTTTTAGAGACCCCTATTGAATTTTCTCCCTATTAATCTACGATCGCTATTCGATAACTTTTGGTGCCATCTGATTTATTATGATAATCAAGGACAGATTTTATCATTGAACAATTTTGCCTAAGATATGCTCATTAATTTCACTTACGTCCACATAACAACCAACTTTTTAAAAATTCGAAAAGTAACACATAAACAACGTTGATACATATTGCTGTTTCAGCAAATAAAACTGTTTTCATAATAAAACTGAATGACTAAAAGTCAATTAAAAAGCTGAAAACATTAGGGGATGTGAATCGGAACAAAATCTATAATTCATAAAACCTTTTAACAATTTTGGTCTATATTGAAAAACAGAGTCTAAAATGAAAATTTCGATAGCCTATATATGTGAAACTATAAGAAATAACGTAATTTGGCAAACGACAACGTAATTAGCATGCCGAATATTACTTGGAATATGAACTGGAACGAAATCCGTAATTCATAAGGCCATTTTACAATTTTGGCCTATATGAAAAAACAGAGCCAAAAAGTAAATTTTAAAATATTTTAAAAACTCGTAATATTTTATGCTTGCATGCATTATAATCCTGTTTTTACTTTAAAAGGCGTTACTGATCTTTTTCACAACAATGCGACATTGAGTTTGCTGAATTAATGTCAATAGACATCTGCAGTAACAGCTTAATTTCGTTCTAGCAACTCGCAATACATTACACCTTGCTGATTCCACCATATGTATATCAAGACTAGGATCATAAATATTCCGCTTCGGTGATGATGTAAAGAACTAACCCATCACGTTTTGCGCTTATTTTCTAACAATTAATTATTATTAAGTATAATTAATTATCATAACGGATTCACTTTCCACCGCCAGTCACAAAACATTTTCAAAACTCCTTCATTATTACTGCTAAGTAATCAAAACTGCGATGTTGAAATCACTTTCCCATTTTTTAAATTTTTTCGAAAGTTTAAGGTAGGTTTTTTATCCAATAAGCCTTACAATTAATTATATTCATAAACATTAAAATCACCACTTTCAAATCATTAAAACCGAAACCACCAATTACGACACGACCGAGCAGCATCGACATAAGTGATATTTTGATTGATTTCGGTAGTAGATATCCTCAAATCAAACAAGAGTAATCAGCATCGAAAAGATGTGTATAGACTGACTAACTCAACAATATTAGAAAGAAAATTGTAATTTTATATAGAGAAACGTCACAACGATTGAAATTAATAGTTAAATTGTTGATAAATATTTGGACGATTGTTTAGAAGGACCAAAAAAAATCGTTGGTTTTGTTTAAGCCCGAATTATTTTCCAAATTCCCATTTTCCTATCTAAAGTGAGAAAGATTTTGCTCTTTCTTGACTTTCTATTACAGTAATAATAAAATTTCAGAATTTACATATAATTAAAGAATTCAAAGAAAATTCGGATACTACGCCAACTGCATAGAAGAAGGAGACCGGAAAGTAAACCGTTCGTATTTGCTTAAAACTATAAGAAATATTTGCTTAGAACATGAAAAGTGTGGCTTGATTTCACCAGAAATTTCCGAAAATCCAAGAGAACACGAGAAAAACTATACATATATTGAAAGGGAAAAATGAGAACTTAATATATCGTGTTATAATATAATTACTGAACGAGAATTTAAGAATAATTAATGTATTAATATTTATTTTCTATAGAACGCTACGAATTACATCTTTAAGAATTTTACCTTATTGTGTGTATATTGACTTTGTTTCTTCGAACATTTACTACCATTTTTGCTAAAGGAATTTTCACGAGAACAGAAAACACTGGTTGATTTAAAACTTATCTATTTCGATATTAAAGACCACATGTGCCTACATGTTAGGTCAAGATTATACGGAAGTGTCAAGGAAATGAAATAGGAATGAGGAAAAAGAGAGAAATGTCGTCGGGTTCGTCTTTTATACCCGGAACCTAACGTAATACATGTATTTTGACAAACGATATCTATTGAATGTGTACATCCTCATCATATCATTCACGAATATTTGGGTATAAGAAAGCTCTGTGCAATGTAGGTGCAACGGTAGCTCACTTTTGACCAAAAACAACGAAGAGTTGATGAATCGGAGCAGTGTTTAAAGATGATCAAGCGTAATAAATCCGAGTTTTTGGGTCGATATGTGACAATGGATGAAACACCGCCCCATCATTTCACTCCGAAGTCCAATCGAGAGTCATCCGAGTGGACTGCACACGATGAACCCGCTCCAAAGCGTGGGAAAATGCAACAGTCGGCTGGCAAGGTTATGACGTCTGTATTTTGGGATGGGCATGGAATAATTTTCATTAACTACCTTGGAAAAGGAAGGACCATCAACAGCGACAATTGCATGGCGTTTTTGGGCTGTTTGAATGACGAAATCGCTGAAAAACGGCCGCAATTGAAGAAAAAGGAAGTGCTACTTCACCAATACAATGCAAAGTCACAAGTCAGTGAAAAAGATGGCAAAAATCCATGAATTGGGCTTCGAATTGCTTACTCACCCACCGTATTCTCCAGATCTGGCCCCCAGCAACTATTTCCTGTTCTTATATCTCAAAATAATGCTCGTTGGAAAGAAAGTTTCGTCGAATGAAAAGGTGAAACTGAGGCCTCTTTTGAAGCAAAGCACAAATCGTACTACAAGAATGGTATCGAAAAGTTGGTTAGTGTTGCTATAATCAATGTATCACCCTTTAAGGGAATAATGTTGAATAAAAAAACTACTTTTGACAAAAATTGTGTTTTACTATGATAGGTCGGGGACTTTTCAATTGATTTGTTACATTATAACGCTTATCTATACCTTTCAAGAGCTGTGAAGACTGCATATTCTTTAAATTGAAGGTTCTCACCAAATATAGCTCCTTATGATTAACATATAGTTAGATCAATTCAGCATCGCTGGGATGGCACACAGTTTCGAAATACTGAAGAAGTGCGAAAATCGGTTTCTCGACAGATTATCACGTGTATAAGTGTTATGTAATAAGCTTCAATTTTAGTCCGTGATATGGATTTTATGCTGCTGGACATTCTCACGTTCTTCTCTTCGATATTTATATCTGAATCTGTTGTACTAGTACTAGAAACTATATGGTATTGTTTTTATTATTAAAATGCCCCAAAATAATGTGACTCTTTAATTATTTCCAAATTTAATTCTAAACAATATTGTATTCTGCCAAATTACACATAGTCCAATTAATTTTTTGCCCAGAATTATTTTATTTCTAAAGGCATAATTCATTAAAAATGAACACAAAAGCTATTCTAATTCAATATATTAATAAATTACAAACATTGCAGATTCGCATTGTATTTGCTAACTAAGCCATCAATTAAATTTTACATTATTCGATTGAACATTTTATTGGATTTAGTTTACACGGTTATATTCGAGCTGGTTCATTGTTGCTGATATTATTATAGCATTCAGAATGTCCGGCATTATATCCGAACCAAAGTTTAAGGGTTGCATACATTATTATTTTTACTAGTTGAATAAAAAGTAAAAAAGAGAAGAAAACTCAAAAATCTAAGGGAGACATTTTTTTAATCCCTCTTGTTATGCTCGACTAATTAAGTTTCAATGTCTCTAAGGTCAAGGTTTCAATTTTATCCTCTACTTCTTTCTTTGAGACAGAGTATAATTTCGAATTTTACTTTGATCAACATTCGTCAGGTCACTAAATCTTCAGATGTTGGTATCGTTTCGCTTTCTAATGACCTTGATCTCTATCTCTTTCGAGGCCTTTCTTTTGCATTTTTCACTCAAAACGCTAATTCCCCGTAGAAGTCTACGGAAATTTGTTCAACTTTCATTTTGGGGGGAATATGTGTTAAAAGGGTATTGTGAACAGTTCTGTGAATGTCTGTGATGTTTATTTCAAAATGGTTTTATTTTCTACATAATCTCGACTTAATCATACACTTTTCTTAACTTCAACTCACCTGGCCCAGTGTCAATATTTCATACTGGAAATGAAAGTCTGGAAGGCTTGGAAAATATTTATCATATCAATCTCAAATAAGTCAAGCAAAATATACCATTAGATCAGAAATATAGAAGAAAAGGTCAAGAAAATCGTACACCAGATCCTGTACCTTTCCCATCACCAACACTACCTTGTATTGATGTTGGTGTTTGTAAAAAGTGTTTTTCTTTCTGCTTTTTTCCAGACGCTTTTTCGAATATTGATATCCAACCGATTAATTGGTGCTGTATTCGCCAGTAATTGTTCATCATTTGTTAAAGTAATCTGCTAATTGGATCCATTTTGCATGCCGGAACACTCTGGCGTATATGGGCTCTTAACTCATCCATGATAGCAAATTGTGACATAAATTAGATCGATTTAATATTATTACACTTATTTAACAAAAATCAAGCTTAAACTCTGAAAAAGACAGCTAAATAGTTGACAGCACAGTTTGAACGCGATGAGTAAAATACAAAAAGAAGGAAAATAACTATAATACGAATTGACTTGAAATGCTATTTGGAACCATTTCAATACTATGGAACCATGGAATCATTCAACCATTTCAAACAAGAAAAAGAATGATTTACTGTGGCGTATCGTGACAGGCGATGGAAATTAGATGTAGATTCGTAAGCCAAAACAATCCCATTCGCAAAAAGTCATGGATTAGTCAGAACTAGCATTGGGAACTATCGATTAAAAACAACTATCAAATGTGTAGTGCTATTTATTGACTGCTTTTTACTATCGATTGTCAGTTGCGTACATTCTGTCACTATTTTTGGTCCAAACTAGTTTCATTCAATGAATTTTTAACGTTATGGCTTTGCCATCCTAGTTGCGACCTTGAAAATAATGTGCCGAATTTATGCTAAAATATAATGTTTTATGTTTTGTTTGTAATATGATGGTAACTAACAATATAAGTAATTGCAGTGCGATGGTTAAATGGTTGGCGAAAGATTGACAAAATACGATACAAATATTTAGTGGTAATTATACCCACTTTGCACAAAGCTTTCTCATACCCAAATATTCGAGAATGATATGATGTATACATTCAGTTGATATCTTTAGAGTGTTTGCTATTTCATTCAATTTCAATTTACGGTCATTCAAAATCATTTTGTGGATTTTTTAAATGTTTTCGTTGGTAACAACCTCTTTTGGGCGTCCACTGCGTACACCGTCTTCGGTGCTCATTTCACCGGGTCTAAACTTAGCATACCAATCCTTGATGATTGATTTTCCTGGGGCAGTATCCGAAAGCTCAAAGCACTCAAAACTCTTGGCATCAAGTGAAGTTTTAATTTCAACTGTACTTCCATTTTTTACTTTTTTGTACTTTTTTATCCATTTTTTTCACAATAACAAAAGTTGCTTCACTCAAAATGAACTATAAGTCATAAACCAATGATCCGACAGCTGTCAAATTTATATACGCATCTTTTGGTTAGGGCTAACTAATAAACATATGGATTTAATTCTAGTAGCGCCATCTATATGTCAGGCCGGGGACTTTTCAATTACCTGTTATTGTGAGCTGATAAAACTGAATGAACATATTTACTGAACAAATTGAACGCTGCATTATTGTCAAAAACACTAGCAAATAACAGACGCAGACAAATCACTTCATCTTGCATGGCAACGGTCGATCACATGTTGTATAACTTGGAGGATACACTATTGCAACTTGAATAGGAATATAATGAATAATAGGAGGTTATAACGCACCCAGCACACTCACATGACATAGCGCTTCTGATTACCACTTGTTCATATCGATACAGCACGGCTTGGCTGATATCGTAACTCGAACCAAACCAAACAAATATCATTCTTTCGGTACCACCATGTTGCCAGAAGGATGGAAAAAAGTTATAGAATTTGATGGAAAATATATTGATTAATATATTTCTTACTAATTTTTATAAATTAATGCCTTTTTAAAGTAAATATATAATCAGGATACATACAACTGTCTAATATATAGATAGGCATTGGATATTAAAAGATCGTTAAAGTGCGCCGCGCACTTGTCTGGCTGCATCACCTGGATACCCAATATCAAGCTGCGTCATGAATTAAACCGAAAAGATAACACTTCCCACTGCGAAACGATTTAAATTTACATATCGTGCCAGTACATTAGAGGGATGGTTCTTAAACCGAAAATAATTGCAGCGCGAGGCGTGCTACCCTTTAATTACACCTCTGGAAAGGATGTAATTATACGGAATGCGAGTTAAGTTATGTACGTCATTATCTTTCCGGATAACTAGCAATTTGACTTTCGAGGTTTTGCACGAGAAGCCGACATCACGCGAAAATTCCTTAAAATAAAGGCAACCGCCGGAAAACTGACGTCTGATGTAACGTTGTTCCTGTGGAAGGGCCGCTGGTAGCACGCGCCCCCTTTGCGAAAATAGAAACAAGTTCTGCATTTGTACGGCAATTATGCGGTTGCAAACCACCAGTTTCTGAAGCTTGATGATGTTCGCCGAATTGAGTGTGTTTCAAATCCGACATGTTACAGTTTTTTTGGTATCAGTGCTACTTGGTTTTGAAAATCGGAAAAGTTTGTCTTGTTTACCGTTCTCATCGCCATGACACACTCTCGAATCAACGATCTTATCTTAACAATAATATTTACTAAATCATTTATTGTTTTACTCCACATGCTCCAGTAGTAATCTACACAATTTAAAAAAAAAGTAGGTTGAAACATACTAATTTTTGAAACGTTTTTCATTTTTATTTGTATTTACGGAATTCTGTAATCATAAAAAAACTAACTGCTTTAATATTTCAGGAACAAATGAGTGCAAAACAATAATTGATATATGATATATCCAAATAAGTTTGTACATACATCATCTAAATTTGTGAAGTTAAAACGTCGCAATGTTGCCGTATTAACTCTGCATTTTAGATCAGTTTGGTTTTAACAAAAAAAAAATTATAATCTAAATAAAATAATTAAACAACAATAGTGTTCTTAAATATAATTACTTTCACATTATAGTTGACCTAAAGCATATATTATTGAAGGACTTGAAACTACAATTAAGTGCACAGTTAAAATAGTTTGTAAGTTAGGGTTGTGTTTGATTATATTTACATAGAACTCTTTTCCACACCACCTATGAGTTGGACTTCTAGGTGCGTTTTTTTATATAGCTGATTCCCCTGGTACCATAATCCACATAATTTACAAATGTATATCGAAGTAATATATTTTACTTTAATTAGAGAACATTTTTACCTTTTACGATTTAATTCTTGTATCCTTCCGTACAGTGTTTTCTTGTAAAGATATTTTGATATCTCTGCATTTTTTCTCAATTGGTTTTGTTAATACGTTTTATTACAAGCTTTTTAAATGTGTATGCATTTAAAAGCAATATCCGGAAGTTCCATTAGACCTCTTCGATACTTTTCAGACTAACAGTCTCCTTTGAAATAATTGTATTAATTTATGTTTGTACTGAAAAACTGTTTTTATACATTTATAGATTTCATATTTAATCTCTGTAGAGCTAACATCAAGCTGATCTTGACTCGTCATCCGTTTCGTTACAGCTTTTTTTTCGGTGAATTTAAAATTATATTTTTAATTTTTTGTCTCTCTTTTTAACTAGAATAAAATTAAAAAGAAAATATTGTCTGATTCTAAAACGAATTTACAAATTGCGATAGGCAATATATTAAACATCTTGATGACGTATATACAAAACTTCTTTGGATAGTCTATTATACAATCTGCTACAAGAAAACGTAAAATAAGTACAACATATTCAACAATTTAATGCACAAACTCAACAAAAAGTGCTTAAGTGCTAAATCCAGACGATGGCGAAAAATGAAAACCTTTACCAACAGTAAAGTAAAGAACCCATTAATTCAAAACTAAGTCTATTTAAGAAATTTTATATTTATTTTAACTTTAAATAAATTACTAAATGCCTACAACCAAAACTCCTGTTCCAAAACTATTTTAATATGTTAATATACATCCTTAATACTAAACAATTCACCCATCATACTTCACAGTTGGATTAAACACACAATTTTTCTACAACAACCAGAACCATATCAGTCGCTTTTTTTTAAAACATTAACATAAAAAACTTGGCCTAGTATTTCAATTCTGCGACTTGTTTCTAGGTACGAATTACTTCTCATACAAACAATAGATATATAGTATATAAATATATATATATATATATATATATATATATATATATATATATATAAATATATATATATATATATATATATATATATATATATATATATAAATATATATATATATATATATATATATATATATATATATATATATATATAAATATATATATATATATATATATATATATATATATAAATATATATATATACATATATATATATATATATATATATATATATATATACATATATATATATATATATATATATATATATATATACATATATATATATATATATATATATATATACATATATATATATATATATATACATATATATATATATATATATATATATATATATATATATATACATATATATATATATATACATATATATATATATATATATATATATATATATATATATATATATATAAGAGTATTTAATTATTTATCACTCAAAATATATTTGTTTTAAATTATTACAATAATAAATGATGATTTGTAAAAATATAGTCCTTAAATCCGCTATATTAATGTACACAATTATCTCCCTAGATACAAACAAAACATATGTTAATGTAAAATTTGCTTTTTAGAGGGAGAAAGTACAGTTGAAGCAAAAAGTTGGCTTGATGCCGAGTTTCCACACACTGCCTCAGGAAAATCAACCATCAAGGATTGGTAAGCTAAGTTTAGACGTGGTGAAATGAGCACCGAAGACGGTGAACGCAATGGACGCCCAAAAGAGGTTGTTACCGACGAAAACCTTTAAAAAATCCACAAAATGATTTTTGAATGGCCGTAAATTGAAATTGAATGAAATAGCAGACACTCTAAAGATATCAACTGAACGTGTACATCATTATCATTCACGAATATTTGAGTATGAGAAAGCTCTGTGCAAAGTGGGTGCAGCTCGAGCTCACTTTTGAACAAAAATAACGACCAGTTGATGATTCGGAGCAGTGCTTAAAGATTATCAAGCGTAATAAACCCGAGTTTTTGCGTCGATATGTGACATGGATGAAACATGGCTCTATCATTTCACTCTGAAGTCCAATCGATAGTCATCCGAAAATATTTTGTGATGCGCTCGCATTGACTACCTTGAACCATCAACCGCGACTATTACATAGCGCTATTGAACCATTTGAAGGACGAAATAGCCGAAAATGACCGCATTTGAAGAAAAAGAAAATGCTGCTTCATTAAGAAAAAGCACCGTGTCACAAATCAGTGATAACGATGGCAAAAATCCATGAATTAGGCTTCGAATTGCTTCCCCGTATCCTCCAGATCTGGCTCCCAGCGACTATTTCCTGTTCTCGTCGAATAAAGAGGTGAGCGTCGAAAATGAGACCTATTTTGAAGCAAAGGACAAATCGTACTACAAAAATTGTATCGAAATGTTGTAGGGTTGCTATAATCAGTGTATCACCATTGAAGGGCAATGGCAGTCGATATCCTTACATACCTACTACATATTCGGTGATTTTAAAAGATACATATGAAAAAATTAAACTGATTTTAGACTTAATCAAATACAAAGAATACAACTGGAAAGTTTTTGGTGATTTAAAACTTGTTGCTATATTACTTGGACTATAGGGATGTTTCAAGAAATATCGTTATTTTCTCTGTTTATGGGACAGTAGAGACACAAAGAACCACTATGAAGCTAAAGACTAGCCAAAAAGAACTGACTTTGTTTGTGGTAAATGAAACGGTAAATATTAACTTCCACAAGAAAATGCGATACTTCCACCCTTACATATAAAACTTGTTTTAGTGAAAAATCTTGTCAAGGTCATGGATACAAATTGTTGGATATTTTTGTATTTGAGAAATGCTTTCTCTAAATTGAGCCGATAAATAATAAAACTTATAAAAAAAAATTAATTTGATGAAAATCTTAACTCTAACTCTAACTTAAGGATTAGCGGCTGGGTTGTCTCTAGAAAAAGTAATTCATGAATTTTTAGGCAAACTTAAAACTGAAAATACCGATTTTTTAGTGAATGACTTGTTACAAAAATTTAAAACGACGGCGGGAGGGAGTGTGCTAAATACCTTCGAATACATCTTGACGGTAGATTAAATTGGAAACATCACGTTAGACAAAAAGCAAAACACATTAGAACCAAAATAAAACAACTACACTGGTTAGTCAGAAGATGCTCTCAACTTGATCTAAAATCAAAGAGGTTGATCTATAATACAATTATAAAGCCATTTTGGACCTATGGGGTGCAAGTATGGGGTTGCACTAAAAATTCAAATCAGTTAGTCATACAGCGCTGTCAAAACAAGGTTCTTCGATTGATTATCAATGTGTATCGCTATGTAACCACCGAAGAAGTGCACGATGACCTGGAAATTAAATGGATTTGCGAAGTTATCCAAGATTTCGCCTTGAAACACGAAAGAAGATTACTAAATCATAATAATGCGGAAGCAATACAACTATTGGACAGCGCACAGGATGTCAGGAGATTGAATCGAACAAAATCATACGAACTTATATAAAGGGTATACATTTAGTGTAAACTATAGCTATAAGTTAATAATTAATAAAGAATTATAATTTTATTATTGAGGAATCCACATTGATGTATTTTCTCGGACTCGTCTTGCTTGTTAATTAATCCAAGTACATAGGAAAACTGGTAATACATTAATTGTAAATTAAGATTGTACTAAGCGTATCTAATAAATATGTTATAAAAAATATATATATTTATCAGGTATTGCTCCTTTTGATTTTTTTACTACCAATAGCACATGAATTAGCTGAGCATCGAAAGTATTAAAGTGTCTTATTATTCAATCAGAAATTATAATACTATAATTTTTTTTCAGAAAAAAGTATGTTTTCAGAAAAATATAAGTAAAAATGGTTATATTATGCAAATTGTTTAATCCTTTGGGGGAATATTAACAAAACGGCAAAATAAATCACGTCTTATTTCTTATTCTTCAAAAACAATAATACAAACTGTTGCTGCAAACGCCCTTTTAATCCGACAACATTATTATTTTCGTTCGAAGTGGGATTATTGCTATTGTATTTCTTTGGTAAACAGCTCGAACTTTTCACATAGCAACCTTTGTATTTAGAACAATGTTTCGACTGAAAAGAAAACAGAAAGAGCCCGTGGAATATTTTTCATAAGCGTCAGAAAATTGGTGTTTTTAAATAAAAAGGGAACAGATTAAAAAACTTTTAATGAGCGAACTCGGAGGAGTATAAGTCGCAGGCATTTTTGGTTATGTAATAAAATACCAATTTTAGAACAGATAGTATACGATAGATATTTACACACAGATCGATCGTAGGGTTTTAGTTTATTAAAAAGTAATAACTTTGTTTCGATGTCTCTTGGTGAGAATGCGACTTTTAATATAAAGAACTGTTAAACAACATCACCAACTATTAAATTTGGTATGTTTTATATTTCGCTACTTAAAATAACATTTTACCATTTAGTATTACTGACTTATTCAGGGTATACAGACTTAAATCATCATAAAACCGGTTTTGGTTTCAGCAATTTAAAAATAGCGACTTTGATATGCTACAAGAGAGACCTAAAAAGATTTAACATAATGAACTTCAAGTCATATGGAAAAGAAACCCACCTTAAACTTTCCAAGAGATTTCAAACAGCAGATGGATTTAGCAGATTTTAGCAGTAGATTAATCACTCTTTTCCAGGCGTATACATGTAATAGGAAAGGTCAAAATCAATGAAAAATTATTACCACAAGAATTGACTGAAAATGCTTTCAAACATTAAACATCAGGGTTTCATTGAATGCCAAGCAAAAAAGAAGAAATTTCTATGGCATATTGTGACTTTCTATTAAAAGCAGATTAACTACGATAATTTCAAAAGCAAAAAGTCATGGATTACTACAGGAGGGTCTTCTGCATTGCTACTGATGCGGAATATTAATGGCCAAAAAATATTGCTCTGCATATGATGGGATTAGCAAGGTGTGATGTATTATGACCTATTAAAACTGAATCAAATTATTACTGCACCGACATTAATTAAATTGATGGTTTACTAACGCCAATTGAACCAACTAAATGGCATATTACATTATTCTCAAGAAGGACCATCAATAGGGAGTACAAACGCACAATCATCATCGTGAATGACAACTAAAGTGATGCAAATAAGAACTTCTGCCACACCTGGTATACTATCCAAACATAAAGTCTTCTGATTAGCACTTGTTCAGATCAATGAACATGAGTTGGCTAGCACATAATTTCTATATGCTGAAGAAATGCGAAAGTCGATAGATGATTGGATCGCTGGTAATTCAACATTGTTATTTCGGCGCGATATCTCCATGTTGCCGGAAAAATGGGAAAAACTCTAGAAAATTATGGAAATCTTTTTGGAGAAATTTTTGTTAGATGCCTTTTTAAATTGAAAACATCATCAGTTAGGTTCTTCAGTATTTCAAACATTTTGTTAAAAAATATGGTTTAAAAAGGTTTTGTTAATTTCAAATCATCATTAATAATAATTTTCAAGCAAGTTTTCCAAGTAATAGCAGTGATTAGTCGTTATTGTTATTAATCTATCTTCTCTAAATATTAATCGGCTTAGCGAAAATTTATTGCCTCTCTTTTTTGCAAAAACGGGGGCACCTGAAGGCCTACACTTTGGCACGGCTAACTCTTATATAGAGAAAGAATGTTTAAGCCTAACATGATTCATATTATACTTACAAATAAGTAAATTCCAATAAAACGAACTACCAAATCAGACAACCAGGGATAAACGGCAGATAGGTGACTCTATTTTATTTTCATTGGACCTGTCTGACGCGATGCCAGTTCAAAATATTATACGGTAGAGCATTCGTTGTTTCTGTTGTACGTAAACCAATCGCGCATGCGTAATTTCCAAAATCAAAATCTGGCACCGATGTACTGCAAAATATCGAAATGCCTATTTCGGTAATACTTATTCTGTGATTTGAAACGATAGTGTGTCGAGTGTGCTAAAGCATTATTAAACGAGGTTAATTAATTTTTAGCAATCTTATAGAACCATCCTTTAGGAACCAATAAAGAGTTATGACAAGTTTGGATAAAAAACGAGTATGAGCAAATAAAGTTGGACTTTACATTTTTTGATTTTTGTAAGTAGCTTTTGATTTAATTTTATGTCTGTTGAAAACTGAACAGTTAAGAAAAATTGTTAAAATGAATTTTGCAAAGAATATTAACAATTATAAAACAGTTTAAAATATTCTTAAATCCTCATTTGTTGGCTAATTGTTAGTTCCCATGTAGAACATAAGACAAAGCAATTAACCAATATTAACGAAAGCCATAAAAGGCAAATTAAAGATGACTAAGGAGGAAATTCCATATCGTACTAAGAGAGAAAAAATGAAAACAACTGTATTAAAAATCTGGAATAAATAAGCAAATAACCATGCAATTTTAATTCAAAAATTAGGCAAAGAAATCATTCTTTTAATCAACCTAGTATATCTGTTTTTCGGTATATACATATTAGGTGAGAAATGTGGATAAAAGATAAAGATTATATGAAGATATAAAGAAAGTAATGAAAATATATAGCATTTAAAATTAAACTAACTATATAATTTAGGTAGATGGAAAACATTGGACAAAGAGATGAAATTATGAATGATTAACAGTAATTTTGTAAAAAATGATTAACAGTAATTTTGTAAAAATTTTAAAGCATTGAAAGATATTAAGTTGTTTAACGGTTATTGTAGTAAGATCAATTAACTTTATTATTTATTTTATAGGCCTAAGTTTTAAAAAGTTAATAGTTAATTTAATATTTCTCGATCCATTCATACATACATACATTAATATACATTTCTAAATTGTAAAAAATAAATTACCTAATTGTGTTCGTCATTGTTTTAATATTCAAACTATATTCAAATATCAGTTTCCAAACTGTTTTATTCATATATTCCCTGTCTCTACAAACTTGTATTACTTCATTTATTATTCCATATTTATGTTTATAACAAATGTACAGAAGTATCATATATACTTATATTTGATGCTCTGAAGTTGTTACAATTCTGAAAAGTAGTAATTTAAACTTATCAATACTTTGTTGACTATTGAAACTTAATGGAAATTATATTTATTTAAATGTAATTAGATAAAAAGAAGAAGAAAAGTTAATGGCTTGTAATAATAATTCTAATACACAGATTGCATTGATAGATCCCAGTTCAAAATTTTATTTATCTATTCTTTCCGTTGGCTGCACAAAACCAATTTAAGCCGGCTTGGTTTCGAAGTGGTTAAGGCGACAGGACGGCCTTCCTAACACACTTGATCAAATGGTTCTGTCATAATGGCGGGTTCGAATTCTGCTGGGGATATACTTCATGTTTGTGATTGTAATTATAAATGTCTTTATAGACAACAGTAGAAAATCCAACAAGGAATAGCCACCCCAGTCACGCCTGTAACCAGGCTGGGTAAGACCGGATGTCCTCTGAGATTGTCTCCAAGTTGGTCACTGGCCAGTCGGTAGGCTTAATGCTGACGACCGTGGTTCGGAATCCAGATAAGATATATATTACTTTAATCAAATGTATCTTTGATTATATGTTGAAAATATTGTCAAAACAGTTTAGTAGCATATAATTTTAAAATGATTTTCCTAACCCTATTATATGAGACATTATGAGAATACTGACTACTGTTCTATCACTAGTAATTATCAATAATCATTATTATTCAATGACTATCAATAGTTATTGTCATAATAATAAATATTATAATGAAATAAGTTAGCGAATAATTCAAAAATAAGGAAGAATCTTGAAAAATATTAATTTCAAGATTTAGAAGAATGAATCATAGCATCACGCCCAGCACAAGAGAAAGTTGGCATGCAGATGGCGATATTCCGAAGTTTCCCTTAAAAAAAGTTGACTGCACCGTTTCAAATTTTAATTAAAATAAAAGACCAACGTTTTATTAAAGACAAAAATTTTAATTAAGCATAGTAAATTGCCGGCATACCTCATTCCCTGCCGGCGTATCCCTCAGCTGAGCTAGTCACCTCCTTCCATCAGGCGCTCCTCCACATTTCGGGACTTTTTAATATATTTAGAGCGTTTCTCCGTTCGCGCCCTCAATTTTTTCCTGTTTCATCGCCGGTAAAGCGCCCGCAGGCAGAAAAGTGTCTTCCCCGTCACACTTATTAGCCCTAATGGAGTTAATGAAGAAAACGGTATTCGGCCTAGTGCGAAATATTAATTACGAACGACTCGTTTACGCATTTTTTCCGCCACTGATAAGCTAATTTGACGACGTGCTTTCGAAGATGCCTTTCCTAATGGGGGGTGGGAGACATTTTCTGCGGGCTGACGTTCATCCCGACGAGAGCCTTATCCGTCTTGTCATTTCGGTTCTCTTGGTCGTAAAATTCTATTGATGGATTACTTTTATTTGTGCGATTTATTGCACGTTGACGAGTTTCACGAGATATGAAGTTTTATTTTTTTTAATATTTGATAAAAAATGGTAATCAAGTAATTGTCCTATCATACTTGTTCAGGCTGTCAGGAGATATACATTAATTAAATAAAAAATTAGTAAAATTATTAGTTATGTATAAAATATTAATATGTATTTCCCAAAATACCGTTTATATAAAATCTGCATTTTTATAGCTTTATGGCGGAATTTTGGATCTTTCTGGTAGATTGTTGGTCAGGGTTTGAACACATCTTGTTGCCGCTACCTGGCCTCTGTCTTATTTGGAACATGGAAAACCCCTTATAAATAGCTATTGGTTAGAAGGGAAGGTGGTTAGCAGATACAGTATTGGCTTTCAGAGTGGACGTAACGTACACGCTACCTAAAACCAAGAGGCTCCCATTCCCTCTTTGAAAAGGAAAAACTTTTCGTTAGAACATCTTCTAAAGAGCATAATATCACCAAGCTCTAAATCAAACATCTCTCTTCAACACAAATGCTCCAGGTGCAGATGGTGTTACATCAAACCATCTGAAAAATTTCACTAGCAAGCAACTTTCCAAGCTTGCTATAATCATAAACTCCATATTTAGGTTAAAATATTTCAACATTTTCCAAATAAATGGAAACACGCGCACGTCGTAGTTATTCCCAAGAAAAAAGACCAAGCCCAGTCTATCCCATCCGACTGCAGGCCTGGATCTGCCTGATTAGTTCACTCTCCAAACTTGCCGAAAAAGCGATATTGCACACTCACAATAGTTTCAGTAACGCAAACCACATAATTCCTAATAAACAAATCGGTTTCCGTGCCAAGCACTCAGGCCCTCATCAAACTTCTGGCGTAGCAGCCACTATTCACCAGACCTCTCATAAAGGTCGCAAGATTGGAACCATCTTTCTAAATGTATCCAAAGCTTTCGACCAAGTTTGATACAATGACCTAATCTACAAAGCCAATAAAACTAGGTTTACCGTATGACCTAATATCTCTAGGATAGGTCTTTCCAAGTAAAGAGAGGTGACTCAGTATCTTCTCGAAAGCAAATCTCCGCAATACAACCTGTACATACGATATCTCACTCCCCAAACTATCAAATACAGAATTTAGATTTTTTTAAGCAGACGATACAGCATTATTCATCCCGATACCATTAGACCCAGACAGACGCCAGCATGGTACAAGTTCTAGCTGCTGCAGAATAACCCGAGCAAAAATCAGACTATTATGTTACATCGTCGGAAGGACGTTCCCGAATATCTCCTTCAAATTGATGGAATCCTATTCCCTGTCTACACAAAGTATCATACCTCGATCTACAATTCGATTGTAGGTTACAATGGTCAGCTCAAATCCAACAAGCTATCTTCAAAGGCAATGGCATGTACAGAATCATATACCCATTACTCTGCAGAAAAAGTAAACTTCCTATCCCGCAGAAGGCAATACTTCATACAATTGGTCTGATCAATCTGCTTTATGGAGCACGTCAGATCAGCACGTATCATCAGTCTCCGAGAGACAACTTGTAATATTCCAAGTGTTACAATCTAAAAAATTCCACGTATTTCTCAATGCCCCATGATTTGTGGGGAACGAGAATACCCACCTCGGATCCGACATCCCGTTCGTAAAAAGTTTGACGAATATGCTCAGGGTGAATTTTTCTCTTGGAACCTTGCAACATGATAATCAACTTATTTAAACCCTAACCACTCATCAATCCCGATAATTAAACCAAATACGGCAATCCCAGTTGTAACCCAGGGTCTTTGTCGCCCACAAATTCAAACATCCTGAACCCGAAGCGAAGCCAGCAAAAGACCAATTGGTTCTAGCTAGTCTATTCAAAAAATAAGGTTCCCATTCATTCACTATTCACACTTCATAATTCAAGTTTATATTCACTCCAATTCTATATTCAAGTTATAATTCAAGTAAGATAGATCCGTATGATCGAGGATAGTTATTTCATTCTATATATTATATTGTAACTGTAAGAATAACTTTTATAATAAATAGTGAATATCCAAGGTATTATTTGATATCAGTTTCGTGAATCACTAATATCCTTCAGCATGACTTATTAATTAACCCCATTGAATCAGATTCTGATTGTTATTTTATGAAGTACGCAAAGTAATTCAACATGGTTCTTCAAGCTGTATAAGCTGGTTATGACTTCTTAATTAACTCTATTGAACCAGCGTTTCGATTATTATTTAATAAATTACTTAAGTAATTCAACAAGGGTTGTGAATATAATGATATAATAAAAGTCACAAAGCAGGACCAAATTGTAAATATCAGTATATCATATAATATACAAACATATTTATCAATAAGTAAAGTTATGTATGCAAGTTTTGATTTGTTTAGATTCCACCGAAGCTAAATTCTGCCAATCTGCCCGTTTTATAAGCTAAGTAAAAGTTTAAAATACGAACATTTGCCATCACTTAACACAAACACATGAAAAAGAACATCGCTCTACGGGTATGATAAGCCCCCTTCTAAAGAAAACGAACAAAGGGTTTTTCGTGGTTATAGCTAAATTAGGCTAATTGGAAACTATATACTGCATTTTTATTTGATAATTTTAGATCACAATTATATTTTTGATATGCATCAATTATCTGTGATTTCTCAATGTAATAACACATCGGTAAATTCTCCGAATAACTTGCTTATTACCTTCGCAAAGCAAAAAATATATTTACAGATATTTCACCAAATGATATCTTAAAATTCGGTTATTTATTTCTGTGAACATCATTTTGAGGTAAGTATTTACTATGTTTACGACCGACATAATATTTAAAGCCTATTTAAAAGTAATATCGAGAAAAATAAAAGAGTCGATCAAATTTTAGTTTACATTTCATTAGTTTTGTTTATTCAATATATCTCTGTATATGAATATCTTGTAACCGTATTCTTATTTCAGTTTCCAAAAAACTATTAAAATAAATAATTAATGGTATGTAATGAATTTAATCTTAGAATCGTAAATGAAGTCAAGATATATTTTTACAAAATCTAAACAAAAGACTTTTGTAAAAATACATCGTAAAAAGTGTCAGTCAATTTCCTTCTTTATCGGATTACGCATAGCTAATACTTCCTTAATAACTGATGTTCGTACACTATATAGTTTGATCAAGCTACTTGATAACTCATACACGATGGGTTGAGATATTAAAAAGGATTATGGCCAGCTAACAAAAAATGAACGAGGCTAAAGCGACAGCAGAACTCACACTCGCTTGAGTAATACTGTTTCGATAAAAACAGTACGATAGGAGATACACAAAGCTAACATTCATCGAAAGGTTGGGAGTGTAAAACACTGTATAACGGAAGCCAACAGTAAATTGCGAAAGAAGTGGTGCAAGGATCAAAAAATTATCCTTCACATTATTTCCCATATAAAATTATAAAACCAAAAGTAGCCCACTTCCTAACTGCATGGCTCCTTCGGTCAAGCATGGGTTCTGTTATAATTTGGGTGCCAACATCGTGGTATTTAGCTAGTCATATAGAATAAATATCATGACATTCTCAATGATGCAGTTGTTACTATAACTACAATATTACTGTCAAACACTACCATATTCCAGGATGACAATGCGACCATACGCACAACCAAAAAGGTTCAATCTTGACTTGAGAAACGTCAGGATATCATCAAACATCTTCCGGATTTTAGAGTAGATTTCCATCTGCAACATAATTGAAACAACTGGAAGAAATTTTAAATGAAGACAGAGAATGACACACTATTCATGAAGACATTATATATTACTGTTGTTAGTTCGATCAAATACATTTACGTCTAGATATATATAGACCATATGATTACTATATGGTAATCAGATATAAACAACAATAGTAATAATACTTTCGTTCATTATATATTAAAAGCTTATGTATAATAGTTTATTGAAGATAAAATACCGTGTTTTTATGAAAATTGTATTTATACAATAGAGAGAAAAACCTAATACTAACACACAAGTTTGGGTTTATTAACAAGCATTCAACAATTGACTAGGTCCACAGAATAACAGATATTATTGAAAGTAAAAAAGTATCCTCAGCTATATTCTTAGATGTAGCACAAGCCTCCGATAAGGTTTGGCATGAAGCCTTGTTCATAAACTGCAGAAAATGCTACCAAAACAACACATCGAACTATTAAAATCGTACATTACAATCAGAATGTTTAGAGTCAAACAAGAAGAAGCTTACTCTACAATAAAAGAAGCTAAAGCAGGTGTACCACAAGGAAGTGTACTGGGACCAATGTTCTATCTACTTTTCACTTGTGATATACCACAAATGGAGAATATTATGACGGCTACATTTGCTGATGATATGCGATTATAGAAAATCCCAATTATCAGTATATAATAAATTGCTATTATATAAGCAGATACTGAAACCTATACATATGGAGTTCAATTATGGGGATGTTCTGGAAAGAATAACATAAATAAAATACACATTTTTCAGAACAAAGTCCTGAGAGGTATTGTGAGTGCACCCAAATATTATAGGACTGATTACCTACATCGAGACCTTAAGATATCCACAGTCAGTCAAGAAATCGAATTGTCATAAAGAGAATTGCAAGGGGGCACGCGGAAAGACTCCATTCTCATGAGAATATTAAAATATGCAGCTTTTGGATACCACCAGAACAGGTGTGTAGTGAGGTGCATATATTAAAAAATACAGCAGTGACATGTGTAAACATTATTTCACCAGAGACTGAGATAGGGCCGATGGGTCCTCCTAGTAATATACCTAGATTAAGTTATCATAAAGACAAATTGTAGGTTAGATGGAAACCACTACTAACAATATATTAATTAAATAATAAAAAAAATTAAATGTAGGTAATCCTTTTATCCATCATCATCCATCCAGAGAGTAAATGAATAATTATACTCAGTAAGTAAAGTAAAAAGTAAAGGTAGTAAGTAAAAAAATTTAAACATCTGCTTTTATAAATCCTATATAAATCTTTTTTTTATTTCCATTTCGTAATATTGGGAGCACAAAAATGATTTTTATAAAATTTCAAGAGACAACATATCCATAAACAGATAACAAAGCATCAAAAAATGTTTCCATTGTTATGTTATTTTATAAAATATTTTGAAATGTTTAGATTATCGGATGTTTAATAAAATTTCGAAATTAAATAAAATGTTGCAATCTCGATCGAATACTTCGCATAAATTACTTCTTGTTTTTCAAAATTCGCTCGCTGGTTTTAACAGACCTTTTGTTGAACAGCAACAAATCACCAACTGTTACTAATTAGTAGGTAAATTTATTTATTTATTTATTTTTCCAGCTCGCATTTTCGAGTTCGCTTATTTCCAATGTTCGAATGAAATCGATCTGATTTGTATCGTTACGTTTAATTCAGTTTGCAAGGTTATCATCTGCCGCTATTGGTTTTAATTAAGACATAAATAATGCCAGTAATTGCACAAATATTTGCAATATTTTCGTATAAATAATTCATATTGTTCTACGCTTTGTTAGGTATTGTTTACGTTCAACCGTAAGTTATTCAGATTATTCAAGGCATCATTATTTTACAGTCGTACTCATAGTACTTATATATTTTATTAGAGGTCAGAATTAATTCTTATTAATAGCACTTTTAATATCATAAGACTAGACGATGATGTATAACGTTAAATTTGTTAGCTTTCATGTTAACACCCCCATGTTCTAGATTGATGGCGCGTTGACTGGCAAAAGGTTACTGATATTTTGTAATCGCGTCTAGTATTGATTAGATAGATGCATATATTCTGATCATATTTTAATTTTAAAATGTTATATATTGAGAAAATTTTATTTAATCAGAAACATTTTCCATCACTTTATGCAGCTTCTTCTCATCCTTCTGACATCAATCTCTCATCGATCCATTTTCACATTTATTCAGCTTTTGTAAAACGTCTCTCACTCCAGTCACGTTACATCGATTTGAACAAGTGGTAATCAAAAGAACTTCCTATTCGATCTGCAATACTGGATGCTATACAACTCTGGTATCGTGAAACCGAGCGTTGTCATGCAAACTACCAAGTCATGACAGACAGCTCATGATATGTTAAGATAATTACTTATTAAGATGGTTATTTATTAATCTCTAAAACTGTTTTGCCCAACTCACATGCACAACACTTCTGGGCTAACTTTTTACTTTTACTTTTTTTACTTTTTACTGTGACTTTTTACACTTGAGATTATCGTAGTATGTTAATGTTTAATCGCCACATACAATATGCTTAGCTGGCTGGCAATTAAAAGGCGAAATTAAATAAATATTTTTAACAGAAAGAACTGAACCGACTTCAAAAATTAAATAAGAAACCCACTAAGAATTTAAAAATAATCAAACTTAGATTTTTAACACAAAAAAAATTTCAAAGTGTTTAAGTGATAGTGTTAATAGATAAATAGGATAATTATATACATATTTTATTTTAAAATATTTTTTTCTTAAAAATCAAAGTATGATTATTTTTTTATGAAATTGAATGAGTTTCTTGTTTATTTTTTGAATTCGGTTCAATTCTTTTGTTAAAAATATTTTATTTTTCTCTTTTTAGTGTTAGATATTTACTCAATAAATTACTGAGTTATTTTATTTAATTTCCCAATGGGTAGGCCAAGTAAAGGTGCAGCCCGTATGAGGAAAAATAAAGATAAAGAAACAATGATTGAAAATAAATAGCGCTTCCAGGCCCCGGGGTCCGCTACATACCCTAAGTGATTTGACAAATGTTCTAACTAAAATAGAAAAAAAAAGTTACTGTGTCTGCTGGGAATCGAACCTGCCATTTCCGATTGAGAGCTATATGTTTTAACAATTGCTCTATAGAAGCAATCGACCACGGTTTTTCTACAAGGTTTTATATATACTACAGATAGTGCTTAAAAAGCAAACTGAATGGCTTTTATAGTGAACTACTTCGGATTTTCCGTTTCATCAGCTCAGCAATAACATTATACACAATTAGATTTAGATAAAATTATTTTAGATAAAAAATATGTGAAAACTTTGTACGTGCCTTTGAAAGCTGAGCGTTTCCCTCAATTTGCCCCCCTTCCCCCAACAGATCACGATTTGGTTCCAATGGAACCACCTCGGAAGTGCATTCTTTTGAATAAAAAAAGAACTTTGAAAATCGATCCACAATTGACAGAGAAATTGGCGAACATACCTTAAAAAAATAATATATACAGCCGAACATAGAACCTCCTCCTTTTTCGAAGTCGGTTAAAGAGTTCAAAATTACATTTTCAGTCACAATTCGTATGGTACTATTTTCCATCCTTTTGAATCCTCCCATCGCATCTAAACATCTGAAACTATTTGATTCTTCAACTGCTAAGCTGTCTGAAAGTTCCTTGAGAGTTTTCTGGGTTTTCGTCCAGGATCATTCATCGAAAACCGACAATTAAGATACAACGGAACGTCATCTCCATATGTTTCTAAAGGCGTTTGAGGAGTTTTAAGTTGTTTTTTTTATAGAGTTGTTTGCCAATTGTTAATTGATACGTTGTTGTTCAAAATACATGCAAGCATCTAATAAGTTGCCAGAGTAATAACTTTGTTAAAATTAATTTGCCCTATTTTATAAAGTAATACCTATTGAAGCAAAAAATCAACATAAGAAAGAATCCGAATAGCTCCGAATGAAATAAAATAGACTAATAACACCAATGACTAACAAAGGATAAAATAAGCAGAACTGACCTGGATACTAATACGCCCTATTTGCGACAGTTTGAATTGTATTAATAAACTGGATATCCTACTCGGAGTAAAGTTACCATCACGTAGGACGCCACATTTAAATGCAGCTGGTCTCTTCGAGCCACCTTGTCCCTTACAGATTCCGCATACTAACTTATAAAGACTGAAAACATAACGTTTCCCGCTAGAATATTTAATTTTTCTAAATGTTATATCGACCAACGTAATTTGCTCACTTGCATATAACGTAATACAACTTTTTAACACTTCTAAGTAATTTACATTTGACATTAAAAAAATGATAAAGATCTTTAGAAAATGTCCTTAGCTGCCTAAGTGTTTAGCATGCAAATAAGTTTTAGGCTGATTTTTTATAAAAATTGTACTTTTATTCTTTATGTTTTATTTTTATTATCGACAATCGTCAGTCTGTATGTTTCCAACATTTTGCAATATGGAGAGTGTTTCTCAACTCAACTCAAATATATTAAATGTTATATGCTAATTTCCCATCATTATATTATTATATTTAAACTTCATATTCCATGCCTTTGTGTTTTGTATATTTTCGACTTCACGCTATGTTACTGACATTAAAAATGTGAAAATCACTGAAGACAATTTAACCAAAATAAGCCTTTTAAGAGACTTCTATCAGCAAACATGAGAAATCCTGAAAATTATATTGTTACAATATTTAAAATAATTATCGATTTACTTGAAATACATAAGATTGTGTTTGGTGAGTTTGAACAGGTTGTTTAGGCAAGTTACTGGATTGAGCGGCACCTCCAATTTTTTGTCATCCTCAACTGAAAAAAATCTTTATAGAATATCCTATATATAAGGATAATAAAATACAAAAGTAATTCTTCACGCATACAAGATAGAAAATGATTAAAATATTTTCATGAAATATTCTATCACAGATATTAGATAATATCGATGAATGAAAACGTATAATAAGGTAACAAATAAGTATTTTTGTTAATGAAATATACATAAAGGCAAACAATCTGCAGGAATTATTGGGCCAGGTTGGAGACATGAATGCATGATCTAGCTTGTAAATAATTGAGGAAGGAAAGCAGCTTTTTTAATCCACAAAGATGTTACCTTTTAAAGGATAGTGCTATGAACTTAGCTTTGAAAGTAAAGAGAATAGTTTTTGGGAAGCTCCCAGGGAAATATACATAATATAAAGCGTTCCACGTCGACTGTATACATTTTTATTGTAGAGAAAATAAACTCACTGTTTCAACTCAGCTCGTTTGCTATCTAAATTCAATTCACCGACAATAATTCGGTAATCCATTTCTTCGGAATTTCATTTGGACGAAATAATAATAATTAACTATAAAACATAAGACATTACCTACAGATAACCTCACATCACCAATATAAAATAATATTTGTTCTAAATTCACCAAATATAGGGGATTCGAACCAGAAGCTTTAGAGAATTCTTAATATACTTAATAGCCATCTTAGATATGTAAATAAGATCTCCAAATTAGCAGTAAAATACTCAGCTACTATAAAAAGATAGAATATACGTAACAACTAAGCAAAAATAATAAGGGCCCACTAAAGGTAATAGGTACACCCTGTGAATATGGGAAAGTTTATATAGGAGAAACTGAGAGGGTGATAAGTACACGGATAAAATAATATCAGCCACGTCAGTTCACAAGGCTAGTTTTAGATAAAATATATGGAGTATTTTGAGATTTATAAATACTAAGTTAATAGTCTAACTAATTTTATTAGGAAGGCTTCAATATTGTGGAAATGGTTACAAAAGAAAAGCCGAAAGTTAGCAATTTCATGAGCTTCTTGATTCTTGTTGTGGATCCAACCACCTGGTACTCCAAATCGGACATTTTTATTTGTTTATATAATTGAATAAGATAAAGAAATAAGCTTCTACGACGAAATAATTGGTCAATATTTATCAATGTTGTTGACATTAGTGATTTTCAACAGTAAAAGTTTCACTCAGTTTTAGTAGTTCGTAATACACTACACCTTGCTAAAGCCACTGTATACACAGCTAAACTTTATGGCTATGAATATTCTGCTTCGAAGCACATATGGATAGCTCTGTTAGACGTATTCATGACTTTATTCTTAGACTTGTCTTAGCAGATTCACTTTCACATCGTCAGTCACGATACGCTACAGAAATTTCTCCTTTTTTGCCTGGCAAACAGTGAAATTGTAATATTGAAATTGTATTATCAGTCAATTCGTGTGGTAGCCATTTCCCTCCTTTTGAATCTCATTGCATGTAAACGTCTAGAAACAGTTAATTCATTAACTGTAAAGCTATCTGAAAGATCTTTGGAAATTTGAACTGCGTTACTGTTGAATAAGTTTTGTAATTCCATCACCATAAGATTCTAAAAGCGTTTGATCAAAAAACAGTAGTAATGCATGTCGAAATTGCAATTTTGATTTGTGTTTCATGATTAGAATCTATATATTTTAAATAGCTCAATAACACTAAATACAAAAATTTTATTTTGATTAGAAACATGTCAAAACTATAAAATTTTAAATTTAGATCAGGCTTTTTAATAGTAATTTGTATTGACACTTCTCATTTTTACCAATAGATATGGCTGACCAAAATTCATGCAAGCATCTATTGCTAGAGAAATTCAAAAAGTTGTTGTGTAAAAAAATGTTCCATCAACTTATTACAATTGTAAATGCGAGTTTTATTTGTTTATATTTTCTTTTTTAAACACAGACAGAGACATGTACCATCTAAGGAAATCATAAATGGTTCCCAATGTCTATGGTACTTAGAATTCCATATCGTTCGATATTTTAGACCATATATTTTTTGAGTCGTTCAAGTGCTTCTTAAAAAAAGGTTTGAAGGATAATCTAGGGACTAGACGGGATTGCCGCTTCTTTTTAATTTTATGATTTGTCACCGTAGCGAATACTTAATAACAGAAATACTTACCACGAATGGCAACATTGTTGATTTTTCTTCGGGGGTTGTGTTTGGCAGATGTGATCACGTCCTAGGTATGTTAGAACTTCAAAAAAGTCTATTTCTAAAGTCACGGCGGTTAGAGTCACTGCTTCTCGTACTTAGTTTGTTTTTCTATATTTTGTGCCGTCCAAGCTGAGTTTCATCAAATGGTGAGTTAGTTCGTAGAGTATTCCATTTCTCTCTTTTTAATTATCACTTATTATTTATTGAATCTCCATTTATTATCATTTTCCATTTATTTTTGTTCATTTATAATTCTCTAATTAGTATTTTATACTTATTACTCCTTATTAATTATGCTCTACATATTTATTTCTTTATGCAGGTACCCTTATATATTTTATTCTACTCTATTTTATTATTTCTTCGTTATTATCGTCACATATTCTCCATAATTCTTAAATTATGACAAATCAAAGGTAACAGTGTTAGGGCTGCAACTTTAAATATAAATTATAACTATTTTATAATACAGAAATTAACGTCAAAGTGGCTAAAGTGATGATCTATGATTAACTTGAAGTATACATAAATGCCACCGAAAGTCGTTTCTGCTGGCTCTTGGTGGTAGTGTATCTAGCGAGGCTTCTATCTTTCTTCCTTGTACGCATTGCATGTCTATCATAGCTGGAGCTGGAGAAGTGAGTGCACTAGTACCAGTACGGTTCATTTATTTATTTATTTTTAGAATTTAGCTTAATCCTAGCAAGGCCTACTAACCTTAGTGGCAGCAGATCTCGCGCGTTACTTCCCTTGATTTCTTGCACGTCATTATTGTTAGCGTTAGGACCTAAGCTGATACATTGTGCGTTACTTTCCTTCGTACCATGTGCACATATCAATTATCGCTATTATCGTTATTATCCATTATATGTAATTTGTTGGCTTTATTCGTCCATTATATGGCTTTATTCGTCCATTATATGTGCTTAATGACTCTCTGAAGCATGCATAAATGCCACCAAACGTGGTTCCTGCCGGCTCTTGGTGACAGCACATCTAACGTGTTTGGCTCTCGATTTTTCGCTTGTACGCATTGCACGTTCGTCATAGTCGGAGTTAAGAGAAGTGCGTGCACATAGCAACAGAGTTGCTTATTTATTGATTTACACATTTACATATTTACTTATTTATATATTGAACCATTTAGCTTTACCCACGCGAAGACTACTAATCGTAATGGCAGGATCTTGTGCGTCTACTTCCCTTGATCTCATTGCACGTCCATTATTGTTGGTGTTAGGGTATAAACTGGTACGTTGTGCGTTATTTTCCCTTCGTACCGTGTGCACATGTTATACATCATCGTAGCATAGTATCATTGCTATCAGTTACCGTTCATTATACGTTACGCTATCATTTTATTGCCTACCATTGCAATCGTCTTGTATTGAGATTATCAATACCATCCATTACTAGTATTTCTTTATATATTCATTTATTGATACTATTATAACTGACAGTGTTTTGACTGCCAGTATCGTTATATTTTAATTACTTGACAACAGAAATATATGTCTATGTAACATTTCAATTATTTTTCAATTTCACCCTTGTCATTGAAAATTGGTTGCTCAAGTACGTTTTATTATGTTTAAAGAATTATCACCCGACCACCTCGAACTAGGGATACAGAAGAAATATTGAAAATATCGATATTCTTTTAGCCGATATATTTCGATATTTTTTAAAAATAAATTAAATATAATTTTCTTTAATATAAGGAATATAATAAATCTTTAAAATTCGTACTGCATTTTAAAGGTTTAGTGAATTTAAAATATTTAGAAAGAATATATTTTTTCTAGGCCAATATTTCACTATTTTTATTTTTTCTTAAAAATGTCAATTTATCTTTTGTAAAATATCGATATTTTTTTTATCCTTGTTCCAAAAAATATATCGATATTTATTTAAAATATAGATATGTCGAAATATCGATATTTTTTGGGTGGCCAACACCGCTACTTCGAACATCAAGATCTCGCACACTTATTTGCATTATTTATTTTGCGATTTTTCGATTAAGAGGTTTTTATTTCATTTATTTTGATCTCTGCTTTTATTTAAATAAAATGTTTAATTTTTTATTATTGTTTAACTATTGCTACACAATTATGATTCAACATAATAATATCCACCAATATCAAACTCGGTAGTGTCAGTATGTAAACAACACAAAATAAACCAACAAATGGTCATCCCCACAAATTCGAGATATGGTTAGGTAGATAATTAACAGAGCGGTATGTAATTTGCGTGGGAATAATTCGTTACACAACTTCCGAGTGATGAATGAATGTTAACGTTGGTCTGCATACCGCGACTCGTTCTTTCTGAGGTAATGGGATACCGTGGGACCTACCAAACGCGATAAACCGAAAGAAATAACTCGCAAAATATTTTGCGGACTTCAGAAGTTGTTTCCGAGCGTTCTTCAGCCGGCCTCAAAATCCGATTCCTTAAAGTCGTAAAACAGATTAACTTTGAGGGTCGGAATGCCGGAGGAAAATGTGTTTTTCTGCACAGAGAGAGATCGGGGGCAACAGAAAAAGTTTTTGTTTCGAGAGGTCGTAGGCGGCGGAATTCCTCTCGAACGGCGGCGTTGTTTTTCGGAATGTCTGGATTTTAAATCGTGGCAGTGGGCTTTCCCGAATATTATACCCTTTTCCGTATTTGTTGGTTTGGGTCTGAGCTCTCTCGTTCGTTCGTTCGATGATAAAAACGGGATTTGAAAGCCCCAGGACGAAACTGTTGTTTTATTTATTTATTTCGTAAAAAAAAATAACAGGTATATCACTTCTGAAAGTGTCTATATCTACTGAAAATAGATGGAAACTATGAATTTATTCCTACAAATTTCCTTCGTTTTCGTTCGTTTCGTACCGAAAAAAAAAACGGATGGTAAAAAATATTCTCCCTGAAAGAAAAAACGATCAAGCCGACACGAGCATTTATCCATGAGACAATTGAAAAATGTTTTCCAACTTTCTGAAAGTTGCTTGTTTCTGACTATTTTCTGGTTGTCGTCGGGATCCGAGTTCCTTAAAGTTGTGAAACAGATTAACTCCGAAGATCGAAAAGTTGAAGGAAAAATAAGTTTTTCTTGCCAAAAGTAAAGGATGTTATGAGCAATAAGTTCTGCATACGAAATCCGTTTATCTAATTTTTCTTTTGTTTAATAAAAGTTTAAGAAATTTATTTAACCATCGTGCTGTGTGCTACAAAAACAAACTTAAATGGTATCTTAATATTTAATAAATTATTCACTGTACCACAATCAAAGCAGGGACAATGCTAATATATAGCCTTAGCCAACTACTTTTTAACCTCATGATGGACGGGATAACAGTGCAAGTGCGTAAAAAACACTACGAATATAGGATGGGAAGACACCACCTCCAAATTATGTGTTATTCTAATTATGCAATGTTATTCGCCTATACAGAAGGCTGATTAGAGTAGCTACTACAGGGTTTCAAGAAAGAGGCTGAATGTGTCAACATGGAAGTACCAAGCTCTCAAACAAGAAGCATGGTAATTTTCAAAGAACCACAGGTGACAAATGATGCAACTGGATGCAATGTAGATGCAAACTGGAACTAAACAACAAATTAATAGAATAAGAGTCCGAATACAGCTATCTGAGAATACCAATATACCACCAAAAGGTGGAAGGACCGCTGGTTATCAGCGTCACGAGAAGAACAAATTACTTACACAAGTTTTATATAGTAAAATCGTTATTTAACTGAATGAATGAATAAATTGAAAATAAGTTCATCAAGTGTGAAGAAAGTAATTGTACCAAGCCCTTCAAATGCGTAAGTTATTAATGATAATCCAGAAATATTATCTCAGTGTCGTGGTCAAAAATTACGCAATTTAAGAAGCTCTCTAGGGCGCATACTCACTAATGTTATGTAGCGCTATTAATATTCGCGTGGTATCTGGAGCTATGATGATACGAATCATGTTTTTACATTGTACAAATTCCTTTTATATTAGAATTTCCCATTATTCCCATTATTCTAGTGCTGTTTGCGTAGCTAATTCCGATGAAATTCAATAGTTTTTAACTTTTAAATGAATTTTAATAAAACAGTCAATTAATCGTAATCAAGTTATATTATCTGAAAAAAAAACAGATTATCAAGAGAGACATATGTTGGATTAACCATCGTTCCGCAGTTATTTGAAGAATTCCTTGACGTAGTTAAATTAAGTTCGGGAAAAAGTAGTTGAAGCTGTAATGTTACCAGAACTGTATTGAAAATGTCCAAATCTCCCTAGCCATAACCTATTGAAATTAGCATCCATGCCTAAAAACACCTCTAATTCGTGCATTTCTGGTACAAACATCGCAGTTTAGAGTGTATTGATGCCAAAAACTAATTGAAATTGTTGAGCTCCAACATAGTGTACTGGAATTGGAATAGAAGCCTGCAGAATAGGATATACGGCACCAAAGATTGATTGAAGTAGCTGAGTTACTCAGCCGTAAACTATTGGAATTTAGAGACACCAAAACTTTGAAACCCAAAAAATGTGTATACAAGCAATTAAATTCAGAAAATTTTTAAAAAGGCTGCCTAGACCGATCAAAGACCTAGTACATTGCTTCGGTTCTTTCAGAAAGGAGATTCTATATAGAGTGACCAGTACAACACTGGATATTTAAAACATCAATGTCTGCATATGGCTACATATAAAGTTCAACCAATATAAAAGCTGAAGCCTAATGACCAAAACGGCAAAAAATGGGGTTGTTACGGGTGTTAAATAAATTCCTAATTCGTTAATGATTCAGATATTCGAGCAAAATCATTCTAAGGAATGAAGTTAAATGTCACTTTGACTAGTTCAATAATAGTATAAAGATCTTTATCTTAAAGCTTAACCTAAATGTTGTTACATAAAATAATTCGCGTGGACCTCGAAAATCTAGCTCTTTAAATTAATATTTCTAATAATAATTCTAATTTTTGATTGTATACTCTATCATATCTTTTAACCTCCCAAATCATATATTTCAATGCTGTTTGATTTCTTTTTATGGTACTATTTGAAGTCAAAATTCTGTACCAGCTCACAAACACAGTTGTGCATCAAAGAAGAAGCACTCGCTTGATTCGATTGAACCATGAATATTTGACATTGTCAGTTTCTGATGAAAAATGTCTGAATTAGTGATGACTATCTATTAAATCTTTAAATGTTAATTAGTGAAATATCAAAATCCAATACCAATTAGGTTCAACCAAACGTCTATTCAAAATATCTGCATGTTGTTGGGTTGCATTTTAAAGGGTTCTAGCGTTTAAAATATTTAATTGTCTGGGAATCTTGATCTTCAAGTAGAGGTATATCTATTTACAAATAATAGAAATAAAACCGAAGTGTCATAGGATAGTATGTTGGGACCAATCTATTTTGCTGTCACTTTTGCTGACGATACTGCTATAATAGCTGAAGGTAAAGCACCCATAAAATTACAAACGTTAATAAATAAAATTAATAATTTGACCAAGCAATGGAGAATCTGTTTGAATACTTCATAACTAAATATGCCCACGTTAATTTATAAATATAATTAATCAACACATACCTTATCAATCAATAACATTCAGGTAGCGTATGCTAATACAGCAAAATATTTAGGACTGATATTGGAGGCGAAGCTACCCTAAAGAGCCCGTATAAAGGAATAGAAAGATGAACTAGATAATACATTTAAAAGAATGTTCTGGCTACTTGGAAGAATTACTACCTTGCCAAACAAATACTTGCCAAGAAAACTTTGCAGTTAGCTCTACAAGCCAGAGCATTAAAAAACTCACCCAGAGTCAGGATCAAACACTTCATCGTCATGTTAATGTAAGGGAGTTCGGTTTCTCGACGGCGCGGATTGAAGAAGGCTCAACAGAATTAATTTATTTGTGAACCAAACTGCTTTAACATGACATTAGCACAAAAGCAGATCATAATGCTTGTGTGTTGCACTTTTTAATGCAAATATCTTTGGGATTTTTGATAGAGATTTAGAACAGCATAAAATTATTCATTAAAACATATAGTTAATTATTCAGATTGTAATTTCTAATATCACTACGATGTTATTTAATAAAAAAAGGAGTTTTAATCTTACGCATTAGAATTAACATATTATTAGTTAGTGTTTATAATGTTAGTAATTATAATTATTATAATTATATTGAATTAACATGTTATTAGTTAGTGTTTATAATGTTAGTAATTATAACTATTATAATTATATTAATTCATTAACAATTATATATTTATAGTATTGAGACTATTTAATATAAACATTTTTAAAATCTGTTCTGTAAATCACGTCACTATTATCTATTTATTTAAATTATATTTGTTTACAATATTAATTACCTTTACTTCCACACAACCAATGCTCTGAGACGATCTCAACGTAAACTTCATCACTTATTCACGCACTCTGAAAAATACAAAAAGAAAATTATTGTACAATATAACATTTAGTCGAACTATGAAACGAAATATACTATATTAAGAAACAACATAATATTACATTACTCGGAAACTGTTTTCACCCTGTATATCGCTCATTACAAATTAACGATGTTTTTAGTGTATTAATTTGAAATACGAGTCGTATTCAGACAGACAAATAAAAGAGCACGTTAATCTTTAATTAGCCATGCGATCGCTAGGAATACAGTTTGTTTATTAATTAATACCAACGCTGTATAAAGGTCTCATTTTAAATTATTCATTGCTCCACTTCCATGCTATCCCCTTTTCACCTTTTTGTTAGTGTTAAAACGTAATATTATTCAACAAATTCATCGCTTTCAATCTGGGAAGTGATATATATAACTTTCATAATAGTTAATGTACCATTTATCTAATACATAATTTATTCAACGTTAATTTATTTTTCTAGAACATATAGTAAATCAATAGTTTCTATAGTACTCATCTTGCAACATCCGTGAAAACATTTCAATCACCCTTAGAGTTCACCAAATTTTGTTACTTCCGACTTATGCTTGTTTGCGGTTTTCCAATGACATCAATTGAGTTAGTTCTTGAAATGTCTCTAAAAACGTAGATTGTTGTTCTATGTGGAAATGGTATGTTACCTTAATATTAACAGCTAATAATAATATATCTTAACAGATCAATTGAAAAGTCCCCGGCCTGACACATAGATGGAGCTACTAAAATTAAATCCATATGCTTTTAGTTAGCCCTAACCCTGAAAAAATGCGTGTATCAATTTGACAGCTGTCGGATCATTAGTTTGTGAATTATAGCATTTTGAGTGAAGCAATTATTTGTTATTGTGAAAAAATGGATAAAAAGGCATTTCGCGTGTTAATAAAATATTACTTTTTAAAGGGAAAAATTACAGTTGAAGCAAAAACTTGGCTTGATGCCGAGTACTGTCCCAAGAAAATCAACCATCAAGGATTGGTATGCTAAGTTTAGACGTGGTGAAATGAGCACCCAAGACAGTGAACGCAGTGAACGCCCTAAAGAGGTTGTTACCGACGAAAACATTTAAAGAATCCACAAAATGATTTTGAATGACCCTAAATTGAAATTGAATGAAATAGCGGACACTCTAAAGATATCAACTGAATGTGTCATCATATCATTCACGACTATTCGGGTATGAGAAAGCTCTGTGCAAAGTGAGTGCCACGCGAGCTCACTTTTGGCCAAAAACAACGACGAGTTGATGATTCGGAGCAGTGTTTGAAGATGAGAAAGCGTAATAAACCCAAGTTTTTGCGTCGATATATGACAATTCACTCCGAAGTCCAATCGACAATCGTCTAAATGGTCTGCGCACGATGAACCCGCTCCAAAGCGTGGGAAAACGCAACAGTCGGCTGGCTAGCTTATAGCGTCTCTATTTTGGGATGCCCAGGGAATAATTTTTATTGACTACCTTGAAAAAGGAAGAACCATCAACAGCGACTATCACATAGCGTTATTGGACAGTTTGAAGGACAGAATCGTCGAAAAACGGTCGCATTTGAGGAAAAAGAAAGTACTGCTTCACTAAAACCATGCACCGTGTCACAAGTTAATGAAAACGAGGGCAAAAATCCATAAATTGGGCTTCGAATTGCTTCCCATCTACAGTATTCTCCAGATCTGGCACCCAGCGACTGTTACCTGTTCTCAGATCTCAAAAGAATGCTCGCTGGGAAGAAATTTTCGTCGCATGAATAGGTGATTGCCGAAACTAAGGCCTATTTTAAAGCAAAGCTTAAAATCGTACTACAAAAATGGTATAGAAAAGTTGGAACGTCGGTATAATCAGTATATTACCCTTAAAGGGAATTACGTTGACTAATAGAACTAATTTTGCCAAAAAAAATGTGTTTTACAATGGTAGGCTGGGGACTTTTCAATTTACCTGTTACTTTATATAAAATGGATAATGCTAGCTGCCCTTAACACATTTTTGAAGTAGCACAAAATTCTTCAAAGATTGTTTTAATAGCCTATATTAAAATATTAGTAAATCTTCGTTATATCAATATGTCCTTCAAACATCAAACAACACAGGCCAATGAGAAATAACTTTATAAATAAATTTAACACGTTTTAATTCCGTTGTTATTTCGTATGCTGATCTGGAAATAATAGTAAAAAGTCTTATTATCTACCATGTTTCACAATATCCCATATTTTAATATATTAATATCAAAAACACCTTTAAAATGTGTAACCTTACATATTGAAAATAATTATGCTTCATTTCTTGTTGTCCATTTTCTTTCAGAAAACAAAACTACGCACTACATAGCAGAAAAAAATAACTATAGAAGTCATGATTGGATGCTGCGTTGAGATTTAAAACTTGTCTTAATGCTTATTAGTCAACAAAAGAGATTTACAAAGTTTCCATGTTTTGATATGTGTGCGAGTTCCATTACCTGGAAACTTTGGTTTCAGAAAACAATTTTTAAAAGCTTTTCCTTTAAAAGTTTACTTGTTTATCTGAAGCTATAATTTTTTTCATTATTGTGATTTTTGTTTAGTCCGTTAGTAAGCAGGATATCACTTTATATATCAATTCTTGGACAACGTGAAAACCCGTAACTATAAACTTATCATAGCTAATATTGTATATTAAATCTCATCAGCTTCAAAGTCCACTTCTTACAGTTCCATCTTGATTTTCTTTCTGGAAACTTGAGTGATATGTTTTCTGAACGTTTTCAAATATAATGATAATAGAAGAAAGAATAGAGTTGATAGAGATTTTTAGGCGATAATAGATAACTGATAACGAATATAGTTAAAAATATATATGATTTAGGTAAATTGGCTTAAAAGTTTTTACAAACATTTTGTTGGCATCTGTCTTAGTTTTTCTTATTTAAAAATAATACTTCTTGTTTAATTATACAAAAAAAAATGTTGGTTCCCAAATCGAAATCGAATTTACGTGATATCTATAGCGAAGTCAAAATGCAATTTTCAGAGGTATTTTTCTGTCGGAATGTTTCTGCTGATTTTAATTAGGATGCACATGAGTGGTGTGTTTATTGAGTGAATTGCAATTCAAAACTACACGAAAAATTTAACAATCACATAAATCAAATCAGTTCCAATGAGAGTTAAAATTGTAGCTGATTAAAAATATTTTTCTTGAAATATTACTAGAAACTCAGTTAAAATTGTACATTAATTTTAAAATATTTAAAATATTTGAAAAAGGATAGCGTAATTTAAATTAAACTGCATTAGACATGTCGATGCTAATGGCGGAAAACATGAATTTTTAATGCAACATTTCAATAAATTTTAAAACATTTATTCCAGAGATCCATCAATGTATCGATTCCATCATTGTAATAGTTTCAGGAAAACCCTGTAAAATACATCACTACAGTATCTAACACTTCTTTATTTAATATAACTCCACCAAATAGCTAGATCTAGAGAATAAACTGAACGTTTGAAAAAATTTTTTTAATCGGGTCGTTTTTAAAAAACCCTTGTCCAAAAAGTATCTTTATTACCCGTTTTTAAACAAAACCCAATTGTCTTAACATCTCAGGACAGAGAAGCTATTACTTCGCCCATTTCTGGACACGAAGTCACTTTAAAGTCGAAAGACGGAGCTAATAACAAAAAAAATCCAATGCGAAATTCGTCTTCGATGTGCCAATATTTTTATTACGATAATAGGCCATTTTCTGCAATATGATTTGTGTTTTTATCAATAAAACATTACGAACGAATTTTACGAAATAATTTCATTATCTAATATTATTGATTGTACTAGACTTATCTCAGCTTAACTTCTTACTTCACTAACAATCTAATATCTTGTCCTGCTTTACCCTCAAGTATTTTATCACAAAGAATGCATAAATATAACTCCAAAAAACTTTTAAAAAAGTTATACTTATATATAAGTAACACGACAGTAAGGGAGAAATAAATTGAAATAAATAAATAAATATTGTCCTATAAATCCGTGTAAGGGTTTTTTATTTCAAACTTTATTGTGTAAAATGGTACGTTTCTGCACTCATACTCCGGCCGATTTTCGCGCAGTTTTCTACTCAAACGCAGCAATTGTAGTGAATAGCGATTGTCATTTACGGTTCCATTATATTTTAGTAGCTCATAATATTCAACATGAAGTTGATCCCACTAAATATAGAACATTAGCCTGGAGCCATGGATATTCGGCTTTGTCGTTGATTTTGATGGATAAACAGGTGGTCCCTATATTTTTTTTAGTTTATATTACCGTAACGGATCTACTTTTCATTGCCGGTAACAATACGATGCAAAAAAACTTTCCAATTGTACCGTTGACATACCAATGTTGTACATATGACCAATGTCTGTTAGCTTGAATTCATACGGAACAAAATATTCAAGCTTTTGGATCATTCCCATGTTCTTCAAGTGATTGGAAATGGTTTATTATGTTACTCTCAATAATTTAACATATTCTTCTTGCATTTTAAAGGATCATCATCTAGTAATGCCTTCAGGTCCTCGTTTTCAATTTCTTTTGAATGTCCAGAACGCCCTTCGTCAGCGGTGCCAAAATCGCCATTTTTAAAACTTCAAAACATATATTCACATTTTGAAACAGATGGAGCATAGTTACTATAAGCTTCACACAGCAATCCATGACCTGCAGCCGCTTTTTTTCTTAATTGACGTAAAAACAAAAAAAAATTCAACGCACCGAAAAAATATTTTGTTGAAATAACACATACTGAAAAATTAAGCCTGTTAATGATGCTTCAACGTGAAGTTGGTTACAAATGTACTCAATGCCACATAATACGTATTAATACCATCTATTGTGAATCATTTAAAATTAATTAATAGGCCAATAGAAATGAAAGTATAAAGATATAAAAAGTTGGATGTCATATTATACGTCCAGTACTACTACGGGCTAGACTCCGATCTGAATGGCCATCTATTAAGAGCGGTGTTACAAATGAGATATCTAAAAATAAATGTCGGGATGATTTTTAGCTGTTTTTACTCTGGATGCTTTGTATCGACACTTCAATAAATCGCCACTTCTTTCCGTAAAATAAAATAGTTTTTCAAATGAATTACCAGTTCTTGTGATTCAAATCCTTTCCAAAAAATATATAGGTAAGACATAAAGCATATTATAAACACGAAATAACGCTTTCTTGGTCCATTTCTGAGCACCAACTCACTTCGAAGCCTAAAACCCGGCCCTATATTTTAATTATATTCCGGAGTAAAAAAAAAACAGAACAATTTTTATCCTTTTAAAAGTTGAACTCGAATGTATTTTTAATTCACCATTACCCGTACATTTTAAAACGTTCAAATTTAATTTCGTAGCAAATTTGTAGCAACCTTGTAACAATATTCATGTTAAAGTTCTCTTATTACGCTTAAATTTTTACTACGTACCATTTCCTGTTTTACTTTGTTTTTTTTGTTGTTAATTAAAAAAAAAATTGAGTCAACCGAGATGCGGTCAACCAAGAGTGGTGATCGGTGGAAGATTGAAAGCTTTGTGCAAACAATCATAAGAATGACTGCAAATGATGAATCTGAGCTAAACATTGAACGAATAGTTTGAAAGCTTCGTATTTCTAAACAGTACTACTCTTTTCAGATATCGAGATAGACAAATCAATATGCTTAAATAGAACGCCTTAATAATTGAAAAGGCAAATTAAAAAAATCACCTTGAATTAATTGCGCCCTCAAAATTAATTTACAGTCAATTTAAATGAACAATAAAATTAGTTACGCACAAATACATATTCTCTGAATTAATATACAGCAGAACATTCCATAAAATTATTATTGTTGGTTAAATGGATAAAAGTCTTAATTACGACAAATTAGGCAGCAGTAGGTTAAGAATAAATGAATAGGCCAAGTATTTATAATTTTTAATGGCTTCTAGTTTATATCAGGCGATATAGCGAGGCAAAAACCATTAAATTTGCGACATGTGTCGTATATTTTTTTTAACTAATAAAACATTTAATTAAAATGTTAATTTCCAATTGGCTGTCTTCGACCTCAGAGTGACGTATGATAATGAGAATAGTCGAAGTTGTTTTGACTCTGTTTATTCTTATTTTTGTTTCGAAATTAATTTCTGTATAATGCCTACTTTTTATTATCACTATTAATTAGTTTTTAAATTAATTTGCAACGTTTTACACACGATGTAATATCTATATAACTTCCCAACAGCTGTTATTAGGCATCCCTTTCAATTAACTAACTTTGTTGATGTGATATATCGAATTTTGTGCCAAATAAAAATGATGATACGTCAACATATTATAGGGAAAGTTTAGTATTTAGTTTAGTATTATAGCGATCCAGCAGATCAAATAGAAAGGAATCACACCTTTTATTCAAAGATACTTGGCTCCCAGGTTTAGATCTCATTTCTTATGATAAGAAGTTCCAATAGCACTTAATAAGTTCTTATCCTACAAGGAGAAGAGTATTTACTGCCGATAAATGAAAGTTTATACATCTAGATTATGATTAAAAGTTGTATTTATAAGTAGCAAAATGAATAAAATAAAATAATTATGGAAAAAGAAATTAATAAATGATGTTATACTTCTAAATGCAGAAAAAATCAATAAGCAGCGATTGACTCATGTTAATCATATTATTTTAAAGAGAAGTATATAAAAGTTATCTCATCATGATAGCATTTGAAAGGCTTCAAGCTTAGAGATGTCAGACCGTAATAGTGTCCAAGTCTCCAATAAGCATCTGAAAGGGTCATATTTTAGTTTTGATTGTAATATGTCATGTATTCAACTTACAGTATTGTAGAGGGAGCTCCTGGAACATGGTCGATTAGGTTTGACTTAACTTTCTTATTCTGTATTACTAACCCTAGTACCAGAACTCCTACACTTGCTCAGTCTGGACCCCGTTGAGTTCTCAATACTTTTTTAGTGATATATTCTTTATTAATTCTCATACAAGCCATATGGCTCATATTACTGAACATAGCGATACGTGAACAAGAAGAACGTGATTTTATGAGCTCGAGTACTCGTTCAAATCTTACGTTCCATCAAGTAGTAGAATGCGAAAATATTATCAACACAACTACAAGTCGCCCAAAATATCTCCTGTTATCACTCGATTCATTTATTCGCTAGCTCTGAAGATGTCTCAAGATATAAAACAAGAATTAGAACATGCTGAAATAAAATATAATAAATTGTATAAAATGTAATAAATAAAATATATAGTATAATAAAAACTAATAAAAATTATTATCACAAAACTCAGCATTGGTCATAATCTTGAAGTACTATTATTATTATTAGACTAACTTACCCATTAGCCCTTACTGAGTCTCTGTAAATAATAAAATAATTTTTAAAAAAAATTGAACCGACTTCAAAAAATAAACAAAGAACTCACTAAAAATTATAAAATAATCAAACTTTAACACAAAAAAAACATAATTTTAAAACAAAATATGTATATAATAACTAAATAAAAATAACCAAAAGCCTTATTTAACCTATCTACTACACGTATTTTATATTCTAATATATACACACAATTTAGCTTAATACATACCTATATCTATTTATCTATCTACAATATTATTTAAACTACTACCAACTGAACACTTTGAAGTCGGTATGTTCATTTTTTTTTTGTTAAAAATATTTTATTTTTCTCTTTCTAGTATTAGATATTTACTCAATAAATTACGCAGTTTTTTTGTTTAATATTGCAATGGGTGAACCAAGTAAAGGTGCAGCCCACATGAGGAAAAATAGGAATAAAAAAATAATGATTGAAAATAAAAAGGGCCCCGGGATCCGCTACCTGGCCTAAATGATTTGCAGATATTTTTAGTAAACAACAAAAAGTTATCGTTCCCGCCGGGAATCGAACCCGCGACCTCCGTTTGGCAGATAAAAACTTTAACCATTACACCATTGAAGCAGTTGTTTACCATATTTTCTACGAGGTGTTTTATGCTATAACTAGTGCTTAAAAAGCAAACTGTATGGCTTTTGCACTGAACGATTTTCGATTGTCTGTCACATCAGCTCAGCAATAACATTATACTCAAATATCTGATATATATATATATATGCTTTTGAAACTTGAGCGCTTCCCTGGATTTCCCCGCCTTAAATATATATATATATATCGGTCCGGAGAAATCGGCGAACATACATTAAAAAAAAAAAAAAAAAAAATATATATATATATATATATACAGCCAAACATAAAACCTCCTTTTTTTCGAAGTATGTTAAAAATACTCAGTCAGCGTCCCGCGTCTTGTTGCGAATCTCTTATTTTACTCTATTTCTAATCCCATCTCATTTTTCAGTATCTAGGAGCATACAATACGATCCAATTGTTTTTAAATGCTTATGATAATGCTGATTTTAATATAAACTGTGTAATTGGTGCCATTACGTGAGATTACACTAAATTTAAACTTATATGTTTAAGTCAAGAATTTGCTACAGAAGTAAAAAACACGTTTTGGTGACTCTAGATTCCAATAGTGTACGATTGAGATACTGGATACTGTAAATTCGCCTTTGATAATCGTATGCGGTACTTCTATCCAAATTCCAATAGACCATGTCGGTTCACAGCAACTTTAGTTCACCTTTGGTAGCTTCATATACTGAATTTCAATGCTTATATCAGAAATTTACAGAATAGGGGTTCAATAAATCGCCACTTCTTTCCTTTAAAATAAAATATGTTTAAACAAAATTGAGTGTAGGAATCGACAACTTATCGGGACGATCGAACAGACAGTACTGCCGTTTTAATCGCATATTAATGTACACGAAACCATTATAGTTTCCCAATGTATTATCATTTCGTTTTATTCCAACAACCAGGACGATAACAGTTACGCGATATAACACATTGTTGATCTATTTAAGCATCATTTGTTTGTCGTCCTTTATAATGCTTCTAGTCATTTCATTTTCCGGGGAATGGATAGATCCCAAACTGATATGTAATAGTTACCGATCTACTCAAAATTTCACTTTAAATTCTAAAAACACAGAAGCTAGCTAGGAATTGCTTCCTTTTTCTTTCCTTTTTAGCCCGCCATCATCATTTTTCCCGAGATCTAACCGGGAAATCGGAGTTTTATCGGTGGAGATCTCCGACGGACGACCAGGAAAAAACGTGCGCGCATCAGAGCACCGTCCAACCGACAAATCAAAAGACGACACCCAGAAAACGATCCAGGA
This sequence comes from Rhynchophorus ferrugineus, assembly GCF_030347505.1. Classification (NCBI taxonomy): domain Eukaryota; kingdom Metazoa; phylum Arthropoda; class Insecta; order Coleoptera; family Curculionidae; genus Rhynchophorus; species Rhynchophorus ferrugineus. The sequence goes on along the minus strand of NW_027472583.1, from coordinate 26,618,038 downwards.
CCGCGAATGAAAAATGATCGAGAAAGCTGGAAAATTTCAGTTTTTCAGTGTTTCAGAGTCGCGAGATTTTTCTCCGGTTAATTTCGACTGATATTTTATTGAAGTTTTCAATTTTCTCTTCATAATATAAATGTTTCACTTATATTTATATGCACCAATTCTATTTGTCTCTGTTTTAGTGTTACGGCACTAAATATTAATTATTCTGGCTTCTTATTTTACTAAATATTGTTATTTGACAACTTACGCAACAATTATTAATATATTCAAACACCTGCAAATTGGCGAGTTTTATTAATTACATATAAGAATATTAATTTTACATAATTATCTTTGTTGTTACCATCAAAAAAGCAATATTTTCACACTATCTACCGGATTTAAGTTTAAGAGAAATGCTAATTTACTCTATAGTAAACAATGTGTAAAATTTACAAATGCATACCTATCTTATTAATTGCCTCACACTTCATTAAATTGTTAAATATATTTTAATTTTGTCAGCTGGTATGCCGGTTATTTTAATATATATGATGCGTCATTCTTATATTTTGCACAAATTAAAATAAAAGATATTAAGTGTATGTTTTAGGTTAAATTTATTCTAAAGTGATTAAGAGTGTGAACTTTTGAAGGATTTTAATATTTTGAATTTTCTATAACATAGCCTAGTATCATCACCTAATAGCTTTTGCTAGAAATCTAGAAGACTAAATTTGTTATCTAAATATTCGTTTTGGTTCAAGACCTTTTAACTCATATCAATTGACATATTTATATAATTTAAGTTCTATATCAAAATATTGGTAATTAAATAGCTTTAAGTCATTATTTTGTTTATTCTGCTAGCTTCCACCAATCTGCTCAATGCACAATCAAGTATCTTACGTGATTTACATTATATAACGACACTTAAAATATCGCTGCAGTAAGTGATTTCTTGTATAAACTTATAAACCAGTACTTAATTACTATTTCATGTTATGCTAAAACTAAAATGTGGCTATTAATGTGGTTGAATGGTAGACGTTTTAGCTTCCGCACTTCACTGACATCGCACACATTTAATTGTTTGGCGAGTATATTCGGGTACACTGATATTATTTCAGAGATCTTCTTTTTTGATCATACTCGTTATGGGTCCAAGGAAATATCGCGCTGAATAAGTTAGAAGAAACGTAATATGAGGCATCATATGACACGCCACATTTTATATTAGAACCCTCGAAAGATTGCTATGTTGAATTTGCTAGTAGTACCCCACATATATCATACGTGGTCATAAGTACATCTGTCTACAATACATCTGGCTCAGTGTGTTGTTTACAAGCTGTTCACGATTTATTAATGTACTAGCGACCCGCCCCAGCTTCGCACGGGTGCAATGCTGATACTAAATTAAATACACTACAGAAAAAATATGAACGATGTATATACAAACATAGCGGCCCGCTCCGACTTTGCACGGGCATAAAATATATATGCCTATGTCACTCAATGAAAACATGATTAAAATCGATCCAGTATTTTTGGTTCATTCATTACTGCCCCTGGCCTGCACGCATTAAATTTGGAGTAAAACAATTCCTCTTCCCCTATACTTACTATGAAGATTTCCTGCTACCTTTGGAATATCTAAATTCATACAATTTTTATTACATTACACATTTTTAAACGCAAATTTTAAATTTGTAATATCTCCGAAAATATTTGTTTAATTTACATGCTGTAAGGAACCATATTGATCTATATTAATTGCACACTGTATTTAAGGTACTTAATTCGATAAGGATTAATGCCGTATTGCTTAAAATAGCTTCGTAAATAAGCCATTTTCTCACGTAAAAAGTAAACAATAAAAATGGTTAATGTGTGTTATCCCTAAAAGATAAACATATACCATCGCGGACTTTGTTGTAGACCTTTTTATGGTGTACAATACTGTAGTACATTAATTTGATCTAACTCGTAGGGTTAGGCAGCGTTTTTGCTAATTGCTAAATAAGCCTAAAAAAATAGGTTAATTTACGACATCACGTTAGAAACCTCTAAAATTAGCAATGTTGCCTTAGTATATTATGCATGTATTATACATATAAAGCTTCCTCTTGAATCACTCTATCTATTGAAAAAAACCGCATCAAAATCCGTTGCGTAGTTTTGAAGATTTAAGCGCACATAGGGATATAGGGACAGAAAAGGCGACTTTGTTTTATACTATGTAGTGATAGCCCGTCCGATGAAACACCGACCACGTCAGAGGTGACGTCAAATACATTGTCAATTACAATTTGCTGAAATGTAAAATTCGTTATAAACTCGAAACAGATTAAAAGGAGATAGAATGATGCCTCGGAACATGTAACCATATCAGACTACAATTCGGTTTTTAGGTTGTCGGAAATACCTGCAATACACTTTAAAATATTAGTAATAACAATTAGAGGTTATATACGGGCAAACTTTTCTCCGTGCCATTCTTGTTTTTATTTATCTCTTTGGCAACATTGGGGCGTGCTGACGTCATAAAATTTCGTGACGTAAATCGGCTCTTTTAATGGGCTGTAGCTGCGCGTCTTACAAGTTAATTATTAATGAGTGAGTTATTCTGATTGAGTGAATAAATAAAGGAAAGAAATATGTTTCACTATTACAAGCAAAATCTCATTACAAGCATTCTTTAAAATTATAAACAATAGTTGTTGATTATCGTTAAATGTTTCCTAAAACATTATATAATATAATATTATTGCTGCAAGCATGTAAAATCAATAGAAACATATGTTATGATAATTAATGTTTTATAAGCGAAGCATAATTAACTTAATTAACTATTTTTTTGAAAAAAACGGTGGCACGTTGAGGCATGAAATTTCGCACTGTTAAAACTTATATGGATAAAAACATTTTATACCTAATATTTTTATGTAATATACACTAAAAATAAATATAATCGAATAAAACGAAAAATCACCAAATTAAGCAGCCAGGAATAGCTGTCAGATCGGTGACAAAATATATAAACAAACATTTTAAACACGACCAGTTCCAACTATTATACAGTAGATTATTTTTTTCTGTTGTTTACGTACAACCACGGACGCGTATTTTTTTAAATCAAAATCTGGCAGCGCTGTATCGCAAAATGCCAGCGGGCAATTTTGAATCAGACAACAGATCCCATTATTTCACATTTAAAACGATATTAAAATGAAAAGTGAGTGTGTTGAAAGATTATAAAACGAATATATTAAATTTCAAGCAGTGTTATTTAAGATTTTGTGTTACTTTCGATTATTTCCGTATTGTTGGAACTATTAGAGTTATGACAAAGTTGAAAAAGAGGCAAAAAACGAGTTAAGAATAGTTTGATCACGTAAAGTTATATTTTACATTATTTGTATAAAGAAACCCGATATATGCAAAGATCCTACCTTAGATTAACCAAATTCTAGAATTATAAGAATCGTCTATCCCCTTTGTTTACAAGATATTTAGATTTTCAGAATCAGCTTTTTATTTAATATGATATCTTGTGAATAGAGAACTAGTGAATAGAGTTATTGTTTAAAGAATGATAGTAATTGATATGGTTCTAGTAGCAGTCACGTAGTAGGTTATTACATTGTACTAGATAGAGGCAATTCTAGTGGGTATTAAAATTTTTCTATAAATGTTAACGGAATTAACTTCTGACTAATTTTAGGTCTCATTTGAAAATAAAACTCTTAACAAAGCCTTGCAGGTAATATCGTAAATATATTAATATGTGCATCAAGAGTTAAAACTAATGTAGCAAAGTGTATTAACATTTATAAAATAACTTCATATAATATTAAACATAGAATTTCATAGAAATTCGTCATTTGTTTGTGAGTTGTTAGTTCTCACATGGGACAAAAGTTCTTTGGGTTCAAAAGCCAAAGAAGCCAAATTGGGTTCTTTTAATGAACCTTTCATATTTATTGTATTTGTAATACTTATTTTAGGTAAGAAATATAGATAAAATATAAAGTCTGTGTGAATACACAAATGAAGTAATGAAAATATGTAGCAACTAAAATGACATTAGTAAGAGATTTTGAAAAAGCGACGGTTCATTTAATCATTGTAAATAAACTCATTTAATATACATTTCTAAATAATACACTACCCACCTAATTGTGTCCGTTCTTGCTTTAATATACATGCTAAAGTCATATATCAATTTCAAAATTGTTTTATTCATATATTCTGTTTTAATATAAAAAAATATTACTTTTATTATTCCATATTTATGTTTATAAAATAAAAGCAAAAAAAGATTACGTATACATAAATTTGATGCTCAGAAGTTGTTAGAGTTCTGAAAATTATCTTATTTACGATACTTTGTTATAATTTTCAATGGTTTAGTAATTTAAACTTATCAATACCTGATTGATTATTAAAACGTAATGGAAGTTATATTTAATTAAATGTCATTAAGTATTGTCTAATTCTAGTAAGAAATTATCTAAGGCTGTAGAACAAGTACAAGTACAAGTACAAGTACAAGTAGCAGTCGACAAGATCTACAAAGGGACTAGAGGCTGGAAAATACAGCCTAATAGCTCCAAATCTGTCCGTGTTAATTTTGCGTTCCAACGAATTGACAAAACCTTAATTATATCACTTGACAGATGCACGATTCCTCAAGTAGAATCAGCTAAATACTTCGGAATATATCACGATGGAAGGTTAAGCTAGACACATCATCTGGAACAAAAAGCAGAGTAAATTAGACTCGATGTTACAGTCAAGCAACTGTACTGGTTAGTCGGAAGATACTCTCAACTTGATCTAAACTCAAAGAGATTGGTTTATCAGCCAATGACAAAACCTATTTGGACCTGTAAGGTGAAAATATGGGGTTGCATTAAAAAATCAAACCAACTAGTAATCTAACACACCCAAAAACAAATTTCTAAGATTAATTACCAATGATTATCGTTACATAACCAACGAATAGTTGCACGATGAGCTCGGAGTCAAATGGATACACAAGTGATCCAAGATTTCACCTTAAAACATGAAACAAGGTTTGCTAAATCAGAGCAACGTGGAAGTAATACAGCTACTGTACAACACACAAGAAATCAGAAGATTGAAGCGAACCAAACCACACCAACTAGTTTAGTGTATAAATGTATTTTTAACTTTAGCTTAAGTAGATTAGTTTTATTCTAATTTGGGAAATATCTACTAATGTATTAATTCCGTACACGCCTTGCTTGCATATTAAAGCGAGTACAACAGAACAGTTGTAATAAATTAATTGGGGAATTAAGTTTGTACTAAGCATATCGAATGTAAGATGTAATTAATTAAAAAAATTAATGTTGTGAGTGTTAGTTCTTGAAATAGTTTGCATATATTTTAATATACCTACATATATTATTTTAATTAATGTTGTGTATCAAATACATTTCTAACATTATATTGAAAATACTGAGAAAATAAGTTTTAGCAACAAAATTTTTAAATCATTTCCTTTAATCTGTCATGAAAAATCTAGTTTTCGGTGATCACTTGTTTTCGTAAATTACCTTTATTTTCAATAGACCTCGTATATCAGAATGAGAATATCAGACAATTTAAATAATTATAATTAGCATGTACACAATTAGAACCACAATGCGGGTAGCTAAAGTGGCACCAGATGGTATACGCAACTTTCTTGTTAGCGATTAAAAAAACAAATGCAAAGTGCACTTATGAGTCGAAGCCGTCTAGAACAGGTTCAGGAAGAAAAGTAAAATTTAAGCATTCAACTTATTGTGCTATCGAAACAGAAACGAAACACATTCAGGCGAACGGCGATAAACGTTCTTGAATAATTTTTAAGACTATAAAAAGCGTAAAGTTATAAAAAGTTGGTGATGCCGACCGACGTGGCTGACAATGATCTGTTGCTGTTCGTCGTGGCAATAAAGCCATCACGAACGCGTCATAACAGAATCGCATAAAAAGCCAGCGATCTTAAAAACAAAGACAATGGGATAATGACACGTTCGCGCCGAGAGAGAGCGAATGGCGGCGGAGAAGAACAAAGGCATCGCTGACAGCCAGACGGTCAACGACGAGTGGTTGTGTGCACGAAAGAATTCCGTTGCAGTTTCGCCGGTTTTCACCAGCGCCGAGTACTCTTTTTCCCCTTCTTCTTCACCGCGGCTTAATAAATGACCAAAAGAACACCAGCTGCGTTATTTATTTTTATCCTTAAGCTTTATTTTAATGCTACACTTTCGTGGTTAAGTTGTTCTCCTCGAAAAAGTCCCCCTTCCTAATAAAAAAGAAAACGATCCACAAATTGTATACCACTACTAAGAAAAACGCTTTAATTAATCTGTCATAAAACTATTTTAAAAGACCTTAGTAAAAGGTTGGTGAAAAAATTATTTCAGTTTTTCATGGTTGATAGTTTTAATAATGTCCCATGTATCTTCTAATTTATCTATCATTCCAGATATAATGGTAACATCACTCATTTACTCAGTTAAAAGATCTAGACCAACATATTTTCATAACATCACCCAAAAATAGTTTTAAATCATTTAAAGCTTTATAAATTAAGATATTATACCACTACCTAAAGAAGCTCGTTCTATTTTGATTTTACGTTAACAAGTATTAGCCTATTAACAGTGACAAATGTAATGCATCTAGTTTCCATTTGTGACTGGTACTGAAACATAACCACATTTCCAAACGAATGTTTGAATCTGGCCAAATATTTAGTTTGACTCCTTATTTGCAACTGAAGCGGGCATTTCCCATCACATCAACGCAAGACCATCACTATCAACTTATTGACTGGGCAGATTTGCTGCATCCACCGTATACCCCAAACCCTGTCCCGTCAAACTGCCATTTGTTTCGTATATCTCAGCAAGACTCTCTTAATAGTACTTCGAAGAACGTAGTTATGATTTTACCAGCGGAGTCTCAAATGGTCATAGATGAAAATAGTAAATTTAAAGTTTATAAGAATAAATTCACCTTGAAAATCATGAAAAAAAAATCAAAAGCTCTTATATGAACTATTCATGCCGATCTCGCCAACAGCACCAAAATTTACAATAATTTGAAACAGATATTTTAATTTTATCGCTTCCTTACAACATAAATAAGCGATAAATAGCAGTCGATGAATACATTCTTTTTAGTAATTTAAATATAAAATGTCACAATGAATAAACTGTTTGTGTTATTTGTATTAATATATTCACGCATTACATCTGTCTATCTATTAATTTGTTGGTTTAAGTATTATGTATATGTAATATGTTTAATCATTTTTCTACCAATATGCTAAAGCTTATTATTGGCGTTGGGAACTATCGATCGAAAAGAGTCGAAACAGTCGATAGTAGCAAAACAGCCGAAACAGGCGATAGTCAAAAAACTAGCGACTGAAAATAGTAATTACTATTTTAATTACTAGAGTAACTAGAGTTATTACTATTTTCAGTCAAATGCATGTCTCGGATGTTTTGTCAATTAATGATGTCAGACGAAGATGTAGATTGCTTGGAACAGTTAATTTGATATATGCTTATATTTTCCAACGGTAGTATAAGCGAGACATATTCCTTCATGTACTAACTTTAAAAAAGAAAAGGAAAAAAAAAATTACCGAATACTATTAACATGCAATTAATAATTTCATATTAAACGAAGTAGAATTATTTTTATATTTGAATGTTCTGTAGATCCGGAAAAAAGAATGGAATTTTTCTATGGAAGGGAATAATACCCCAGAAATGTTTTATCGTATTTTAATATGTTAATTGCTATTTTTAAATAATATACTATAATAAATATAGACAATATAATAGAACTAAACAGAACCTAAATACTAATGATATACAGTAACCATAAATATTAAATAAAAATTAAACATATACCTAATCATAGAAAAAAAAACTGATTCATTATTTAATTAAAAATAATCACACAAAAACTACTAGAGCTTTTTAAATAAAATAAATGCTTTATTTATTATAAAACGGAAATATTTCTTATTTTCTAAATCGAGAGAATAATCGAAATATTACCTATTATCTTATATATAAAAATGAATCGCAAAATATGTTCCTAAGCGCATAACTCAACAACGCCTGGACCAATTTGGCCAAATCTTTTTTTAAAATGTTCGTTGAAGTTCAGGGATGGTTTTTACGGCGAGAAAAATTAGAATTATTGCTGGAAAAACCCTAAAAATAGCCCTTTTTGTTTGAATTTGTTTCGTGTATCAGTTGACAATTCATCTGTCATCTGTCAAAAGTCATCTGTAACAGACAACTTTTTTTTTTTTAAATTTGATATGACTTGAACTCAAATCCTTTTAATCCGTACGAATTGTTTTATTTATTTAAAATTTTTTATTTGTTTAAAATTTAATTCAAATTTTAAATAAAATAAAACAATTCGTACGGCTTAAAAGGATTTGAGTTCAAGTCATATCAAATTTAAAAAAAAAAGTTGTCTGTTACAGATGACTTTTGACAGATGACAGATGAATTGTCAAGTGATACACGAAACAAATTCGTATATCGTGTTTTGTGCAGAGTGTTTAGTTAGTTAGTGTTTGTTTAGTTCGTGATTAGTGAAAAAATAATTTATATTTGATATGCCTCCTATAAGACGAAGCAATTTAGGTAGAAGAACCAGAAATGCTATAAACCAAGCTAATTACCGATCTAATCGTACTGCACAAGAACGTGACGACGGAAATGAACGTGAAAGAATTCGGATATCACAAACGCGTGAAGCGCGAGCGCGACATTCAACTAATAATCGCGCAAGTTTGAATCGAGCTGCTTTCAGTTACGATGTGTCAATTGACTACAGTAACTACCAATGTGTTGTTATTGGTTCTATGAACTTGGTTTGCTCACACTGCAAGGCATTAAAATACAAAAACGAAGCCAATGGATTGTGTTGCGCAAATGGTAAAGTGAAATTGATACCATTGGATCCACCACCAGAACCATTGTACTCATTGGTTTCAGGAATAGGAACAGATTCTATACACTTTTTGACACATATTCAACAATATAACAATTGCTTTCAAATGACTTCATTTGGGGCAACAAATGCAGTTCGGGAAAATTTTATGCCAACTTTCAAGGTATGTATTATAGCAGTTACTCATAATTATTTTAGCGAACAAAATTTTCTGTCACCAAAGTTAAGATGTGTTACTAATCTTCAATTTCTTAATCATTACGAAATATATCACTTAGTCATCATATTATATGGTGATTCAGTTTCAGTGACACTTTTATTATATTTTATATTTGATAGATATTAGTTAAAACTAAATATATACTTTTTAAGATCAAATATTATTTAAGTTTGATCATTGACAATCCATTAATTTATACAACACCATAATATTTTTTTTATTTACAGATACAAGGGCAAATATATCACAGAGCAGGTTCACTGTTACCAGTGTCAGATAGCGACAACAAATTCCTGCAAATTTATTTTATGGGCAATTCACCACAAGAAATTGATCTGCGTTGTGCACATAACAATTTAGTAAAAAGGTCTATTGTAGAACAATTACAAACTTTATTTCATCAACACAATCAATTGATTATATTGTTTAAAACTGCCCTGGATCTGATGCCATCCGATAATCACAAAATTGTAATCAGAGCTGATAAAACACCTGCAGGTCAACATACAAGACGTTTTAATGCACCAACTATTGATGATGTTGCTATCGTTGTAGTTGGAGAAAACTTGGAATTCCGTGATATTGTTTTACATCGTCGGAATTTTCAATTACAACCTATAAAGGAAACACACCGCTCATATGATGCACTGCAATATCCCATTATATTTTGGCAAGGTGAAGATGGCTACGATTTATCAATAAAAATGATAAATCCCATTACAGGTAACTAAAATATTAGTTTAGCTATGGCGATAATATCTCAGTCACTATATTATGTATTTTAATTTTATATTTGAATGTTATTAAAACAAAATCTGTTTACAGGTTCTGAAACCAACAAAAAAGTCAGTTCAATGAACTATTATTCATACCGCCTAATGATTCGGGAAAATGCAGATAATCACATATTGAAATGTCGGCGATTATATCACAAATATGTTGATGACATGTATGTTAAAATTGAAACGGAGAGATTAACATTCATCAGGTTGAATCAAACCAAACTCCGATCTGAAGAGTATATTCACCTTCGAGATGCGATTAATACTGATGGAAATGCACAGAATGTCGGTCGGATGACTATTCTTCCAGCAACATACATCGGAAGCCCTCGGCATATGCACGAATATGCTCAAGATGCCATGTCGTATGTTCGTCATTATGGTACAGCAGATATGTTCATCACATTTACATGCAATCCGCAATGGATAGAAATTAAGCAGGAGTTATTACCTGGGAAATCATCCATTGATCGTCATGATATTAGAGCCAGAGTCTTTAGACAAAAGTTGAAATCTTTAATGAATTTCATCGTAAAACATAATGTGTTTGGTGAGACACGCTGCTGGATGTATTCTGTGGAGTGGCAGAAACGAGGATTGCCACATGCACACATTTTGATTTGGTTGGTTGAAAAGATAAGGCCAAATGAAGTTGATGCAGTGATATCAGCTGAAATCCCTAATGTACAAGTAGATCCTGGATTGCATGAGGTAGTTATCAAAAACATGATACATGGTCCCTGTGGAACTCTTAATCAAAATTCACCGTGTATGATGGATGGTAAATGTTCAAAACGATATCCACGGACATTAATATCGGAAACAATTACTGGTAATGACGGTTATCCATTGTATCGTCGCAGATCGACAGCAGACAATGGAAAATCAACAATTGTCAAATTAAATTAACAAGATATTGAAATAGATAATCGTTGGATTGTTCCATATTCACCCATTTTATCAAAGACATTCAAAGCACACATCAACGTTGAATCTTGCCATTCAGTGAAATCGATTAAATACATTTGCAAATATGTAACCAAAGGGAGTGATATGGCTGTGATTGGAATTGGTGCAGAGAATTCTAATGATGAAGTTACCCAATACCAAATGGGCCGCTATGTCAGTAGTAATGAAGCAGTTTGGCGAATATTTTCTTTTCCTATTCATGAGAGACACCCTTCTGTTGTTCACTTAGCTGTGCATTTAGAAAATGGACAAAGAGTGTATTTTACAGCACAGAACGCAGTACAAAGAGCTGCTCAGCCACCATCTACTACATTAACCAGTTTTTTTGAGACATGCCAAAACGATGATTTCGCACAAACATTGCTATATTCTGAAATGCCAAAATATTATACCTGGAATCAATCCTCAAGGAGATTTATACGACGGAAACAAGGAAAACCAGTTCCAGGATATACAGATGTATATTCCACCGATGCGATTGGCCGGATTTATTCAGTACATCCAAGCAATGATGAATGTTTTTATTTACGACTGCTATTAGTCAATGTACGTGGCCCAACATCATTCTAATAGTTAGGAAATGTTGATGATGAATTGTGTGGATCCTACAGAGAAGCCTGTCAACGTTTGCAATTGCTTGAAAATAACGCTCATTGGGATCAAACTCTCAAAGATGCTGTAATATCATCACACGCTCATCAAGTACGAACATTGTTTTCTATAATCATATCTACATGCTTCCCATCAAACCCAATTGATTTGTGGATCAAGTACAAAGATTATATGTGTGATGATATTTTGTATCAAATACGGAATAGAATGGGAAATCCAAATATACAAATCAGTGAAGAAATTTACAATGAAGCATTGATTTCAATTGAGGACATGTGCTTGATAATGTCAAACAAACTATTAATTCAATTAGGCCTGACCGCGCCCAATCGTCCAATGCATGACGCTTTTAACCAAGAGTTGCATCGAGAAAGACTGTATGATCTCAACGCTTTGAAAGAATAAATTCAAACAAATCTTCCACTGTTAAATGAACAACAGAAGTATGTATTTGAAACTCTTATGAAAGTAACAAATGATGAAACTGGAGGGATTTATTTCTTAGATGCACCTGGTGGTACAGGAAAAACTTTTTTTATTTCATTAATATTAGCAACAATTCGCTCACAAAATAAAATTGCACTTGCACTCGCTTCGTCGGGAATCGCAGCAACTTTGCTTGAAGGTGGTCGAACAGCCCATTCAGCACTAAAATTGCCATTAAATATGCAAAGCAATGAAACTCCAACCTGCAACGTTTCGAAGAACTCTGCAATGGCAAAGGTTTTGCAGCAATGTAAATTGATTGTTTGGGATGAATGCACGATGGCACATAAAAAATCTTTGGAGGCTTTAGACAGAACCTTAAAAGATCTACGTAGCAATAATAACCGATTTGGTGGTGCAATGATTTTATTAGCAGGAGATTTTCGTCAAACATTGCCAGTGATTCCACGATCAACGCCAGCTGATGAACTCAATGCATGTCTAAAGTCCTCCAATTTGTGGAAACATGTCAAAGTACGTCATTTAAGCAAGAATATGCGTGTCGAGTTGCAAAATGACCAATCTGGAAACATATTCTCTAAACAACTCATTGACATTGGTAATGGCAAATTTCCTATAGACATGTTGACGGCTTGCTTTTGCTATGACTATAAACATGTCCCAGGGGCAATCATTAAGTGTTTGTGGTATTAATCTAGAAAACCCATGTTTCTCACATGGTCAATTGTATGTTGCCTGTTCCCGTGTTGGAAAACCATCAGATTTGTTTATCTATGCGCCAGGTAATCAAACAAAAAACATCGTATACCACAAAGCAATATAATGATAATAATAATAATAATTATGATTCACATGATTAACAATAAAGCGATTACTTACTTTTCAATCCTTATATATGTTTTATTTAATTATTTTTTATTCACAACGCCCTATCACCAGGGTGATGGTTCTGTTCAGGAGAATTTTTTAAAATACGTAGGCACAAAAACTGCCACATTACAAATCTTTTTGACAGGACGAAGTCTGTCGGGTCAGCTAGTTGCAAATAAAAACAGTCAAAATTATTTTACTATTTATAATTCACAATTTTAATCTTTTTATCCTTCTATCTTGAAAAATCTTGAAAAATGGTTCGTAAATGCTGCTATATCAATATGTAATATATTGTTATTAACAAACTACCAAAAAATTTATAAAATTATATATATTACATATAAATCTATGTAAGCATAAATTGGGTACATCTTTGTCAAGGTCGCGGCTAGGACGACAGAGCTAAAACGTTAAAAATCAGTCGAATGAAACTAGAAACCATGAAAATTAAACCAAAAAAGTAACTAAAAGTAGACGACTGAAACAGTCGATAGTAAATAATAACAAAATCAGTCGGACCTAAAATAGCGACTGAAAACAGTCGACTGAAACAGTCACTAGTAAAAAATAGTAAAATCAGTAGAACCAAAAATAGCGACTGAAACAGTCGATAGTAAAAAGTAATCAATTACCAAACAGTCGATAGTAAATTTCAATCGATAGTTCCCAAAACTACTTATTATAAGTTATTTTTATTTAACTAATCCCAACATTTAGAAAATGCCAATCATTCATTCAGCAAAACTTCCACCAATGTGCAGTCCGAATTAGACGATGAACCAAATGCTGATACTCAACTGATGATCTTTTTAATTGTGATATTTAATAGTGGATCCATGTTTCAACAGATTCTTTCTTAATAATATTTTTCCTCCACAAGAAATAGTGTTCATTCAACACACGATTATTTTTTTATCGATTGTTTTGAAGTTATGATAAGAACATTTTAGAAGATGATTTTGACACGCATGTTGTGAGGATTACTAATAACGGTAATATCAAGTAATTATCAAGTATTAATTCATTTCATCCTAGGATAAATAGGATGAAGCATAATTCCCAAAATAATTTAGAAGCTACTTATGTAAAATTCTTGAAATTTTGTCACAAGAAAACATTATGTCGAGGTATGTGAAAAATATATTAATATAAGGATAAATAAAAATAAGGAATGATACGTATTATTAATGCAATTTTCAATGAATGATTAAGTAATGATTATTGAAAAGATGTAATCTTCTTTTGAGGTTACAATAAGCTGTAAAACGTCCAACAATATCATCGAGTCCTTCTGAAGGTCTTTCAAATCTTCTTTAATGTCTTCCAGAATGTTCACTAGTATTAAGTCGTCCAGAATGTTCACTAGTATTAAGTCGTCAGAACCGACATCTAAAAATCTACTTTAAGGATGCCGAAAAAATATCGATAATTTCTCCGATATATCGATATTATTTTAAAATTAATAAAATATAAAATAATAAGATTTGTAATAATATTAATACTATATAAAATATTCTATCGATAATTTAAAAAATACATATCGATATTTTTCTTCACATCCGTCATTCAAAACAAATATTAGAGACAATTTTAGCAATTATAATTTTAAATATAACCAAATGATAATGTAGTACTTGTTGTATGTAATACTTTTAATAAAAAATATAAAAAATTATTCTATAAACTAAATAATCATACGAGTATATAATTATAGAGACAACAGAATAAACTTTCTGAACTACATAAATATTTCCTACTCAAACTCTGATAATCCGAATAGATGTTTGCAAGTTCGTGAAGACATAATTTAGACGTTCTTGCTCGTACATTTTACGATATTCGGATTAAAAACGTCCCATGTATCTCCCGGGGTTTACTTTTGGCTTTCACTGTTTATCGTCTCTATTCGTGGGATGTATTTCTTGCCCGGGGACTAGACGCTTGCGGAGGCAATCACTTCAAAATCCGATAAGACGCTTTATCCGAACGATACACAACTTTTTCACCAGTTAATCCAAGCTGTTCTTCTCCGACCTCTTTGGCGCATATGCCAGTCTCGCGTACTTTTTAGCCAAAGGTGTCTTTCGGTGCAGATTCGAATCTGTTATACCGAATTCTTTTTATAGTGCATTTTCGATTTCTTTCAGCTCACATACTAGAGTAGAACGAAATAGAAAAGTAATCTTACACCGTCGAGCGTAATTTAGAGCTTAGATTTTTATATTATTCGAAAAACTACTCTAATAATTTACATTGTTATCATAAATAGTTCGATAATAATCTTATATATAAAAATGAATCGCAAAATGTGTTGGTAAGCGCATAACTCAACAACACCTGGACCAATTTGGCCAAATCTTTTTTTAAAATGTTCGTTGAAGTTCAAGGATGGTTTTTACGACGAGAAAAATTAGAATTATTGCTGGAAAGACCCTAAAAATAGCCCTTTTCTTTTTCCCATACAAATGATTTGTAACTAAAACGTAGTCAATTTGAGCTTTATTGCTATGGTATAAAGTTCATATTAAATTACAAGTACTCACTGTTGTCTAAGCAATGTAGGTGGGTTCCTAACGTCAAAGATCATATCTATCAAAACAATGTGCGTGTGTGCGTTGGAGCACAGAATACATAGTTGGAGGAGTTTAATGTCGCGTTCCGAAACTCGCGTTTCTTTTGTATTAGTTTCGGCACGCGAGATAAAATGCATCAGTTTCCACGTCATTACATCAGTCAAACAAAAATCGCGTTACCAGCAGTGTTTTATTATTTTTAATATCCAAATTTTAAATAAATAAAACAATTAGTACGGCTTAAAAGGATTTGAGTTCAAGTCATATCAAATTTAAAAAAAAAATGTTGTCTGTTACAGATGACTTTTGACAGATGACAGATGAATTGTCAACTGATACACGAAACAAATTCGTATATCGTGTTTTGTGCAGAATGTTTAGTTAGTTAGTGTTTGTTTAGTTCGTGATTAGTGAAAAAATAATTTATATTTGATATGCCTCCTATAAGACGAAGCAATTTAGGTAGAAGAACCAGAAATGCTATAAACCAAGCTAATTACCGATCTAATCGTACTGCACAAGAACGTGACGACGGAAATGAACGTGAAATAATTCGGATATCACAAACGCGTGAAGCGCGAGCGCGACATTCAACTAATAATCGCGCAAGTTTGAATCGAGCTGCTTTCAGTTACGATGTGTCAATTGACTACAGTAACTACCAATGTGTTGTTATTGGTTCTATGAACTTGGTTTGCTCACACTGCAAGGCATTAAAATACAAAAACGAAGCCAATGGATTGTGTTGCGCAAATGGTAAAGTGAAATTGATACCATTGGATCCACCACCAGAACCATTGTACTCATTGGTTTCAGGAATAGGAACAGATTCTATACACTTTTTGACACATATTCAACAATATAACAATTGCTTTCAAATGACTTCATTTGGGGCAACAAATGCAGTTCGGGAAAATTTTATGCCAACTTTCAAGGTATGTATTATAGCAGTTACTCATAATTATTTTAGCGAACAAAATTTTCTGTCACCAAAGTTAAGATGTGTTACTAATCTTCAATTTCTTAATCATTACGAAATATATCACTTAGTCATCATATTATATGGTGATTCAGTTTCAGTGACACTTTTATTATATTTTATATTTGATAGATATTAGTTAAAACTAAATATATACTTTTTAAGATCAAATATTATTTAAGTTTGATCATTGACAATCCATTAATTTATACAACACCATAATATTTTTTTTATTTACAGATACAAGGGCAAATATATCACAGAGCAGGTTCACTGTTACCAGTGTCAGATAGCGACAACAAATTCCTGTAAATTTATTTTATGGGCAATTCACCACAAGAAATTGATCTGCGTTGTGCACATAACAATTTAGTAAAGAGGTCTATTTTAGAACAATTACAAACTTTATTTCATCAACACAATCAATTGATTATATTGTTTAAAACTGCCCTGGATCTGATGCCATCCGATAATCACAAAATTGTAATCAGAGCTGATAAAACACCTGCAGGTCAACATACAAGACGTTTTAATGCACCAACTATTGATGAAGTTGCTATCGTTGTAGTTGGAGAAAACTTGGAATCCCGTGATATTGTTTTACATCGTCGGAATGATCAATTACAACGTATAAAGGAAACACACCGCTCATATGATGCACTGCAATATCCCATTATATTTTGGCAAGGTGAAGATGGCTACGATTTATCAATAAAAATGATAAATCCCATTACAGGTAACTAAAATATTAGTTTAGCTATGGCGATAATATCTCAGTCACTATATTATGTATTTGAATGTTATTAAAACAAAATCTGTTTACAGGTTCTGAAACCAACAAAAAAGTCAGTTCAATGAACTATTATTCATACCGCCTAATGATTCGGGAAAATGAAGATAATCACATATTGAAATGTCGGCGATTATATCACAAATATGTTGTTGACATGTATGTTAAAATTGAAACGGAGAGATTAACATTCATCAGGTTGAATCAAACCAAACTCCGATCTGAAGAGTATATTCACCTTCGAGATGCGATTAATACTGATGGAAATGCACAGAATATCGGTCAGATGACTATTCTTCCAGCAACATACATCGGAAGCCCTCGGCATATGAACGAATATGCTCAAGATGTCATGTCGTATGTTCGTCATTATGGTACAGCAGATTTGTTCATCACATTTAAATGCAATCCGCAATGGATAGAAATTAAGCAGAAGTTATTCCCTGGTCAATCACCCATTGATCGTCATGATATTACAGCCAGAGTCTTTAGACAAAAGTTGAAATCTTTAATGAATTTCATCGTAAAACATAATGTGTTTGGTGAGACACGCTGCTGGATGTATTCTGTGGAGTGGCAGAAACGAGGATTGCCACATGCACACATTTTGATTTGGTTGGTTGAAAAGATAAGGCCAAATGAAGTTGATGCAGTGATATCAGCTGAAATCCCTAATGTACAAGTAGATCCTGGATTGCATGAGGTAGTTATCAAAAACATGATACATGGTCCCTGTGGAACTCTTAATCAAAATTCACCGTGTATGATGGATGGTAAATGTTCAAAACGATATCCACGGACATTAATATCGGAAACAATTACTGGTAATGACGGTTATCCATTGTATCGTCGCAGATCGACAGCAGACAATGGAAAATCAACAATTGTCAAATTAAATCAACAAGATATTGAAATAGATAATCGTTGGATTGTTCCATATTCACCCATTTTATCAAGGACATTCAAAGCACACATCAACGTTGAATCTTGCCATTCAGTGAAATCGATTAAATACATTTGCAAATATGTAACCAAAGGGAGTGATATGGCTGTGATTGGAATTGGTGCAGAGAATTCTAATGATGAAGTTACCCAATACCAAATGGGCCGCTATGTCAGTAGTAATGAAGCAGTTTGGCGAATATTTTCTTTTCCTATTCATGAGAGACACCCTTCCGTTGTTCACTTAGCTGTGCATTTAGAAAATGGACAAAGAGTGTATTTTATAGCACAGAACGCAGTACAAAGAGCTGCTCAGCCACCATCTACTACATTAACCAGTTTTTTTGAGACATGCCAAAACGATGATTTCGCACAAACATTGCTATATTCTGAAATGCCAAAATATTATACCTGGAATCAATCCTCAAGGAGATTTATACGACGGAAACAAGGAAAACCAGTTCCAGGATATACAGATGTATATTCCACCGATGCGATTGGCCGGATTTATTCAGTACATCCAAGCAATGATGAATGTTTTTATTTACGACTGCTATTAGTCAATGTACGTGGCCCAACATCATTCTAATAGTTAGGAAATGTTGATGATGAATTGTGTGGATCCTACAGAGAAGCCTGTCAACGTTTGCAATTGCTTGAAAATAACGCTCATTGGGATCAAACTCTCAATGATGCTGTAATATCATCACACGCTCATCAAGTACGAACATTGTTTTCTATAATCATATCTACATGCTTCCCATCAAACCCAATTGATTTGTGGATCAAGTACAAAGATTATATGTGTGATGATATTTTGTATCAAATACGGAATAGAATGGGAAATCCAAATATACAAATCAGTGAAGAAATTTACAATGAAGCATTGATTTCAATTGAGGACATGTGCTTGATAATGTCAAACAAACTATTAATTCAATTAGGCCTGACCGCACCCAATCGTCCAATGCATGACGCTTTTAACCAAGAGTTGCATCGAGAAAGACTGTATGATCTCAACGCTTTGAAAGAATAAATTCAAACAAATCTTCCACTGTTAAATGAACAACAGAAGTATGTATTTGAAACTCTTATGAAAGTAACAAATGATAAAACTGGAGGGATTTACTTCTTAGATGCACCTGGTGGTACAGGAAAAACTTTTTTGATTTCATTAATATTAGCAACAATTCGCTCACAAAATAAAATTGCACTTGCACTCGCTTCGTCGGGAATCGCAGCAACTTTGCTTGAAGGTGGTCGAACAGCCCATTCAGCACTAAAATTGCCATTAAATATGCAAAGCAATGAAACTCCAACCTGCAACGTTTCGAAGAACTCTGCAATGGCAAAGGTTTTGCAGCAATGTAAATTGATTGTTTGGGATGAATGCACGATGGCACATAAAAAATCTTTGGAGGCTTTAGACAGAACCTTAAAAGATCTACGTAGCAATAATAACCGATTTGGTGGTGCAATGATTTTATTAGCAGGAGATTTTCGTCAAACATTGCCAGTGATTCCACGATCAACGCCAGCTGATGAACTCAATGCATGTCTAAAGTCCTCCAATTTGTGGAAACATGTCAAAGTACGTCATTTAAGCAAGAATATGCGTGTCGAGTTGCAAAATGACCAATCTGGAAACATATTCTCTAAACAACTCATTGACATTGGTAATGGCAAATTTCCTATAGACATGTTGACTGGCTGCATTAACTTTCCTCAAAGTTTTTGTCAGTTAACTCGATCAAAAGATGAACTTATTCAGAAGGTGTTTCCAGATGTTTCTCAAAATTACAGAAACCATGATTGGTTGAGCGAACGAGCTATACTGGCTGCAAAAAACATAGATGTAAATGAATTAAATTTCAAAATTCAAGAACAAATTACAGGCGAATTGAGGATATATAAATCAGTTGATTCGGCTACTAATCAAGATGATGTAGTCAACTATCCACCGGAATTTTTAAACTCGCTGGATTTGCCAGGATTGCCACCTCACAATCTTCAATTAAAGGTTGGATCGGTGGTTATAATGTTGCGAAATATCAACCAACCGCGTCTTTGCAACGGTACACGGTTAGCGATAAAACATTACTAAACAATGTGATAGAAGCAACTATACTCAAAGAAAAGTATAAAGGAGAAGATGTTCTCATACCGCGCATCCCAATGATTCCGACTGATGTGCCATTTGAGTTTAAACGACTACAGTTTCCAGTGCGGCTTGCTTTTGCTATGACTATAAACAAGTCCCAGGGGCAATCATTAAGTGTTTGTGGTATTAATCTAGAAAACCCATGTTTCTCACATGGTCAATTGTATGTTGCCTGTTCCCGTGTTGGAAAACCATCAGATTTGTTTATCTATGCGCCAGGTAATCAAACAAAAAACATCGTATACCACAAAGCACTACAATGATAATAATAATAATAATTATGATTCACATGATTAACAATAAAGCGATTACTTACTTTTCAATCCTTATATATGTTTTATTTAATTATTTTTTATTCACAACGCCCTATCACCAGGGTGATGGTTCTGTTCAGGAGAATTTTTTAAAATACGTAGGCACAAAAACTGCCACATTACAAATCTTTTTGACAGGACGAAGTCTGTCGGGTCAGCTAGTTGTAAATAAAAATCAGGCTTCCATAGGCGTTTAACTTAATATGTCGACTTGTTATGATTTTTTTGTTTGGTTTGTTTACAAATACATAAGTAATCACAGTTTTAATCGTAAAATAATTATTTTTTAGAATATTTGTTCCCTAACATTGTTAGTGTCATCATGCCCATTGACTAAAAACTTGTGCTTTTGATATGTGAGCCGAGATCTTTTATTATAACGAAATATGATAATAATAATAAAAATTTGCATTTTTTTTTTGTTTTGATTACTAATATTTAAATAATCACACTTTCATTTCAAAAATAATAATTTTTTACAATATGTCCTATAATACTGGTAGCATTATGATGACATCCATTGAATAAGAACTTAGGATGCTTTTGATATATGAGAATAGAGACCTTTTATTAAAACTAAATATGATAATAATAACCGAATTCTTTTTCTACGGCATTATTTGATTTATTTACAAGTTACACATACTAGAAATAGAGAATCTTCCACCGTCGAGAATAATTTAGAGCTTAGATTGTTACATTACTTGAAAAACTACACTAATAAATATCATTGTTGGCATAAGTACTTTAATAGTAAATGTAAACAAAAATCAGACTTCCATAAGTGTTTAACTTTATATATCGACTTGTTATGATTTTTTTTGCTTGTTTTGTTTGCAAATATATAAGTAATCACAATTTTAATCGTAAAATAATTATTTTTTAGAATATTTGTTCCCTAACAATGTTAGTATCATCATGCCCATTGACTAAAAACTTGTGCTTTTGATATGTGAGCAGAGATCCTTTATTAGAACGAAATATGATAACAATAATAAAAATTTGCATAATTTTTTTTTGTTTTGATTACTAAAATTTAAATAATCACGCTTTCATTTCAAAAATTTATTTACATATACCACGTGCTCGTCCTATATTCTCACATCAATAGTGGTATTCGAGATAGTTATTCGAGTGGTAACTGTAAGAGTAAAAACTGGTTAAAAAACTGATGCAAAGGTCGAAAATATAAACAAAGAGAGAAAATAGACTAAAGCATCAATAAACCCGCAAGGGTTAGATCAATGGCAATTAGACCGAATTAGTTTCACAAAATCTTAACGGGTCATCCAGTGTCTACTTTCAAGAACATTGCTAAGAAGAGGGTATATCAACAACAATTTAGTATCATTGTCATCATTGAAGATGGAAAATAATTTGGGGTATTAAACATTTCAGATTTGTTGAATCGAGAAACTAGCATATTAAGTTACAGCCTGTCCAATTTTTTCATATTTCATATTAATTACTTTTGATATTAAGCAGTTTTAACAAGTTCAATTTGCTTTAAAAGTAATTACAAAAATAATTGTTAATTTATATTTAAAAAGTTCTTACATTATTAAATATAAAAAATCAAAATTATGATAAATTCGAAACACAAGAAAATATTAATATTAATTTAAATCTATAGAAAGCTAATTATTTTTATGTGTTCCTCAAAATATTTTTTCAAACTTATTTTGCAAAATTAATATGAATTTTATATCAAATCCAAGATATTATACATAGTACGAAACTATCATCAGTATCTGAATTTTGACAGCATGGATTACTTCCGTAAAACTCGAATTTTTTAATGGAATATGCAGAAGAAAAATCTCTCAAAAAATCTTCTTACTTCTGTTATGTTTGAATCGTCTATTATTTGGCTCTTTTCCTTTTTGTTCTCTTCTTTTTTCTTTTTTAGCATTTTTTCTTTTTCCTTTCCTTTTATATATTTTCATTTTCCTGTTTTAGTTTTTTGTTATCCAAAGTTATATTAAAAAATATTCATAAATAGGTATATTTTAACACATGCATCATTGCATTTTTCTGTTACAATTAATTTTTTCGCATCTATTTCTATGGCGTACTCAACAAATAAATATAAATGCATCAACGTTAATGAATAGAAAAATCTATAAAAATCCAGTCCGAGACCCAAATCAGTCAACGAAAAGCGACGCGATAAATAAAAAAACGGGAATCCATCAATTAAGTAATTGCCGCGAACCAAACCGAAACCCAAATCGATAACGAACGAAAAATCCTTTTAAATGCAGGTAATTCCTTTTATTTTCAATTTATTCCACCTGTTATACTTGGCGCTGCCGCTGGATCCGGCAAAAAATAAAGCGGCGCCGATATAAAAATATTTTTTCTCCAGCTAGTCGAGACTGGAACGTATTTTCTGTGATGTTTGCTTTGAATTCGCTTTACTTGTGCTGTTTGTATTTATCTAACATCCACAATCAACATGTTACGCAAGCCTGAAACAATGTTTGTGGATTTTTATTGCTTCTCGTAATAACATATTTATTTATTTGTTTGTTCTTGTCAAATCATTTGTCGATTTTTTTGCTCGGCTGTACGCTTTGTGCTAGATCGTGTGGTGTTTCCGAAAATATTGCTACAATAAATTTAAACACGATATGATTTGATCCAAATCTTTTCCCATTCATTGTGAGGATTTATCATAATAAAAATCAACACTCAATATTAAATTGTAGCGACCTTGAGGCATGTCGAATTTCACATCTTAGAACAGAGGCCTACAAAATACCCAGAAAATATTATCCCAGATACGGAACATGTGCAGGGTGCCAGAAGCGACGTCCAGTGCCAGACATTGATCTCGGATATCAACGAAGGGTACTTGCATACTGTCCAAGCGTCTCTCAGGTAATACTGGACTGCTCTCTCCGTTTATCTATTTGTCTTTCGTTACATTTTATACCATCACTTTTTTATTTCATCTTAAATTCATTCGCTGAGCAATAAACCCTAAAAATCATTACTGATTTTGAAATATTACTGCATTAATAGGAAAAAGATCAAAACGTTATTAACCTAAAAAAAAGGAACACATCTCTACTCTTCCGAGGTAAGAAAAATACTTGGAAGAACCCTTTAATAATGTCATAAATCTATATATAAATATATAGTCAAAAAATAAATATCGATCTTGTAAAATATCGCGTGGTTTTGATAGTTCTTCTATTCGTTATTGAAACATACACTATATAAATAAGTGTTGGTGAAGCTTGGGAACCCAAACTAAACAACATTGTAATAAACGGAGCACTAATAATAATTACGCACAGCCACAGTGAAAAATTCGTATGATGAATATTCCAAATACGAATAATATATGTTACGTAATACGGCTCTGAATAGTGAACGAGCGAGATTTCTTTCCGCAAAATAAAACAGTTTCATCAAATAAATTATTAGTTTTTGTGGTTAAAACCATTTTCCATTTTATAACAGGCGCGGTTGGTTTTCGGGAAGAGCATCAGCATCAAATTAGTTATTAAAAAAAGAAGACATGTTGACGTTGGATTGGCAATCGTTCCGCAGTTACTTGAAGCGTTCTTTGGTGTAGTTAAGTTGAGCTCAGGTAGAAGTATCACAGCTGAAGCTGTAAGGTCACAAAATATGAACGTTGAAATAAAAGTTGGAAGGTGTTCAACGACCCCTAGCCATAAACTATTCCAAGTAAGAAATATTCCAGTTTTGAAAGACACCCCTAGTCCGTGGATTCCCGTCACATATATCAAATTTTAAGGAGTAGAGCTACCAAAGGCAGACTGAAGATGCTGTGAATTAACATAGCCTACTGGAATTTGGATAGAAGCTTGCAGTTCAGGGTGAACGGTTAATTTCATAGCCATATATCATTGCAATCTTGAAAAATTGTAAAATTTGGAAAACCACTCCGTAGAGGGGTACCATGGAAATTTGGGCAAAACCATACCATTTCGAACATCTTCAGAGGCAACCTGGCGGACGAAGGTGTTATCGATACAAACAATTTTTATAATAACTAAATATCCAAACAGAATAAAGAGCACGTATATCCTTGTGCCTATTTCTTAAGGAAGGGGGTGTAATATAATACGACCATGACTACAGAGCTAGCTGTTTTAAAAACTGCTCGAATGGTGAAGGAGCCAGACGGCTTGATTTGATATTACCCTCAATGTTGTTTTGAATCGCCTTTCAACAGGTCTCCCCTTTCCATTAAATAAAACAATTTTATTATAGTACTAGTTTTTAACTAATTTTTAATGGTTCGGACCAGTTAGATTAAAATATTCGTAATAAAATACTAAATATACATATTAAAGAGTATTTTTCCACCAAGATAAAGCAACTATTCACATATCACATAAAAAAACATTGAATTGAAACAGCGCATTGACATTTGAATTGTTTCAACATCCAACTTATTTATCAGATCCTGGATCCGCTGATAAGATCCATAAATTAGAGGATTGTTAGAATAAGTCAAAAATCTCTCAGGCATATTCATAAACATAAAGGTACTAGATTAGATTATTTAGTATAGTTTCATATAAGTAATGATCAATCATCAATACGTCTTCAATTCAATCAAGGAATACGACTTCCACTTTTTCTCTATGAATTAATGAAGAAAGGTTAAAATCCAACTTCCTGCAAATTGTGCTTTATTATTTAATAATTCTATATATATATATATATATATATATATATATATATATATATATATATATATATATATATATATATATATATAAAGTTGATAATAAATTATAGCTGAATATAACATTATATTAACTATTTTGAATATTTTGTTTAAATTGTTATTCTAATGAAAAAACATTTGTAATTCTGGGACTAATTAATTTTTAAAAAGTGATGATCTGCAAATGGTAATGGTAACATCGCTCCTACTAAATAATACTTTTACCCTTTTATCTGTAATTTGCAATTGCTTTGTTATTTATATAGTATTTCATTATGTCTGACATAAATTTGAATTTTTACAACTTTTTTTTTATGGTATTATATCTTGAAAGTGGTTATGAAATTGTCCAATATGCATTGCACCAGACGACGTCACTTGAAAACAACTATTATAGTTTTCAATGTTGACCGTTATTATAATATATATATATACATATTATAGTTTTCATTGTTGTCTCATCCCATAAATTAATGACAATAATAAATCTGGTGGTGAAAGAAACCTGGTGGAAAAGTTGATTTTTGAAATAGTGTAATTTTAAAAGCGCGATAAAACTCTCGAAATCTGTTCCTGACGTAATTGTTTTAGTCACACTGTACGGTATGTATGGTACAGGTCTTATTTACACTTATTGAGGGTCCCTAATGTAATTATACATCGGTAAAAACTCCAAATAGTTGTGAATTTTCATTCCAAGGAAGAAAAGTGTTAGAGAAGTATTATTTGAGGTTTAGACTTATTTCTTTTGTTTATAGTATATAAGTATATAACTAAAATTGAAAAGTATATTTAATATAATGTGATGGGCCGTATAGTGTGCATGAAATCAGTACCATTTTGTACAAGATTCGAATACCAACCAGACAGAAGAAAATGGGTTTCTAACTGAACTGAATAGTAATAGTATTTCACAGTTTTCGACTGGAGATTGTGGTATTACTGGGCAATATAAAATATTACCTGCAGTTATTTTCTTGCCAATTATACTGATAGTGTTTTTAATTAATGTTCTTCAGTATCCTACCACATTATTCCATACTTTCTCACCAAAATTTCCTGGACTTCCACACATGTTCCAAAACCAAAACCGGTCTAGCCAGAGGTTCTCGAGTTTGAGCGAGGCTAACAGCAAGTGACCTTTATATATAATAGAAGATAAAATTTATTTCAAAACTTAAAAACCTACTTTTATTACAAAGCGATGAATTTATTAAGTAATTCGATATACGTGGTCAATGTAGAACTACAGATATCCAGTATCTTCGAGTGATAAATATCTACTAACAATTTTTCGACTGCTTGAAAGCCATAACGGAACCTATCTATCGTGCCCGTTCCGTCTTCTAAGTAAAAATGACGTTCTCGGCGAGGTCTTCTTCGGCCTGTCCGATCCGCTTATCGAAACCATCAATTAAATTAGGACTTGATTAAAAATTCGCGCGCTCGCTCACCGGGTCTCGGAAAGCTTCCGGGGCTCAGGCTTTTCACGATTTTTCCGCGCGGGAGTTACGTCGACCTGTCGGACGTGCTCGTTAATTCATTTATTAAAAATTGATCGGACTTGACACCGTCCAGAATAACGCTCGCAGGCGAAGGCATATTTGAACGGAGCCCCCGTTCCGAGGACCCCACCGAAAATATATGGACTGTACCGTTTTTTTGTTGGGCTTCGTAAAACAAACGCTTCTCCTAAAGAAAACAAACGTTCATCGCTTTAATATTCTGACCTGCGAAAGGTTCGTTCCCTGTCACAAACATGAAATATAAAAGATTGGGACTTAAAACAGTTTAAAACTTGAGCAGCTTTACTAACCTTTAATATTCTATGTGACAAAGGGCAACAAAAAAAAATATATATATATATATATATATATATATATATATATATATATATATATATATATATATATATATATATCTGAAACGAACAAAACCATACGAACTTGTGTGAACATTTAGTGTGTATTATTAGTGTAAACTATAGCTATAAGTTAATAATTAATAAATAATTATAATTTTATATTTGAGGAATACATACTGATGTATTTTCTCGTACTCGTCTTGCTTGCTAATTAATCCAAGCACATAGGAAAAGTAGTAATAAATTAATTGTAATAATAATAATAATTAAGATTGTACTAAGCGTATCTAATAAAGATGTTATAAAAAAAAAATTTATATATATATATATATATATATATATATATATATATATAAAATTTGGGAATTTATTTAATTAATTGGGAACTTTTTCGGAAGAACTACGATACTCTTCTTTAAAACACTCTAGGTTTTAATATCCCATACTTCTTCTCTTTTTTTCGGTATTTTATTCAAAGAACTATCGATGGAATGGTATATTTTCTGATGATCAAAGATGAGATTCAAAGATGCCGCTCAACCAGGACATTTGTGATGTTAAATATTCATATATTCAATACCCTGCAAATCAACTTTAACCAAACAATCAAGCGAGCATTATTTTACAAACGATGGGGACAAATATAAATGAGTATATAATAAATTATTGTAAAGTATGAGGTGCAAATATGTATATATAATATAGACTCTTAAGGAGTACTACAATAGCAGTTCAATTATGTTGATGCCTAGTGATTGTGCTGAGTAGGAAAGGTTTTTTAAATGTTTTTGGCTGCGAGAATGGGCGCATTATCATCTTGAAATATGACAGTATTTGACAGGAATATGCCAGAGATAATAACATTATTAAGGATGTATTCATTAGCAGTAATAAGAATAGAGGAATACCACGAAATCTCCTTCAAAATCTTAACGGAACCCCCTCCATGCCTGACCGTAGGAAGCAGGCAATCCGGGTCGTAGGGTTATTTTGGAATTCTCCTTACATAAACCTGGCCATTTTTAAGAAGCAATATAAATGGTGATTCACCTGAGCAAACCACAAAATCGTTGCACTATTTCTTTCGCAACTTTAGCATGAAAGCGTTGGTTTTGCAATCGCATCCATGAATGTTAGCTTTAAAGCTTCGGCCATACTGTTTTTGTCGAAACAATATTACTCAAGTGAGTGTTCAGTTCTGTTCTGCTATCACTCTTGCCGAGGCAGTTTTGTTGTCCGGTCACAATTTTTTTAAATGTTTGTTAGATAGTCAGTTAACTTTGGGTTTGGGCCATTGAAGGGGAATTCACCGATGATGTTTTATCATGTTTTATGTATGCTGTGATTACTGCGGATACTGTCGCCCGTAAATCATTAAATAAATTCTGAGATACAAGATGTAGGTAGTGGAGTGTTGGCCACCGAAAAAAATATCGATATTTGATATATCGATAATTTTAATAATATCCGTATATAGTTTTCGATATTTTTTAAAAAATATCGATATTTTACAGAAAAATATATCGATATTTTTAAGAAAAAATAAAAATAGTGAAATATTAGAAATTAATCAAAAAAATCACAAAATAATTTCAAAAGTTTATTAAAAATGATATTTAATTTATAGCGACCTTGAGGCATGTCGAATTTTACATAGTGGAATAACGGTCTACAAAATACCCAGAAATATAACCCCAGATGTTGAACAGGGGCGGAGTTCCAGCAGTGCCAACTAGAATCGATATCGAATAGCTGGCAACTCCGAGACGTTTACCTGGGATGTTATTGAAGGGTATTTCCAATCATTCAGTAACCGAACATCGTTTGGTTTAGACGTTCCATCATCGACTACCCAAGACTCGTCACCAGGTAACACCGCTGCCATCCGTTTTATCTATTTTGTGTTTTCTACATTTTTTATATTGCCAATAAATAACGGCCACCTAATATAAACAAAACTGTTTCATTTCGTTTTACCTCCATTCACCGATCCTCCCACAGCGTCGATTACGCGAGCCCTGTCCGAAAAATAGCTTGTTTTCAACGTCGCCGATGGACCACATTCAAATACCAAAGCGACGATGAAGCAACGGTATCTGTAGGACCGAAAGATATCAAGAGCCGTACCAGATCGCAACCATACCAACCACAACCGTTTTGATTTATCATAGGTTTCAAAGCCCTTTTCATGCAGCACATTTTGTTTGGCATATCAGTATTTTGTATTTGTTTTTTTTTATCCGCAAAGCAACATCCATAAAATAGTACACAACGTCGACCCCTAAATTAACTACCCTTCATCCACCATCATTATAAACCTTATAAATGTGTTCAAAGCAAGCCCGTTTTCGCAAAATTAGTCAGCATAAATGGACTTTTCCAAACTATTTTTCTTCCGTTATATTAAGAAGTTTAACTCTAGAACAATATTTACAATGTTTCGATCGATGTACCACCCTATACAGGCAACCGCTTCGTGCTTTATAAGTCATTTGCTTAGTTATTTCTGGTCGACCTCCCTTGAAGACGTCTCATTAAAAACGAGAGAAACGTCGCTAAAATAAATAGAATAATATTTCAGTTTAAAACAGCATTCCGCCAGGAATTATGACCCACGGTTATTAATTTTTTTGTAATTAGCCCTTGAAATTCATTGTAAACCATGAATTTCCTCCTTCAGTTTATATTTTATATTTTACATGGAACGTGCGGTGTCAAGTTATTCGCATGGGAGATATAATTAAGCTGCTTAGGTATTTTTAACCCTTATGTGGAATTTCTTTTACCACATAAATGACATTTTAACTTGCCCAACTACGAAATTTACCGAATTCGCTGAAAAGTAAAAACACACAAAATGTGTGAAAATATGAATTCAATCATTCGCTCTAAGAGTTTGCGTTGAGAGTTTGCGCAAAAGAGGTGTGCAACCGTTATAACGACATTATCAGACTTTCTCTATTGTGAAATAACCTCATATTTTGTAACATTTAAATCAACTTACAAAGCAATGAATAAATTATTATGATTTACACATAGAAATATGAATGTATAGTCCGTTCAATAAAACAGTGAAATGTATGACATTAAAACGCAATGTTTCCTCATCAACTTTGAGTTTTAGTTCACTTTGGCTTTAACATATAACAAAATTCTAATATAAATAAAGTAATGAAACAAAAATTATGCTATCAAATATAATTTATTTTAACATTATAGTACTTCTAATGCATATACTATCGATGGGCTTAATCTACAGTTAATTTTACAATCATAAGAGTTTCTCGGTTAAGATTGTGTTTCATTACATTTACATTAAAGCACACTACTTATGAGTTCTAGGCGCATTTTATACGTAGTGATATCTCCTAGAGGCCTAATCCAGCTAATATTTGTATACCCAAGTAATATATTTTACTTTTAACAGAGATCGTATTTACCTTTTTACGTTTAGTTCTTGTTTTCTTTGTTGCAGTATATTCTTTTCAAATCATTTTGCTATCATTGCATTTATTAACTACTGCGGCAACATACGCGGATGACACAACAATCTTGACATCCCATGAGGATCCGGTCACAACATCAATAAACTTACAAACCCACCTGGATCAAATACAGTTATGGTTGAAGACATGGCGCATTAAAGTTAATGAAACAAAATCCACCCATATAACGTTTACCCTGCGTAGAAGAACATGTCCACCAGTGAATATCAATCATCGTCAACTCCCCCAAGCAGAGCAAGTTAAAAGTGATACAACGCGATATTCCTCTAGAACCTATAACGAGTGTAATTCAACGTGTTTGTGTGAAGTACTTCGAAAGAGTGTCAGTGCATCCCAATGTACTCGCTAATTAGCTAATTATGCGACGTGATAGTGAAGTGCGTAGACTAAAACGTTTAACACCACCTGATCTAATTACTGTCTTTAGTATGAACTTTAGAATAAGACTAATTAATTAAGATAATATTTTATACAGAAGATCGCTTAATGAAGACATAAGAAATACTTATTGCCTATAGGGCAGATTGTGGAATTACAAAGAGTAAAAAATAAATAAATCATTGTATTTCTCCGTAGTTTCTTCTGTTACTGCCTGTGAACAACTTTCTCGATAAAATTAGATTTTATCAATGCATTCTCCCTAATGTATTGTCCATATCTATCAAACAGTTAGTATTCCTTCAGGTATCTGAATTACCATGTATCTTTCGCAGATCTATTTCTAAAAAAGTAAGTTACATGAGATGTAATTAAATAATTAATTTATATATACTAAGAAATAATTTGAAATAGTTCAACCTTAATCATGGCTTCTTCAAAACTTAATGTATATGTTGCAAACCATTACTTAATTACAGCCTTTGTCGATGCACTTGTTGGGATCTTTTGTATCAGTGCACGGGACATTGTTCATAACAATAACTGATAGTTCCTCCAATTTCTTTATCAGCTAATCTTCAAACCAGAGTAAAAACATGTTATGGCTCATTTCTCCATGATCGAACATGTTAGACAGAATTAGACAGTATCCCTTTCTAACTAGAATAAAATGAGAAGGAAAATATTGTGCGATTTTGAAACGAATTTACAAATTGTGATAATCAATACAATAAACATCTTGATGATTTGAGTTCACTGCAACTTTGAATATACTATGTATTATATCATGCGACTGATAACGGCCATGACTTGACTTGTCTGGTACAAACATTGCAGTTTAGAGTATATTGTTACCAAGAAGCTACAAAAAGCTGATGAGCACAAACATAATGTACTGAAATTGGAACAGAATCCTGCAGATCAGGATATATGGTACCAAAGATGGATTGTAGTAGCTCAATTGCCCAGCTATTGGAATTTGATTAAAAAAATTTAAATCAACCAGGTAATTTTCCGGCTTGATTGATGCAATGATAAAGGCCACAGGATGATCCTCGGCATTAAGCCTACCAACTGTCGTGTGACCAGCTTAATATTCATCGCAAAAGATATCCGGTCTTACCCAGCCTGTTTACGCGTAACTGGGATTATTTTCCTTGTCGAATTTGACACTCTCAGCAGGATTAGAAACCACAACTATCGGTACAGTAGGAGGACCGTCCTGTGGCCGTGACCACTGCGTCTACCAAGGCGTGCATGTGTTAGGCAGGTTAAACTAATATTTGTGTTGCAAGTTGCGAGTAATTTAAACTAAACTCTAAATAAAAACCGGTAAATTATCTATCTCATAAAAAAATTGTGAAGAAAATATGAATGGATACAAGCCAATTTTATAACAATAAATATAAATTAAATTAGAAGCGTGTCTACAAAAAATAAAAGGAAATATTCCCAAGCTTATATTATGTCATCATACGTGTAACGACATCAACGTTTGTCACCATCCAATTGGCACGAAAATGCTATTTCCTCACCGGTTATAAAAATGATTAAAGAGGTACTTTGGACATCCAATTTACCTCCATAAATAAGCGTCGTTCTCTGGAGGTTTTTTCGAGGCTGCGAGTGCCGGAATTTGATGAGTTGTAGCTGACTTTTATTTCTCGTTTTACCGCGTTTAATATGCACTTGTTACCGGACATTATTTCATCCGTACCGTTACTAAACTCGAACTGAACTGTGTGGTAGTTTACGGTCGTTTGGTGAACTAGACGCCTTTATACACGGATAAATATTATTAAAAAACGAATGTGCAATTTTTATGTAAATTGTCTTGGCGAAATGTGTCACTTAAAAAGCACAAGTCAAATATATCCATAAACTACAACTTTTTTATGTTGGTAGGGCTGTACTTGTATTATCATGAGTTATCATGCAAAATGTTACACAATCTTGCAGTGTGTGTAGTACTTTTAAATTAACAAAAAATTTTACTTAATTTTTACATTACTCATTATCAAACATTTACTATAGTGCAACAGTTTAATTTTAATAGGAAAATGTTGTTGCACAGTTGCCTATCAACCGGGCCGGAACTACTAGTACGGACTCCAAAACATCAAGTAAAATCATCATACCAATGATGAGACAGTAAAAAATTGCAAAAATTACAATTCAAAATTACAGGGAACTCGCGTCATCAACACGTGTAATGTATTACTTGCCGCAATTTGTAAATTGGTTTTAGGATCAGACAATATTTTCCTTCTTATTTTATCCTAGTTAAAAAGAGATAAAATGTTACCTGACTAAAAGTTCTCTGGTTGTCAAACGTCTGCAAGATTCTTAAAGTTTTAATCCGACAAACTTTGTTTTCAGAGCTTTATTTGTTTTGATTAATTTCAAATCGCTGCTAATTATTACTCTGGTTAAAAATGTACACAGTTAGTAACTGAGAAATACAGTAATATCAAAATAACTTTACAACGAAACACTGTAACAAAGGAAACAAGAACTAAAAAGCAAAAAAATAAATAGGTTAACTAATGAAAGTAAAATATATTACTTGGATATGCATTTGTTATTAGTTTTATTTGTTTATATGAATTAAATGTAACTAAAACGGAGTAATTTGATTTCGATAAGCTACTATAACAGAAAATAGTCAAAGGATATATCCGAAAAGCCAACTTACAGAAGCCTATGTTGACTGAATAAATAGTAACTTCCAAGACGTCTATAATAAAATAACTAAAATACCGAGCACCGGCTAAAGAATTATGATGAAATATTCTTTCAAATAGCGAAAGTGAAGATTTCATCAAAGACATATGACTTGTATAAATACTCAAAGAAAGCCCAAATGGAGGGTACCACTTATTAAGTTTTGTATTCAACAGACGCTTTTATATATTTAATGTTCTGATATGTAAATTATTAAAGTATGTAAATTATTAGGGTGATATATTCTATATTATTAAACACTTCTTAAGAAGGCCAGCTTGGTAGCCACAATCTTTAAAATAATAGGAACGTCCTTCCACTGCTTCGAGAACCACTGATTCAAATTCTAGAACCAAGGTTCTATACATGCATGTTGCCTGCATGTATTTTCATCAGCGAGGTTGGTGAATATGCAAAGTATCAATGTAAACAACTGAACCTAGCAGTTTCCACTTAGTATTGTTGAGTTACTCAAAGCATATTGGGGATAATCATGGAACGCTCAAAATTACATTCTCAACTTTCCTTACATATGTAATATTAGAACATACTGTCCATAAAATACTTTTATAAACGTATGCTGCTCTCTCAAACCCCAATTCTCGGTTTTGATTTTAGAACTATGATTTTGAAGTGGTCAGTTTGATGTCAATATTAAATAATCTCCTCAAAAACATTAAAATGCCATGAAAAAGTTCCAAGAGGATGAATAATTGATACTACATGATTAGTAATGGACATAAAGTTTTGTTGTGCATGTGGTGGAGCCAACAAGGTGTAGTGTATTACAAGCTGCTAAAACCGAAGAAAACTGTTATAGCAGATGTCAACTAATTTTAAATATTGCGAAGGAATCATCTTTGTAGCTTGTCACATCAGCTTACTCTCCAGATATAGCGAAGTATGAAATACGGAAGTGTGAAAGTAACTCAGTGATTGGATCGCTGCCAAACCAACATCGATCTGCATGGCATGTTGCCAGAAAGACCGAAAAAATTGTAGATGTTTGTATTTGTAGTAAACTGTAAAGAATTATGGAAAATATTTTACATATAAAGTACCAATGTTTTTTCAATAAATAAGAAGGTATTTACTTTATTTATATTTTGAAGCGAAAAAAATATTAGAGAACAAGCAAGCGCCTAATAGCAAGCGCCTATTTTAGAATCTTTTCTGCGTCTATAATTTATATACACTAAACAATGCATGTTTTTTTATTATTGCGAATCGCATAATGTTACCAATATGGAGATAATAATAAGATTTAACTATTAACGGATACGTAATTGTTAAGCTCCAGTTTCTAAGCCATCCTTACACTAAAAACCAATTTTCTATGGAGATAAACTAGACATCAAGCTACCGAAGCTTCTCGGCAAAATTTCTGAAGCTCTTAGGTAAAGGTAAACTCTATGGTAACAAAATTCATTTTCTCCTTCAGCATTAATCAAGAGTTCCGCCAATTCCTTAATAGAAAATAAACATCTCGGC
Source organism: Rhynchophorus ferrugineus (assembly GCF_030347505.1). Lineage (NCBI taxonomy): Eukaryota > Metazoa > Arthropoda > Insecta > Coleoptera > Curculionidae > Rhynchophorus > Rhynchophorus ferrugineus. The sequence continues at coordinate 26,582,711 of NW_027472583.1, read as the reverse complement.
AAGATCAAAGGCAACGAGGGCATTAATTCCGGACTTAACCCTTTATCCCTGCCTATTTATTTGCCACTGTACGATTACTTATCCCCTAATTACGTTGTGATTCCATACGATAATTGGAAGATAGAGGATTATGTCGAGTATTAATATATTTTTAGGGTGTATTTTGATACTATATGTATACTAAGTAGTTACAAATATTATATTTTTATTGATAAAAAGGTAATTTTTGTATAAGCTCAATGACCTTTACATTAATGTTCTTAAACCAGAAAATAATATTATTCTTTATTGTTTTAATTGTTATTCTTTTTAATCATTTTCTATTTTCCCTAACTGTTCTTTATTATCAAGTCACATTATTAACAACTCTTTGCCCAAATATCTTATTTTATACATTCTGTTTTATCTCGTTGTAACTTGTTGAATTCTAAAATATTCCTCAGTATCCTACTAGTATCTCTTGTTTCTTGAACAGAAGTTAAGACACACATATTGACAAAGCTCCGTAATTTGTTTTTATTCACTATTTACTGATAATACAACTTTTTTCTGTTTCTCTATGGTAAGTGTCTATTTCTATATATTTCTTTACTACATCTTCCCTATATATCTGTTTATATTGAACTTTTATCTGTCTATATAACAAGTCAATTGAAAAGCGTCCGGCATAACACATAGATGGCACTACTAGAATTAAATCCATAGGTTTTTTTTTAGTTCAAAAGATGCGTGTTATAAATTGACAGCTGTCGCATCATTAGTATGTGAATTATAGCACTTTGAGTGAATCAACTTTTGCTGTTGTGAAAAGAATGGATAAAAAGGAATTTCGCGTGTTGATAAAATATTGCTTCTAGAAGGGCAAAAACTTGGCTTGATGCTGAGTTTCCGGACACTGTCCCAGGAAAATTAACCATCAAGGATTGGTATGCTATGTTTAGACGTGGTGAAATGAGCAGCGAAGACGGTGAACGCAGTGGACGTCCAAAAGTGGTTGTTATCGACGAAAACATTTTAAAAATTCACAAAATGAATTATGTTGAATATAAAAAAACTAATTTTGCCAAAAAAATGTGTTTTACTATGGTAGGCCGTGGACTTTTCAATTTACCTGTTAAAATGCACTATACCTGCACTATACAATTTACCTGTTAAAGGGCACTATTATTTTTTACATAAAAATAGAGAAATAATTAATTTGTAATTGAGAATTACTGTATTATTCCCTGTAAATATGACAAAATTATGCGTCATCGCCAATATATATATATATATATATATATATATATATATATATATATATATATATATATATATATATATATATACGTAAGGGGATGCTTATCTTGAGACTGAATGCTGGTGATGAGAGAGTGTAGGCTAGATTTTCTAGTCTATATTTGAATGATCATAAATGAAAACGAAATCATAACTAAAACAAACATAAAGTTATTTTAAAAAGCTAAAGTATCGCCGCAGAAACTGTAGTCAGAAAAAGTGAACTAAGGTTCAATTGAAGCTTTGAAATACATCCATGGTCCATGAATTCCCGATACAAATATTCAAGGGTTCAGCAGCAACAAACAGATCAAGGTGTAAGGCCACCTAGGACAGACTGAAGTTGCTGTGAACTAACATAGTCTACTGGAATGGCCACCAAATGCGAATTGTGGTAACCCTGTTTTTCAGCCGTAGACTACTGGTTTTGGAAATACTATGGAAATTTGGCTAGAAATAGTGTCATTTAGAAAATTTATATTAAACATTATATTAACATCCCTGTGGTGGTTTGTTTAGGAGGAAGGTGTTATATTATTCGACTGTTAATGTGCCTGTCAGTGGCATAGACAATTTGGTTTATGTTCTTATAGATTTAAATGATAAATGTTGGTTTATAATGCCGCTTAACAAGTTGCCTCTTATTTCATTAAACAAAATAGTATTCTAAAGTAAATTAAAAGTTTGATTGTAAAACCTTTCATATCTCTTATCTTGTATGCATACTTTCAAGCCTGAAATACGTCTAGAACATGTACAAATGTGTCCTCATGTGATAATAAGGCATTTTGTATCCATACAATATTTGTTTACGTTAATCACAGCCAACAACTTTTATGATATATTATTCAGTAAGGGCTAACATTTTCCACTAATTATTCAATATGAAGGTCAAGAAATTATTGAGAACAAAATAACCCAGTTTACCATGTAAAATGAAGGTCCAGATCAAATTAATTTGTTGCCAGGTACGTAGTATTTAACTAATAAATAATTGAAAAAAAAATTCTTGTTGAATTTTTAACGAGATGTAACGAGAAGGGTCTGTATCTCCATCTTAGTACAAATGCCATATGCTATTAAAGATTATAGAGCATCAAGAAACGTTTCCAATCATGTTACATCATGATAACAAATCGTCCCATAAAACAACGATAATTCTTCAGCATTTTTACGAAAGTAAAATTACAATTACAGAAAAAATCCACCTTACTTACCAGATTTACCAATATGTTATTTCTGGTTCAAAATATCAGAGCGAAGCTTCTAAATTTAGATGAAGCAAACCATATTCATGCGCGCAAACAAATATTTAATTTTTCAAAAAGAAATCATATTTACTCTTAATAATTCTAACAGTGTATATATAAAATCGAACAAATCTTTGTCTATATTTTCGTACTTATTTCGACATCATCATGACAGGTAACAAGCAACAACATTTCGTCCCGATAGAAATGTTGTAGGTCGACGTAAAACCAATGCCCCAATACGTTAACTTTGTTTGAAAACTCTTTTATTAAATTTTATTACCGTCTGAGATCTTCTCGGCTGCAGCACGGTTCGCCCGATGAACATAAACGAGTGCTTTACTACAAAAATTCTCCTCGGCCAAATGGAACTACCCACCGGCTGGATAAAAGAGTTGCCTTTTTTCTGCTCACATTCGTTATGAGTTTAAATTAGATTTTGCCGTGAAGAAAAATACCGCTATGCATGAAAGATCCTGCATAATAGTTATTAGAGCAGGCTATTTAAAATAACTTTTGTCTGATGGCGTTGGCTCCGCCAGAAAAATTATTATGCCACAGCCTGCTCGACGAAATTAATATTTTGCTCTATAGCAACGCGTTTAAGAAGGAAAAATTCTCTAAAATGTGACTCAAATGGAGACAGTATATTTTAAATAGAAAAGTGTTTCTGTAGTGACACGTAATACTGATGAAGCAGATGGCCTTTATAGTTTTTGGACCTTCAAAATAGCTTCTAAGGAATTTATTGCCACTTCATATGCAAAAATGGTTTTCCAGCAAAATATTTTTTGAGGTATGAGAAAGGCTAATGGTACAAAAAAGGACAATAATTCTGTAAAACAACAAGTTTACAAATTCGGGTCAACTTTTATATCCGAGCAGATGAGTACGATTCTTAAAATTATGGTGACAACGCTGGGCACTTATATTTGCTTATATCAGTTGACGACCTTTCATTAAACATCATTTGGAACTTGCTGTGAATGTTGTGCTGTAATTGTGCTCCGGGCGTTGCAATCAGTGTCTACACTAAGATATAGTGAAAATCGAAAGGCTATACCAAGGCTTTTGTGATTTTTAATATTTTTATCAATTCCTTGATTTTGGCTAAGGTTTTTTGGGCCGGATAAGTAGAGGCCGGAGGTAGAGTTGTATTAATGGAAGATGATTTTATTCTTCTATAAGGTGTTTTTACGATTTTTATCCGAATAACTTATAAAATTACCATTAGAGTTTAAGTTTATTGTGCCAGTTAAGAGGTTATTTGGTTATTTGTTTATTTCCTTGCATTCCAAAAAAAAACGATGTCTTCTTCGTTTTTTTCTGTTTCATTTGAAATAAATTTAAAAACTAATAGTTTCCGTTCGGGTAATCGATAGAGTATACTTCAATCACCAGCAGTGGTTGTCCGAATTTAAAATTTTTACCACATGAAACATAAAATTAAAAGGCTCCATCTCAATCGCCTGGATTCCCACTCATATCAGTGGGAATGAAAAGGTCGTCCAATTACGAAAAATCTCTACCAAGTGAATATCCACTTTATCTATATTTATATCAACAGGCTTTTTTAAACTGATACTTTTACTTGTTTATTATGTTTAGCTTCGTATCAAAACTCATATATAAATATTAGCGTAGGATATTTGACGAACTATCTCTACTAGCACTAAATATATTATAATTAACCAATTTGGTATTACACAGCACCAGAAAATATTGAAATATATTTAAATAGCCTTTTATGTTTCCAGATACTTCTTAGGTTTTTAAACTTAAATACGTACACAAAGTGGTTTCAGCATACCCATCGCAATTTAATTGTCTACTTTCTTGGCAAAGTTACTACCTCAAATTGACGATGAAGTTCCTTAATTAAAATTACCTTTTAGATAACGACCGCTAGACTAAAACAAGTTTTAATTATTCCTTAACCGAAACGAAAAACTTATATTGTCTCTTGTTTATAATTGGCTCTATTTGATATTCTATATGGCAGCGAGTTCTAGAAACTGATATAAAATTGGAGCTGTAGCGTATGAAATGTTTAAGTTTTAAATTAAAAGATACAGAGAAATGGTGTTACAAATTTTTTTTATTAATCTCTTGGAACGTCAACGATCTGCCCGTGGGCAATAAGTATTATTGTTTGATTTCCGTTATGTAATATAACCATTCTAACATGTAGAAGACCACTTCAGTAAATGATCTGCTGTACAATTTATAATCTAAATCTTTTTCTAAATACTATCCCAACTTATTTTAAAGTCAATCCTAACTTATTCTAATGACTATTCTAACTTATTCTAAAAATTATTAAATTTCACTCTATGTGTCTATTAACCAGTTCGTATGGTAATTTGCGTTTGAGTCTACGCACTTCGCTCTCATCGCGCACATTTAACTGTTGTACTTCACACTAGCACTTCGAATCACACTCGTTATGGGCTCTATGCAGGATGGTCATCGTTACAGTTGACGCATTTTATTTTGTCGTCACGTGATTTGCGTGTGCAATTAATTATTGGTCGCATGATCTCCTGCACATTTCACGCATCTATACAACTTGCAACAGTACGTTTTGGTATGCCCATATGCATCTGGCATCTTGACGGCATCTGACGCATTGTGGGATGATTCTTTTTGTGTTTGGTGGCTCACATGTAATGACATTTTAGTCCAAATACTTAATCTCGTAAACATGTTTATTATTTTCTTTTGGCTTCAAATCAATATAAAACATTGACAGTACATTTACAACTTCGTGGCCTTGTACAGCTAGGATTTTTTTAATTGTGTTTGTATCCGTTCCGTGATGTAATCCTTTAATGAAGAATTTTAAAAAATTTCGGATTTTGGTCAAAAAGTATGATATTGCGTGTTTCTATTTTCCAACTCTTTTATTAAAATTTTGAAATGTTCAGAGTCAAACATTTAAATCCTCATTGTTTCAGATTCGCTTGTTTTTATTGTATTCTGTTATTCGGGGTGATCTGGGAATTGCTTTTGGTTGGTTTTCTTTATTGTTCTGGTTTTCTTCTGTCTCTTCTGTCAGGGCACTGAAACTGTATATTGGGAGAGGTTTTTGAAGCCAATAGTTGCTGATTTTCGTCTGTTTTCGGACTACTTGTTGTTCGGGACTTCTTAAGCGATTTTGTTTATCATTTTTAATTGTCAAGTTTATTGTATCAGTTTAATAACAAAAAATTAAATTATTAATTTAATCAAATCAGTTTTTATTAAAAATTAAAGTCGTCGGATGGGTCTAGCAACACATTCTCGCACTACAAGAAACAGTTAAGAAGATGTCAAGAAGATAAGAAGAAACTATAACCCTAGTGCTAGTTTTTAAGTTAGTTTCAGATCACGAAAGGGGTTAAAATAATGTCAACAATCAATTTTTTTGTATTACCAGATTAAAATAAGTTTTCTTATTTTTTCGAAACGTTTTATTCATTTTCAAAGATTAAGTAAGTATATTAAAATGTGATGATAAAAATATATTTTATTTTTTATCAAAGTCGTCAAAAAATAAAGCTATCCAAGTGTAATTCACAACATAAACACAATTTAAAATAAATAAAATAATATATATGTATATATATATATATATATATATATATAAGACTAACGAAGTAAAAAAATTCCAACTGAATGAGCACCACACATTATTACGTGTAGGGTGAGTGATTTTCTTTTTTCTTTATTTTCAACACTCCGCTCGACGAATTTTCCAAACAAACTCCCGGAGAGTGACTTTGACATTGAGTGAAAAATTGCCTGAAAAATTTAATTTCATATAATGCCAAGCTCGTGATATTGATACACTCTCCAAATGGATGATTAAAAATGTATTATATAAGTTTCGTTAAGAGTTTCCAAAATAAGGGGCTTAGTAATTTTACGTTGATGTTTTATACTTGTAACATGCCCGTAGATTCGTCCTTTATTGTTTATCAAGATATAAAGTTTATTTTAAAACCAAATTAAATAATAATGTATAAAGATTACAATAGTTACATGTAAAACAGTTTAAGAAGGCATATGAGTTTTATATTTTTATTTTAAATAGTATTCTCCATCAAGACTTTTTCATCTTCTAATTTATAAATAACTCGACTTTTCAAACTATATCTTGATTGTTTGAGAAAACAAGAGACAACCATTAAAAAACCAACAGAAATTTTAGTCAACAATAAATTAGATCTTCATGATTACCCAAATGATCTGGTTCATACAAACGGTCATGATATAACAAATAATCATATGATCATATTAAAAAAAATTAAATTTCTTTTGAAATATCCTAATAAAAAGGTGTATTGGCTATTTGGAATAAAAATAATCCATACATAACAGGTTGCAGTTGTACAAGTAAGTACTAAACTATATAGACCTAAGGAATTGAGTTATAAGGACAAATATTTCAGAATATAAATCTCGAAAAATATTGTGAATACACTCAGGTACTATAGGAAGAATTGCTTACACCTTCGGATTCCAACTGACATAGAGAAAGTTAAGAGATTCTCAATAAGACATGTGGAAACTGTAACTTTAGTATAAAATTATACTTGAATACATACTCAAGAGAACGAAACGGTGTGATCTTGTGTAATTTTGTAGTGATGTGTACTAAATAGTAAGAACAATGGGCAGTACTAATAACTTTTATTTTATTTAACCACCTGGGAAGGGCTACTAGATCTTTCGAGACATGTACCTCCTTTTAAGCCACTGTAAAAACAAATTGTAAATTAGTTGAAAATTATTTGAAAACGGCTAGTAATAATATATTAATTTTAAAAAATTCTGCGGGAAATAATGATTTTCAGGAATAAAAATGCTTTTTTAACTCAAGGCTCTAAATTCGGACAAAAACACTAGCCGGAATCATATAACGCCAATATACAGTTACCAAACAATGGACGTTGGACTCGCGTCAAACGACGACGAGCATTAAAATATTTTATGTTGTGGTTTGTTATGAATTCTCAAGTGTATAATTGGTGTATGATCCTGTGCAAAACGCAGATAAAACAATAAAAAAAACAAAAACCCAGAGGTTGCTGATATTGGCACAGAATAAAATAACCATCCTAGGCTTTTTAAAATAATATCGATGTATCAGTGAAATAAACAAATATATATTTATATAGAGACGATATTTTTTGGACAAATCAATATATTTTCGAGAACAAGTACAGACAGCCCTATAGCATTAATCAATGAACATTGACGTAACTCTCTGATAGAAGTTTAATGTACCACATTATTGCTGTCTTTTTTGGTTATATTTTATCCAATAAATTATCAGTACAGACCTAAGTATGAAAACAAATACATTTTTATAAATCTGTTAATACAATTTCATTGGGCAAATACAATATTGCTGTGATTGTTTATCACTGTGATCATCAACGGAAGCCAACAGTTAAGAATTAAATATGAAGGTATAGCAAAAATACATAAAGATTTACAGATTTTTTTCATATAGTATATAGTTTTCTACTAATTTTTTATAATCTCTCTAATTAATTAAGAATAAAGATGCTAAAAATTATTAAGCATTAAAGTTATAGAGCAATTTACCTAGACAATCATTTTAAATTCGTATCCACTCAAATGTGCTGCATGATCGAACGCGTTGAACAATTTACCAATCTGACCACTCTACAAAAATTCGTAGCAAAGGTCAGTCTTATAGTTCTCATTAAAAAATGACTTTTCATTCCGAAACGATTTTCACGAGAATATCATTTTTGATACTGGATAATCAGTGACAGATTTTGTTCAGTTAACACCCAGCTCCCCCGTTTTAGAGTTTTTACACGTGCCGAAATAGATATTTGACGTCATCCACAAACGCTTACAATTCTTACTTCAAATTTGGAGGCTCTTCGCTAAAATCACGATCACCACTTCCAAAATGATTTTAAATTTTACCTTCATAATACACAACGTAAAAGTAACGTTTAGAAGCACTGCCCAAGTACCTCAAATTTAATAAATAAGTAGATTGAAGTAACAAAATAGATATTTTAACTCCATTACAATTTTTTATGGAAAAGTGAATAGATCTTAAAAGATTGGGAGTACTTATATATGAAATTAGTTAAATAGTAAAAATATCTGAACTGTCCCAATCGTTTTACCAACTACAACTGCTGAGTAATGTACAATACCCCGAGCTGGGCGTATATCTATACAAAATTATGTGGGCCAAGTGATTTCGTTAGTTAACTTTTTGTGAAGCCGCACTCTTTAGCATTTTATTTGAGCTGTTGTCATTCATAAGTGATTTCTTAATTCAAATCTGAAAAAAACACAAACGCGGCTGATCATTAAGACCGTAATTACCACTTCGAAAATGATTCCCATTAAACGTTTTATGATTGTCAACGCTGCCACTTGGGTGTCGAAATACCAGTTGTACAGGAAAGTCATTACCGGTTTTCCTAACAGATGTCGCTAGTATTGAGTATGCAATGTAATGATTTGACTCATATGTCATTTTACTCCACTAACATCCAGCTTCAAAGATATATATGTTATATTTTGCCAAAGTAACACCGTCATAGATATATACCTTTCTGAAAATGTTAAGTTTTGTGCCTGAAAAATAGCATTTGCGGCAAGCAATATAATTTTCTAATATAATTAAAAGAAAAAAGCCGTTGAAAGTCATCGTTTGCCAGTAGAAAGTTACGGTGAGCATATTCTAACATTAAAAACATGTGAAGCGTGGTTTTTCAAATTTCAAAAATCCTTACCCAAACTCAAAAACAATTGGCAGAAGCGCTAAATGTGTCCCAAGAAAGGATTAGCGACTAATTACGATGGGAAAAGATGGGAAAGTGGATGCCACATCAATCGAATGACAGGCAAATGGAAAATCGAAAAATTATCTGTAGAACGCGGCTCAAAACCATGGTCGGAAAAAAACATGGTTATCACCTGGCGAAGCCGGCTGATCGACTCCAAGGCCAATTGTTTTGGCGGGTGTATTACGAACTGTTGAAACCTGGTGAAACATAGTGATCGCTACCCATAACAAATGATCAATTTCAACCATGGTAAAGTGATTTTACAGCCCGATAAACTGCCATCTCATAAAGCAACAACCGGTCAAGGAGGCCTTGGAGGTACTAGGATGGGACACATTATCATACCCGTCATAGTTCCCAGACATTGCCCCGTCCGACTATTAACTTTTTGCAATCGAACAGGCGCTTGCAGAGAGGCAATTCAACAAATCCGAAAAACTTAGAAAATGGCTGGATGAATTGTTTTGCTCAAATAATAAACTGTTTTATTTTGGTACTGCAACTATAAATTGTCTGAAAGATAATTAAATTCAAACCAAACCAAAGCGAAATATTGATTTAATGTACTCAGTATAATTCAAACACCTACATACAAAATAATTTATTTAACACTGACCCAGTTTCATAGTTAAATATTTAAATAACATTTTCTTATTTTCCGAAAACACAACAGATCTTAAAGCATTCATAATATTTAACGGCCCCTTTTTAAAAAGTCAAACAATTTCAAAACAAATTTGCTCTGCGTCGGAAACAGTTTTTTTATTCGTGCTGAATATGCAAAGCAATCTCACAATTTACATGTTTTCGAAAGAAGAAGAAAAAAACCGTTTAACATAAGCAAATAAAGAGGAAAAATGAATTTGCCCCATCTCAGATTAAAAACTAATTCTGTTAATTTTTTTATTCGCTCTGTCCATTTAGTTTTTATTGATTTTCACACTACCAAAAATATTTACGGGTTTTTCTTGGGTAGACTGCAAAAAAATATGCGAAGCAGTAATCTAAAGCTACATATTTTACTAAAGGGACTAACAATAGGTCTTATAAATTCACAGGAAATTAAAATAATTATATTAGATATATATTTTAGGAGCTCATCAAAAAAAGTCAGAGAGAGAAGCATTTTACTTTTGTTAAAAATTCCGTTGTCGGAGATTCATAATGCGATATTTGCGCCCAAACAAACCAGACATGCAAGAGAACGCTCCAAGAAGCTTTTATCTTTTATTTTGTGTAGGAGTAGAATTCATTTTTTATTATACGTAAAACAGAAAATTATACACTTTGTAACGAATATTTTCAGCCATGAAATAGGGAATTTGTCAAAATTGCATCATCATAGTAAAATTTTAAAACTGTTTAAAAGAAAATATTCAAATATAGAAAATGTAGAATATAACAGAAATAAATCAAATTAGAAATACTAACACAACAATTTTCCCTGTTTCTGCGACTTTTTTGAGGAATAGTTAAAATTTATTAAAATTAAAATAAGCAAATTAAAATTTCCCTCGGAAAATGAAAAAATAAAAATAAATTTGTTGCCAAGCTTCAAAGGGAATAATTTCTTTATACCGAATATTTTTTTATTAATTTAATATATTCAGGCGAAGCGAATTCCACTGTTAATATCTGGAACCAAAAGATATCAGTTCAGCTTTGAATTTAGGTCTTTTATTTGTTTATTTCAACTTGAGATATTAGAAGTGACCACTATCGTTTACAAAAAAATTTTGTGTTGTACGGTGGTTTGCCTTGAAGGTCTAGTAAGTTAGTCAGTCATATTAACCCAGGTCAATAGAAAAGTGTCCGGCCTATCATAGTAAAACACATTTTTTAGAAAAATTAGGGTTTTTTATTCAACATAATCCAACTTTTCGATACCATTTTTACAGTCGATTTGTCCTTTGCACCAAAATAGGGCTCAGTTTCGGCGATCACCTCTTCATTCGGCGAAAATGTCTTCCCAGAGAGCATTCTTTTGAGATCTGAGAACAGGAAGTAGTCGCTGGGGGCCAGATATGGAGAATACGGTGGATGAGGAAGCAGTTCGAAGCCCAATTCATGGATTTTTGCCATCGCTTTCACTGACTTGTGACACGGTGCATCGTCTTGGTGAAGCAGCACTTTCTTTTTCTGCAAATGCGGCCTTTTTTCGGCGATTTCGTCCTTCAAACGGTCCAATAATGCTGTGTAATAATCGCTATTGATGGTCTTTCCTTTTTCAAGGTGGTCAATGAAAATCATTCCATGCGCATGCCAAAATACAGACGCCATAACCCTGCCAGCTGACTGTTGCGTTTTCTGCTGTTGGGTTCATCGTGTGCAGTCCACTCAGATGACTATCGTTTGGACTTCGGAGTGATATGATGGAGCCATGTTTTATCCGTTGTCATATATCGACATAAAACTCGGATTTATTATGCTTGATCATCTTCAAACTTGGTCAAAAGTGAGTTCGCGCGGCACCCCCTTTGCACAGAGCTTTCTCATACCCAAATAATCGTAAATGATATGACGTACACATTCAGTTGATATGTTTATAGTGTCTGCTTTTTTTTAATGTTTTCGTCAGTAACAACCTCTTTTGGACGTCCACTGCGTTCACCGTCTACGGTGGTCATTTCACCACGTCTAAACTTAGCATACCAATCCTTGATGGTTGATATTCCTGGGGCAGGGTCCGGAAACTCGGCATCAAGCCAAGTTTTAGCTTCAACTGTATTTTTTCGCTTCAAAAAGCAATATTTTATCAACACGTGAAATTCCTGTTTATCAATTTTTTTCGCAATAACAAAAGTTGCTTCACTCAAAATGCTATAATTTACAAACTAATGATCCGACAACTGTAAAATTTATACACGTATCTTTTGAGCGTTAGGGCTAATTAAAAAATGGATTTAATTCTAGTAGCGCTATCTATGTGTCAGGCCGGGGACTTTTCAATTGACCTGTTATAATTTGTTACATGTACTATGTACAATATGTATATAAAATACAGAATGTTAGAATAATCGCGTCTTAAAAGGATTGTATGGTTTACTACAAGTATTTAAAAATAACGAATCTATAAAACTGCTAAAACACAAGCGAGTTCTGTTCTGAGCTCTTTAACTAATATTATCTAGTTGGCCAAACCGAGAATTAGATCCTACAGTGCAGTTGGCCAGAACACAAAAGAAATACTCTAGAAGTTCAGTAAAATGAACTAATTTGCCTCGTAATATATGTAATCGGATGAAGAGGATTAATAGGTGTAATAGCAAATAAGTTCAGCACTAAATCATATATTTTAAAAAATACTTAATCCGATGCCTCAATACCGTATTCGGCAATACGCCAAGGAGGTTGTTTAACTCCATTATGGCTTCTTAGCAAACATTCACGGAAAGAATTAAGAAATTATTGAAATATTTATATCAGACCTATAAATTAATTTTAAAGGATTTATAGGAAATGGTGTTACCGTGTATTAAATCGGGTGCATTTGGATTATATAGAAGCCTCACTGACAGACTTCACTTTCAGTTTGTTATTTGGTCGAAGTGTGAACAAAATATTTTTCGGTGAGTGGAAAATATCTTCTTTTTCTTATTTCAATTTGAAAAGTAAGGCAGTTGAATGCTGCATGCAGCTTATAACAATTATGCTTCATCGTTTTCAACATGTGAATACTGGTTTCAAGATTTTTAAAATGGTTATTTGGATAACGAAGCAAAAAGCATTTTAGACACTCAAAAAACATTGAAAACGAGGGTATGAAGGCATTACTCGATGAAACATTATATTGGGAACTGCTACCCACCTGCCTTATTGCTCCTTCAGATTACTACTGTTGGAGGAAATTCGTGCTGAATAGAAAAACAGTGGAAAGAAAAACAAGTCTGCATTTGACTGTAATAGTAATTATTATTTTCAGTCCCTAGTTTTTTTTTACTATCGATTAGCTCGACTGTTTTGCTATTATCGACTGTTTTCACTCGATAGTTCCCATCGCTAATTTTATTGAAGATTTGTTATTAAAATTATAATTAGGAATTGCACCTTGGTTAAGTAATAGTCTTCCACATTCGGGCTGATAATAATCTGATCAGCCTTTCTTCCTACGATATTTATGTTCATAAGAAATTGTATAGATTATATTAAAGTCCTCTTTAAAATATTATAACCTTAACCTTTAGTTTTAGTATTCAATTCAGTTCGAATATGAAACGTTATATACAAAAAAATATATATGTAGATAATGGAAAATATGTATAACGGTAAGCAGCATGGTAATGCGCCAAATTTTTTGTCATTTTATATCTCCCATATGTTAACAATGTAGAACGGATGGCTACACATAAACAAAACCTTATTTGCGTGGTAAACATTGTTCGGTAGGATCCCCGTCAACGAAATATAATTATTAAGCACCGAAAGAAAATTACGAACTGGCCTTTTGTTACCTAAATGCAGCAAAGAAGCTAAAGAGCTACAATTTGCTTTGGTAAAAAATCGCTCAGGCCCTCGACGATTCATTATGTGATATTTTCGTCCGACCGAACTAAACATACAAGAGAACGCGCCAAGGGGCCTTCTTCTTTTATTTCCCCAAACAAAAAGACTGGGACTTTTTTTTGTTCCTAGCAGGACAGAAGGGAAAATGGTTAATTTAAAAAGTCGAATGATTGTTACAAAGCTGTTTCGTAGCGTGACTGAAGTGTTTTACGTAATTACGATTTATTTGTTCCAGCAGATGAAATATTATATTTATAGCTTAAAATTATATTAAAAACAGTGTAACAGTGTTTCAAACTTATTTTAGTAAATTCAAAACTTTTGCCAATGTTTCCACTCCTAAAGGATTTTAAGGTCAACATCGTCCGGTTTTTGGTGTCTGTACTTCCATCTGGAGTGTCTGTTTGAAAATACGAAAAGCCTGCATACATACTTATCATATAGTTCCAGATAAGATTTCGATTCACACCTAATAAATCGTTTTAAAGATTATATAAATGTATATATATGTATATAATATATACATATATATGTATATAATTGATTCAAGGCCTGTCGCTAGCTGACTCTCTTGTGTACTAGATTAAACTAATGGTAACCAAGAATTGTTGCCCAATCCAATCCAATATCTATGTGTCGGTCGATCAGTTTCGGGATGTCGACATCGACATACACATCCCAGCTTTCCTCGTCTATGACACTTTCAAAAAACAATTGAAAATGGATAAAAAAGATGTCCCTTTAAACTAAAAATAAGTATATAGGAGAAAATAATACCTTATTATTTATATAACTTATAACTATTAATATAACTTAGAATTCCATTTGTGAAGGGCACAAACATAACTGCCCCCCAACCTTAGGTTATTGCTTTTTTTAGAGTTTGCTAGCGTTTTCTAGGTCATTTCTTAATTAAATTAAATTATTTATTAATTTATTAAATTTAAAACAATAAGGTCTCACCCTCTCACCTGGATATTCTCTACGAACGATTTATCTTTTGAGGCTATCGACGAAAGATCCAGATTTTCACAGATTATCATCCAGATTTTGAAAAAAATCGTTCCCAGGGGACAGATGTTGCAGGTATAGAGGAATATTTTACGTGTAACTGATATAATTCAGGTAGTTTCATTTTATGGCTTTGCCAAAAATCCAATGTGTTTTCTAAACGCCTAATAAATGGAATTTCCAAATACTGCTAAATCTGTAAAGTTGCTGCAGTACTTGGAGTAATTACTTCTTTCATTCTAGCCATTTTTTTATCCAAATATCTCCAGATGTCAATACATCCTTGGTCAATAGTTTTGTCTTAAATTTCGAGTTATGGAACTATATTTGTATTTTTTGAATTTAGAATGGAAGATACCTCTTTTGTGATACCTTTTTGTATAGCCACAGCATTATTTGCAATATCAAATCCTGCTTTTTTAAATTTAGGATCTAAAAATGTGGATTTCCCGCATATCGTATTCATTTCTAAAATTGCCAGTCTTTTATTGACGACATCTAATAGACAATTTTGTTATTTTTTCTCCATCTACTTGTTAAAATACTGAATTTGATGGAATGTTGCAGTCCTCTTATTAACCGTATAATTAAAGACATCGTTGGGATATCTTTCACCAGATAACTCGGTGGTCATTATTTCAACGGGCTTTAAAAGTTGAACACATTCTGTTAAGATAGTCCATTCGTTAACAAATAAAAACTATGGTGCTCTTCTTAATAACCAACAAAATAAATTGTTAAATATTAAAGTAGAATTTTCCTATCCGGAAATATATTTATTCCAAATATTTAATATAATTTATTCACCTCTTTACGGTTAATATTTTTAAAAGAAATTTAACAACTGCTACTGTAAAAAATTTTCAAATCTTTTGGATCTATGCTATTTCTGAAACCTTTGGAACCTAATTTTGGTTTTCAAGATTTTAGGAAAAAAGTTTCGACAAACAAGAAGCTTGGACAAAAATCGTGAAAGTTTATCAAAAAAGTATTACCTATTATACCAGTCCAAAGTATTACCTACTATGCCAGTCAAAAGTATCTTACTATCATCTACCATTTACATTTTAATTTTTTTGCCTTCGAAATCTAGCGTTCCAAAATGCTGCTATATTAATTTACAATATATAGTTATTCACAAGCAAACTACAAAAAAAACATAAAGCCACTTATATTACATATAAATCTATATAAGCATAAATTCGGTGCATTAATTTCAAGGTCGCGGCTAGAATGGAAGGCCAGAACGTTAAAAATCAGTCGAATGCACTAGTAGAACCGAAAATAGTAACTAAAAGAAAGCGACTGAACAGTCGATAGTAAATAGTAATAAAAACAGTCGAACCAAAAATAGCGACTGAAATAGTCGATAGTAAAAAGTAGTCAGTTACTGAACAGTCGATAGTCGATTTCAGTCGATTGTTCCCAACAGTAGTTATTTTAATATTTTTCCAAAAACTCTTTTAAAAAAACCATTAATTGACATTAGGGGTATTCCCCTAAAATGCACCCAATATATCATTTTGCATTTTAAAATTGTTATAATAAATAAAAATAACTTAAATCAAAAACATTACGAATTATAACCAGAATTAACTACTATACAAAACCGAATAATTCATAATATAATTAATGCTTCACGAGTTTCCTTATAGTTTGAAGTTTGGTTGAACCTATAAAAATAAACCGAAAACGACAAGTCGCATTTTAATTTAATCGAGAATTCGAAAGACATAAAACCGGTCGAGGTTCACCTCTTGAGAAAACAGACGATAAAATGTTGAAACTTCAAGTCAAATATTTTGATATCATCTAAAAATACGCATAAAAAATATATATTCTGACAATACCAATATCGTAAAAATTCAAATATATAAAACGAAGCGATATGCACATTAATGCCGCAGCAGAAGAAGATGAAGAAGAGAGGCAGGCAATAAAATACACGTGAATGATACGCCGAAATAACCGATAACATGACAGATGTGTGACAAAGCCTTTTGTAAGTCGGATAAAGCTAGGAAATAAGATTTGCCATATATATATGCATAATTCACGCGAAAAAGTTCCCCGCCAGACGAAAATTGAATGCAAATGAAGAAAAAATGTTTCTCGAAGTATTCGTAAAATTTGATCGGAGTTGTAATAATGGGAATAATAAGCTTTTATTATCAACGTTAACTACAAAAGGAGCAGCTGCATCTTTTATATCTTCCAACATCATTATAGAATGTATATATGGGTCATTTTAAGAATACGTTCAACGTCCATAATAAGAAATTTACATATTTTTAATTTTTTGCAAATAACGTTATTGTCTCTCTATATTCGCCATCTTCTTTAAAGTCACAAAAACTAATTGCTTAATTTTATCACAATAGTACCTTAAACATGAAAAATGTATCAAAAAAAAACTAGCAAAAGTATATAGTAGTAGTATCTGTAAAAACTAGAGTAAATAACTCATTGTAATCTAACAAACAAAATTACATTATATATCGTCTTCATAAAACATATTTATACCTAAATTTAATAAATAGGTTAGGTTGCTTAATAATTATTTACATTGGTACTTCACATTTTTACCAATAGATCTGGCTGATAAAAATACATACGGCATCTATTATAATATTAGTAGTTTAATAAGTCTTGTGTTAGATAAGGGAATTTGTCGTCTTTGAATTTGAATTTGTCGATTTTTATCGAGAAAGAGGGCTACCAATATTTTGGCTTACACTTTGGCCTTCCAAAAATTGCGTGTATATAATTAGCCTAAATTTTCTTCCTTAAGTATGTTGTGCATCAATTAATCACTATAGATAGCCAGTTAAGGCATATGCTAATTTAATTGCCCAGAAACATACTGAGAAGGTGTTAAGATGAAAAATGTAATGTAATTTTATGAAAAAAAACATTTGAATAAAGTAAATATAAAAATTAATGATAAAGGATTTTAGAGATTTAAGGAAAAAATCATCAATACAATACACTGACACAGCTCTGAAAACCAACAAATTGTTACAACATCCACTCTATTAACCAGATTTAGGTCACTATAAATGTCTAGTTTTCTACTTATAAGAAATGTGTAAAAATAATTAATATGTTTAATAATATAATTTATATATATTTAAGTGCCTTTTACTTCAAAATATCTTATAAATAACTATTAGTGCATAATAGGCTTTATACTATAATTAATATTAAAAATTTGTAATTTAAAAATATACGATAGATAAATTACAAAATATGTTAATATATTTAAAATTAACTCTTATTGATGACAGAACATCTCGGTGAAAATAAATTGCCGGCACTTTATTAATATTTAAAATTCTTCCTCAATGTTGCTGGATTCTGAAGTCTAGCCAACTTCTAATTAAAACATCTGGAGGTTTCTTGTTGCAATAGTAAACTTTCCTTACTTTTCTTATCAAGTTTAGCTAGAACTTACGTAGTCGAATTAAGAATAAAAAGTTTAAAGTACGAATGGAAGATGCTGCAGATATACGATGCTTTTAACTAAGATTTCAAAAGTTTTCTATCTTTATCAGTGGAAAGAGTAAACCGCTGAAGTAAATTAAGCAATGTCGCTTTTGGGAAACGCTTGTAACAAGTGAAACTGTGAAAGAATATTAACAATGAGTTACTTGGTTTAATACGAAGAGGTGAATGTCCCAAATTTGATCCATTTCGATAGTAGCCCTACTCAACTACCAGTGACTCTAAATATTCAGTCATGTTTTACTTATCTGGTGTATATTTGAAATATGTTTAATTTATTATAAAACACATCATAAGTACAATATGCTTTCATATATCCGATAAAATAATGAAATAATCTCTTTATAACATCATAGTTGCTTTTTTGGCTACTCAAGGAATATGAACACAGATAACAAAAATAATATAAAATAATAATTTATTAGCAACAAATATGTTATCCAAGCTCTAAATACTACCGAACTCTCAATACACTCGCTTAGATGTACACGATAACAATGGAGTTAATATTAATTAATTGAGGTTGAGGTAGAATTAGTTAAACCAATACATTGATTTAGATAATTAGCTAAAATAAATCTCTCTAAGTAGTCAAATCTTTAAAAGATTGGTTATTTAACTGATACCATTTTATTAATCATATAAAGAGCATAAGTACAGTTTGGCACAATTCTAACAGTGAATGGTTGGAATGCAAGTCATTTACGTTTGATTCAATTTTGACATTATTTAAACATACTTTGTTTTTATACTCTGGACAATATTTGTACATCCGTCACCTACATCCTTACTACCTATTAATCTATGAACTTCTCGAAATTTTTTATGTATATTATATATATATATATATATATATATATATATATATATATATATAATATTTTTATATTAAATTTATTATATTTTATTACTAGCTGACCCGACAGACTTCGTCCTGTCAAAAAGATTTGTAATGTGGCAGTTTTTGTGCCTACGTATTTTAAAAAATTCTCCTGAACAGAACCACCACCCTGGTGATAGGGCGTTGTGAGTAAAAAATAATTAAATAAAACATATATAAGGATTGAAAAGTAAGTAATCGCTTTATTGTTAATCATGTGAATCATAATTATTATTATTATTATCATTATATTGCTTTGTGGTATACGATGTTTTTTGTTTGATTACCTGGCGCATAGATAAACAAATCTGATGGTTTTCCAACACGGGAACAGGCAACATACAATTGACCATGTGAGAAACATGGGTTTTCTAGATTAATACCACAAACACTTAATGATTGCCCCTGGGACTTGTTTATAGTCATAGCAAAAGCAAGCCGTCAACATGTCTATAGGAAATTTGCCATTACCAATGTCAATGAGTTGTTTAGAGAATATGTTTCCAGATTGGTCATTTTGCAACTCGACACGCATATTCTTGCTTAAATGAAGTACTTTAACATGTTTCCACAAATTGGAGGACTTTAGACATGCATTGAGTTCATCAGCTGGCGTTGATCGTGGAATCACTGGCAATGTTTGACGAAAATCTCCTGCTAATAAAATCATTGCACCACCAAATCGGTTATTATTGCTACGTAGATCTTTTAAGGTTCTGTCTAAAGCCTCCAAAGATTTTTTATGTGCCATCGTGCATTCATCCCAAACAATCAATTTACATTGCTGCAAAACCTTTGCCATTGCAGAGTTCTTCGAAACGTTGCAGGTTGGAGTTTCATTGCTTTGCATATTTAATGGCAATTTTAGTGCTGAATGGGCTGTTCGACCACCTTCAAGCAAAGTTGCTGCGATTCCCGACGAAGCGAGTGCAAGTGCAATTTTATTTTGTGAGCGAATTGTTGCTAATATTAATGAAATAAAAAAAGTTTTTCCTGTACCACCAGGTGCATCTAAGAAATAAATCCCTCCAGTTTCATCATTTGTTACTTTCATAAGAGTTTCAAATACATACTTCTGTTGTTCATTTAACAGTGGAAGATTTGTTTGAATTTATTCTTTCAAAGCGTTGAGATCATACAGTCTTTCTCGATGCAACTCTTGGTTAAAAGCGTCATGCATTGGACGATTGGGCGCGGTCAGGCCTAATTGAATTAATAGTTTGTTTGACATTATCAAGCACATGTCCTCAATTGAAATCAATGCTTCATTGTAAATTTCTTCACTGATTTGTATATTTGGATTTCCCATTCTATTCCGTATTTGATACAAAATATCATCACACATATAATCTTTGTACTTCATCCACAAATCAATTGGGTTTGATGGGAAGCATGTAGATATGATTATAGAAAACAATGTTCGTATTTGATGAGTGTGTGATGATATTACAGCATCATTGAGAGTTTGATCCCAATGAGCGTCATTTTCAAGCAATTGCAAACGTTGACAGGCTTCTCTGTAGGATCCACACAATTCACCATCAACAGTTCGTAACTGTTGGAATGATGTTGGGCCACGTACATTGACTAATAGCAGTCGTAAATAAAAACATTCATCATTGCTTGGATGTACTGAATAAATCCGGCCAATCGCATCGGTGGAATATACATCTGTATATCCTGGAACTGGTTTTCCTTGTTTCCGTCGTATAAATCTCCTTGAGGATTGATTCCAGGTATAATATTTTGGCATTTCAGAATATAGCAATTTTTGTGCGAAATCATCGTTTTGGCATGTCTCAAAAAAACTGGTTAATGTAGTAGATGGTGGCTGAGCAGCTCTTTGTACTGCGTTCTGTGCTGTAAAATACACTCTTTGTCCATTTTCTAAATGCACAGCTAAGTGAACAACAGAAGGGTGTCTCTCATGAATAGGAAAAGAAAATATTCGCCAAACTGCTTCATTACTACTGACATAGCGGCCCATTTGGTATTGGGTAACTTCATCATTAGAATTCTCTGCACCAATTCCAATCACAGCCATATCACTCCCTTTGGTTACATATTTGCAAATGTATTTAATCGATTTCACTGAATGGCAAGATTCAACGTTGATGTGTGCTTTGAATGTCTTTGATAAAATGGGTGAATATGGAACAATCCAACGATTATCTATTTCAATATCTTGTTAATTTAATTTGACAATTGTTGATTTTCCATTGTCTGCTGTCGATCTGCGACGATACAATGGATAACCGTCATTACCAGTAATTGTTTCCGATATTAATGTCCGTGGATATCGTTTTGAACATTTACCATCCATCATACACGGTGAATTTTGATTAAGAGTTCCACAGGGACCATGTATCATGTTTTTGATAACTACCTCATGCAATCCAGGATCTACTTGTACATTAGGGATTTCAGCTGATATCACTGCATCAACTTCATTTGGCCTTATCTTTTCAACCAACCAAATCAAAATGTGTGCATGTGGCAATCCTCGTTTCTGCCACTCCACAGAATACATCCAGCAGCGTGTCTCACCAAACACATTATGTTTTACGATGAAATTCATTAAAGATTTCAACTTTTGTCTAAAGACTCTGGCTGTAATATCATGACGATCAATGGATGATTTCCCAGGTAATAACTCCTGCTTAATTTCTATCCATTGCGGATTGCATGTAAATGTGATGAACAAATCTGCTGTACCATAATGACGAACATACGACATGGCATCTTGAGCATATTCGTGCATATGCCGAGGGCTTCCGATGTATGTTGCTGGAAGAATAGTCATCCGACCGACATTCTGTGCATTTCCATCAGTATTAATCGCATCTCGAAGGTGAATATACTCTTCAGATCGGAGTTTGGTTTGATTCAACCTGATGAATGTTAATCTCTCCGTTTCAATTTTAACATACATGTCATCAACATATTTGTGATATAATCGCCGACATTTCAATATGTGATTATCTGCATTTTCCCGAATCATTAGGCGGTATGAATAATAGTTCATTGAACTGACTTTTTTGTTGGTTTCAGAACCTGTAAACAGATTTTGTTTTAATAACATTCAAATATAAAATTAAAATACATAATATAGTGACTGAGATATTATCGCCATAGCTAAACTAATATTTTAGTTACCTGTAATGGGATTTATCATTTTTATTGATAAATCGTAGCCATCTTCACCTTGCCAAAATATAATGGGATATTGCAGTGCATCATATGAGCGGTGTGTTTCCTTTATAGGTTGTAATTGAAAATTCCGACGATGTAAAACAATATCACGGGATTCCAAGTTTTCTCCAACTACAACGATAGCAACTTCATCAATAGTTGGTGCATTAAAACGTCTTGTATGTTGACCTGCAGGTGTTTTATCAGCTCTGATTACAATTTTGTGATTATCGGATGGCATCAGATCCAGGGCAGTTTTAAACAATATAATCAATTGATTGTGTTGATGAAATAAAGTTTGTAATTGTTCTACAATAGACCTTTTTACTAAATTGTTATGTGCACAACGCAGATCAATTTCTTGTGGTGAATTGCCCATAAAATAAATTTGCAGGAATTTGTTGTCGCTATCTGACACTGGTAACAGTGAACCTGCTCTGTGATATATTTGCCCTTGTATCTGTAAATAAAAAAAATATTATGGTGTGGTATAAATTAATGGATTGTCAATGATCAAACTTAAATAATATTTGATCTTAAAAAGTATATATTTAGTTTTAACTAATATCTATCAAATATAAAATATAATAAAAGTGTCACTGAAACTGAATCACCATATAATATGATGACTAAGTGATATATTTCGTAATGATTAAGAAATTGAAGATTAGTAACACATCTTAACTTTGGTGACAGAAAATTTTGTTCGCTAAAATAATTATGAGTAACTGCTATAATACATACCTTGAAAGTTGGCATAAAATTTTCCCGAACTGCATTTGTTGCCCCAAATGAAGTCATTTGAAAGCAATTGTTATATTGTTGAATATGTGTCAAAAAGTGTATAGAATCTGTTCCTATTCCTGAAACCAATGAGTACAATGGTTCTGGTGGTGGATCCAATTGTATCAATTTCACTTTACCATTTGCGCAACACAATCCATTGGCTTCGTTTTTGTATTTTAATGCCTTACAGTGTGAGCAAACCAAGTTCATAGAACCAATAACAACACATTGGTAGTTACTGTAGTCAATTGACACATCGTAACTGAAAGCAGCTGGATTCAAACTTGCGCGATTATTAGTTGAATGTCGCGCTCGCGCTTCACGCGTTTGTGATATCCGAATTCTTTCACGTTCATTTCCGTCGTCACGTTCTTGTGCAGTACGATTAGATCGGTAATTAGCTTGGTTTATAGCATTTCTGGTTCTTCTACCTAAATTGCTTCGTCTTATAGGAGGCATATCAAATATAAATTATTTTTTCACTAATCACGAACTAAACAAACACTAACTAACTAAACACTCTGCACAAAACACGATATACGAATTTGTTTCGTGTATCACTTGACAATTCATCTGTCATCTGTCAAAAGCCATCTGTAACAGACAACTTTTTTTTTAAATTTGATATGACTTGAACTCAAATCCTTTTAAGCCGTACGAATTGTTTTATTTATTTAAAATTTGAATTAAATTTTAAACAAATAAAAAATTTTAAATAAATAAAACAATTCGTACGGATTAAAAGGATTTGAGTTCAAGTCATATCAAATTTAAAAAAAAAAAGTTGTCTGTTACAGATGACTTTTGACAGATGACAGATGAATTGTCAACTGATACACGAAACAAATTCAAACAAAAAGGGCTATTTTTAGGGTTTTTCCAGCAATAATTCTAATTTTTCTCGCCGTAAAAACCATCCCTGAACTTTAACGAACATTTTAAAAAAAGATTTGGCCAAATTGGTCCAGGCGTTGTTGAGTTATGCGCTTAGGAACATATTTTGCGATTCATTTTTATATATAAGATTATTTATTTATTATATTTTTTAATTTTTATGTATATATATATATATAACAAGTTTTAAATATGTTAAGGTTATATATAAATAATAACGCAATAAAAGCATGTTAAGTCCTGTTCTTATATTTGTATTAAATATTTTAGTTCCAAAATATACACTACATAAATTGCAGAATATGTTAATAAATTTAAAATCAACTCTTCCCGCTACTACAGCGTCTCCATGATAATAAATTATCCCAGCTTTGTTAATATTTAAAATTCTTCCTCACTGTTGCTCGATTCTGAAATCTGGCCGAGTCCTAATTAAAACATCCCGAGGTTTCTTGTTGCAATAGCAAACTTTCCTTACTTTTGATATCAAGTTCAAATAGACGTAGACGAATTAAGAATAAAAAGGTTAATGTAGGAATGACAAATGTTGTAAATATGTCACTCTTTTAAATAAAATTTCAAAAGTTTTCAGGCCCTTTAGATCAATGGTAAACTTATAAAATATATTAGGCAATGTAGATTTTCATAAATGATTATAATAAGCGGAATTGTGACTGAAATGTGATAATGATGATAAATATTTATCAGTTGATTTGTGATCTTTAACGATGGCTCTGTAACGAAATTTTTAACCGACAAAATATACTATTAAGACACCACAGCTAATTGTCGTTCTATTGAAGAAAGATATTATGAACTCCGCAGACACTTTGATAATAAACATGACAAATTGAAAACAAACAGTTTCAAAGTATTTGAAAGATCTTGAGATAATTGCAAAGCAAACAAATTTTGCTTTAACTTCAGAAAAAGAAATTAATTAGTATATTTTTATTGTTTTTTAATATTATTGCTTGTGGATATAGCAAAATCGAAACCACATATTTATACCACCAGGGTATATCTACTGGAATGAATAAAACTTAGTCAACTAATTCATATTACGAGAGTACTTAAAAACTGTTTAAAAAATAAAAAAGTTCTATCTGCTATCGAACAACCGCTATATTCACTTGATATGACATCTTTCTCTTGAAGATGAAGATGATGCTTTCTATTGAAGCCGATTCATGAAATGAACTTGTTGAAAATATTTTGACAGTCGGATAATTCGCTGGCATAAGTTTGTTATTATAGAAGGGACATACTCTGAAGGCGATACAATACCTCTATAACTTTTTTATTATTTAACTAATACATTGTTACTAGTCGTTTCCTACAATTTGTCTTTATGCTAACTTAAATCTAGGTATACAACTATGAGGACCCATCGGCCCTAATTCAGTCTCTGGTGAAATAATGTTTATACATGTCATTGATGAATTTTTTAATATATGCACCTCAATACACAACACTACACAAGATCAGATGGTTTGATTCTTTTGAGTCTGTGTCCTGTTCTGGTGGTATCCAAAAGTTGCAATATTTCAATATTCGTATGAAAATGGAGTCTTCCCTCATGCCCCCTTGCAATTCTCTTGATTTCTTGACTGACCTTGGGTATCTGAAGGTCTCAATGTAGGTAATCAGTCTTATAATATTTGGGTGCACCCACAATACCTCTCAGGACTTTGTTCTGAAAAATTTGTATTTTATTTATGTTACTCTTTGCAGAACATCCCCATAATTATTAACTCAGTATGTCCTTATAGGTTTAAATATTTGCTTATATAATAGCAATTTATTATGTACTGATAATTGTGATTTTCTTTCAATTGGCCAGTACATTTTCCTATATTTTTTAAAAATATAACGGAAACATGAAATATATCAAAAGTAAACACCTTGTACTTAATTGACCACTTGCTGGTACTTTTTTGACAATATCTACCAACAGATTATTAAATTTGAAGCAATTCTTGTTGACGCGACTTTCCTTTGATTATAATTATAGGTTAATTACTCACTTGGTGAGGTAGCTAATCTAGTTACACGTCTATGAATTATCAAGGCAATAAATTATCACTAATTACGTCTAATCATAAAAAGGTTGAGATAGATGATTATCTCGCTATATGGTATCGAGCAAAATACGTAATTTTTGTCCGTCCCCATTTTGTTTTATATACAATGAAAAAAGTAGAGGATAATTCAAGGGATAATATATATTTTAGTTCCAGACATATATTTGTGAAAACGTCAAGCCTTAACGCACGGGTTAACAACACACGAGCCACTGCGGTGCGCGAAAGGGGAAAAGTTACCAGAAGGAATTTACAGTATTTGTTACAAAAGCCTCTAATGGACCCGGACTAGAATTACAACAAAACACAGATCACCGAAATTAAAATGATAACCTGTTTTGTTTTTGTTGTTCCCGTTAAACTTACCTTATTTATGTAAACATTCGTTCTCAACAAGCATTACAAAATGAAAACTAGATGAAATCAGCTTAAAAAAAGCTTAGAATGTTTGTTCAAAATAATGCATAATTCTCTTCTCTATCCTAATTAAAAAAAACAAATTTTGTACTAGATATTCGACTCTATTCATAAACATACTTATTATATGTCATGCTCTGAATAATTGAGTCATAATAAAGCAAGCGTTGATTCCAAAGAATTTGATATCTTTAGGCATCAGTTATCCCACGCATCTTCACTTTCCATTGTCCAAAAACCAATTTTTAAATTAATTCATTATTTCCATCCGTGAGCAACCTTCCTTCTTCACAGATTCCATAATGCTTATGAAGCTACTGCTTAGCTTCAAGAATTCCCCATTAAAAGACGTATATTTAAGCAAGGCACGTTTTTGTTTCAAAAACTGTCGAAATAAGTTCCATTATACGAAAATATGCAGTTTAAACAAAGTTCCTGTCTCAAAAATAAGTTCTATATAATTAATGCCCATTAGATTCGGAGCCAAACTATCGAACTCATAAAAACTCGAATTTTTAGACATTATTTAAGTTTAAGATTTAATGAAATTAAAGAAAGATGTGTGGGGTGTACAACCACATGCAGAGATATCAATGGAGGGAGCGAAACTTTTGCTAAGTTTGCCGCTCTTAAAACGTCATTAGAAATTATATTTATCCATTCTAAATACTAATAAATTCGCTTTCAAATGTGTTTTGATTGCTCTTATTGCTCTCTGAATTCTTTTCTTCGAATGCCTAATGAAGAAAAGAACTACTGCCCTGCAATATTCCTAGATGTTTCACAAGCTTTTGACCTGGTATGGCATTTGCAGAATTACTGTTGACTGCTGGAATCATATCTTTTCGAAAGAAAATTTAGAATCTTGTGTAAAGGGGCATTCTCAACAATTAAACCAATTTCGGCTGGAATTCCACAAAGTAGCGTCTTGGAACCATTTTTATATCTGCTCTATATTGCTGATATCCCAACAACAAAAGAAACAATACTTTTGCTGATGATACAGTTATAATAGCAAAATATGTATCTCCGTCTAAGGCTATATAGAAGAAGTACAAGTAGGGGTCAACAAGATCTACAAATAGACTGGACAAATGAAACTGAAAAATACAGCTTAATAGCTCCAAATCTGTCCATGTTAATTTTACGTTGCGGCGATTGACAAAAACGTAATTATATCACTTGAGGGATGCCCGATTACTCAAGCAGAATCAGATAAATACTTCGGAATATATCTCGATAAACTGGAAACATCATGTCAGACACAAAGCAGAGCAGATTAGACTCAAAGTCCAGCAACTGTACTGGTTAGTCGGAAGATAATCTCAACTTTACTTAAAATCGAAGATAACTTTACTTAGAATCGAGATTAGTTCATCGATAGCTGCACAACAGTTTCTATTTAGTTTCTATCACACATTTTAAAAGCTGAGGAAGTACGTTGAAAGCGATGGATAAACTAAGTCATTTCGCATTTCCATATAAGATTTTACATATTTTATAACATATGACTAAATAAAATTGCGACTCTACACAATTTACGAAAGATGCTCATATAGATGTCTATAAAATAGCAATATATGTTACAATTACAGGCTCAAAGTTATACTCTTTCATGGCAACGCTCAGCCGCACGTTGCAAGAGTGGTAAAGCATACACTGTTCGAGCTACAATGAGAAGATTCTGTTTTGAAATACTAAAGAAGTGTAAAAATTGATCAATGATTAGATTGGTTGCCAGTTATCAGAAATATGATAAAAAGTTACAAAATTATGAAAAATATTTAGTTATTGTACTAATTTTTTCTAACAAATGCTTTTTCAATATTTATATTTACCTTATGCCTCCAAGTAACACTTATGAGTTTCGTTGGTTATCTTCAAATTGTATAGGAAAAAAAAAGATTTTCCCAAAAAAATTCGATAGGCATACATAGGACAGAGTGCATTGAAACATAAAGAGAACCTACAACCATTAATTTCTAACAATGTATATAGTTGAACAATGAATAATAACAGGACAAAGGGCTATTAAAGCATTTGAGTCAAAGTAAATATAACCTAAGGGTAGCTGGAATATTCAACTTGCAATCTACATCATATAACAGAAACATAGCTATGCCGTCGACGATGGTAACGTTGTAAGAAATGTAAGACATGTTTATTTGAAAAGTGATTCAAAATCAAAAGTGGAAACTTCTAATTTAAAACGAGAAAACCCCGGACCCTTCCAACCATATATTTTTCGCTCATATCAAACAGCATCAGCTAGATGTTGGCAAAATAAACCACGTTACTTACGATAGGAGAATACACAATAATTCAACGTTATGGCGAACTTAAGGTATAACTCAATTTCTTCTTCGTTCACAGTAAAGCCGCAGCGGATGGAATTATTATACGACGAGGGACGTACAGGCGCGTCAGGAATTTTATTTATCAGGATGTAGTGCAATATTTTTCGCTCAATAGTATTTTCTAAATGAAATAGATATTGTGGTAGGTCAGACAAAAAAATGTCCGATGAAATTTCACATATTGAATAAAATAAGAAATATTCTCGATATGTTCAAAGCTTAAAATTAATTAATTAGGTATACCCTAGATCTGCGAATATTTAACTAATCACCTACAACTAAATATGATGGAGGATGGAATCCTATTCTCGAACTTTCCAGTAATAATGAAGTCTAAGAGTTCCACAATATATCAGTTAACAAGTTTTGTAGATCGGTATATTATTGAAATATTACTTGATTAAATTTCATTTTGTTAATAATTGAAACTGGAATAATTTTACAGCAGGCTTTTAAGCTGTTTCTTGTTTTGGGGCATTTTCAATATTAAATTTTAATTTAAAATATAATCCAGACATTAATTTCCTTTATACAAAGGGAGAACTATTTTGAAGTGGATAAATATTTGAGCATTTTCACTAACTACATATAGAATAAAGGAAGATATAAGACTGGCAGGAAGAGTGACAGCGTTTTCATAAGACTTCACTATATTGACGAAGATTATAAAAATATCGCAATATACAGCACGGATATTAGATATAGTATAAATAGCTGTAAAAAATAATTAAAAATATATATTATAATAAATAATAAATATATATGAATATATATATATATATATATATATATATATATATATATATATATATATATATATATGATATATATATTATTTGATGAAATGGTGACAAGTATACGTATTTGAAACTTTCATTTGGTTTAGAAAACGAAAAGATAATAAACGAGAAACTATACTGCTTTATTGTTAGTGGTGGTAACATTCCACCTCTTCTTATTTCTGAAATAAAGTTGTTTCACGTTGCAAGTCACTTAACAAACAGAAAATCGCTACCTTAATCCTAAAATTGTACCCATAATTTTCCAAACTTCAAAATTCTGTTGAGGTATCTTGAAATTACTACAACCAAACAAAAAGCCAGCCTTTCCCATACCACCTCTAGTTGATATATATTCAAACATGAAAAAGAGAGAATATTATATCTTTCTAACTTTCCTTCCAAGTAATGAATGAATACCACCAACAAAATCATTATCCGATATGTATCTCACGTAAAGTCAGTATTACTAGCAATGAAAAGAAAAGGAAGCTCTTTGTAAGCACCCTTAATAAATTTTCTTATATCGCATCTCCCATATAATAACCATCTTCATGGAACAATTTTAAAGCAAGGCTACTAACAAGTGCGGCACTAACAAGTGCCCCACTAAAACCTACTACATGGTTTAAATAAATATATGGATGACACCTTTATTTATCCATTGAAATCTTCAAATGGATTAACTCAACCAGTTCCTCACTCAACTGAATTCTCAACATTCAAAAACGCAATTCACCGTGGACACCAAATATAATCTAGAAATTCGACTCATTGACGTTTTAGATCAAGGAAAGGTCAAAAGTGAATTAGGATAACAGGTTTATAAGAAACTCACGTATACAGACTATGTCACCTATCCCAAAACATGTATTATTTAATTTACTTCATCACTCTTAATCCAGACTCTTTGAAGAATAAAGTTTCAAATTGTCAACAGCGTGAACAACTTTTCTCAAGATGGATGCTGTTGAAAGATATAAATAAAAGATCCTGCAGTAAGAAATAAAATCAAATACTCATCTAGTATGAGGTAAAAAACAAAACAGAATTTTAAAAAAAGTTTACTAGTTCTCCCACTTATTTAAGAAACAACAGACCGCCTTGGACGCGAATCAAATGACACATAGGAGCAATCGGGACAATAACAAAATTGATACACAGTCCAATCAGCTTTCACTGAAGGCTAGCTACAACAACGGGTTCACAAAAACGGGATTTTAGTCATTAGGCTATTTTAAGATAAAATATTGGCAGAGCTTTGAGGGTTATGTACACCTAAGTAACGAAACAAAGACAAGAACTACAAAATCAACCACATCTGGCATACCTTTTTCTTAAAACTATGGCCCATTAAAACAGAACAAGACTTAAAACAGGGCTTAAATATATAATATAAAAAGTGATCTAATTAAAAGAGCTTCAGTATCAGAACTCACCCCCTGAAAATGCAATCAATAAGAATTGCGTAACGTCTGATGTTTTTAGTCAATAAGTTCTTCTTGTTGCTGAAGAACGCTCTGTTATAAGAATCCTTTAGTATCAATAAATAAAATAACATATCCAACCTGGGAAGAATTATTTGAAAACCGAATACAAGCTCTTGTTATTCAGGAATGATTTAGTTATCTTCTCTCTCCTCCTAGAAAACAAACAAATATACAATTATTACTAAGAAACACGCGGTGATTATAATTATATATAATGAAATAAGTTATATATAATGAACATATTATAGAAGCTAATATTTCGTTATTATCATGCCGTATGTCAGTACAGTGTGTCTTAGTGGATTTATTCCAATTGCTTTTTTATATGTCGGTTAAAGCAACATATCTTTCAGCACATTCAAGTACCTTCAGAAATGAAGGTGTCATTCAACCAGCGCATTATCATAAAGGAGGACAAAATATAGTTAAAAGTTCTAGTTAGAAAAGATTCGCAAAGATTTTAATCATATCCGTATAGGTTATCTTAAATTTTGCAATATAGTACTGAGTGAAGTGCCTGTATTAAAATTTTGTCGCGTTTCTTCTGGTACTTCTTATACTGCTATGATCAAATAGTAACATGTAAAATAGTAAATCCTAGCTAATGATCCACTAAATCTTCATAAATGCCCTTTCTTACGCATAGTTGATCTTTTCATGAAAAACATCTACTCATATCATTCCACAACTACCATATTCACCTGATTTAGCACCGTCCAACTTAACACCGAACAACCAATTCCTTAAACGCAAAAACTGCTTTTAAAGCAAAAGCAGTAATTTTTTTAATGAACAAATTGTGGCCGGTACTTTGATTTAGCAAAACTCGCAATTATCATAAACACATAGTTGTTTGTTTGCTTACATGAAGAATGGTCGTAATACTTTTTTACTGCCGATATAAAAAGGAATCACGCGGTGTCATAAAAGGGGCCTTGTGGAGAGAGATTTTCGTTTTTTATTAAACTTTCGGGTCGCCATATTAATTTTCCATTACCCCGGAAACAAAAATCCTTCATTAAATATATTAATTATTTCCATCTCGGACAGTTTTAAATATTAAAGATTTGTTATTGCTTACAGTTATGAGAAGGGCAAACCTTTTTTTTTAGTCTATAATTTTTTTTATATTTTAAAGTGTCCATTCTACCAACGAGGGTTTATCTGGACTGGACCTACAGTTTAACGTGGGCTCCGAACCACGCTCCTCGCCATATAGCCTATGGACTGGATTGTAATCACCGTTGTAATACCTTATATATTATCAAGATAGTGATCAATATAATGTTTCATTGAACATTTGTATTTTATTTACCAAGAAATTATTTATTTTTTTACAAGTATTACAAGTATTTCTTACACTTTCGTTGTTAGTAAAACGTCATATTAATTTCATCCGATAAGATTCTAGCTTATATCTTTTTACGTTTCGCCTCATCTCCTTTATGAAAAAGATGTTACCTAAGAAACTTCTTTTTCGCACAGAAAATATAATTATTTCCTCGATCTCGGCAGACTTTTATTTTCAGTTTCATCCAGAACAGACACACTGAAACTCGTAAACAAATATTAACTGTAATGGAGCAATAAAACTTTTTGTTGTCTGGAACAACAGCAAGATACGGCGATGGAATGAAGAATGAGAAAAACAAAACAAAATGAAAAGATCTTAATATATGTTTATATGTTCGGTCGAATGATTATATAAAATTAATCCTATTTTAAATCTCATATATAGTACCAAATAAAGTCCATATAATTGTGTTATGGTGTTATGGTTATAGTTACGAAGACGGTGTGTTAATGTTTGACTAAGAATTAAGGCTTGGTTTATGTTTGAATAAATTTGAAGTAATCATTTCTGGTTTTAATGTGAAATAATGTTTTTTGTTGTTTTAACCTCTTCATATTTTATAAATAGCGAGATGGGCAAACTCTTTTTGTTAGTCTATAATTTTTTTATATATTAAAGTGTCCATTCTACCAACGAGGGTTTATCTGGTCTGGACCTACAGTTTAACGTGGGCTCCGAACCACGGTCCTCGCCATATAGCCTACGGACTGGCGAGTGACCAACTTAGAAGACATCCGGTCTTACCCAGCCTGGTTAGTCTCGTGACTGGGATCATTTTAATTTTCGGATTTTACACTCTTGCCTAGGACAATCACAAACATAAATTTATGATCATGCCCCAGAAGAATTCGAACCCGCGACTATCGCAACAGTATGAGGACCTTCCTGTCGCCTTTACCACTGCGGCAAACAAGCCGGCTATTCTAGAATTATTATCACCGCTAAAATACTACGAACTAGACCAACGAAATATACAGCCTAATTTTGTATTTTGTAAAATAACTTACATATATTTATCAGCAAAGTTTAGTTTTAATGATATGTAGTACATAAAAATCTAATAATAAAATGCTATAAATTATTTTATGGTAATTTCAGCTTTCAAGATAACCAGACTTTTAACTTAACATGTAAGATGGAAGTCACCAGCAATAACAAAATTATTGTATTTATCTAATGAAATATATATTTAACGGATTTATAAAAATGTATTTATTTTTCATATTTATGGGTAGATTAATAATTTGTTGCATGAAATATAACCAGATGATCCGTCATGATGGATGCAAAAAGAATGACGGAGGCGAAAAAATTAATTAAATCTATTTCTACGACAGAAACCGACAAAAACAAAAAACCGAAATGTTTCTTAGCCTGGAAAATATATCAAATCATTATACATCGACTAGGAGGAAAACGTCATTTTTTTCTATGCAAACTTCGACAGAATCTGGATTTTTAATTGCAACACACCATTATTATTAACATACTTATAGTTGCCATATCAATTCTGAGTTTTAGTTTAGTTTGACTTTGACATACAACAAAATTCTAATCTAAATAAAATAATTGAACAAAAATGTTATCAATATTATTGATTTTGACATTATAATACATATGAAAACCACAGATAGTTATACATTGACAATAGTTTATAGGTTAGAGTCATCTCTTATCACTATTGCTTTCAAGAATTTTGTTTACATCTGACGACCGGACGACTTTGACAGACTCATTCGTTTACGTATTCGAGCTAATCAGAGCGCATTGTGTCTCTTTTAAACTAGAATAAAATGAGAAAGAAAATATTGTCTCATTCTAAAACGAATTTACAAATTGCGGCAGGCAATACATTCAACATCTTAATGACGCATATACAAATAAACTTTGAAGAGACTATATAGTCTATCCAAAGTTGTTATAAACATACGTCATCTCAATGAACGTCATCTATTTTTACGTTAAAATGGTGCAAAATTGCGACAACTCTGAGTTAATTTAGTTTGTCTTTGACCTATAATAAAAATATAATCTAAATAAAATAATGAAACAAAAATGTTATCAAATATAATTTATTTTAACATTATAGTGCATCTAAAAGCAACAGTTATACAGCTACAATAGTTTATAGGTTTATAGGTTATAGTTATAACTTCTTATCAATATTGCTTTCAAGAATTTTGCATACGTCTAATGACTTTGACAGGCTCGTTCGTTTACGTGTTCGGACTTATCAGACAGCATTGTGTCTCTTTTTAACTAGAATAAAATGAGAAAGAAAATATTGTCTTATTCTAAAACGAATTTGGCGCAAATATAAATCTGAAAATAGGAAAGAGCGTTTTTTCTCTGAAAACCCCATATTTTATACAGAAATAATATATTAAAAAAAAACTAAATGTGTTATTGTATTAGAAATATTAGATCCCCCATATATAAAACTATTTCCTATCCTCTTTTAGAAACAATGTGTTACTGTGTAGAGAACGATGTTGTTTGACAGTGATCCAATTATTATTATTATTATGAATTTTCGCTTTTCTTCAGCATATCGAAACCACATGGTGAATGTAGTAGTTATTTTCAGTCAATTCATGTTGATTATTTGTTTAATTAGTTGATTTATCAACTGCGAAGCTGTTGTAAGTCTCCAAACTGTTTAACTTTCTTAAACTTTCTTTAACGTTAAAATTGCCACTTTTAAACACTTGAATCCAAAAGCAACAATTGGAATATGATAGAGTAGGCTCCGGCAGTTGGTTTCGAAATAAAGCGAACAATAAAAGTAACTAATGTGAATTTGAATTAAAGTTATATCATTAGCGCCTACATGCACCAAATAGCTAAATAGAAAACGATGTCAAAATCATCAAACATATCAGTTAGGTTTGTTCAGAGTAGTTAGGAAGAAAAAAGGTTAGGAATATAACCCTTGATGACATTAATATTTCGCATTTTTATCAATATATATCGATGATGAAAATACATACAGTAAAATCATTTTGACCTAATAAAACGGTTGACACTGGTTGTCTCACCAACATTATTTTGATGGATCAATGATGTCTTCCACACATTATCAGAACCAAACCCATATTGACTTATATAATAAGTTCCTTCTTTTTTTCGTTTCCATCTTCTTTTCCTACTAATAACATATTTACAAATTACATTCCTAAAATATTTTAAGAATACTGAAATAAATATTTTATATAAATTCTAACATATTGCTATTTCCTCACTCCTTTGACACAGTTTCTACATAATTGAAAACGCAATCACAACTATTGTAAATTGACTTAACAACATTTACAAGTCTTCATAATAGAAGGAAGGAAATTGATTTAGTTAGAAATTGACACCTAGTGATGCACAGGGGAAAGTTTGATTTTTTATTTTTTGAGCCGCTGGTGAAAGATTACATATTCATAGTGGAATCCGGAGGGTATGGCCTACTATAAACTGCTAAACCAGATGAAACTCTAACTGAGCATCGTTATCGAGTACAACTCATATTCTTAAATCATTTCAATGAACGATGATTCCAGAGATTCCAGATGTTCCTACGTCTCATTATCCACTTAATCAGTAACGAATTCCTATTAGTAAAATTACATGATTTTTCGCTTCCTATGCAAGAAACACAAGTAGTAGTACTTGACATCTGGACAAGACAAGACAAGATACAAGACAACAAGTTCTTCCCGCAATATCCGTCTCTTATTCTAAAGAAAATTATAATTCTTTTATAATTTCTTTCTCCATATCATTTAATATAAACTATTTCTATCAACGAAGAGAAAAACAAAACACAAAAACATACTTTAGTACAAAATAATTCCAACCAACTAACATCAAATATTTAACCTAGTTGTTTTTTTCAAACTATTTTTTGCATAATAAAAAAAATTTATCATAAAATTATGTTTCCTTTTTACCGCAAACCAATCCGTTTGTCAAGGACTCGAAAATATTTCCATTATTTTGTTCGCATCACCTTTCCGATCCTGACACATTTCTTTGAAAAGGAGAAGCTTTGAAATAAAAAATCTCGATTTTATTTGGGAAATAAACACATATACTCGACAAAAGTTGATTTTTATTGACGTTCGCATCCAAACATCTCCGTTTACTGACGTTAATATGATATGCTGTCCGGTAACATCAAATAAATAACGGCCAAATCATCGTATAAAATATTTACATTAATTGTTCTGTTAAATATCTATTTTGTAAGAAAATACAAAACGTCATTGTTGATGAATTACGTAGAGGGCACCTGATGACTGATTCGCTAATCAAGGCGGACATGGTATCGGGACTAGGCGATGGGAATGCTGACACATACACTTTTTGGATAAAAATGCCGGAGCCTTAACTGGAAATAAATCCAAACTTGCCGAAACAGCGATATTAAACGCATTAAACGATTTCACAGACGCACATCACATAATCTCGAACGAACAATTCGGCTTCAAGAAGGAGCCATATTCTTAGATGTCTCCAAAGCTTTCGACCAAGTATGTCAGCACGGTCTAATATTTAAAGCTAAACAACTAGGTTTACCGAATGACCTAATATCCCTGATAGAGTCATACTTGGATGGTAGGTCCTTTTTTTCCGCAGGTTTCTCGCAAGGCGCTCCATTAGCCCCAGCCCTATTCAACCTTTATATGGCTGATTTACCGCTCTACAAACTATCCC
Source organism: Rhynchophorus ferrugineus (assembly GCF_030347505.1). Classification (NCBI taxonomy): domain Eukaryota; kingdom Metazoa; phylum Arthropoda; class Insecta; order Coleoptera; family Curculionidae; genus Rhynchophorus; species Rhynchophorus ferrugineus. The sequence goes on along the minus strand of NW_027472583.1, from coordinate 26,545,398 downwards.
ACACAGTATTTTATGCAGATGATACCGCTTTCTTCACAACCGGACACTGTCCCGACGCAATACGCAATAGACTCCAAGTACAACTGAACCAAGCGATAGCGTGTTACAAATTCTGGCGGCTTCAGATGAACCCAAGCAAAACTCAGGCTACTCAGTTCCACCGCAAGAAGGAGTTTCGCGCCTATCGCCTCCAAATAGATAAAGTCCCTATCCCATGGCTCCAGAAAGTCTCATACCTCGGTCTCCAGTTCGACCGCAGATTCCAATGCTCTGCCCAAAGCCAGCACGCCATTTGCAAAGGAAATGCATTTACAGCCTATTATTTCCTCTACTCTGCAGAAAAAGCAAACTCTCAATCCCACAGAAAGCGACTCTGAATAAAATGCTAGTCCGTTCAATCTGCCTCAATGGAGCACAGCTGTGGTACAAGTATGTCTCGGAGAGACAACTTGAACTACTCCAAGTGTTCCAATCCAAAAAAGTCCGTGCGTTACTCAGAGCCCCATGGTTTATGAGGAACGTCAATACACACCTCAAATCAAGCATCCCGTTTGTGAAAAATTTCATAAACATGTTCAGTGTGAGGTTCTCCATAGGAACCTTTAAGACGATAACATCTTAATAAAATCCCTACCCGTCCACAAATCCCGGTAGTAAACAAACTGTGATAGTCCCAGTCGTAACCCAGAGTCTCTGTCGCCCGCAAAATAATCATATCCCGAACCTGAAGCGACATCAGCCGAAGACCATTTGGTTCCAGCTGATCATTCTAGTAATCGAAAAAAAAAACTGGAAATATATATTCACAAAAAACAGAGGAATTAGAAGTGTTAGTAAGAAGAGGAATTACAGCATGTATTACCTGTAAATAATTTTAGCCTTCATTTGCCACCAGAGGGCGCGACTGACAACATGAGTAGCGGGAAATTTAAAATATTTTATTAATAATAATAATAGCAGTATAAAAATGCAATAAATGTTTAAAAAAACATTTTGTTTAAATATATGTAAACTTTACATTGAAAATATTATTTCAAAGGAAAATTTTTAGAATTTTCTATGTTTAATGACAATATATTATGCTAGCATTACATTCAAACGCAATATCACAGATTTAACACAAACCTTATACTTTTAAATACGCAATATATGTTGAAGACTATTTATTTTGAAATGCCTTTTTAAATATTTTTTTGCCAAATACTTATTGTAAGTATATAATTGTACGTCATCCATATAAGCCGTGTTATATTTAGATGTTGCAATAAAAAATGTTTAATTTTTGCCTTTTGCTATTCTGTTCACTTTTCTCATCCACCAAAACAAACAACACCTAACCAGGATAATAATTTCCTTCTAATAACGTCTCTTTTAGAATGATCAATACAGTTGATAATTTTTAAAAAAATACAGGCATTTGGCGATATAACAGACACAACCGATTGGACAGACTGCTTGTTAGGTTAAGTTTTGTACATAATCTGGAAATTAAATATAATAGTCGAGACATAATATACAAACAAAGTAAAAAAGTCTTCCGCTTTGTCAAATTACATCTATCATAGTGCCGGGCTTTAATAACTTCACTGTTCAACTCATTAACATTTCCTAACATATTTGGATCAATGATAATTAACATTATAAAAGACTTACAATTTAAATAACAACTTGAAACCGTATCCCTGTTAAGCAATACTCTTCCACATTTTGATTTATAGTCAACAAGGCCTGTACAAAATGTAGATTACAAACCCTTTTGTTCTTATTTAAGACCTCACAAGACATTCCCATCACTTTTTTATTATTTATTGCTAAAAGCCGTTTCTGACATAGAGCAGGATCGCTAGGAAAGCTGTGCATGCTTTTTGAAACGGTACTACATCCTGAGACGCAACACCTGGGATGTCTTCAGATTTAAACAAATCATTTTAATTAAAAAAGAACCGTAAAAACACAGTTAACAAAATAAGAATATTTAACACGTAAGTTTTTTGAGTTTGCTTTGTCAGCCATGATGAAAAATGCTCCAATTCGAAAGAGACGCTTTCAACAAAAGGTTTGTCGAAAAAAATTAAACCGAATTTCTTTGTATATAAATCAAATGGTTTCAATAGGAAGTATATAATTACCAAAAAAGTCCAAAAGATCCAGTAACTTCTTGATTACTTCCACCAATTATAAACACACATACTCTACGCTTCCTTATTTCTAGAATAGCCTTCTGAAAGCAGAAAGTGTCAATTTTCAGCTTTGCTGCCATATTTACACCTCGTGCCACCTAGCTGCAAATGAACAAACTAAAACACTGTTTCGCATGCACCCGTTTAAGATACCCCTCTAAATTCTCAATATTTTGTGTATATAGTTTTTTAGAGTCTATCGAAGATTATGTCGTTGACGTAACTGATAGCCGAATTTTATTGTAATCACTGTTGTAATACCTTATATATTATCAAGATAGTGATCAATATAATGTTTCATTGAACATTTGTATTTTATTTACCAAGAAATTATTTATTTTCTTACAAGTATTACAAGTATTTCTTACACTTTCGTTGTTAGTAAAACGTCATATTAATTTCATCCGATAAGATTCTAGCTTATATCTTTTTACGTTTCGCCTCATCTCCTTTATGAAAAAGATGTTACCTAAGAAACTTCTTTTTCGCACAGAAAATATAATTACTTCCTCGATCTCGGCAGACTTTTATTTTCAGTTTCATCCAGAACAGACACACTGAAACTCGTAAACAAATATTAACTGTAATGGAGCAATAAAACTTTTTGTTGTCTGGAACAACAGCAAGATACGGCGATGGAATGAAGAATGAGAAAAACAAAACAAAATGAAAAGATCTTAATATATGTTTATATGTTCGGTCGAATGGTTATATAAAATTAATCCTATTTTAAATCTCGTATATAGTACCAAATAAAGTCCATGTTATTGTGTTATGGTGTTATGGTTACAGTTACGAAGACGGTGTGTTAATGTTTGAATGAGATTTAAGGCTTGGTTTATGTTTGAATAAATTTGAAGTAATCATCTCTAGTTTTAATGTGAAATAATGTTTTTTGTTGTTTCAACCTCTTCATATTTTATAAATGGCGCAGTTGGTACGATTCCATGGAGATTATAATCTGTTCTCTCAGTCTTAATTCATTCAATTAGCCGAAATCAGATTAATTATCAAAAAATAATAGAACATATGCTGATAGAAAACACTATCACTCATTACGAACTCACTCACAGCATTCCTTGGTGTAATTAAGTGGAGTTCGGGAAATAGTATCGCAGCTGAAGCCTGTAAAGTCGCAAAAAATGGTTGAAAATTTCGAAAGATCCCTAGCCATAAAGTATTTCAATTATAAAACTTCTATGCTTTAAAAAAACACCCCCAAGCATCGTAATTCAGACTCCAAAGCCGCTAAAAATACTAGATGTGATAGTATATGATATATAGATACCGAAATTTGGGTAGAAATTGGTTTAAAGGCAAACTGGCGGCCGAAGGTACAAGCGATACTCACAAATAATTTCACTATAACTATAGGCTGTCCAGATATGACAACGACCTAGTACATCTCTTTGGTCGTTTCTTTAAGAAGAAGGTATTATAGCACGCAATTTGGCCTTATGTACTCGAAGAAACAAGATGGTGTGTTTATATTAAACTGAATGGTATTATCAGCCAGACATCTTGACATATCGTAATTTGAAGGTAAATAGTTCATAAAAAATTCTAGATATAAAGTTCTCAACGTCTTTGGTTTACTGAGTTAAAAAATCATGCTCGCCATATTTTGCTTTTTAATTCCCAAAAAAACGCAGACAGATTGAAAATGATACGATGTTTATGATGACTTCTTAAATAAACGTCAAAATTAAAAACACGATACTGAGATTCCACATATAGTGGGATACATATCGTAAAACTGACAAAATTTATTGTACTTGAAGCCTGAAGAAACTTAACATATGGTAACAATGCGCTCATTAGTACCAGGGTTATGTTGGGATGTGCTTGATCAATGCGATAGATTGACAAAAAATTGGTTCAATTCTAGCTAAATCAATTGTAATGAAATGGGATTGAAGAACATGATTTGGAAAAACTACTAGAATTGTTAAACTACCTAATTAATGTCCCTGCAAAAATTTCTTAACGATGCAAAACTTGATTCAGAAAGAAGCTTGTAAAAATCACTTGATCGAATTCAGAAATCGCAGTTGTTGCAAATGTGCAAGTTGTGCAATGATGAAACTACTACTATTTTACTGACAAAGTGCTAAAAGGCTGTCAATCAAAACAACATTATATGAATAAATTTGATTTGACCAACATGACAGAAAATGGAATTACTTCTTCTTCCATGTATTATATACAAACTATTGTATTTAATCTAAGAATTGAACAAAAATACAAGAATTAAACCCAATAAAAATTTAATCTTTTTAAATTTGCTAATTGAGCAATCCTTACATTTTTATGAATTGTCAAATACAACCAGAACAATCAGGAAATGGATAAAAGAGATTTTGAATAATAAATAATAATATACACAAATGTTCACAGTGAAGTCTTGAGTTTGCAAAAATCCGTTTAAATTATAAAATAAATTCACTGTCCTTATATTTCAATATATTCTCTTGACAGATTCATAAATTTAACGAAAACACGATTTGTTTTTATTATCTTTCCCGGGCATTTTATACGCCAGTTTGTCCAAATAAAAGAAAAGTGTCAGAAATTTGTTCAGGTTGCTCTACAATATCCAGGCGTTTATTTTAAGCGCTGGAATATTTGAATAATAAAATTTTACGAACTGGCAGGGGTTGAAGTACACACTCGCAGAGAAGGAACGAGAATAAGATGACATTTCCTGCAGTCGTCTTATCTAAATTGTATCAAAATGCAAAGTTCCCCGTTCGAGGACGACTGCTGGCCGTTTGTTCTACGACTACGGCTGATGTCGAATTCATCGAGGCCAATTCGGCAAAGATCTCCGTGTTGTAGCTGCTAGTTAAGAAAATACGATGTCGTCGGAGCAGAAACAGACCGCTGGAGGTCTTTTATTAGCGAGTACAATTGAGCACGACGTCATGGCCCTGTACTTTACAACCGATGACATACGCAAAAGTTTTTATAACTCCAGACCAGCGAATAACATTATCCACTAAAAGAATAATATTATATTATATTCATTCTGTACGTACAGCTCGTACGTTCTCGATGTTCACAGCACGTGTTAAATTATACATTGTTTCAAACTTCCGCATGTTACAAATTGTACAAACAAGAAACCGTGATCTAGAGATGTTCAATTATATTTTGTACCTTGTATTAATGTGTTTTTCCTACGACATCTGGATAGAACTATTTCTATGTAAATTTTCACTACCTTTTTAACACGTAAACTATTATAAAACCTATAGACTTTTATAATAACGGTGAATTGAAAAGTCCCGGGCCTGACACATAGATGGCGCTACTAGAATTAAATCCATATGTTTTTTGGATTAGGGCTAAAACCCTCAAAAGATGCGTGTATAAATTTGACAGCTGTCGGATCATTAGTTTGTGAATTACAGCATTTTGAGTGAAGCAACTTTTGTTATTGTGAAAAAAATTGATAAAAAGGAATTTCGTGTGTTGATAAAATATTGCTTTTTGAAGGGAAAACATAGAGTTGACGCAAAAACTTGGCTTGATGCCGAGTTTTCGGACACTGCCCCAGGAAAATCAACCATCAATGATTGGTATGCTAAGTTTAGATGTGGTGAAGAACCGAAGACGCTGAACGCAGAAAGAGGGCAGTGAGACGCCAAAAGAGGTTGTTACCGACGAAAACATTTAAAAAATCCACCAAATTATTTTCGACAGTAAATTGAAATTGAATGAAATAGCAGACACTCTAAAGATATTAACTGAACGTGTACATCATATCATTCACGAATGTTTGGGTATCAGAAAACTCTGTGCAAAGTAGGTGCCGCACGAACTCACTTTTGACCAAAAACAACGACGAGTTGATGATTCGGAGCAGCGTTTGAAGATCATCAAGCATAATAAACCACAGTTTTTGCATCGATATGTGACAATGGATAAAACATGGCTCCATCCAATCGTCCTCTAATCGACAGTCATCCGAGTGGACTACACACAATGAACCCGCTCCAAAGCGTGGTAAAACGCAACGGTCGACTGGCCAGATTATGGCGTCTGTATTTTGGGATGCGCATGGTATAATTTTCATTGACTACCTTGAAAAGGGAAAAAGGATTAACAGTGACTATTACATAGCGTTATTGGGCCGTTTGAAGAACAAAATCGCAAAAAACAACGGCCGCATTTGAAGAAAAAGAAAGTGCTGCTTCACCAAGTCACAGTGTCACAAGTCAGTGAAAACGATACCAAAAATCCATGAATTGGGCTTTGAATTGCTTCCTCATCCACCGTATTCTCCAGATCTGGCCCCCAGCGACTATTTCCTGTTTTCAAATCTCAAAAGAATGCTCGCTGGGAAGAAATTTCCGTCGAGTGAAAAGGTGATCACCGAAACTGAGACCTATTTTGAAGCAAAGGACAAATCGTACTACAAAAATGGTATCAAAAAGTTGGAGGGTCGCTATAATCAGTGTATCACCCTTGAAGGGAATTACGTTGTATAAAAAAACTAATTTTGTCCGAAAACTGAAAGAGTAAAATTATCTAGTAATAAAATATATAGATGGAAGGGCGATCTGCCAGAATATTACAAAATAATAGTTAGAAAGAAATAAATTATCTAACAAGAAAGGATTTGAGATATAATATCATATAAAATTGATCTAATATAGATAATCAGCAACATTACTTAGGAATATAGATAAATAAGTTATTCTCTTACAAAAAACCTGATACATTGATTCATACATATGACCTTAATTACTCTTGAAATGTAAAAACACCTCTTCATTAAGCAACTCCTCCAATGATTCAACTCTAAACCTTGCCAACTGCCCCTAATGACTTATATAATAGAATCGTCGTTTTTAAACATGTAACAATTTCAAAAATATGATGATTTTGGATATTTGATACCAGTATATGTATTTGATAAAGTATAAATTATTACTATTTATTTAATAACAATTACATTCTTGTAAATATGTTGTTAGTAGACATAACGAAATGTACTACTTACACCATTTTTGACATGATTTGGTAGAGACTTTGGTAGTTATGTTTCTTTCACCTGTTCGCTATCAAACATGGACTTAAATATATGTGGAGATTATCAGCACCATCTATTTACAAGATTTATACAAAATATTTACAAGTAACTAAGGGAGCACCATTCTTGATAGGTATAGTATTTGTACGAAGTATTAATATCAAAAGCGTTATAGCATAAATGGAATATTACATAAGTAGTATATATTTGAATTAATAGTCCTACAAGACTTTCAATCGATATTATAATAATATTGCGTTTATTAACTCTTAACGGTACCAAATACCTTTTCGTAAGGTGCTTGTAAAATATCATAAAATATTAACCTATATAAAGACTTATATATTAAGCCTATTTCTGTAATATATACTTCGCGTGCTAGATCGACTGCTTTAGAAAAATCACGTTCCTTTTGAACGACTCGTATTTTGTGCACGAGAAAATTTATTAAAATATATATGTAGAACATTTTTCCCGCTTGTCGCGTATACCGCTCTCCAACATAACTAACTAAGATAAAAAAATGATTCCTATCATCCGTTTAGCTTCAATCAATTTTATTCATACGCCCTTAATATAAGAATGAATATAAAATGAATTATTATTTAAAAAAAGTTTGTTTTAATTGTAAGAAGACAGTAAAGCAGCACTAACATTTACTAAATTCAAGGAATAATATGAAAAGGCGATATATTCTTTGAGTTGGAGTATGTTATTCTGAAAATGTATTAATAATTATTATAACTAATTATGTTTTACATCCAACACTAGATGTTGGAATATTTTTTATTCGTAACTTTATTTATTTGTCAACGCTATTATTATAACGTTCCAAATAGTTCTATACTTGATTACTTACATTATTTTCCAATATATTATAAACTCAGCAGTAGATATCGTAATTAATCATCCAGTTAGCACCGAATTAAACAAACTTCACAAGCGGATAACTGATATTTTTCCACACAGAGACGCGCTTTGTGGACTGGACCGTCGATCGTCAATTCTTCCGGAAAGAGGGGCTTTTCTCTTCGCGAGAGGGAAAATCGTCCAATTCGTCGGAAAAGCCGATGGAAAAGCACCGTTCTCGTTGTAGCCGCGATTCGCACTGCCCATGTTTCTGCAACATTGCACCGTCGGCGCTTCACGCCGGGAATTACCGACAACGACCGATGGCGAGAATGGAGAAAAGCTCGCGACGAAATTGCGAAAAGTTTTACTCCAGATTTCCACCAATTAGGATAAAATCATTCGCTACGATACAGCAATTTCCAGTGATTAAAATCGAAATACGAAATCTGGTCATTAATTTAGGAGATTTACAGATGGCCACCGCCGATAAAAAGTGAACGTACTCATAAGTGTAGAAAATCGTAAGATTTGCTCAGTCATCCATCAGCATCGACGACAAGCCAAATATTACGTTAGTCAATAAGTTGATGGAAATGAAACAGAAATTTCCTGAAACGGATTTTTAGTTGAGGAAGTGAATAAAATAAAAAGATATAAAACATGGAAACATTTTTCAATATAAATTTCTCAACTTCCATTAACTTATTCCATCAACGAAATTTTGCAGTGTTAAAAAAGCACGTCTACCCTTTCTTCAGCCTATAACTTTTAAAAGGAAAACATGTACTCCACAATATAATCGCAGTACATGTAACAAGAGGAATTACCAGAAGAAACATGCCGAAGTAAAATACCCTAACGAATATTCAAAATTTTAATATGAGGGTAGTATCCTTAGATTAACATTGTACTTGCTCTATACCAGGTGTTATCCCTAAATGTGAAAGACTAATAACAGATGCATTCGCCTATTTACATTCTTCATGATTCTGATTCACAACAAAGTGTATTTTTTGTATTTACTTATATGTCTGAAAATTATTTTGAAAATGTATGCATGTAAACAGTCTAGAAGCCTAATTTATTACGCCAGTTTTTAAACTTATAACTGGTGAAAATTAGGTGAAAAACTATAACTTAACGTTATGTAAGATGAAACGCATGTAAGAAAAAGTCAAGATTGGATCGGTCCCTCTCTAGAAAAGCTAACAAATTGGACTACAGAAAAAGCTGTTTGATCCAGCCATCTGTACCAGCACGACATACCCGAAGAAGAAGCATCAGGGATAAAATGCGATGTGTTCGTCAAATCAGAAGAGTCTCCTTTCTAACCGGGAATATGAAACAAGAATCGTATCGAATACAGAGTCTTGTTATCACAAAACACAGTCGTCGAAACCAACCAAGTAACTAGCAACGCGTAAAAAGAAAGCTGTCACTAAGGCTTCCAAGGAAGCGTACAGTCTGCACCACGAGGAAACGTACCCTGTACCACTTGTAACATAACAGAATCTTCGTTAAAATTCGTCAAATGGAAACAGTAGATTCTCATCTGGAATTACATACAAATGCGATCGTAAAGTACTCACAAGTCTAATCTTCGCCTTTTTGTACACAATCGCATTTCCACGGTAATTGGTAAAACCTATAACCAATAATCTTTCTTAAACTTCTTAACATAATTCTTAAGTGATTAAGAATTATGCTAAGGAACACGGAACTTTATATGAAGCTCAAGAAATAAGGTGGTTGCTTGAACTACAATCCTAGCTATGTTTACACAACACAATGACCATTATAAATTTGTCAATAACTGTATATGAAAATGAATGAAAAATATATGTAATAGAAAATAATAAATAAACAATACGTCTTAAACAAAATTAAATTGAATCCGTTCTCTTGGTTCCGTTCGTCTATGAACAAGGAGCCCTTTCAATTGCATATGCATGTCCTTCCACATTTACCACTTTTAATTTTCCAATAACGCATAACTTATCAACTACTATTTTTATTTAAAATATTCATAAATGTTTTTAAAATTACTATAATCGATTTATAATATATTAAAGTATAATCGATATAGTTCGATTATATATCTTGTAATCGAACAGCAATACTTATTAAAGCATCTTTTCTTTCTTATTTATTAAAATGTCGAACATCAGACTCCAACAACTACAATTTTACAGCTGTATTATCATACAAGATTATTTATATTAATCATCTATAAACATCCATATTATCCACAGTAGATGTTTTTCCGTTTTGTTAACAATGACATATTTTTCAGCTGAAGCATCTTATTTAAGGTAAAAAAGTAACGGTGAAGTACATAGATTAAAAGCGGAAGTGACTGGCTCCAGTTATATAACATAAGTTATACATCATAACATCACTATATGTACCAACTTTTGATAAATCGCTGTTAAAAGATATTAACAGTTTTGGCTTCAGTATAAATTTCGGGCGTGTAACTGAATCCAAAACAGCACAACTTACATGTATACCCCACTTATGTACTAGTTCTTAGATTTCATCTTAGCCCTTAACATTTATACATATGCCGTAGTATTTTTCTTTAGAAACTTTCAAATCGAGGTTGATCTACATTAGTCTGGTCTACGCAATTAGTATTAATCTGGATGGCTCTCCCAGGCTAACCCATAACTTATTTCCGTTAGAATCGTCGTTGTAGATTCAATTTTCATCTCCAGTCGAAATACAACGCTTTTTCTGGTTTAATTAACTTCGGCAACAGATTTATTGAAATCAAACAAAAGTAATGGAAATCGAACATGTAATTTTGAATTTTCCATGATTAGCTCCTGTATGTACTGAATAACTGAATAATCGTAAATGGAAAATTATCTAAATTGTTAAATAATTGCTAAATAAATGTTAAATTTTTGCTATATATAATGTTAAAATCTTACCAGTTGTTAATATTAGTACTTCGCATTTTCACCAATAGACTTCACTGATCAAAGTGCATTGCAAGGCTAATAATATAAAAGTTTATTGATGTTAAATATATTCAAAATCAGTAATAACAAGAAAACTTCTTGTTGTATTTGAGAATTTCAAAAAACAATTATACGTATTGCACCAATGACAAACTTTTCAGCAAGTTCAGATTAAGATTTGATTTGCAAATAACAGCTCTTTTTTTAATTATAACATCTTTATTAGATACGCTTAGTACAATCTTAATTTACAATTAATTTATTACTACTTTTCCTATGTACTTGGATTAATTAACAAGCAAGACGAGTGCCAGAAAATACATCAGTATGTATTCCTCAATAAATAACAGCTCTGAAAAAAACTAAGAATTACAGAGTCAAGTTAAATGTCCACTAGAGAAATGAGAAAATAATTTATTAATAAAAAAAATTAGTTTACACTCATAATAATACTTTACTATCGATGTATTTCGATGTATCGAAGTTCTTTATTTTTACATAGGCAAGGTATATATGCTACTATGAAGGATGACTTCTTTTTCCCAGTTTTCCATTATCACTTTTCTACATGTGCGTTCGGCAAAGTTCTAGTTCAAGGCCGGTTACAATAAGATCGATACGTATATGTTATAATAACGAAAATTCTCAACATTTCACTTCGCCCGTGGCAATCTGTGACTATTGTGTTCCAAACTGTTCCAGTGGTGGCGCGACTCTCTTAATTAGGAGCGTATATGCATTAAGGCGAAATATTTATCTTTGGCTTTAGTCCTGAATTATGAAGCGAACGTTGTTCGCGGTTTTACCAACTACAACTTGCGACCGTGCGGCACCGTTATTTTCCGGATAACTCCAACTTGTTTGATATTTCCATGGTTGGTATTCATTTTAGTTAGTGGACCAACATGAACAACAAAACAATCTATATTGATTACAGATATCTACTATTAATCGGCTTAGTGAAAATGGTGCCTCCCTCTTTGATAAAAACGGGAGCACCGAGAGGCTTAATCGGTCACACATGACACGTCAAATCAGTGATACATAATATATTAAGAAATATTTTAGCTATATTTTTATTGGACTTGGCCAACACGTTGATCGCGGCCAACTTCAATTCTATGTTAATACAGTAGATTATTCGTCGTTTCTAATGTACGTAAATCGACTACGGACGTGTAATTTTACGTTGTGACATAGATTTGGCAGCGCTATAACGCAAATTGGCGGCAGAGAAATTTTGAGTTGGAAAAAGTCCTTACATCTTTCTACATTTGAAGCGATATTAAAACGACAAGTGAAAGAGTTAAAATATTATTAAATGATTTTATTTAATTTTAATTTTAAATAGTTTTATTTAAGATTTGTTGGAACTATTAAATAGTGTGGTAGTTATTTAACGATTAACAAAAATATGATCATATAAAGTTACATTTTACATTCTTTGTATTATAATAAGAATGGTCTGTGCTCTATTTAGAAGCTATTTAGATTTTTGCAAACAATTTTTTAATAATTTCAATTAATTTGATATCTAGTGAACTCAGAACAGCTTCTTATTGAAATTAAAAAATCTTGACATAATTGGCAAGTATTTTAGTATACACACATTTGTTACTGAATTAACTATCAAATATATTTCGGATCTTATATTGAAAATATTGTCAAAACAAGTTTTAGTAATATTAACGTATAATTTTTAGTTATTCTTTTTAGTCTTGTATGAGAGAAACATGATTAACTTTATAAATTGTAGTCGACACAGTGCAATCACTAGCATACGTTTCAAGCTAATGAAAATTTATAAAATGACTTGTCAATTCCATTTAAGTTTCGAATTGGTGTTCGCCAAGGAGATGTCTCTCCACTGCTTTTCAACGTAGTAGTGGATGCAATTATGCAAAAAGGTTTTAAAAGGCCTGATATGGCTTTCAATAGGACGTTACAAATTTCTTGGCCGATCTCATATTTACTAATGATAGCACTATATTTGCTGAAATAGATATTGAGGCTTCTAGCATTCTTCATGATATTGTGGCATGGCAGAACCATGTGTCTTGAGAGTTAATAAGTAAGAGATTAAAGTTCTGACAATTGAGGAGATATAAATCTTAATGGGATCGACTTGAAGCAAGTTCAGGAGTACAAGAACTTGAGACCAGTAATACTGAAAATAAAAATGGCATCTACCGCCCAAGTAATAAGATGAATCAGACAAGCAATTTCGTTCACTATGATGGTGCGTGTGGAAGAGAAGAAGTATAACAATCAAGACTAAAATCCATCTCTTTCGAACATTTATTTTGACAATTTCTCGGTATGGCTCCAAGATTCTGCCCCATATGTAAGCTTGAGGTATTTCAAATGTATGCTATATGCTTGAGGTATGCTTGAGGCAAATTCTACCCCGATAGCGTATTAGAAACGAAGTTATGCATTTAAGATGTGACAATTAGATAACAGATGAAGAAAAAATTTAGAGACGGAGATTGCAATGGCTTCGACTTGTTTATCGAATAAAAGGTCATGATTCCTCACAGACTTCAGCAAAGCACAGCTAACAGCTTCAAAAAGGACATGAATCAATATCATCGGAAACGATCTGAAGTTTAGTGAAGAATATTTTGAAGTCCTGCAACACCAACAACAGTGTACATGATGTATGTTTTGTATAGAGGGCATTGTAAGTTTACCTATGTCTAGTTTTATTTCAGAAGAGTGGTTAAACATCTCAGACTAAGGAATCTAGAAATATAGTAGGAACGGTATAGAAGATATATTTTTCAGTTTACATGTCTATGGCTATTTAGAAGTTAAGTTTATATAAAAAGTATTGGGAATTTACTGAAATTAATCTGAAAAAAAAACACGTAATGCCAAATAGTAGTTCAATTCTCTATCGCAGAATTAAAATAGTATTCATTAAAAAACAGAAGTTATAAGTATTATTTGACACGCATCTTTTGGAGATAAATATTTTCCACACATTGGTCTGTCAACAACCTTGGGAGTTTCATACCAGTTCATTTTATTCATACCAGTTTTACGTACAATAGATTCACAAACATTAATTATGTAACATGTTTATTAAATTTCCAGTATAATTTTTATATTCATATAAAAAAACGTATAAAAATTTCTAATCATAAAATTTCAATATGGACTAGAAGAGTTGAATACAAATTAAAATCTGTATTTGGTTTCGAAAAGAATACTTATTCCTAATATATAAACTATATAATATCACTTTTATTCGGTACCTCCCGCCTTCGGATCTAGAGTTTTCATCACGTATCTTTGGACCCACTTTGCATTTTCTAATTGTTTTCCACCAAAACTTATATACATATGGAATACAATATAAATAGTAAAAACAAAATACAAAATTGATAACAGATAAATGGGCAATAGCACCCAAACATTCAAATCCCAGCCTTGTATCGTCGAGACTACGAAAAATATATTTATAGCAATTATAATGGCTCCCAAGAAAACGGAGGTGATTTTATATAACCTGAAAAAGAGATTTAATTAATATATTGCACTTAAGAGGCATAGATAAATATAAGTGATTTTGCTTACATTCCATTTACGAATTGTCCCATCAATTTTGGATTGCTGGTGAATGCGATGGTGGGAATTAGAGCAAATGGTAGTTGCAGGCTCATGACGGCATTCAAAAAATCATTCAAATTAGTCAGTTCCTGCAAGGTGCTGAAAAACGCTATCAGAAATGTGGGCACCATAGCTATGCTTCGAGTAAACAACACCCTTTTCCATTTTGGCCATTGTAGATTTAGGAATCCTTTAAAATAACATTGTATTGTTATCTATTTAATCAATCTTTGAATTCAAATTGAAGGAATTCAATATAAGTCACTGATAGTGAATGAATAGCATGAGAGAGCGTAACCTAAACATGCTTTTAATAAGAACTAGGGATGATGAATGCATTAACAAGCATAATTATACTCTATGTGTCTAATGAAATGGGATCAACAGATTGCTAAAAAATATATTTATTTTCACATTTAGGTCGAGAATTATAATTAACCTAATTTCTATTATGAGAATCACTATTTCTATTCCATCTGACAGTTCCATCGTAAAGTTTGATATTTTTGACGATATACGTACTCAGGACATTTTGTCGCACGGACGCTACTTGTTTATTTTATATTTAGTTGAAAATTTCGTCTCGGCAAAAAATGGAACTGAATCATGAACATTTTCGTGCGATAATTTTTTACGATTTTCGACGTGGATTATCAACAAGAGTGCATCAATCAACTTAATTTGACTTTTGGCGATGAAGCTCCATCAAAAACCACCGTGTATCGCTGGTTTAGTGAATTCAATCGTGGTCGTAATGTGCTGTCCGACGAGTTTCGTGAAGGTGGTCCAAAATCGGCTGTTGTACCAGGAAACATCGATGCTGTGTGTGAAATGATTAAACAAGATCGTCATGTCACCTATTGTGAGACTGAGGCATCCCTAAGCATTAGTTCCACCAGCATATATATTATATATAGCATATATATTAAGGTAGTAACAAAAAAAACAGCAATCCACTATAACAAGTCGGATACCAATCAGAACAAATTACGTTAGTGTTCAGGCGGATACAATAGAGATGTCAGAAGTAGAAAAAAATTAATAAATAATTGTTTTTTAAAAATATTATAAGTGCACTTCCTCAAGGACAAAAAAGGTACTTAATTTAGAAAATATGTCGGTTTACTGAAAAAATATCGTTTTTGGTGCTTTTTCTATATTCCGAAAAATATATAGTTTTAGTTCCATCTATTTTATAGATACACCGATAACGGTTTGAACAAGCCTAATATGTAAACGTCATTTTATTCTAGGCAAACTCCAACAAACTCTGGGTCTGTTATTATACTATTATATTATCTGCACGTGTACAGAATCACACACCACTTATACAATTTAGAATTCATAATTCACAATCAAAATAGAAAATGTGTATGCCTTCGCACCCAACGTTTATTGCTTACTAACTATTAGTGTTGGGAACAATCGACTGTTCAGTAATTGACTACTTTTTACTATCGACTATTTCAGTCGCTATTTTTGGTTTGACTGCTTTTACTAGTAACTGTTTTCAGTCGACTGTTCGGTTCTACTAGTTCATTCGACTGATTTTTAACATTCTGGCCTTCCGTCCCAGAAGCAACCTTGAAAGTAATGGCAAAACTTATGCTTATATAGATTTATTTGTAATATATGTGGTTTTATGTTTTTTTTTGTGTAGTTTGCTTGTGAATAACAATATTAAATAAATAAAATTAAATAAATAATTAACAATTCTAAATTAATATGGCAGCATTTTGGAAAGCTAGTTTTCGAGAGGAAAAATATTAAATTGTAAATGATCAATAGTAAGATACTTTTGACTGGCATAATAGGTAATACTTTAGACTGGTATAATAGGTCATTATCTACACTTCTACTTTGATAAAATTACACTACTTCTTTGATAAACTTTCAGGATTTTTGTCGAAGCCTCTTGTTTGTCGAAACTTTTTTCCTAAAATCTTGAAAACTAAAATTAGGTTCCAAAGGTTTCAGAAATTGCATAGATTCAAAATATTTGAAGAATTTTTACAGTAGCAGTAAACAACTTTCTTTTAAAAATATTAACCGCAAAGAGGTGAATCAAGTATATTAAATATTTGTATTTAATAAATTAAATACATTTTCTGATAGGAAAACTCTACTTTAATGTTCAACAATTTGTTTTGTTGGCTATTAAGAAGAGCACCACAGTTTTTATTTGTTAACTATCTTAACAGAATGTGTTCAACTTTTAAAGCCCATTGAAATAATGACCACCGAGTTATCTGGTGAAAGATATCCCAACGATGTCTTTAATTATACGGTTAATAAGAGGACTGCAACATTCCATCAAATCCAGGATTTTAACAAGTGAATGGCGGAAAAATTACAAAATTGTCTATTAGATGTCATCAATAAAAGACTGGCAATGTTAGAAATGAATACGATATGCGGGAAATCCACATCTTTAGATCCTAGATTTAAAAAAGCAAGATTTGGTATTGCAAATAATGCTGAGGCGATACAAAAAGTTATCACAAAAGAGGTATCTTCTATTCTAACTTCAAAAAATACAAATATAGTTCCACAACTCGAAATTCAAGACAAAACTACTGACCAAGAATGTATTAACATCTGGAGATATTTTGATAAAATAATGGCTAGAATGAAAGAAGTAATTACTCCAAGTACGTATATTATTTAAAAATAGCAATTATTATATTAAAACAGGACAAAACATTTGTGGTGTTATTATTCCATTCCTTTTTACACATCCACAGAACATTCAGTATAAAAGTAATCCTACTTCCTTTAAAATTATATTTATTACATGATAATAGAAATTACTTTTTTTCCTTTTTTTAAAGGTATCACGTGAATGAATAAATATACATCTCTGTCTCGCTTATACTACCATTGGAGAATATAAAGATATTTAAAATTAACTGCTCCAAGCATTTATCTCCGTCCTTTCCTATCTCACATTTTATACAGACAAGAATTCGTACATCTTCATCTGACATCATGAATGGAAAAAAACAGTCGAACCATTTGACTGTAAATAGTAATTACTATTTTCAGTCGCTATTTTTTTTATACTGTTTCGACTGTTTTGCGACTATCGACTGTTCAGTCGATAGTTCCCAATGCTACTAACTATATACTGACGATATACGATACCCTCAAATGTTTTGCGGGAATTTAAATCTTAAAATAGAAAAAAATCGTTTTTGCCGAAAACATTTTTCTCCTACAGAAATAATATATTTTTGAAAAATACTAAATGCATTAGAATAATGCAAAACGATTTTTCAAATTTAGTAAAATTTCAATTTTACCAAGTCTATTTAAAAAAAAATCGTTTTAGTGCATCCATAACTAATCCAAAATTTTTCCAGCACTTGTCATCACAAATCATCATAAACTGATTTATATTAAAAATGCCAGAAGCATCAACGATGAGAGGAATAT
Source organism: Rhynchophorus ferrugineus (assembly GCF_030347505.1). Taxonomy (NCBI): domain Eukaryota; kingdom Metazoa; phylum Arthropoda; class Insecta; order Coleoptera; family Curculionidae; genus Rhynchophorus; species Rhynchophorus ferrugineus. The sequence continues at coordinate 26,527,312 of NW_027472583.1, read as the reverse complement.
TGACAAATAATATTTAATTTAATGGATTAAAATGTAAATATAGTTTATTTATTCCCATGCAAGTTAAATATAAATAATTTAAAAAATTATAGAAACAAAGAGTCCGAATTAAATGAAATAGAAAGACTCTCAAGCAATATTATTAAGGGCCCACTTAAAAACTCTTTGTGAGATGATAACCAGAATGATTATTGTTCAATGATTAACGATTTGTTTCGCATGGTTAGCTGATATTTTTTTACACTCACTTTTATAGAGTAACCATCGCAAACTTAGTGATTCAAATATTATATCTATTTTCAATGCTACATTAATTCAATACTTAGTTTTACACAACTTAAGTATGTTATAAATATATGTCTATTTATCCAATAAAGACAATGATATGGTTTGTCATATTTCGTATCCCAAAAAAAAAACTTAATTTAACATATTTGATATTAACAGCGAAAAGACAAATATATTGTCCCAAACGCCCATCATATAATAAAAATAAGTGGGATAACCTTACCTTCCATTGCGAATTGGCCGGCATACGTTCCGGTCATAGTTGAACTTTGACCTGCGGCTAAAATTCCGATCGCCCAAATGTACATAGCGGCTAGACCGTAAGCGCAACCCAAGAAAATTCCACCCTTGTAAATATCAGCTTCCACTATCTCGTCGTTAGCCTAAAAATAGCAACCATCGCCGGTATGATCTTTACACCCTCGGGCCACTCGTTAACGCTCACCACTTACCGCAAAAACTTCCTGCGCCTTATCGAACATGCTCGTATTTCTGCAAGTATCCAGCTGGAAATAACATTACGCTATGAATGGGACGACACATGCGATTTTTTCACCATTAATAATTAAAATTATTTTACCAGGTCGTTATTGGTTCGATCAAACAATCCAAAGGCAAAAACTGACACGACAAATATGTTGATGACCAAACTGCAAAGAAGAGCTACGGCACTCTCGATCGAGTAGTATAACTTGGCCTCCGTAATTTTTTCCGGTCTCTTCCTGTCAATGTTTCTGGACTTAACAAGGGCAGAATGCAAATAGAGATTGTGCGGCATTATGACGGCTCCAACAACGCCGACAGCTTGCAAAAATACTTCCTTGTTACAGTTTTGGCACCTATAACACACCACATTATAGTAACTGAGATACGGCAAATATCAAACAGCTTTACCATGGAAAAAATAGTCCTTTGGTGACGTCAGCTGGATTAGGGCCCGACAAAACATATTGATATCCAAAGGTTACTCCCATAACAGCTATCAGCAAAGCAAAAAACATCTCCAATTTCCTTAAGCCATACTTGTCGAGAAATAGAAAAGTGAAGGTATCTATTATAGTAATCAAGCAACCTCCCCATATTGGTATTCTATAAAAATAATACTGTTAGAAAAGCTCATTGCATTTTGATTGAAAACCACTAGTTAGCTCTATTTTTCAAAAATGTTAGTAGGAATATAAATCTCAATTAATGAAATTACACTAACAAGTTGTTTAATAAATTGTGCACTTGTGCGGGGTTTTTTTCTAAATAAAAACGATATTTACTTAAAAGTTGATAAATTCTTATTTTTAGAAACCAGATTATTTTGTCTGAAGTCTAAGCACACTTGACTTTCAATTAAAATTTTAGAATGGTGCTTTACTAAATATTAATGAAAAGTATCCATGCGAAAATGTATATATTTATAGGACAATCCGTTGATTGTTATAAATGTTATAGAAACGCAATATAAGCAAAAATGTATTTAAAAAAAAATTCCTTTTTAATTTTATATGTTGTTTAATACTATGAATGATAATTAATATTGCATTTGTAATGAAGTAAGATTTTTGAAGCAAAAAAATCTAGGGACTTTTTAATTTTCTTCTTCAATGAGAATAAATCCATGGCTAATGATTATTGAATGGTTTCTATGCATCTAGAATGTGTGCGATTTCAATCCTTCATAACTACTAAAAAAAGTTGAAGACAAATAACGTAACAGAAGAGCACACTACAACAACTTTTTGTCACACTTTACAAGGTCAGTGAAAATCTACACGTAAGCAGTTGTTCTCTCTGTTACTTATTTCCCGATTTTTAGTTTCAGAAAGAAGCTAAATATTTTATTACTTTATTAATAAATAATAATTATAATAATAACAGACTTTAACAAATCTACTCTAATATAAACCAAACCCCTATAATCACACAAGCTAGCTGTACAGTTTCCACGTCTGCAATTAAAACTATTTCACAACTAAATAATGTATAAGTTCCTATTCCAACCTAATATAATTAATTTGAACTAGAAAATTACTACATACAAGAGGAAGAGCGCAACCACCTATATGAAGTCACTCTTATTTTGAGATAATGACTCTTATTTTGAGACCCAACAAACTGAATCGAGCATAATTAAATAACCTAATTCAAAACCTCAGTTTGAAGAAAACATATCGGAGCCCATTGATTACATCAATGGAATCTTCTACATCCATATTAAGGTAGAAAAGTTCCAATGGAACTACGCAGAAAAACAACGCTCCCATGAGGCAACAACATGATTCCTTCAAAACCATCAAGAACTGGTATTTTTCGGTACATAATATTTACAATGTAATTGTTAGTTGTTACAAATTATAACCTTGTTTTTTCTTGGAATCATTTTCCTTTAAATTACACAGGCCAACAAAAATTGTTTGTAAAACTTTTTAAACCAATATATCTAAAACTAATGTGTTTTTGAATGGTAAAACCAATAATTGATAAACAACAGTAATCATTCATCATGTTGATTTTCTGGTATCTTTTCCCTCTCTCTTTTATGATAAGATTATGATGCCTTTTAAGATAATTATGCAAAAAGTTTCTTTCATATGACTGAATCAAAATGGGCCTGTCGCCAGTTGCTGTCAACTCAGATTACGAGAGTTCATGGTCAAACACTGCTCAGAATCATCAACACGTTCTTGTTTTTGGTCAACACATTATTTTGAGATCCTTACGATGTTAGCTAACTCACACAACGCCACTTTTCGATTATTCAAAAGGATTTTGTGGATTTTTTTGATGTTTTCTAGTGGTTAGCACCTCATTTGGTCGTACACTGTGTTCTACATTATCGGTGTTTCTACGACCACGTTTGAAGTCAGTAAACCAACGTTTTAAGAAGAAATTAAGAAATAGTGTAAAATTAAAACACGAAATTGTTTTTGATCCATTGTTTTGAAAAGAACAAAGCTATTATCACAATAACTCACGAAATTATTAGTAGAACATCATGAAATTATAGAAGCCCTCTTTTGAAGGTTACTACTAACTGAAAAACCGAAAAGTGTATGCAATAAAACTAGTACCATCTATGTGTAACACCTGGAACTTTAACACCTTTTAAATTTTGAATAATAAAATTCACATTAAATAACACAAGAATTAGAATTATTACAAAATCATTGGCCTGCGTTATTTTATCAGATATACTACTACTGAAGAGTTGAACTAAAATATAAAATGTACTTCGTTTCATCCAAAGTAGTCCCTTCGATATAATACTTTTTTACTAACCCAGTTTTAACCAGTCTTCTTGGAAAAGCTGCTTGTCTTCGATTCAAAAATCTAAGTTATACCGATCAAATAGTTTTGTATGAATTGATTTTTCGATGAAAATCACGAAGAGTTCGTTGTTAAAGAGCCGCACTATTGTAACAGAAAATGGGGTATCAGCTCATAATTTCAGCCTTGCGAAACGAATACCTTCACGCAAGCGAATATCATAATAATAGCATAATACTGAAATAACATTTCTTGTACGCAATTTGACTCGACGGAAAGAATTCATAATGATCAACGCCATGATTATTACGTCTTGCTATAGTCACAGTAGTGTATCATAAGGAAGTAAAGCTAATAAATGGGTTTAGTTATTATATTAATATTTTCAAACTCGTAAATTCACATAATTTATCAGCAAAATCAAAAAAGAGAAAAGTAACAAAATATATATATTATGTGAAATTTTAATTTTCAGGATTTAATGAAATTAAAATAATAGAGATGTGTATATTATTAATTAAATAACATTAATATTTATGAAACCATTTAGCTTATTAACAGTAAAAACAAATATAATTCAAATAATTATATTTGAGTGCCAGGGAGGCAAAACGTAATAATTGCAACTATTTAATTATTCAGTGATATAAAGGGAATTACGCTTTACATTCTGTACAGAAATTCAATAAATACTTATTCGCTTTTAAAATACCTTTACATTACCCAATCAGAGAGTAACCCAATAGAAAATTAAATTTTTATATGTAAAGAATTTAAGTTTAATAATAACCAATCAATTTCCATTCATTTAAATATTTTTTTTTTAAATTAATGTTTTCAGTTGACATTATCAGCCCAAAATAGTTTAATGAAGAGCTAGTTTCTCCATTGACAATTATCATCTAAAATTGTATGATATGATATTGATTATATTTCACATGGATTATTGAAATAACTGACACGAAAAAAATTTCTTCATTTTTTTTCATGTGTACATATACATTTAATGTCTGTTTACTTCTGTAGCCTCAAGCATTTTTCGGGATGTCTTAAAAGTCTCAATTGTGCTTAAAAAACTGACAAACAAGTTTATATTATGAAATCACCACTTAGCAATCGACCAATAGCGGTGATTGAAAACGCGTTTGTAATTAATAAATAGTACTCTTCAATATTCCTGTATGTTCTGCAGGCGTTTAATGACAAGTATGACATAGAGAAGTCCATCCAGTTCAAGCTTTTCGAAAGAGAATCTGGAATGTATTTGGACATAAGGGGTTATTCCCAACATTCATAGCGATTTCGACTGAAGTTCCGCAGGGTAATATATTCCTAGGGCTACTCCTATATCAGTTCCACACTATCGATATGCCAACAACAGAAAAAGCAGTACTTGGAACATTTACCATAGACCCAGTCATTTTGGAAAAAATCTGTGTTTAGAGCTACAGAAAAATTACAAAAGGCAAGATAAAAAGAAATATAACGTGACTTCTAAATCGAATGGTTCTACGTAATTATCCAAAATGAATTAACTGTAAAACATGACATAAGATTATTAAATAACAGAACTGTGGAAACAACACAAGTATTGGGCAAAATGGATGAAACCAGTAGATCGAAGTAAACCAAACCACATGAACTTGTATAGTGTATAGATGTTACTATTAATTCAAGCTTATTAAAGTTGGTCTAACTTAATTTTAATTTGGAAAATATATACTGATATATTTGGATTTAATATTGTGTTAAGTTTAATGAATTAAATAAAATTGAACTGCACTTATCTAATAAAAGATCTTATATTAAAAAATAATAAGTACAATGAATTAATTTGAAAGGATTTAAAATACATGACGTAACTTGCTACATCACATCATCTTCTGAAACTAGACTTATTCGTTAAACCGTTATGAATACCAATGCATTAATTATAATTAACAAACAGCTGAATATATTCAAAAATGGAGAAGCAGTCACTCAATTCAGCTCACTTCTTTGACACTAATGAGATATATATTGGCCATAGGCTAAATTAAATAAAAACTCCACGCGCACTTCCACATAAAACGACTTTATCATACCAAGTAATATTAATCCACACAATTTCGTAACAAAGTCTTGAATTCGCAAAACAAATCTTTATAATTGTTTTAGATTAAATTAATTAAGGTGAAAATCTAATTTTTTTCGAGTAAAATACACAAATTACGTTAGGTCAAGTTTTACTGTTATAAGTTAACAATATGTTCATATGTTGACATAAATTGAAATTCTTAGAAAAATGTTACAATTTTAAACCAGGATACTTTCTGACATTCTATGATATCTGAGTAAGTATCTTGTGAAACCATCCAACACTTCAATCGAGACCTATTTAGATAAATTTATCGTTGCAATTAAAAGTAACTTATCAACTTTTCAAGGCATAGTTGGGAAATTTTAAATTTAGACAAAGAAAAAACGTAATCAGAACAAAAATAATAGCGCATCTAAAGGATTCGTTTTAATATTACTTCATTATCTCAAGTTCAAAAATATTTACTAACAACTAATTTTTCTCGATTACATATATTTAATGGCACAACCTGCGAAAGTAGTGAATAACTTAATATCAAGAGGATACAGAAGGAAAAAAATGAAATTTAAAAAACCGCTTGCATGCCGATCCATATTGTCTTGAATCAGATAACTGCTTCTGTTATGGTGACTAAGTATGGAAATGTGCAAGAAAATACAACATATGTTATCAAAATAGAGTTAGTCATGGTAACTCTGGTGTTTTCATTATAGTGACATCCATTAGGATCACGTCATAACTAGTTATTGTTAGAATCAAAACAAATTTTTAAAAAAATCAGAATATTGCATTATATAAAATGGCTTTTGTAACATATGTGCTTACGCTTTATAAGAACATCAATCGGAAAAAGTAAAAAGTAACAAAATACTTACACTTTATTTGAAAGCATGTATATCGCAATGGAAGTGCCTATGACCTCCTGCATATCAGATCCTATTACCGCTATTTCGATCATTATCCATAAAATAAGCCTAGGAACTTTTTTATATTGTCTGTAACACATTTCTGCTAGATGTAGACCAGTTACAACACCTAAAAACAGTATTTTTTCATAAATTTTTCAGGCATAAAATAATAAATACATTTATCCAACGAATTACTAAAATTACTGTCAAATAAAATGTTAATTTTTCATGTATATTTTCATATAACAATTTTTCCATTCTACTTCTTCTACATCTACTATTTCAATGCGTATAACGTTATAGTTTTCCAACACAAGTTGAACAAGTAAAATTCATTTACCATTCACAGTACCATGCACTTCACGATATTATCATATATATCTATAAAATTGGCTTTGATGAATCTGTGATTCGGAAAACAACTTCAAATAATCTACTTCAATAAACAATTAACTGATATTATATTACACTATATAAATATAGAATTATGCTTAGAATTACTGTTAAGTTTTTCGTTCGGGTTTATATGCAACCATGCAAATGTGACATATTCTTATTGACACAAGTTATAGACCTGAGAGTTACAGACCGAAAATAATACATAACGTTATATATAGTAATTAAATCACTTTGCAAATTTATCACATTTTATGAGAAGAATTCAACCAAAAAGTAACTGTTTTACACCAGCCAAGTTCTCCAATCCTCTTCCAGTAGAATGATCTTTACACCTAACGTTTTTGCATGAGTTAACTCAAAATTCGTCATGAAGTAATCGATACTTACCTAATTTTGTTGCTAAACTTTGCATAAGAAAACCTAAGACCGTAGCGCCAAATAGTACCCATAATAGTTTATATCGACCGATTGCTCCTGACTGAAGATCACTTTCTATATTTCCTGGATCTAAATAAGCTATCGACATTAGGAACCCAGGTCCAGTAAAAGCCCACAGTTTTCTAAAACTGAAGCCCGTCTATGGACATATTAAATTAAAAGTTAGTGATCAAAAATCCAATTGTAACAGAACATACCTTCTCAGTCTCTGGAATTTCAATTTTGTTCTGTGCAAAATATGTATTAATATCTTCCTGTTCTTCGTAATAATATGACGGTTTGTTGGAAGGACCATACTTCTCCACAATTTTTTTCTGAAACACTTCAATTATAACCGCCATGTTTTTTTAAACAAAGAACAAATTATGCTACCGAATATAAAATTAAAACTTAAACTAAATTGCATCTATTACAAAGAATGGCAAATATACAAGTTATTTGGCTTGTTTAAATAATGTTGTAGACAGCTCATCGATGTAACCATCGACATTTCCATTTCCAGAACTATGAAGAAGTGCTTTTTGGTAAGATTATATACGTTTTTACGGTCTTAAAATGAATGAGAAAATACGGAGGAATTTAAACTTTTAAATTAAGTATGATAAACTTTAAGGAATTTTTGGAGTTTTTTTTATCATCTTTTATTTTAAGGAAAACGTTTTGTTACAGTTTATTACCAGATTGGTAATTTTTCTTAATATACGTTCAATTTAGTTTCTTAATATATATATATATATATATATATATATATATATATATATATATATATATATATATATATATATATATATATATATATATATGTATATATAGGTTTTGCATGAAATGAATCAGAAAGTATCCAAAAGAAGCAAAGCATCATCAACATGTGAGAGATTGTTGGTGCTCTTAGGTCTGATTTTGTTAAGAAATGTATGAAGATTTTTATAGAAGAAAATGTCTCGAAGAACTTAGTCTTAAAATTGGGACACTATCGTCTAGTTAATAACACCAAAATATACTTCTTTTCGAAATATAATATCTTCCAGTTCATGCCATGAAACCATTTTGTAAAATAAGTAAGTAAAACCTCAAATTTCAAAAATATTATATAATTCTCGATAAAAAATAATCAAAAATATGACATACAAAGGCAAATGTATATAGACATTATGTACATATCATCAGACTAAAATATTTTTAACACAATTATACAACAAATATCATTTTGGTATTGCAGAAAGTCTAGATACCTCAAAAATTATGTTATTAATATACTTCATATTTACACATTAAATCAGCAAAACATACTGCATATTATATAATAATGATGCAGAAATTATTTTATTAATTCCACATTAAACAATAATATTAATTCCCGATTTTCAAAATTAACCATTTGGAGCGTAATACTTAAAAAATATACAAACGTAATATGAGACAAACCATTGTTCAATTATTTTTGGAAATCTATATTGAAATGTATATCATTGAACTACTATTATCTAGATATGTTAGTAGATGTTTAAACGTTCTATTAGCACAGATTTGTAGTTTACACGTTTTATATTTTACATCAGTTTATATAAAACTATCAAAAAATAATCTCCAATTAAAAGTCAAGGCCATCTTTCAAATTTGAAGATAGAAGATAATTACAGAAGAATTCAACAAAAATGCAGTCCAAAGCACTTGCTAAAAATATACAGTTCTTTAATTTTAATAAACGTACTTTTATGATATCGTTTAGTTCACTTAACACTACACAGTACCTCAATATTCGTTAGTTAACACTCAAAATACAGCAGATAGAAATAGGTTCACGGCAACATTGTAAAACCAATATTATACAAATTTTATATGAATGAGCTGGGTAATCAAGTCAAATTTTATATAAAATTACCCCAACAAAACTATACATTTTCAACATTTTCTCGTATGATAAGATGATTTTTTAAATTGATAAAACTTTAAATAAAATCAACTCTCATTTGACAGTTAGTGAAAGACGTATAAATTTGACATTTCCTTTTAGTAGAAATTACCTCATAAAAAGTGACACCACTTTTTTATATTTTTAAAAATCTACAACATACAAATTTACCGAGTTGGATCAACTTGCTTATCAAAAAAAGAAACAACTATGGAAAGAAACAGGTTGGCATTCGATTTGTAATCATTCTGCAGTTACTCGGGGCATTCCTTGACATAGTTTGGTGAGGTTGAGCTAAAATGATGGCAGTTCAAGCAGTCATCAAAAGTGTTCAAAGTATTCAATATCCCCTTATCACGAGCTACTTTAGTTAGAAACAATTAGGCAAATGATTGATATCTCCAAAAGAAAAGAGCTTGCTGCTCAACCATACTGTACCATTGACCGGAATCGATGATGATCTGAAGGGTCAATATCTGGAGAATACGGAAGGTGGAATAGGATCACATTTTAACGTTTCAAGATAACTTTTAAATTAAAAATTAACAGTGAGAAGCAATTGAATTTAAATAAAGATATTACTTACACATATTGAAACAATGTTATATTGGAAAGGTCGATGGTTGTAATATCATAAATTCCCTTTAAGTAAACCACAAATGTTCGATTTCGCAATAGAGCTTTTGAATATGACATATAGCTAGATGGAACAAATGTGTACATGAAATGGAATAAAATAGATCAGATATCCCAGAACCGAGAATGTAAATGTGGAAACAAATATGTCAAAAATATACTGATATTCCAAGGAGAACCCTACACTGATCACTCATCTTTGATTTAGGTCATTTAGTACAGCAATAGACCTAAGCATATAGCCAATATTTAAATCAATTTTAAAATATATGCGTTCATTTGGGACTGTCTGTTAGACAAAACAGATCAAGTAAATTGATACTTACAAATATCATATATTTTCGACTTTCTTACTGGCTTGAAAGGAAATTTAAAAAACTTGATAATCATAAACATTTAAAAATAGTTTCTCAACCAAATATTAGGACATTAAATTATTTTTTAGTACCTTTCACTAAATTATAATCATGGTTTGCTAGTTCTATTTTAGTGTTATTCGTCATTCTAATTTAGTGTAATTTGTAACATTACTCTTTAAAGGATGGAATTATAAGCCAATAAATTTTGGGTTTTTCATTGTAATAAGCAGCACTTGTTATCCACAATTTTTCCATGAGAATTGAACTAATTTGGGCACAGTTACTATATCCGTCGATTGTATTATGTTCACTTAATTTAGTTCCATTGGATATTCTAAGAGACTGATATACCAAAAAGTGAACTCAAAAGCACGGCGTTTTGTGTTGATTAAAACTCGCAAAAAAAGTTGCCACAAATGCGTTGTTATATAGCGGAAATTAATTTGAATGCGACGAAATAAATTTAGAAAAGGTATATCAGTTTTTTCCAAAAATCTTACTATTTTTTGATAATTGTACTATATTTTTAGTTATTATGTTTTAAAATGTATCAATTATATATTTATTCATACATGGCGTATTTCTAATTTTGATTTCAGACCACTAGTTTCCTAACATGATGTTGGTACAAATGAATTGACCATGAATTGCAAATATATATAAAAAAATTAATTTGGAGTTATATGAAAAAATAATCCATTTTCTTTTTAAAATATTACCATTTTTTATTCGTTGTAGAATATTTTAGCTTTTATTATTTGTATGCTTATTCTTACCTTGTGTATTTCTACTTCGAATTCTCTATTCTGACCACCGTTGGCTGATGTTACGTCTCGATCAAAAATAGTTTGAATCGGGCGATCGTTCTCCATTTTTCACAGTTTTAAAACAAACTAGAACCAATTTTTAGCACTTCGAACGTAATAAGTAATAATCGATAACCGTAAATCAAACACACGTCCAAGGTAAAAAAAATTGTACTGCGCTCGGTTAATGTTTTATCTGAAAAAGTCAGCCTTGTTTTAAAAACACAATAATGTGGAAATTTTAACCGGAAATTATTACGGCCACTTTATCGATTCTAGTCGATGATTCAAAATTCAGTTGGAGGTGACCGCGAGATACGAGCGAACAATTGTCAAGCTGATACACCAGCAAATCAATTTTTATATAGTTTGGACTGTGTGGAAACTTATCACGTAAAGTACTAGAACACGTTCATTTTTATTCGGAAGGTTTATAAGCGAGAATCTCCGGTACAAACAAACAACATCAGCAGTAATCACGACCTATTATGTATCATCTACTTAATACGTGGTGCGCTCAATACTAGGACACATTCAATTACCCAGTGTATAAAATATAATTCTTTTTGTTACGCGACACCGGTTCTGTGTTGTTGAAAGCGCCTACTAGCATTGAGGAAATTAATAAGTTCAGTACTACGTTTTCTAACAATTTATTCATATAACTTATTAAAACTTTTTTAGGGTGAATGGAGGTGTAGCGATCTTGAGACATGTCGAAATACCCAGAAATATAATCCCAGATGTTGAACACGGGCGGGGTGCCAGCAGCGCCAACTAGAACCCGATAACGAATAGCTGGCAACCCCGAGACGTTTGTCTGGGATGTTACCTGGGCAGTCGATGGTGGCACGTCTATACCAAACGACGGTCGAGTACTGAATGAATGGAAACACCCTTCAATAACATCCCAGATAAACGTCTCGGGGTTGCCAGCTATTCGTTATCGTGTTCTAGTTGTCGCTTCTGGCACCCCGCCCGTGTTCAACATCTGGAATTATATTTCTGGGTACTTTGTTGACCGTTATTCCACGATGTAAAATTCGACATGCCTCAAGGTCGCTACAATACTCCCCTATCAGAATTTTACATACAAATATTTTAAACAACAAAAAAAAATGATGCATGAAAAGAGTTTTAAACATTTGGATACGCTAAATCAAAACGGTTGTGGTTGGTACGGTTGCGATCTGGTACGGTTGTTGATATCTTTCGGTCCTACAGATACCGTTGCTTCATCGTCGCTTTGGCACTTGAATGTGGTCTATCGACGACGTTGAAAACAAACTATTTTTCTGACAGGGCTACCGTAATCAACGCTGAGGAAGATGCGCTTGTTCGACGACGTGGTAGCTCATTTTCTTCGATGACGAGACGTTGGCAATTCTGCTACCTCGGCGAAGACATGACGTGTCTACGGTGACTGCAATCGGTACCTAGCTTCTGGAGCTGCTCTGTGACTAATCCGTAATCACGTACTTTACGGTAATTGAGAAAAAAACAAATAACGACGGTATCCGACCGAAGCTGCCTTAAGCCTTTCAAATCAAAATATCTGCCAATATGAGGGAGACGGTGAGCAAAGGAAGACATTATGATTTAAACATAGGGCCGAAAGAAATATTTAGCCGAGACGCTAATGATTAAATAGTGATGTAAAATTGGAAATAACGAAATTAAATTTAAGGTTCATTGTTCCAACATTAAAATAAAATTTAATGAGGAACAAATGTTTGAATGAATGTAATGTTGAAGGAACAAAAGTAAAATCGAAAACGAATCGAATTAAAAATATTGAAAATGTTGAAACAATAAAATACACCTTATTGCACGTACCCTCCATTCATGAGTCCAAACCCAATTTTGTGAAAGATCACGTCGGGTCACCAATTTCGGATTTCGGTGAAGGGAGGTAAGACGAAATGAAACAGTGGTTTTTACTTTACGTGACCGTTATTTATTGAAGTATTATAAAAATGTGGAAATTGCAAAATAGATTAAACGGATGGCAGCGGTGTTATCTGGAGACGAGGCTTAGGCAGTCGATGGTGGAACGTCTAAACCAAACGATGGTCGGTTCCTGAATGATCGAAATACCCTTCAATAACATCGCAGATAAACGTCTCGGGGTTGCCAGCTATTCGTTATTGTGTTCTAGTTGCCGCTTCTGGCACCCCGCCCGTGTTCAACATCTGGGATTATATTTCTGGCTACTTTTTTGACCGTCATTCCACGATGTAAAATTCGACATGCCTCAAGGTCGCTACACTTTCAATTTTTTACAGGGGATAGACAAAATAATATGAACATTATGTAATATAGTACATCTTATTGTATGTTAGCAATACTGCTTTCGTGTAAATAATACGACGCACATGTATATTATGTAATGTTAAGCCCAGACTATCAGGCCGTCTGACGGGTTGATCTGTTTTTACCATCAGTGTAGTTTTGTATCGCTATTCAACAAGTCGCTCCTTCTTTCAGTTAAATAAAATAATATTTTCAAGTAAATTAATAATTTTTTATTTCTAAACCCTCTCACATACTATAACTGGCGCGGCCTATAAGACCCCGGATATATCATAACGCTGTTCTCTTTTGAAGTAATTCAATTACCCGAAATCGAATTAATTACCAAGAAAAGAAGACAAGTTGGCGTTGGACTGGCAATCGTTCCGCAGTTACCCGAAGCTTTTGTTTCGGCGCATGCATTACAGTTCAATGTGTAAGACCACCAAAAGCGGACTGAAGTTGCTCTGAATTGAATGTGAAGAAGCGGACTGAATTTGGTTCGCTTCAACCTTTTGATTTTTTGCGTGTTGTCTAGTAGTCTTGTATTACTCCCACGTTGCTGTGATTAACCTTAATTCATGTTTTAGTGCGAAGTCTTGGATTATTTCGTGCATCCATATTCCTCTCCTTATCCATCCAGCTCTTCGTTGATTACGTAGCGATAATCATTGGTAATTAATCTTCGAACTTTATTTTGAGTGTGCTGAATTACTAGTTGCTTTTATATCGTAGTGCAACTCCATATTTGCATCCCATAAGTCGAAAATGGCTTTATAAATAATTGATAAACCAATCTCTTTGATTTTATGTCAAGTTAAGAGTAACTTCTGACTAACCACTATAGTTGTTTTTTTTTATTTTGCTACCATCAAAATGAGTGCTGAGGCTTGAATTTGAGTCTAATCTGCACTGGTTTTTGTTTAATATGATGTTTCTAGTTTAACCTACCATCGAGATACATCCGAGGTATTTAGTTGATTCTGCTTGAGGAATTGGGCACCCGTAAAGTGATATAATTAAGTTTTTGTCATTTGAGCTATGAAAATTGGAGCTATTAAGCTGTATTTTCCAGTGTCTAGTCCATTTGTAGATCTTGTTGATCGTTACTTGTAGTTTTTCTACAGCCTTAGATAGAGATAGATATTTTGACATGATAACTGTGTCGTCGGCAAATGTTCCAAATACTTTTTCTTTTGTTATTGGGATATGAGCAGTATAGAATAGATATAGGAGTGGTCCCAAGACACTACCTTGTGAAACTCCAGCCGAAATAGGTTTAAGTGTTGAGAATGCCCCTTCATGTGAGACTCTAAATTTTCTTTCAAAAATGTATGATTCCAGCAGTAGATAGTAATTCCACGGTAGCAATTTGCTCACATTGTATATTAATCCCAAATGCCATACCCGGTCAAAAGCTTGTAAGACGTCCAGAAATACTGCAGGGCAGTATTTCTGTTCTTCGAATGCCTTTTCAACAACCATTGTGCGCTTGATCGATTGTCGAGTGGTGATTTCGAAATTTAAACCAAAAATCTGGTAGTTTTATAAATTGTTTAATACGTTTTAACAGTAATTTCTCAAATAATTTTGATGTCGCAGGTAGCAGTGAAATATGCCTGTAAGATCCAACTTGTTCTGTAGATATGTCAGGTCTTTTAAGCACAATTATTCGAGTAACCTTAAGACATTCGGGAACATGGTTCAGTCTCACATAGGCATTGAATATATATGTCAACATAATTATTGCTTTTCGTGGCAGCTCTTTTAATAACTTGAGTGAAATATAATCAATTCCAGGAGCTTTTTTAAGAATGAGGCTGTTGTGAATTTCTGTGGCAACTTCCATCGGAGAAATCAAATTTACAGCTATATCGGGCTGATAAATGGATTTATATCTATTGGAAATTCTATATCATTCGGTTGGAATATATTAGCTAAATGTTCTGCGAATGATTCAGATTTTTTATCGTTGCTTCGAACCCATTCATTTTGTTCGATTTTAATAGGCGGTACTTTAATAGTTATAACAAATGTCCGATTTTTTGTATAGATAACTCCAAAAGAAACCTATGATCGTCCTTCTTTCTAGATTTAAGCATGTGGGAAATTCTGTTATGATTTGATCTGCAATATCGTGGATCATCTCTTCACTGGACGAATTACTGCGAATGAATATCTCGACTTCCTCAAAGATAAATGTTCAATATTAGTTTGACGAGTATCAGTATATCACACAGCACAATCGCCAGATCTCAACATAATTGAACTATTATGTCGAATTTTAGAACCATGGGCGAGGAATATATTTCCTGTATATATTATTGCTGAATATAATATATGTAAGAAAGTTACATATTATGTAAATCAGCGCTTAAATTAAACAGAAATGGAAGAAAAAATATGACAAAATATTCCAACATGAGCAAAAGAAGGTAAGTGAAAATGTATACGAGAAAACTTAAATGTAAAACCCCTCAGTATTCACCAAACATTATTCGTCATTTCTTACAAAGAAACTAAAATTTAGGTTAACTCTTCTTTGAAAGAATTTCTACACGAAGATTTTTTAAAGAACCTAAATGAAATAAAACTTAAATGTATAAATAAAATAATAAAATAAAGTCTTATTATTCATCTGTAGTCAAGAAGCAGAACTAGTTCAATATTAAGGAATAATTGAATCAATAACTTTTAGGTTTAGCTTTAGCTAGAATCTCGCCAAAGCATGAATTTGAAATTGTCTATTGGCAACAGTGTAAAATCCGACAAAAACAATTCCAGTAACGCCAGTAAACAAAAGCAAGTTCATCGTGCAGTTCTTCATTGGTTGCGTAGCGATAAGCAACGGTAATTAATCGAAGAACTTTCTTTTGACAACGTTAGATTACTAGTCGGTTTAATGTTATATTATAGCCAAGTCAAAATAGGCCTGATAATTGACAGGTAAGTCACGTTGATCTTAGGTCAAATTCAGAGTATTTTTCGTCTAATCAGTACAGTTATTTGATTTTGAGTCTGATCTGCTCTGATATTTGCCTAACGTGATGCTTTATAAAATGCCTCATTTCAACCTATTTAACTATATTTTCAGTCCCTAATTTGTCGATCTTATTTACTGCCATCTGTACTTTTTTATAGCCATAAGTAGAAATATGTCTTTAGCCATAATGAAAAGATAAAATAATCGGAATATATAGTATAGAGCAGATTAATCCCAAGACACTATACGGCGGAACTCCAGCTGACATAAGTTTAAATGTTGAGAAAATGTGTTTCGCCTTCATATGAAACTCGAGATCTTATTTCGAAAAGATGCTACACTAGTAATTTACAACAGTTTCGCGCAACAGTTCTTGTGGGTTAGTCTCAAATGCCATACCCGACAAATTAAATATTTCTTTGCTTCAAACTCCTTTTAAATAACCGCTGTTAGCCTATAAACTTGTTTAATACATAATAAAAACATAATTTAAGGAATATATTTAAACCCGGTACTTCAACTCCGAACAGATTTAAGCTCCATAAATTTACCAAGAAGACTATATAATCAATTTTGCAAGAAGCAAAAGAAATTTGGTTTGATATATACTATCTTAAAGCTGTTAAAATAATAAACTCAGATTATTGTTGCAAACTTTTTGAATGGATTTGATGGAAATGGATTTTTGCAACGGTGCATTTTCTTGGTGAAGCAGCACTTTCTTTTTCTTTATATGCGGCCGTTTTCGGCGATTTTGTCCTTCAAACGCTCCAATAACGCTATGTAATAGTCGCTGTTGCTGGTCATTCCTTTTTCAAGGTAGTCAATGAAAATTATTCTATGCGCATCTCAAAATACAGTTGCCATAACCTTGCCAGCCGACTGTTGCGTTTTCCTACGCTTTGGAGCAGGTTCATCGTGTGCAGTCCACTCGGATGACTGTCAATTGGACTTCGGAGTGAAATGATGGAGCCATGTTTCATCCATTGTCACATATCGACGCAAAACTTGGGTACAAACTAAACAAAATAATCATAATTCACAAACTAATTATCCGACAGCTGTCAAATTTATACATGCTTCTTTTGAGTGTTAGCGCTAACTAAAAAACATATCGATTTATTTCTAGTAGCTCCATCTATGTATCAGGTCGGGGACCTTTCAATTGACCTGTTAGAGCTAGCTAAGAAAAATTATCCTGATTATCAGTGAATTAAAGTACTAATTGTTTCAGTATCTATTCTGTTCGCCAGATTTAGCTTCTGTATTCACATCTCAAAAATGAATTTGTGAATTACCATTTTCACCAAACGCGGTGGTAATAGCAACCATGGAAACAACAGTCTTCCAATATCTTACGAATTATATAAGACCTATAAATAAATAAATCAATACAAAATCAAAGAAATTATATTATCTTCTTATGAATATCAGTCTTATGGTTCAATGTACTTTTTAAAATTAAAATTAAAGCTTTTTTATCTGTTGCTTAAAAATTATTAGACCATGTTGGTTTGGTAACATAACCAATATTACTCAACTAACATTACAGTTAATAGTTTCATCGGTTCTCATAGGTCTTAAAATAATGAACATTATACTAACCAAATTAATGGGTTTAAAAAATTAGTTTAAGATAACAGCATACTTGTTATAAATTTGGTCTGTTTTTATTATGGTATTGAGTATTTACTCTAGAGGAATGAACGTTTCAATTTTGATCTTTTGCGGCTATATATGAACCAACGTAATGATAACTATCATTTACGATATATATGTATAATCATATCGCTCGAAATAAGTAGTAATCAAAAGGTATAATTTCTTTCCAATACGGCTGACGCCCAATTTCAGAATATTCATGTAAATCTTCACAGATTTTGCAGCACATGGCCATAGGCTTTATTAAATTACGTTTATTTTCTTCAAAACTAGAAAATTATTTTAAAAAATTAAAAAATTCAAGTACTTGTTTTGTACTTCTTTATATGTACATGTGGTGTATATTATTAAGAATATCCAGACTTTGTGGCATCAGTCGTCATGGGTCATAGAATAGAATCATCATCACTAATCCATAGCCGGCACTCGGTGCTCAACGTCGTCAACTCAAGTATCAACGCCTCAACCAATATGCTACTGTTAGTGCCACAGCACTTGGAACGTATAACTACTCCTTCATCTAAAAGGCTCCTCCGATTTGGCCACATTCATTCATCGTTCCAAACAGTTGTAATCTACGCTCCTAAATGTGTTCCTCAACTGTGGAATCATTATCGCGTCTTAAAAGAATGACTTAATTTCTGATACAATCTTAGACAGAAACACAGAAAATTTGCTTTAGGTATCGCATTTGAAAGACCTTAAG
The DNA here is from genome assembly GCF_030347505.1 of Rhynchophorus ferrugineus. Taxonomy (NCBI): domain Eukaryota; kingdom Metazoa; phylum Arthropoda; class Insecta; order Coleoptera; family Curculionidae; genus Rhynchophorus; species Rhynchophorus ferrugineus. The sequence continues at coordinate 26,508,585 of NW_027472583.1, read as the reverse complement.
CTTACAGATGTCCAACTATAACAATGTCGAAGTCTGCAGAGACAGATTCGCAAGATAAGCATTCGAAGAATACTTTCTTGAACACCTGCACTTGCTTTAAGTGGTTCTCGTTAGGATTTACAATAGCAAGCAAACTGACTTTTGTCAATACTTTGATCTTCTCTTCATTAATTCTGAAGCCATATGGCTCTGCAGTGCGAATTATATCATAAAGACTGCTAGAACCTTAAAATATGTACCAGTGAATATAGCGCTCTTATCAGGGCGCGTCAGATCGGTCAAGGAACTGAACAGAATAGAATAAAATAGATAATGAGATTCAGAAGAACTTTTATCATTAAATTATTTGAATATAACACAATACTTCCAGAGATGAGAATATATTTAAAAAATTATATCGATATATCGTTTTGGATATTTTTTGAAAAATATCAATATATCGATATACAGTGAAAAAAAGTAGTGATAATTTGATAGACCTTTAAAATTAAGTATCAAAATTCACCAAATTAAGTACCAATTTCGGCCAATTTTTTTTTGAAAATATCAATATATCGATATATCGATATTTTTCTGCATCCCTAATCTATAGTAAATATATAATAACTATAGACAATTCATAATAAATCCGTCAATACTAATTCTCAGTTTTAGTATACTATAAAAAATAAGCTTACTTCAAAAAAATATATTTATTATTTTTATATAACGATTAAAACAATAAGCTAAAAAGAAAATAAATTAAATACAGTGTAGTTTGGAATTAACTGAAGACATAAACAAAGAGCCACTCAGTAGTACGACTCGGCACTTTCCTCAGCTTCCTCGGTTTCGACTGACCCGCCATTATCTAAAACAAAACAAAACATAATTACATTACTTTATTATAGTTTTTACGACTACTACATTTATTTTTCCATTAATTTCACGTCATTTACGATTTTATTACGATTAATTTACGATTTATTGAGTATTGAAATGAATAGGTATGACTAAAAAATATCTTTGTATTATATTCATGGCCAACTATTGAAATGGGGCTTGTTGTCGAAATCGATATGTTAATATCGTAGACAAATTCAAATTTCTGGCGTTTACTAGGCTGAGAACGTCTGTTCGGGATATATACCGTATAAACTAGGCGGTAGTCCTGCCCCAGATTTATACGTCAACTAGGTATAATAATGTAAATTAAGTTAGTATTCTCCATGTTTCCATGTCAATGAATAATAGACCGCTACTCTAGAGTCCACAGGTTTTTCCAACGAATTATTTATTACTTAGATATTTTCATCATGTTTTTAATCACGTTTCAGTTAGAGACAGAATGTTTTATTTTTTCACAAGAATAATCTGGTATAATAATGAAAAAGATATTCAATTAAATCAATGCAATTTTCGAAGCACAAGAACAAAATTTGCGTTATCAACCACTTCTTCTCCTATCAAAAATCGTTAACCGCGCAATTTATTTTTAATATGCTGGAATAAACATTTTATTGAGTACCAAATCAGTATTTGGTCATGTTATGAGCGTTTGAATTGTCAAAATAGAGAATAAGTCGCCTCCATATTTTACGAATTACTCTGAAGACTTGATTCAGAATGTTGTTCTACCGCAGGTTTTGATGAGGTTTCTGAACTTAGAAGAGTTTTACAATACATTTATGTTTTGTTTCAGACTCTTAGTCATATTCATGGTTCATTACTTATGTGTCACTGTTAACGTTATACGTAGCTTTTGATGCACCTTGAACAAAATTTTCTCATTTCCCTGCACTAATCGATACAAGCCATTTTTTGATCATTTGTCAGATAATACGATATCCAACAGGAACTTATAGTTTTAATGACCAATTGATCATGCACCTTATCGATGCTTGTCATGGTGGTCGCCCAAGGATGCTACAAGGATGATATCACAAGATTGGGATATATAAAACTTTGTACTTAAAACCTACAAAATCAAGTGGCCAATGAAAACGTTATATTGCGTCTGAAACATTTAATGCTGCCAATACGAAAATATAAATAGTATTGCCTCATATTATATTATTAGTATGCTTTACCATAATCTATTATTGAAAAATATATACTGTAACTGTAAATTATAGTATTTTAAAGGATTTAAAATAGGCGATGTAACTTAAACTCTATCAATTTTATTACTACTGTGATCATAAAATAGTAATATGTAAAAATGGTGGCGTTGTTCATTAGAAATTCCTTCAACCGGGTTAAATTATCAACAACCAATATTATTTTACTCTTTACATCGTTTGCGTAAATCTACTTGTCTCAAAGGCCAGAATTATGAAAGAAAGATTTTTTTTGGATTGATTTATCTTCGCCGAATTTCAACACAAAAACCCGCTCGAACAAATTGTTTTGACTGTACTTCACTAAAAATAATTTCGGAAATTGAATTCAAGGAAATCAAAAAAAATCACCCGTAAATTGAAAATCGATGACAATTGCTTAAAAATCCGCGAAACCCGACCAGCAAAGCGAGAATAAGGCGCCCAGTCCCCACACGCTGTATTCGCCAGAATTGGCCTCCTTAAACAACATTACAATTTTTAAGAAGATTTTGAATAAGCTCAAAAAACGAGTTGCTGGACCCATGGACAATACTTTGAAAAATAAGAATGTACATCATATAACAACAAATCCATTAATTAATTAATTAATTACAACAAAATTAATTCACAATCCTTACAACTTATTTGGATGGACTTAATAATATTAATATTGTCTGACTTTATTAAGTTTTAAATAAAACACAAGTAACAGAATAGACTGAATAGTTATTTTACGTTTTAGCCTCAAACAGTAGCAGGTTCGTGTTCTTAACACATTACAGTCGTTTTTAAAACACTATGTTATTGATCTTAACAGCGAAAAGGACATTTGCATTGTAAAACAGGCCCTACGAACAAAAATGTTAATACCACTTTATTCACAAATTTTAACGCCATAAATGCTATAGACAGGTTGTTAGATAGATTGATGGAATGAGTGTTGTGACATTAACATACTGTACAAGAGCTCTGAGTTAATTTCATGGATGGTCAATAGATGACGCTACTCACGCAATGTTATGTGATATCAGACATTCAGGTCATTATATTAATATCATTATTCACATTATATTTGAAAAAAAAAGACGACTGAATGTTATCGAATGATGCGTGAAGCTTATGGCAACAAGCAAGCTCTATCGATTTCAACATGTAAATACTGATTTCGAGGTTTTTAAAACGGGAATGTTGACATCGAAGACAAAGAGCGTTCTGGACAGCCATAAAAAATGAAGACGATAATTTGAATGCATTAATGATGATCTGTTCAATACGCAAGAACAATATTCAGAATAATTGAGTGTAACGCAGGAAACTATTTCCAATCGCTTGAGGAACATGGAGATAATCCAAAACCTCAGATAATTAAAGCCAAGAGATATTGAAAGACACTTGGCCATGTGTGATTTATTTTTTGAAGTCGGTTCAATTTTTTTGCTAAAAATATTTTATTTTTCTCTTTTTACTGTTAGATATTTAGTCAATAAATTACAATGATTGAAAATATCCGATCCGTTTCAGGCCCTGGAGCTGGAGAACTGGGTTTGGAGAACCAAACGAGAACAAAAAAAGTTGCCGCCCTGTTGGGAATCGAACCCACGTGTGAACTTAACGTTCTAACCATTGCATCACCGAAACAGTTGCCTGCGACGTTTCTACGACTTCTTATATGATATGCCTTGTGCTTAAGCAAACAATGGCTTTTACACTGAACTACTTCCGATTTTTCGTCACATCAGTTTAGCAATAACATTATACACAAATATCTGATTGTTTTAGATAAAAAATATGTGAAAACATTGTGCATGCCTTTGAAATTTGAGGTTTTTCCTCGATTTCCCCCAGCAGATCCTGATTTGGTTCCTATGGAACTACCTCGGAAGTGCACTCTTTCAATTAAAAAAGAAATTTTGAAAATCGGTCCATAATTGACGGAGAAATCGGCGAACATACACTTTAAAAAATATACAACCGAACATAGAACCTCCTCCTTTTTTGAAGTCGGTTAAAAATGATGCCAGTTGAAAATATAGAAAAACCCCAAAAAATATTAATTACTAGATGATTCATGATTGTTTTCCCTTAGGAATTCGATGCCCGGTTAGTGCGCCTTGGCCTGATGCACTCGGCACGTTGAAATATTTATGTATAACATTTGCACACGACTACAAAATAATATTTAATATTTTTAGGTATTATATTAGTCTCGGTCATGTTACGTGTTAAAGACCAGTTTAGTTTTATTTTGTGAAGAGTAGGTATTAAATAAAGTTACCAAAACACAGATTTTACGAAAAAATAAACAAGTGAACATACAATAATGAACGCTACAAACCAAAAATTAATATTAATTATAGTTACTATTATTAGTAATAAAGTTATTCTACGTGCAATATTTAGACCATCAAACATTATTACTAGAATATTGTGCATAATCACAGTGTATTATATTGTGCTAAAACAGTCTTTTATAACTCAGATGATCCAAGGATGAAAATAATAGTTCTTGTTAAACTACGCGTGACTGCGGCCATCTAATATTATCACCGCAAATCCCAATGACCAGAACGAGTATACAGCGAGCATATTTTGCTCCTAAATTATGGAATGGTTTTATAGTTATTTTTTGTGGAAAGCAGCAGCAGTTACTTTCTTCCAAACTGACACGTCTAACATTTCTTCAAGGTAATGATTAATTGAAGTTCACTCAAAATAAAAAATGCTTAATGTTTCTAGCATCCATCCTAATACGTTTTTTCACCTTAAAAAATATTTAATGAGAATAATAGGTATAGTATATATTGATCAGAATATTTTCCATCATTTTCTACTTTTCCAACTTTCCCTCATCTTTGTTTGTTTTTAACCCTTCATCAATGTTTCAGTGATGTTTAGTTATGCTGCATCGATCTGCATGATAAGTACGCTGGAAGCGGCAGAACTTCCCTTCCTACAACGGTGCATATACCGTTGTCATACGAGATGATGACTTTGCGTCTGTTATTTTCTATTACTGGTCTCTTTAAAACTCATTAAGAGTCCAAGTAATCTAAATTTCCAGTCGTTCAATAAGTTTTATAAATAATTATCTTATAATATCACCATAAGATTATAAAAGTACTTTATGAACCTCGGTAACAGCTTTCTTCAAGTTAAAAAAACAAAAACAATAAATGTCGAAAAACTAATTTTGAGCATTCCATGATTAGTATCTGCATAAACCAAATAACTCACTAATAATAAATAGAAAATTGGTAGTTTATACACAGAAATGTCAAAACCCTAGAATACAAGAATTAGGTTGGGTTGTTTACACTGATACTTCGCATGTTCCCCAATAGATATCGCTGATTAAAATACATGCAGCACCTAATAAATTATTATTTAAACTAATTGTTATTTTTTACATTAGTGTATTCTGTATTAAATTTATAAATAATATGTATGAGTTATAATGTTTAAATATGCACTTACATAATCAAACTTAGATTTTTACAGCAACAAATTAGATTTGTTTTTTTCGTAATTTAATTTTGTGTATATGTCATTATTATTATTTTTGTATTGTTTGGGCTCGGCACAGACTTCAAAGTGATCAGTTGGTAGTAATTAAAATAATATTCCTAATAGATAAATAGGTTTAGGTATTGTAGCGACCTTGAGGCATGTCGAATTTTACATAGTGGAATAACGGTCTACAATATACCCAGAAATATAATCCCAGATGTTGAACACGGGCGGGGTGCCAGCAGCGCCAACTAGAACCCGATAACGAATAGCTGGCAACCCCGAGACGTTTATCTGGGATGTTATTGAAGGGTATTTCCATTCATTCATTACTCGACTATCGTTTGGTTTAGACGTGCCACCATCGACTGCCCAAGCCTCGTCAACAAGTATCACCCTTGCCAGCCTTTTTTTTATCATTTATATTTTTACATTTTTATATTACTTCAATAAATAACGGTCACATAATGTAAACACCTGTTTCATTTCGATTTACCTCACTTCACCCAGCCATATCAATTTACCCTAAAGTATAAAATAAATAGGTATTAAGCTAAAGTGTGTGTATACAGTAGAATATAAAATACGTGTGGTAGATGGGTTAAATAAGGTTTTTGTTTATTTTTATTTAGTTATTACAAGGTTTATTATGTACATATTTTATTTAAAACGTTTTTTTCTTGTGTGTTAAAGTTTTGTTTAAGTTTGATTATTTTTTACTTTGTGGGAGTTCCTTATTTATTTTTTGAAGTCGGTTCAATTTTTTGTTAGAAATATTTCATTTTTCTCTTTTTAGTTTTAGATATTGACTCAATAAATTGCGCAGTTATTTTATTAAATATTACAATGGGTAGGCCAAGTAAAGAAACACTTCTATGACTTCTCATATGATTCAGTTAGTGCTTAAAAAGCTAACTTAATAACTTTTTCACCTAACGACTTCCGATTTTCGACTTCTCATATGATACAGTCACATCAGTTCAGCAATAACATTATACAAAAATATCTGATTATTTTAGATAAATAAAAATGTGAAAATTTTGTAGGTGCCTTTAAAATTTGAGGGTTTCCCTCGATTTACTCGGATTCCACAATCAGATCCTGATTTGGTTCCAGTGGACCTCACATGTGCACTCTTTCCAATAAAAAAAGAATTTTGAAAATCGGCCCACAATTCACAGAGAAATCGGCGAACATACATTAAAAAAACCATATACAGCCAAACATAGAACCTCCTCATTTCTTGAAGTCGGTTAAAAAATGTTAAAGTCATTCTAACACAAAAATCTAAATTATTTAATTGAGTTTCCGAATGATTTGATTGATTCAATCACATCGCAACATTTAATCAGTTATTTCAACATATACCAAATGCATAACTAAAGCACAGGTTACAACTGTTTCATTATTGAATGTTATCATTTTTACGATACGTATCCTTAGGCAACATTTTCCAGAACTGTTATCTTTAAATCCATTGTAATATTTTAAGAGATTATCAAAAAATTATAACAAAAAGACTAAATTCTATTCAAAATTAAATATGAACACAACACGTCTACGTCACGGTCGTTCATTTGTTATTTATATAGCGGAAAATCAACACAACTAATACAAAAATAAAGAAATATCTAAGGATATTTACTTGCTATCGAAAAGCGTTGACGCAAATTTGCTCAGTTATGTTCAGTCAAGCAATGATTGTTGTTTAAACAAAACGATTATTTCAAAAAACCATCGATTTATAAGAGAAACTCGCAGAATACGCACAGTCAACATAACATTGATAATATTTTGACCTTACTCCTTAACCTATTTTATTATAACATGAACATCTAGCATTCTATAAATAAAAAATTATTATTGGAAGATCACAAATCCAGATTTACAATCAATGATGAATACTTCTGTGGGTATATTCGGACAATCATTTAAATGTATTTAAAAATCAAACTACTAACACCATTGGGGGTTGTACTTTTAGGGCTTAATTCAAAAAAATGTAGTGATTTAAGTTATCGAGTACTATTCAAAAGCTTAACGAAAAATACACTTGATAAAAAACATATATTTCTTTAAATTTTTGAATGTTTTTTATCTACTTTACACATGATATACATAACAAGTATCACTAATGATACTTGATATTGAAACAGATTACAACAGATATATTATACAATATAAAGGCTTCATGCTCATAACGCTAATGATGCAAAACTCTGTGGAACTTTAAATAGATCCTACAATTAAAATAAAAGAAAATTTGTTAGTTAAAAACAGTTATGGTGATTTTTCGCGAAAAGAAATATAGGCAAATATGTATTTTTTTCTGAACAAAGTCCGAAGTTATATCGTAGATGCACCCAAATACTGTTGGAATGACTACTTACACTGAGATATTCAGTAAATCGTCAAGATCAACACAATCCCAAAGAGACATATGTAGACTCCACACTCATAATATTACCAATTTAATGTTACTCTTGGATAACATTCGAATAAGACATAAAACCATAAAACCAACGTTAAAAATAAAACCATTTCACTTTATAGTGCAATGGAGAAAATTTATTAGTATAACAGAAAAATAAAATTAATACATTATTTCTATAGAGAACTAAAAAGGTTCAATAGGTTCTTCTAACATAAATTTAACTTTAAGTTATTCTAAAAGCAAATTGTAGATTAGTCGGCAACAATTAATGACAAGGTTTTTCTTAAATTGATGATATTAACGAAGTACCCTTTCTCTTACCGGCATAAATTCTCGTCCAATTATATTATGTTCCTATCAATGGCAAATACCTGACTTTTTATAAATCTAAGTTCTTATAAAAATGCCCATGGGTCAAAAGTCAAAGAATGTTTCTGTTTTCTAACGTGGAATAAGAATAATGCCAAAAATCATCTAAATAGAGACCCTTCACTACACTTACTAAAATATCCTTCAAAATAATTCACAGTTCTTATATATAAATTGTACATTTTACAAATACACTTATAATAATATTAATGAAATTTAATAATAAAATTAAAAAACGGGCCTACCTTCGACAGATCCATCTTCTGCTTTAGCACCCTCTGAAGATTCTTCGCCATAGTTTCCAAATTCTAGGCCACTATCATCGAAGAAATCATATTCGCTTTCGGCTTTCTTCTTACCTTGTTTCTTGTCATCGCTAAATGATATTAATGATTTAATGTGTTGTTATTTTAATTTATGCATTTTATTAAAAATCAGTTTAGATTACGTCTATATTTTAAAAAATAAATATTTAAAAATAAAAAAGTTAATGGCCCATGGGGGGATCGAACCCGCGACCTTCGCGTTATTAGCACGACGCTCTAACCAACTGAGCTAATGGGCCGTTGGATGGTTTTTAGCAACCTCTTATATAAACTGAATTATTAATTATAATACGTAAACACCTAGAATATCAGAAGATTAAAGTGAACCAAACCATACGAACTTATATAAAGTGTATACCTGTAGTGTAAACTATAGCTTAAGTTATTATAATTTTATAATTGAGGAATACCTATTGATGTATTTATCTCGCTCTCGGCTTGCTTGTGAATTAATCCAATTACAAATGAGATGTAGTAATAAATTAATTTATAATTAAGATTGTACTAAGCATATCTAATAAAGATGTTACCAAAAAAATTATAATACGTACGATTCAAATTCCTTAAGGACACTGTATAATTTCTGGCTTTCTTCTCCTTTACCTCCTTTACCTCCTTTTCCGCCGCCGGCTAAATGAAATCCAATAATTAAAAAAACATTCAACACATCCATTATCTCTTACCTTGTGCGTGAGATTCCTGGATAGCTTTTTCCACTTCATCTTCAATGTAGGCCTTATTCTCTTGTCCGTATTCGGCATGTTTTTCGTATCCGTACTTATCTCCGTCTTTCTTATGGAAACTATCATAATGTTTGTAACCGTCCTGGCCTTTGTCGTTCATTTTTTTCGAATAACCATGAACATCTCCGTCGTCTTTTTCTGCATCCCCATATACATATAGAAAAGCATCTTTAACTCCTGCAAAATAAAAATATTTAATATTTATACAATAACATAACTCAAATTGAAATATTTATTTATTCAAATATGTAATCTTATATATGTATTGATATAGAAATAATAAAGTTATTCTACTGAACCTATTGGAATTTTAATTTAAACAGTGAAAAGTATACATTAATAGTACAATGTTATACTTTTATAAATATGAGCAATGAAACAATAAAATAAATAGCTAATAAATTTTAACATCGCAGACTATTTATAATTTATTATTTATTCAGGATAATATAATACTAATAATAATACAACATAATACTCAAAGAGTCAGCCAAAAACATAAGTTGCAAAAGCCTTTTAAAATTTGAGATATAGATGGTGGAAGTAATAAAAACTTAATATGATTGATGCGTAGATCAATCGGATACATCAATTTACCTAATTATTGTGTATTAATTACTAAAACACAAGGATATATTTATAAAGAACAAAGAAATATTATAATATTATAATATAGAACAAGGAAATTCACGTGATCCCTTGTACTGCTTTTATTGATATGTTTCGTATTTAGCTAAAATGTGTCGTATGATGTTAAATTTATATATATTCTTTCAATATGGCACGCCGGAAATTGGAGCATGTATAAAGAGTAAAGAGATTATGGTGAATGGTGTATTTTAATGTATATTATGAAAGGGTCATATGCAGAACGATATATGAAATGAACAACTTAACCGTACGGTCATATCTCGCAGAGACCATGATCGTCCAATGTAACCGCACTAGACTTATTCTTGCGGGATTTTCTGATGTCGAAAGCCAAGAAGAAACCTAAGCCATCGCTCAAACACAGCCTAGATCCTGCTGTGGTCATTGGAAGTTAGACCACTGAGATCCTTGAGCCACAGCGGCATGTTATATTCCATACATGATGCCATTTATAAGCATTTCAAATAAAAAGTTACTTCACACAAAAGTTCTTTCATTCTATATTAACATGTACCCGCTATAATTGAAAAAACCCATACATAATTGTATTGATATACAGATTTCTCCATATATAACCAATCGTATATATTATTATCTAAACTAAATATAATTACCCGCTCATAATTATATTAATTAATTGCTAGTTACCGAAGTTGTGTTTTAAATGAATAACAAAAAGTCCGAAACAAAAATAGTTATAAGGTTAAAACAAAAAATGAGAACGTGGAAAAAGATATATTAAATGTGCAAAAGAAAAATATAAACATAACTAACTAAGAAAACCCAAATTATGCCTCTATACCTGTAATAGGGACAAATAAACACACTACCACTTGTGAATGAGGAATTCTTTATTGAGTATGGATTAAACAACTTGAAGGAGATTCTAAGGAAAAAGGCTCATTTAAAAAATGAAAATACAAAATTTGATTTAAATACGATAAATGTGTGTCTGATATCAGAAACGCATTTTATCAAGAAATCATTTATTAGAGACTAAGTTGGTTTTGTAGCGATCCAATCATCGATCCATTTGTGCGTTTTTTTACTATTTCAAAACTGCCTGTCAATCAAGCCATGCTACATCGATTTAAATAAGTGGCTATCCTGCGGGTGCGTCAGAACTTCCTTTTCTAGCTGCAACAGTGTATTCTTTACAAGTCTTGCCATATGTGGGTGAGCGTTGTAATGCGAGAGGATGGTTTTGCGTCTGTTGTTGATCTGTAGTAACAGTTTCACTCGGTCTTAGGAGCTCGTAATAGATTGCACCTTGATGATTTCGCCGTATGCACAGCAAGCATTTATGGTAATGAATATTTGATTTGGTGACAATGTTAATGGCTCTCTTAGACTAATCCAGAATTTTATATCTTAGAATTTTATCAAGAAATCCTTTATTATATATATGAAAAGGAAAGAATGAAAATTCCATTTGTCACTCTAAATTAAGTTAAAAAAAATATTAGTGCAAAAAGTCTCGTGGTTTAGACCTTATTACCGGGAAAATATTAAAGAAACTTCCAAGCACTAAATTAAGATCATCAACCTAATAAATGCTACATTCAGACTGCAATATGTACAACAACTGTGGAAGGTAGCTGAAGTAATTATAATCGCTAAACCAGCAAAACCACTTCATGAAACCTAAGTCCAGATTATTTCAAAAATTTCCATTGAAAAGGATTAAATCACCAATTTGATTTCAGGAAACAACATTGCACTCTTGGCCAGGTTCACAGAATCACCGATGTCATAAAAAAATCACTAGAAGCAAATAAAATATGTTCTGCAATATTTTTAGATATTACTCAAGTTTTCGATAAAGTTTGACATGAGGGTTTAAAGCATAAGATTAAAATGTTTCTCCTTGACCAACAGTCAAAAGTTTTACCGTCATATATACCCGATATTTCGGAGTCAAACAAGAAGATACCTACTCTAACTTGACGAAAATATAGACAGGTGTGCTACAGGGAAGTGTATTGGGACCAGTCCTTTATATGTTGTACACTTGAAACTTGCCTACATTCAATGAAAATATTGTCGCTATTGTACATTTGCAGATGATTGGCATTGAAGATAACAACACTAAAATACTCAAAAAGTTACAAACTATTGCCCAAATACTGCAAATACCCAATAAATCACTGCATATTGATTGATTGCCAACAAAAAGCCAATATATATAAATCAACAAGGAGTTCAGTATGGAAATACAGGTAAATATCTTGGAATGATATTTGATGTTAAACTCAGGTGACGCCACATGTTAAGAAAAAATGTGAAGAACTCAAGGTGATGTACAAGAAAATGTACTGATTATTCGGTAAATAGACATCCCTATCACTATATAATAAGCTTTTACTTGACCAACAAGTCTTGAAGTCAGTATGAACTTATAGTGTTCAACTCTGTTGTACCAGCCAAAACAATAGAAATATTATTTGAAGATTCCAAAACAAGGTACTGCGAGATATTGTTGATGCGTCATAGTACATTCATAATGTACTATGATTATGTAAAAATTGTCGTGATGTTAATCAAGACCCAAAGACATAAAGACAGGCTCCATTAACACGTCAATATTGAGGTTCCCCAGTTCCTAGATAATAATGGCTTAGTCAGAGGATTAATGAAAGTAAAACAATTTAAGTTATAAGTAAAACTCAGTGCACATTAAAAACAGTGACGTAGAATAAATACTTTGTAATTTTAAAATCGTAGAAAAAATTAGCCGGCTTGGATAGTACTGTTGCGATAGCCCGATAGTGAGTTCGAATGGGTCATAAATTTATATTTGTGATTATTTAAAATTTGTGATTGTCCTAGGTAAGAGTGTGAAATCCGACAAGGAAAATGAACCCAGTCACGCCAGTAACCAGGCTGGGTAAGATCGGATGTCTTCTGGGATGATTTCTGAAGTTGGTCACTCGCCAGTCGGTAGGCTTAATGCTGAGGACCGTGGTTCGGAGCTCACGTTAAACTGTAGGTCCAGTCCAGATAAACCCCTAGTTGGTAAAAGAAGACTTTAAAATATAATTTAAAAAATCCGTAGAAAATTAGTAAAAAAACAAATAGATTATTAGCGTTAATTTATTAACTTGCCATAATAAATAATAATTTAAAAAATATTCGTATTAGCAACAAATCCAAATCAAGAGAGAATTTATCAAATAAACAAAAAGATAATTATAATTATTTTTGATTTTTTCATTTCAGACAGTCTACAAACAACTGTGATGCGACGACGTATCGTTCAGTGCATAATTGATAAGCGGAGGGTGAACGATGGCACGTATCAGATAAAGTTTTTCACGTTAAAACAACAAGCCACGTACAGTAAAAAGAAAACAAGCATTTTTTCGATTATTCATACGTTTGAGAGACGGGTGTTATCTGAAACGTGCGAGATAAGCATGCTTTCTAAGTGGCCTTAACCCTTTTCTCCATTCACGAAGTTGCGACATCCATATCGCACTACTCGAAATACAATTAAATGTAATAATATATTTATTTAAAAATTCCCATGTTCGATCTATCGAACATCAAAATACCTCTGTGAAATCGGTCTGTTAAATAAACAATCAATATATTGTCTTCAAATGTCAAATATCAATTAAAGAGATTGGCTTTTTTACGAATAGAAATTACTGCTTAAACGACAAAAAAAGCATATTTACATCGAATTATTACCGGTCATGAAAAATAGATCTAATGCGTTTTTCAATAAGCACAAGTCAGTGTTAAAATGGAATGAAATAAACTTTTAACGTGGCCTATATATGCCATTACGTTTAATACAACGCATATAATAATGTTCAAATGTCCGCATAGTCTCTATCTAGTCTATATCTATTATAGTCACATAAGTATATAGACAATATACCAGATGCTTAGCGACGCACAATCTATATAAGCAAGGTCATGCTGAGCAAAGTGTCACCAAAACGTGAAAGGTACCGTCAAATTAAATTTAAACACTTTCTGACATTTGACGATCCAATGGATTCAAGTTTAGATACATTTTACTCGGTACCATCATACCAAGTAAGTAAGAGAGCATATTCACATATATCTAACTGTCCAGTTCTTTAGTCGAATATTATTTTCAGCCCACGTGCAAAAACTAATCGAAAAAGGTCCTATATATTTTCAACATAAAACTGTACTCTATCGAAAATAACAATGAACTCGCATGCCCACGATGCATATTGTGTTGCCTATTGCAGTTTGTAAATTCGTTTTAATACCAGATAATATTTTTCTTCTCATTTTATTCTAGTTAAAAAGAGATGCATGCTATCTGATGCGTTCGAACATGTAAGCGAATAATCCTATGAAATTTGTCTTCTCAAATGTACGCAAAGTTCAATTTAATACATTAGTAATAATAAAATGTTATAAACCGGAAAACGTTTACTTGTTTTGATAAATTTAAAGTCGCCGATTATTATTTGTAATTATATTGTTGGATTCACAGAAAAGAAAGCGTCTAATACAAAGTAGCTGGCGATTCAAGATCACCTTGATGTTAGCTCTATTCGAGATGAAGTTTATGAAATGTATAAAAACAGTGAATAGTTTTCATTGGATAGTTAATATAAGAAATATCTATAGAATACTTAGTTGTAGTCTTTAAGGGGCGTAAGTCATCCCTTCATACACTATAGGGTTTAAATAGTTTAAAGATAAACCATGAAAAGGTGTAATGGGACTCCAAAAGATTGCGTTTAAAAGAATACAGTTTTTAAAAAGATATAATAAAATTAAGGAAGATTTTTGTCTTGTGTAACTTACTTTTTTAGAAATAAATCCTCCTCTTCACTGCATATTCAATCAAATCGAATTGTTATGGAATGTGGCAAAGGATCACTACAATAAACATGCAGGTTACAACGATATACAAGCAAGATCTATTTGGATATGTGGAAAGAAGGATTGTCTACAATAATACTTTTCGGTTTGAATGAACTACATCAGACACACAGAAGAAGAATTGACAAATGGTGGAATTGGAAACTAGTGTTATATTGGAAATGAACAGCTTAGCTATTGATTAGAATAGTGGCTCAGAAACTGACAGTGAGTGAATAAGACTTTTTGGATGTGGGATTATGATTAAATGCTGTCATTTACCAAGGAGTTCAGGGTGATGAGAATGGAAACAACTAAATGTTATAAAAGTATATAATTAATATAAGATGTGATATGGTAAATGCATAAGGAGAATGCAGTGTTTAAATCTAATTTTATCAAAAATATATTATACACAGATAGTAACAGAAGAAACTGAAGACATATACAGTGATATCAGAATACAGCAATGGAGAAAACAAAAAATAATATAAAAAGATATATATGTTCTCAGATTAAAGTAAAATACATACTACTAGAATATACAGTTAAGTACAATTAGGAAAAATATAATAATAACCTTTAAAAATGCTAAATTAAGCATTCAGGGCAGTTTTTACCATCGGCAGTACTTAAGTAAATATGTGAAAATTCACGAAAAAAGGAAGTCCTTTCCGGTCAGATTTACTGGAAAAAATAATATAGAATCGAACTGTAGATTCCGAAATGCAAAAATTATTAAAAAGTGAAACTAAATAATGGCGGAGTGTCATCCAAACAATAATTTATACAATTCAATTTTCTACCTAAACAAAACTTGGCTTTTCGTCGTAATAAACTATTTGAAAGAACTAATGGAAATTTACTGAAATGTTTAGAATCATAACAAATTTTGATGCAGTTATATATAATTAGTCCAGTTATGTTGGAGTGGAGTTATCTTGATAAAATAAAATTGAGATAAAATTCAAAATTAAACAATTAAATTAGATGATAATATAAGAAATAATGTTTTAAATTAAATGAAGAAGGCAACATATCTTTCGATATTACTTGATTGTACTTCAAATGTAAACAACCAAGAACACATTTCCATAAGGATTGCAAAGGCGACAGCTAAATGTTTGGTGGGATTGGAAAGAAACCATCGATATAACCGATTAAACATTTTTAAAAAGCTTGAATTGATCAAGAGGAAAGTAAATACTCATAAAAATATAGTAAAGATAAAAGTAAAACTCAACACATTTTTTGTTTAATAACTCAACAAAAATTAAGAGATATTGGCCGAGAAGTTTTGATCCAGTTACCAGATGATCGTACAGTCCAGACCTTGCACTACCTAACTACTATTTGTGCCGATCTCTGCAACCGATATTTACCCTTAATGGTTCTAATTAGTCTCACAGAATCCAGTAGGTAAGAAATATTTATTATGATTTTTGTTATATAAATGACATGTAGAAAATCGCTTAAGTAAATGATCTGCTCTAAATCGTTATAAAATTGCCTTCAAAAGAGGCTTGTGAAAATAATTTAGTTCAGCTTTTCACACAGAAAGTTCTACAGCAACTGAATTATCATTTTAATAATTGATTAAAGTAAATGAATATTATATGAATAAATTCGATTAAAAATAACTATCAGAACATCATAATGAAGACAATTTTGGTTATGTACTGTAATTTGAGACGGTTGCTTATAGTTCTTAAATGTTTCTATAGACCTAAATGACTATATACTTCCAACCTGACAGCTCCATTCGACACACTGCTCGAGCAATAGTCAGCGATTCCAGAGTTCAATCTTCCACTAGTCAAAAACAAACAACTTAAACGAACTTATTTAAATTAAATCTAAACCTGTAAAATGTTGACCTGTCCACCACATCTCAATTTATTTAGTTTGTTGCTTGGTTTGCTTTATTAAAGGCTGCATGATATAATTGACATTGATCATTTTATATACGTTGTGAACAAAATAAATCAACATAAGCTCCCTTTGACATCATTGAAATAATATATTATGCTAACGTAACGTAATACTAGCCAGTAAACTAAATACGTACTTTATCACTGTATATATTTTATATCACGCGATTGTTAACGGACTTGACTATGAATGCGAAGAAGTGGCGGGATGGTTCTGTTACGACTGAATGTCTAGGCATAGACAGTTTGATTTTTATGTTCAAATAGATTCAGTAGAAGTTTTCTCATGTTATTTTGTATCGCCGTTCAACAAGTCGCCTCTTCTTTCCTTAAAAAAAGTTTTATTATTTTAAACCCTTTCACATTTTATAATTGATATATCATGGTTTTAAAAATCTAAGTAAATTATTTTAAAAATATTTATCACTACTATACAAATATACATATATATATATATATATATATATATATATATATATATATATATATATATATATGTGTGTTACATTATACGGCTATGGACTACACTGTGGTTTGAGTATTCCAAGTATTTTGAATGGTGTTACATGGGAATGGGAAAGTGATATATTTAAAAATAGATAGATGATTTCTACCCGTTTTTACCCTCAGTGCCCCTTTGTATCACCATTCAACCAGTCGCCTCTTTTTTCCTTTAAATAAAATAATATTTTCAAGTAAATTAATATTTTTTAAATTAAATCCGTTTCTTATTTAATAACTAATGTAGTCGGTAGGATTCCGGTAAGATCATCAGAACAGCCTCTCTTTTGAATTTATTCAATTAACCGGATTCAAATTAATTATCAAGAAAAGAGGACAGGTTGACGTATTGGAAATCGTTTCGCAGTTATTCGAAGCATTCCTCGATGTAGTTAAGTGGAGTTCAGGAAAAAGTATCGCAGCTGAAGCTGTAAGGTCACAAATGGTGGATTGAAGGTGCTCAACGACCACTACCCATAAACTATTCCAAGTAGGAAACATTCAAGCTTTGAAAATCACCGCTACCATCCCTGCTGAAAAAATCCACCACGTTCTGCGCACTTGAATTTTTAAGATGTAAAAGTTATCAAGATTCTGAAAAATATTTATGTTTGCTTTCAAATATTCCACAGCTATATAAATATTATTTAGTATTGTTTACGTAGATTCGATTATTCAAAAAATACGACCGATTTTATATATTCCTTGAAGTTAGTAGCTGTAGGATGATATAGTCGGTAGGATTCCGGTAAGATCATCAGAACAGCCTCTCTTTTGAATTCATTCAATTAACCGGAATCAAATTAATTATCAAGAAAAGAGGACAGGTTGACGTACTGACAATCGTCCCGCAGTTATTCGAAGCATTCCTCGATGTAGTTAAGTGGAGTTCAGGAAAAAGTATTGTAGTTGAAGCTGTAAGGTCACAAATGGTGGATTAAAGGTGCTCAATGACCACTACCCATAAACTATTTCAAGTAAGAAACATTCAAGCTTTGAAAATCACCGCTACCATCTCTGCTGAAATAATCCACCACGTTCTGCGCAAGTGATTTTTTAAGTAAAAGTCATCAAGATTCTGAAAAATATTTATTTTTGCTTTCAAATATTCCACAGCTATACTAATATTATTTAGTATTGTTTATGCAGATTCGATTATTCAAAAAATACGACCGATTTTATGTATTCCTTGAATTTAGTAAATAAATATATGAAAACGAAAACGATGTTGAGAATACATGTTGATACAAACCGTAAGTATATAGCCGCAGTTTAGAATTCTCGTAATACAAATGAAAACGAATAATAAAAATACTCTTAAGTAACAGGATTGAATAAGAAATGCAATGTTAATCAATCTTGTGATATAATACACAAAATATCTGAAAATTACGTGAAGAATTTGTCCCCCCTAATCAATACTGTACAAAAAATAAAATATTTTTAACAAAAATATTGAACCGACTTCAAAAAAATAAATAAGGAACTCACTAAAAATTAAAAAATAATCAAACTGAGATTTTTAGCAGAAAAAACATCTTTAAATAAAATATGTAAATAATAATCGTTGTAATAAAAATATTTTAACCTTAACTTATTTAACCTACCCGTATTTGAAGTCGGTGCCGAACCCAAAGAGTGATACTATTTTAAATTTGGTTGGTAATTTAATTTTTTGTACATGTCATAATATTAAATTATCATTTTTGAGTTATTTGAGCTCGGCACCGAATTCAATGTGATCAGTTCATAGTAATTAAAATAATATTGTAATTAGATAAATATATTTAGTTAGGTATTAAGCTAAATTGTGTGTATATAGTAGAATATAAAATACGTGTAGTGGATAAGTTACATAAGGTTTTTGTTTAGTTTAATTTAATTATTACAACGATTATGGACATATTTTATTTTAAAATGTATTTTGTGTGTTCTAAATCTAAGTTTGATTATATTTTTAAGTTTTAGTGATTTCCTTATTTATTTTTTTAAATTGATTCAATTTGTTTGTTAAAAATATTTTATTTTTCTCTTTTTAATGTTAGATATTTACTCAATAAATTACGCAGTTATTTTATTTAATATTAAAATGGGTAAGCCAAGTAAAGACGCAGCCCGTATGAGGAAAACTAGAAATAAATGAACAATGATTCAGGCCCCGGAGTCCGTTACCTAACCAGTTGAATTGATAAATGTCCTAACTAAACAACAAAAAATTATCATCCCCGCTGGGAATCGAACCTGCCACCTCCGTTTGAGAGCTAGACGTGTTAACCATTACGAAGCAGTTGTCGACAATATTTCTATGAGATCTTATATACTATAGTTAGTGGTTAGAAAACAAACTGAATGGCATTTGCACTGAACGACTTCCGATTTGCCATCATATCAGCTCAGCAATAATATTGTACACAAATATCTGATTATTTGAGATAAAAAGTATGTGAAAACTTTGAACGTGCTTTTGAAATTTGAGTTTCTCTCGATTTCCCCCCTTCTCCCAACATATCCTGATTTGGTTGCAATAGAACCATCTCGGAAGAGCACTCTTTCAAATAAAAAAAGAATTTTGAAAATCGGCCCACGATTGACGGAGAAATCGTTCAGAGAAAACATTCATAAATCCTTGTTGGTTTTAAGAGTGAATATTTAAAAAACAGCCGAAAACGTTATTTTATTGTGTCCCCTACTTTTCACAACGTCTGCAGGCTCAGAGAACCAATGCATAACATATAATATTGTTACCTGGTTTAATTAAATCAGATATATGACTGGGTGCCGCCCTGGCTTCCCTCACAGTACTCTCCACTATAGCGGTGTCATCAAGATCCTCCAACATTAATTGATCTTTGGCTGGTTTGGCACTGACGCCAACAGCCAGCAAGAAAGTGCAAACGACCAATTTAAGCATCGTTTTAGGTGCAATCGACAATTGTTGGAAACTGGAACGAAACAGCAAAATCAACAGGAAACCCTTTCAACGTCGATGTCGAAATTACACAAACTCACTGATCAAGCGGGACCAAAAGCTCACACCTTCAAAAACGCAACTCAACGCGCTGTTTATTACGGACTACGACAACCAAATGCCTATGGGCTCTTATAAATCGGTTTTTTGTTAATTGTTTTTGATTTTTGGAAAGGGAAAATTGGGAATTTCATGCGGTTTGGAACCAGTTAGATAATCACCCGTTTAAAATTAACCAATTTGTACTGAAGAAATAGTTAAAAATGTAGAACAAACGGCAACAGAGGAAAAGACGGAACGCTACGGTGTCGTAAGATAGATTTTTGTCATTTAAGAAGAAACAAAAAGTCAATTTACCTTTAATGTTGTTATTATCGGTCAATGAATTTAAAATTTCGCCTAGTTTTAATAACAAACCATGAAGGACTTTCGAACAGAAATTAAAATAACGCAATATATTCGATGCTCGTTTAAATTCAATCACAATTCAGAGGAAAAACGATCATATTTAATAATAACAGAGCATTATATCATATTACTACCTAAACTCGCCTAAATTAAACACAATATTCTGTTTCAAGTTAACTCACCTTTAATTTATGGAAAACAGATGATATACACTTTTTGATATCACAAATTTGACACATTTGACATATTTCAAAACAAATAAGTATAAATATATCCTTTTAAACAATTACCTTTTATGAATATAGAAAATTATTTTAAAATATTTAGTTTTTAAATTATTTGTACTAAACCTATATGTACTTTTCATCCATAAGGACAGTTAAAATGATAACGGTTACCATAGCAACGTAACTATGACAAATTATAAGTCAACTTAAATCTCTAAAATACATATAAATATTTTTGTATTAAAACTCTGTATTGTATAAATATTTAAAGTCAATTCATTACTTTTTGAATTTTGTGAACACAAACATGCAAAACTAGATTTTTATATAATAAAAATAATAGGTTAAAATCTGTTTTTTGTGTTTATCATAGAGAATAATATACTCTATGATGTTTACATGGTTACGTTATGAATACGTCGATAAAGGAGTAACTAAGAAATTCACTTGTAATAAATAATATCATATAGTTATTAACTTAAGATAGTTAAGGTAATGTCAAAACAACCAAAACATTTACAAACTCGACTTTCTCTAAAAGCTAAAGTTATCGAAATCTATTAACCTAATTGTATAGAGAGAAATAAATACGATCTAGACAATTGAATGTTATAAATACCGCCTCATTGCGTCATTTAAATGCAGAAGAAAAGCAACTTTCTTTCATTAACTATTATCAAATAACTTTGTAACAGTTTCAATCTGTTCCACGTTTAACCGCACAATTGTGTTCAGGTCTAATAAACTACTATGTTTATTTAAATTTATCGCCATTAAAACAGTTATAATGAATTTTATATATAAATAAAACACGATTCACTGGCTCATCGCGAGGTCACTAAAGCTAATCTTATGATTAATGAATTTATTAATTTGGCATAGTTACTCTTCGTTCGATGTAAACGCCTACTAAAAACGTATTTTAAGCAAATCATACCCAAAACACGTTAACATATGATTATGATAATCTCGGCTGTTAAATCTCTATGTTCACAAAACTCAGAAAGCAGTTGGCAACTCAAGAAATAGAAGCAAAAGACTAGAAAAATGTAGATTGCATTTTAACAGAAGATCGTTTTTTTTAAGATAAAAACAATTTGAACACACAATATAATTTAAAATTATCTAAGCTCAACACCCATGAAAGGAAACTGTTCTGAAGGATTTGAAGAATTAAAAATAATTCCACCTCGCAAATTACCTAAACGGTTGGACTGATCTCGATAAAAAATGTTGTAGGTGTTAATGTGTATTCGAAAATGGTTTAGATTCGGACCTGGTAGATGGCTCTGGGATAGGATTCCAGTTTTATTTCAGTAAACATTTTTCGATCATAAAAACATACCACAACAAAATCACTAATTTGTTGCTATCAAGAGTATTTGTTTTATTGTCAAAATTCATCATTCCATCCAAACAAAAAGTTAATATTCGGTATGTGTATATACTTTCATGGTACTCTAATATAACCGACACGACCTCATATATACCATAACAGAAAACCAACCATACAGCAATGTACGTTAAATACTGATATTAAGTAATAAGTAATTTAGATAACAATATTCATATACAAGGGAATATCTGTTATGTTTTTAAAGCTCTAATACGCACACTTAGATAAGGTATTGCGCACTATATAAATATATTCGCGTTCTGTCATCGTGACTAATATTTTGATTTTTATGCAATATCTTAATATCTGCATGATCTTCATAAAGTGCAAACAATATAAGTTTTGAAATGTCTAAAAATGGAAGTACACTTTTTTAGCGGTCTGCCACCACAGCCATATATTAACTCTTGTCACATGGATTTGATCGAATTTCTAATACCGTCAGAGTATCACAAGATAACATATATTCCTTTCATCTTCCAAGATATTAAGCTTAAGATATTTCAATGGATCCAATTTTCAATGACTGTCGCATAGCTCGCGAATTGCGAAAGGCATCAAATAGTCTTAATCCGGCACTGGGCAAATTTGTAGTTTTTTGTAGAAAAATGCAAACTTTTAGAACAGCTACTTGAATGAATCCTCTTAAGGCTCTTTTTGCAATTGAGTTAGGTGTTCATCCAGCAGAGCTTACAAGTTCGAAGCTTTAAGTTTGGACGCTGAGATTGGAAGCTTTTTTTCCTTGTTGATATTTGTATATATTGCAGCACAGTTTATGAATTGACATACTTTAGTTCATGAACTTTTCTTCTCAATCTTCTTCAATCTTTTTTTGTCATCCTCTTAAAAAACATTTTAAAATTGAACCAGATATTTGTACAAAAATTATAACACGGAATCAGGTCGATACCATACGATCCGATAAAGCAACAGTTCCATTCTTACGAAAATAAAAAAATAGACCTCAAGATATAAAATACAAATACCTTGATTTGAAAAATAATAATATTCACAAATTTTCACAGTATAACAATATATATCATGTTGGCATTGAGAGGATAACTAACGATGTCAAGTCATATAATGCAAGAAATATTGCCTTCAATAATCAAGAAATATTTCAGGTTTTCAAAATTTAATAAATAAACATTTTCATTCTAAGTATTTAATTAAAGGATAATTAATAATACTTTCTAATAAGAACTTAATGGAATTAAATGAAACGTTCTACCCACAAAAATCTTATCCAAGATTATTTAAACCCCCAGGATATCTCTAATGTATTCATAGTTTAGATTTATGTTTCTGCAGATGTATTGCTCTTTCTTTTAATACACGTCTTAATATCTTCCCAGAAGGATTCTTTGGTATCTCATCGATAAATATAACGCCTCCTCTTAAATGTTTTTGATAAGATAGAGTATCTGTAAGAATGAAAGATTAATAAGAAATCTATAATATCCTCTATAAATGAACAACATACCCGCAATTAATTTTTTCACTTCCTCTTCAGTGACATCCATTCCTGGTCTCTTAACAACAAAAGCCAGAGGTAGCTCTCCAGCTTCACTGTTCGGTAAACCAATAACAGCGGCATCTGCGATACAAGGATGGCTTAAAAGTATAGATTCTAACTCAGCTGGAGCAACCTAAAAGAAATAAATAAATGGAAATTAATAACAACTATTGATGTGTTATATAGATAATTTACCTGAAATGCTTTATATTTTATAAGTTCCTTTAATCTATCTACAACAAAAAAATATCCTTCTTCATCATAGTATCCAATATCACCTGTATGTAGCCATCCTTCGGCATCTATGGTATTTGAAGTAGCTTCATTATTGTTTACATAGCCTTTCATTATTAAAGGGCCTTTAAAACACAATTCTCCATTCTTATTAGGCCCTAAAACATTCCCCTTTTCATCTATAACCTAGGTGAACACATAATAAGTAAATAAACGATACAATGTATATATACATATATATGTGAATTGATTTTAAAGAATCTTTTAAAACTGTATAGTAATTATAATATCTATTATAAATTCATCAAAATTAATTCAGTCATAATATAAATAAAGCTAACCTTCGCCATCATACCAGGAACAACTTTTCCAACAGATCCAACCTTAACGCGCATATCTTCTGAATTCATTAAAACGCCAAGCGTCGTTTCAGTAAGTCCATAAGCTTGAGATACAAATTTAACACTGAATCTATTAAATAAATAAATTAATTTGTAAATTAAGTAGCTTCGTCCTCATAATTGTGATTAGTTACTTGTTAGCCAATTCCTTCTCAACCTCCTTGCCTAGTGAAGCTGCACCTGTTCGAATTTCTCTAATAAAAGATAAATCATACTTGCTTGTTAACGGATTTTTTAACATTTGCAAAAGTACTGGCGGCGATACTATAACTCGTCTTATCTAAAAGGAATAATTATATTAAAAAAGGAAAATTTATAAAATATAACATAAATATATTATACCTTGTATTTTACAAGAGTGTCTAATAGTAATTTTAAACTATATTTACGTATAACCAACATCGTTTTTCCCCTAACTAAATTCATAATCATCAGCATAAATCCGAAAGAGTGAAAAAATGGATTCAGTCCAATCATGGCGTCATTAGAATCTTCGTTTTCATGAAAAGTAGACATCATTAACCTACAGAAAATTGTAATTAAAAGAAAACATTTTGTATTAGTACATATTTACTTTGAAACTTCCATAAAACAGACCATATTATCGTGCGTACATAAAACACCTTTAGGCATTCCGGTAGTTCCTGATGAACACAAAATAGTAGCTATCGTTTCTTTGGTATTGATAACAGCAACTTTAAAGTCATTATCTACTTTATTTATACCTACGGAAATATCAACATTAATTCTAAATATACACAAATAAATAATCGCTCACCTTTTAAAATATCATTATTTAGACTAATTACATTCCTTTGGGGGTATTTTTTGGTATCAAAAACTACCAATGTTTGTATGTAAGGATGATCTGGTAATACGGAAATCATTTTATTTATATACTTCTCAGAACAAAATACCGCTTTCGGTTTAGATAAATGTAAAATATGTTTCAGTTCCACTAAAATATTCGAAATAATTACAGTATAAAATATATAATTCCAATAATAATGATGATGCCCTACCAACAGTGTAATCCGGATTTAAAGGAGCTATAGTAATTCCCATAAAGAACGCAGCAATAGGAATAATACTAAATTCAATACGATTTTCACTACATATTGAAATAGAATCGCCAATACCAATACCCGCAATTTGGAACCATCTGGCTAACTGTATGCTTCTGGCCAAGATTAATTTTCCTGTAGCTTCTTCACCTGTAAGGGCGTCTATCTAAAATAATAAGAATATCAAATACAATGTATAGCCGGCATGAATACACTACCTACCAATATCACGTTATCCAGTGAATTTTTTAGTGAACTATATAACAGATCTCCCATTGATTCTTCTATAAGCTTCCTCTGTAATCGCGGCCCATGTTGAATATATTTATCGGCCATGCCTTCAGTTTAACAACTACCACAGTCTAACAACATCTAACGTACTCTCATAAGCAGTTGTATTCTGTTGCGTGTTTTGATATTTTATATCAAATGGGACTTAATTTCAAGTCAAAGGTCCAATTTAATATACCGCGTAAGTAAATACATTTATATCAGTTCAAATAAGCTTAATGAAATATTTAACAACTCAATTTGGTGGCTTTGGTTACTTTAAATTCACATATTTTATTAAGAGATATTAGCCTAATTATAAAAGTTCTAATAAGTCTAATCTATCTAAAAAAAACTATAAAATATATATAACAATAAAGTCGATAAATTGAGCAATATAAGTTGTTTATTGAACTAATAGTCTAACAATTTGTATTTGACCCAATTAATAATTTCATTAAAAATGCTTTTCTTATGTTTTACTTTCAAATAATGATGGCATTATTTCTGAAATAACTTTCAAATTGATAATAATTTAGATAATTAAACTATATATTAATATGGAATTATTATTTATAGAATTAATGACCCTATATAGATGTTAATACAAAACTAATTGGCATTTATTACTTAATGTTATTAAATTTTAAAAACAAGTGAATTCATGAGGTCATTTAATACATTTGGACAACAAAACAAAAAATTCCTTAAAAATACAAAGGTTAATAATACTTATTTAAATGATAATACATTACATTTGTTTTTAAAGTATTTTAATATCTTTAAAATGTTTGATTAAGGATGTCTTGATAAAAATACTTGTTGAAATAAATACTTTAACGGTCAACGCTAGTTTGTGAACTTAAAAATTAAAAATTATTGGGACAATGTATTCAATAATTTATTTGTAAAATTTTAGAAATATTACAACTTAGACTTTAATTTAACTAGTCTGATAGCTTTTTGTTTCAATATCCTTCTTAGTATTTTTCCAGTAGGATTTCTCAAAATTTCATCTGTAAAAATGACTCCACCTCGGAGGTGCTTCTGATGAGAAAGAGCATCTAAATTAAAAATAAATTTTAACTCTTAAATATATAAGGGACATATACATTTACCAGCTACATATTTTTTTACTTCCTGTTCTGTTAATGTCCTCCCAGGTTTTGTAACTACAAATGCCAGAGGAAGTTCCCCAGCTTCATCATCTGGCAAACCAACGACAGCACAATCTTTTATGCTAGGATGAGTCATCAGAAGGGCTTCCAATTCTGCAGGAGCTACCTAGAGAAAAAATATTAAAATTTAATTCCCTACATTGAATTATATTTTTACTTACCTGAAACGCCTTATATTTGATAAGCTCTTTAATCCTATCAACTATAAAGAAGTTTTCTTCTTTATCATAATATGCAATATCGCCTGTATGTAACCAACCATATTTATCTATGGTTTCTGCAGTAGCTTTGGGATTGTCAATATAGCCCTTCATTATCAAAGGACCTTTAAAACATAACTCGCCTTCTTTATATGGTCCTAGGGGCTCTCCCTCCTCATCCACCACTTTTACCATCATTCCAGGCACCAATGTACCCACAGAGCCAATTTTAGCTTTATTTTTTGCTTCAGTTGTAAGAACTCCTAAAGTAGTTTCAGTCATTCCATAAGCCTGAGATACATTTTCTACTTTAAATCTTAAAATATGAAAAAAATATAGAGCTGTGACAATTTAAAAAATTGGAAGGACCATTTACCTATCTTTTAATTCTTTTTCCATTTCTTTACCCAAGGCAGCAGCCCCACATCTTATCTCTTTTATACAAGACAAATCATATTGATTAGTCAACGGATTCTTTAACATTATAAGCAACACTGGTGGAGGAACTATTAATCTCCTTATTTTGTATTTCACAATTGTGTCTAGAAATACATTTAGTTTGAATCTTCCTATTACCACCATTTTTTTTCCACGAATTATATTCAAGAACATTAACATAAACCCAAAGGAATGGAAAAATGGTGTTAAACCAATAATAGCATCGCTTGGATCGTCATTTTCTACTATATGAGTCATTATCATTCTAAAAATATTTCCTCAGTTATGTATATTTCCAAAACAATAATTATACCTTGAAATGTCCACATATGTTGTCATGTTATCATGAGTACACATAACTCCTTTTGGCAATCCGGTAGTTCCTGATGAACATAAGATAGTTGCCACAGTATTCTTAGTATCAATAGGTACTGCTTTAAATTGTTCATCAATTTCTGTTACATCTAAATATACAAATATAATTAGTTATAGTTACATAATGATTACAACAACTTACCTTTAATAATATCATTGAAATAGATAATTTTTTCATGAGAATAATTTTTATCACCAAACAAAATCAAGTTACGAATAAATAAATTATCTGCACAAACTGATGTCATTTTTTCTATTGTTTTTTCGGAGCAGAAAACTACTTTTGGTTTAGACAAACTCAAAACATGTTTCAGTTCCACTAGAGATTAAAATAACACCAATAAATTAATTTTAGCATAAGTAACTAATTCATAATACCAATTGTATAATCTGGATTTAAAGGAGCTACAGTTACTCCCAATAAAAATGCTGCTATAGGTACTACTGCAAATTCAATCCTATTCTCACTAATTATAGAAACACTATCACCAAGATTAATATTCTGAGATTTAAGCCATTTAGCTAAACATATTCCTCTTGCAAGGAGCATCTTTCCCGTCACTTCTTCATTTGTTAAAGCATCAACCTATGCATAAACTTTCATTAAATATAACAATAAAAATTGACTATAAATAATGTATGTAATAAACAATATTAATTAATCTCAGCAATTAATACAAGTAATTTTATAAATAAACTATACTATATAATACATATATATATATATATATATATATATATATATATATATATATATATAAACTAATACAATAAAATATTCACCACTCACCAATATTACATTATCTTCATAAACTTTTAATATCATTAATAATAATTCTCCTAAAGATATATCCAAAAGCCTATCAATTGGGCGCCCATGAATAATATATTTATGATCATCCATATTTATTGAATATTGAAAATATATATATTAAAAAAATCAAAAACCTCTATTTAATACGTGTAAAAAATGAAAAAATCTTGAAAATATACAAAACTCTCACTATAACGGCCTATGCTAAATTAACCTGACTTCATAATAAGATTAATTTTACTGATAGTTTATGATATCACTTAACTTTTATCTTGATTATTTTGTTTAAACCCTTTATACCTTACAGATTATCGATTTTATTATCATCCTTTAAAATCGTATGATAGGACGTAAACCAATGAAAATGTATATGGTTAAGGTAACAAGCTGCATCATTTAACTCAACCTATCTATTGCTAACTCCTTTTCTCCATTCATAGAAAAGAGATAATAATGCTCTTATGCTGCTAGGGGAAATTTTAAAAAAATATGTATGAATAAGCTGGTCTAGAAATTTGAAAAATAGATTTTCTGCGTATTCTCAAAGTTTAGTCCTTTAAGAAAATATCATCAGGAGTATTATATTAATAATTGAATTATTTTTGAGAAAGGTAACCGTTTAAGCTTTATGTATATTTAAAAGTCTATTAATTTTAACTGTTTTTAAATTTTAAATTCAATGGGTCGGATTTACACATTTGCCGCCAGTAAGCTATTCAAATTTTGCGGCCTCTACTGACCTTTGCAATTCGATACCATAGTTCAAAATCATGTTAATTACTTTTTGTCAATGAAACATGTATGGTATTAAATATTGGTTTTTGTTAAGTTTTATTTGTGTTTTTTTATTTATTTTTATTTTCAGACAAAAAAAAATATTTTTTGGCCAAATTTGCCGCCAATAATTTGTCGCTCTAGGCTCCAGCCCGCTGGTAAATTCGCTATATTTTCGATGTATGCATTCACTTAACCACTGAAAAAGTCTACAGTTTTGGACGGTGAAATGGTGACCACTAGAAATAATTTTGGTTTCTATATTCCATAATTTTCATTAATATTATTGTAACTGCGAGTAAATTAGAAATTAAATTTTCTGGAACGGTTAAAATGTAGAACGCAGTAGTGAAAACGTCTAATATATTCAATAATATCCGTTTATAAATAACTATTGAAATAAATGACCGGAACAAAGCCTTAGACAGTTAGTGCTGTGATTACTTGAACGATTACTACAATAAAAGGTGCCGACATTGAATTGGAAATGTGACAAATAGCAGATTCTACAGGAGTGTAGTGAGAGGGTAGGCTTGGAAAACCCCAGTATTTTTTTATCTAAAACGCTCTATTTTTAGGAAGGATATTATAGGCCGCCATGCCAAACCGTGTCAAAAGCAAACAGCCTGATAGGGCAAGGGATGTTTTCCTCAGAACTCAGTAGATTAGCGCGCACTATCGCTCTTATGCTTATCCAATTCACACGATTTTCGATATAGAACAACGCAGACTGATTAACATATAGGATCCCAAAGATCATGTTTTAAATTTTTTGGAATCATTACGATCTGTGAATTCAAAAGAAGAGGAAAATTTACAACCTGATGATTGCGTTAATGATGTTAACGATTACGTTGTCGAATTTATCTATTTCTGCTTTAGTTAAGGAATTGTAATGCCATAGAAGGAAATAAATAAATATATTCTGAAGTATTACGTGTATTTTCTAAGGTTTACCAGTCAGAATCTACTATGTTTGCCTAACAAAAATCAAACACACTTAACTATTTCCGGGGATGGTACATTGAAAATGTGACATTCACATTACTTTTTGTAATTACACCCATTGTAGGCAAATATTACTAATAAAGTAATCGATAGAGCTCAAAAATCAAATTTTTGCCAAGTTTGATGCATAGAGAAACAAGAAGAAAACTATTATATTGAAGCTTACGTTGACTGGCATGAAGAGTTTGAACATTCATGTCCAATGAATGTGATTATCGAGTTGAAGAAGGAACCGTAAGTGAGACAGCGTGTTTATGTTATGCTAAAATTGTGATGAGTGGAACATAGGCATAGGGGTTTAGTTTATGTTAGAATAAAATCAAGCCTGCAGTAACATTTTGTGATCACTGTTTAACAGTCGCCACTTATTCACGTAAAATAAAATCTTTCATTCAGGAGGAAACTTTCATTAAACAGTGGCTTTAATTCGATTGTCGCATCTTTAACGAATGACTTCATTTCTAATACGATTTTGGCAAAACCCATGAAGAATTTGTCTTACGCAATGCATTTGAAAAAGTCCACCTTACACCTCAAGCTTACATATGTTAGCGTCCAAATCGCGGAGCCATACAGAAATGTTGACAATATAAACTCTCAAAGGAGGCGGATTTTAGTCTTGATTGTAATACTTCCCCTCTTCCACAAACACCATCTTAGAGAAGCAATATTCCTGCAACTTGACTAATTCATCTTATTACTTGAGGGGTTGATGCCACTTCATTATCCTTTATTAGTAACTCCGTTAAAGTTCTTGACCTACTACACTTGCTTCAACTGAATCCTGATGAGATTTAATATAGCAGGCGATCTGCCAATTGTTTATATTTTGATTTAGCTGTTGCATATTTAGAGAATTATAGGGCTCAGTGAATGGAGGCAAAACATTACATTATGAGACCGTTATTTATTGACGATATAAAAATATAGAAATAACAATAAATAAAAGGGAACGGGGCAGGTTTTACTTGAAAAGACTCTAGGCTAGTCGTTGGTGGCGCGTTTGAACTGAACGATGGTCAGTGACTGAAAAGATCCTTCAATAATATAACAGATCAACGTCTAGAGGATGCCAGATCTTCGTTATCGTTTACTGGACGTTACTGCTTGCACTCCGCACGTGTACAACATCTGAGGCAATATTTTCTGGGTATTTTGTAGGCCGTTATTCTAATATGTAAAATTCGACATGATTGAAGGTTTCTACAGTTTTGATTAAATTTTTACAAATTTTGAAAATTAAAAACATTTTGGGCATCACCATGGTACTGAAGTTCAAACATTTGCTATTATACAAAGAACTAGAACAGTTTACTTAACTGAAAGAACTCTAAAATGCCAATATTTAAGTAGAAGTTTCACTAGCCTGTAATTCTACTCAAAAATTAGTTTAAATATAAAATAATTAAATAGCAAAAAATAACTAACTAGATACATTATTCAAAATCATTATAAAGGTATAACTGGCAGGAAGGTATTACTCTGAACTTTAGTATAAATCTAATCTAATTATGGAAATATGTAGTGATATTTTCATCCCACATATCCGGCTTGTGCATTGAAACAAGTACAACAGATCATAATAATGACTATTAAATTAAGTTTGTATATCATCTAATGTATTGAAGCATATCTAATGTGAGATGTAATAAAGAAATTGTATATGTTTATACTTAATTTTTTATTATTTACTATTTATAAAATACAATATTTATTTTTAGTTATTATATATTGAGTAGTACTAGTCTTTACTCAATATATAGGTGAAATAAATATAACATAGTGATAATTTATAACAAGAATGAAAAAACTTAAATAATTTCAACATCATTGATTGCATATCTCAATTTAATGATCACAGATGTTGGAGTAGTAATATCAGCTACTACAATTTCCTGTCCATCTTTAAGATCCAAATCTATTAATGTTTTACTCAAGTTTGGTCTGGTTCTTTCCTCAATCATTTTTATTGTTGGTATATATAATGTTTTATTTTTGCCATCTATTGTTGTAGTTAATCCTGGATTTTTCATTTGAAACTAAAATAGTTCATTTCTATTAGTTTCATATAATGTATCATAATCAAAGATTAATCTCCAAAAAAAAAACACTCACCTTAACATTTTCACATAAATAATCTATTAGATCTTTTAATTTCATTTTGTACGGGTCTTCAATATCGACTGATTGGGGTATGTTAGAACATGCTGTGCAATTGTCCTTTTTTTCTGCCTCATAAGCATAGGTATAAATTCCATCAATATCATTAAATACCATAAAGTTATTTAATGGAGTACAACAAGAAGATGCTAATTTGAAAACTTCAGATGCACAAACTGCAGCAATAACCGCATTTGTTGAAGCTACTGCTGGAATAATGTTTTTAACTACACCTTGGACCAATCTAAAGGTTACACCTTGAATATTGAATTGATTAGCTCTTTCTAGAGATCTTTCATAAACCCATGTTGTATGTTGAATATCATCACCATCCAATGGGACACCAAATGGATTTTCTTTAAAAATCATATAATTAAAAGCACATAAGAATGCAACTGATACACACTGACTCTACCTTTTGGCCACTGAACTACTTTTACAAATTCTACACAATGTTCTGGTAATCTAGGTGTATTAGCAATCGTACACAATGGGTAAGTAACTTGAGGTGGATACAAGTCCAATGTACAATCAATACAGGCAGTCATTCCTGGCAATATCACGCGTGCATTACCCTTAAAACCTTCAGTGCCTCCATCTACCAAAGGTATAATACTGGATTGATTGAGAACACCATTTTCATCATAGTTTAATAATGATAAAACCATTCCATTGATCCACCGTCTAGCTGTAATGGAATCCAATCCACATACAATTACATGAAATTGTCTATAAAAATCATCTTTCTTTTCCTCAATAGCACAACAATGTGGTACCACTTGACAACCAGAAATCCTTCCATTAATATAATTTGCTGCCACCTACAGCAGAAATGATGGAATTATATATTGGTAGATATAAAAAATAATCAATCTATATACCTGTGCTTTAGACAAGCCTATATCTTTATGGCGAAACAGGAATTGGCGATTTAAATTAGACAAATCAATAGTGTCCATATCAATAATATCAATGTGTCTAAAACCCATCATAGCAAGATCTTTCAGCAACTCACAACCTAAACCTCCGGCACCAATTATGAGAATTTTACAAGTATTCAAGATAAAATCCAATACATCGGATGAAGGTTCAAATTCTGGATGACTAAATGGACCAGGACGCTCAAGAATTTTCCGTAAATGAATCCAACGCCTTTGGTGGGACTCTTTCACCTCCTCCATTTTAGATTTATTTGTATTACTGTGAGATTAATCGAACACTTTTACAATATTATTTTTGAAGCAAACACGCTTAACCTATAATTCTTCTTCTAAACATAATCACAAAACGCAGAGGAATTATCAATATTTTGTGAACATAATCTATAATAATCTATATATAAAAGGTGTGAGATTGGGTAATAAATTGGAATAATTTAAATATTTATTTTAAATAATAGAATGATAATGAAATGTTACTATTACTACCATTACTATTATTTTAAAAAATATCGATAGATGGAAGATAAAGAAATATTATTTTTTTTACAACAACTAAGAAAGATATTTTATAAAAGATATATCAATATAAAATTCATATTAATAACCCAGAATTTTCGAAGGGGAGTATCGAACTTTTGTTTTGCAATTTCTTATCCCAGGTCCTTAAGGGAACTTTCAGTCGTTTGGTATCGAAATTTTGTGTCTGCCACTTATATCGATATTTTTTTAATATAACATAATTTACATACCGATATTTTTTAAATTTTAAACTAGCGTTATTTCTCTCTACGCCCAATTTCAGTATAGTAATGTTAAATATAAATATTATAAATATATTATATACATAGGCGAAATAATATCGTGTATTGTGCATTGCAGACAGTAATAGTATTAATTATTATATTATTTCAAACAATTATTATTCAATCGTATTGTTTAATAGCTAACATCATTTGAAATATAAAGTTATTCGATTATATATCATTTGATTTATATATTTTTATTTCCTTTTATCTATAATTCAAATTTAAGTGAAATTTAAACTAGGGATGCAGAAAAAATATCGGTATATTAATATATGGATATTTTCTAAAAAATATCAATATTTTGGTCCGATATTTTTTTGGCCGATATACGATATTTTTTAGCCAATGTTTTTCGATATTTTTTCAGAATAGATTAAGTATAATTTAAAAAAAACCTTTAAAATCTGTACTTAATTTTATTTAAAGGTTTATTGAATGTTGGTACTTATACGTATTTTAAAGGTTCATCAAAAATATCCTTATTCTTTAGGAGATTTAGAAAAAAGATATATTTTTTAGGTTAATATTTCACTATTTTTATTTTTTCTTAAAAATATCGATACATTTTTTTGCAAAATATCGATATTTTTTATACTTATTGCAAAAAAATATCGATATTTCTTTTCTCCGATATATCGATATTTTTTAACAAATATCGGAAACGCTTTATCGAAATTTTTTAAAATTTCGATATAATGAAATATCGATATTTTTTCGGTGGCCAACACCATAGAGTAATATTACTCTACTGCCAACACTCCTAATTTAAACACTTCAATAATTCAATATTTTATCTTAAACACAAAATATACAGACTTTAATGTTTTGGGATCTTAAAATACATTTAACAAAAGAAGAAGATAAGTGTTTAACCTCTATGGTGTTTAACCAATAGAAATTTGTAAACTAGATTTTTTTCTATGATTTTTACTTACAAGATAAAGTGCATTCTATATTTCTGCTTTTAGTTAATAACTTGAATAAAAATTATGGCTGCGGTTGATGTAGTAATTGAAGAAAAAAAAGATGACTCTGTTGATAGACAAAAGGTAAGTACTTAAAAATTATTTGTTGAAATTATACCTTTATTTACCTTTATTTTATATTTTTATTAATACTCTATTCTTTTGTAGATTTGTCCTTTTCTTTTACGGGTATTTGTATCTTCAACGGGTCAGCATCATAAAATAGCCGAATATCATAAAGGTAATACTCCTGCAAATGAATTGCAGATTTATACATGGAAAGATGCAACTTTACACGAATTAACTCAGTTAGTGAAAGAAGTTAATCCAGAAGCTAGACGAAAGGGAACCAAATTTAGCTTTGCTTTGGTATATCCTGATTTAAGAACCCCAATGTACAGGTATAATTGTCATAATTTGCAAAATTAACAACAATATTAATTTGAAAATATCTTGAAGAATGCGTGAAATTGGTAGTACAACAACTGGTGTTAAAGGTCCTGATGATTTAAAAACCTTAGGTCAATTTAGAATAACTATTGGAGATTATATGGATATAGCTATTACTCCACCTGACAACTGGAATGCTGGTAGATCCAAGAACTATACAAATAATTTTGGAAATAGAAACAGACAATATTGATATAATCAATACTAAAATATATGTTTAAAAATTTCAACCATTACAATTTTTAGTTTATTGATACACAATAGCATTAGTTTTATATTTCTAATAAAAAGATATTTTTGATTCATTAGGATTTTTTGTTTATTTAAATTAATGTCTTGTGATTTAACAAATGCCTTGGTAATAAAATTAACAAGCTGATTTTCAAATTCTGCTTTTATTTCTAATTTGCTACAATTGATAATTATATTTCTATAAGTAATAATAATTTTTAATAACAAGTACATTTGTAACCTCCTTTACAGAATCCACCATGTTTTCTTGATCGTTTACAGCTTTGATTGCATGTATACCATAGACACCTTTTTTGGAATTTCTCCTTAAAATATTCTGGAAATAATGAATATTAATAAGACCTCGAGATATACAGGGTTATATAATTTTTATTACCTTCAAGTTTTTTTCTTCCTTCATCAATTTCAGCACTAGTTTGTTCCACACTAGATTCTTCAGATATTTGGCTATTTTCAATGCTATCATCATCAATAGAACTTTGTTTTACATCACTATTGTTACTATTATTATCTACATCATCTTTTTCTTCACTATCAGTGTTTTTAGAACCTGTGTTGTCATCTTCTTCACTATCATTATTTTCAGAAGCTATATCATCTTCCAAACTATTTTGAATAGAATTGTTATTTTGATTATCATTAATGTTTGCATTTTCTTGGGATATTGGATCTGAATCTGGTTCTTCTGAATTATTTGCTTGATTGGATTCAGATTGTGACTTATCAGAATTTTCTTCAGTTAAACTAGTGTTAGAAGCGTCAGCTGGGTTTTGAGATAATGCTGAAGTTCCTTGATTAGATTCAGATTGCGCATTTTCTGAATTGGATAATTCAGCATTAACAGAGCCTGAATCAGCCACATTTTGAGATGCTGATGAATTTGATTGGCCAGATTCAGACTGTGGTTCTATGTTACTTGCGGGTAATTCAGTGTCAGCAACATTTGCATCAACTTGGTTTTGAGATGAAGAATTGGTTTGATTTGATTCAGGTTTTGGATCCTCGGGATTATTTTCTACTGTTACAGTACTAGAATTACCTGTGTTAGCTTCATCTTGAGGTGATAAATCATTTGATTGACTAGATTCAGGCTGTGGTTCTTGTGAATTAGTCTCAGATAATTCGACATTAACATCGCCTGAAGCAGCCACATTTTGAGATGCTGATGAATTTGATTTACTAGATTCAGACTGTGGTTCTGTGTGACTGGCAGGTAATTCAGTGTCAGCAACATTTGCATCGACTTGGTTTTGAGATGAAGAACTTGTTTGATTTGATTCTAGGATACTAGAATTACCTGTGTTAGCTTCATCTTGAGGTGATAAATCATTTGATTGGCTAGATTCAGGCTGTGGTTCTTCTGAATTAGTCTCAGATAATTCAACATTAACATCGCCTGAATCAGCCACATTTTGAGATGCTGATGAATTTGATTGGCCAGATTCAGACTGTGGTTCTGTGTTACTAGTAGGTAATTCATTTTCAGCAACATTTGCATCAACTTGGTTTTGAGAAGTAGAACTTGCTTGATTAGATTCAGATTGTAGATCTTCGGGATTACTTTCTACTATTACAGTACTAGAATTACCTGTGTTGGGTTCATCTTGAGATGATGAATCATTTGACTGACTAGATTCAGACTGTGGTTCTTCTGAATTAGTTTCAGATAATTCGACATTAACAGCGCCTGAATCAGCCACATCTTGAGATGCTGATGCAGTTGTTTGGCCAGATTCAGATAGTTGTTCTGCTGTGTTACTTCCAGGCAAATCAGTATTAGCTACATTTGCATCAGCATCGTTTTGCAATGATGTACTTGCTGAACTGAATTCAGGCTGTGATTGTTCCGAATTATTTTCAGATAAATTAGTGTTAGCAACATCGCCTGAATCAGCGACATCTCCAGATGCTGGTAAGTTTGTTTGGTCAGATTCAGACTGCGGATCTTGTGAATTACTTCCAGGTAACTCGGAATTAGTAACATCAGCATCAGCTTGGTTTTGAGATGCTGAACTTGGTTGATTCGATTCAGGCTGTGATGTTCCGGAATTGTTTTCAGATAAATCAGCATTAACTTGATTTTGAGGAATTGATGTAGATCGATTAGAGTCCGAAGGTACATCTTCTGAATTGTTTTCGGGCAATTCGGTATTAGTTACACCCGCAGAAGGTTGATTCTGAGATTGATCTTCGGAATTACCTTGGCTTGGTGAATTGTCAGTTTGGGTAGACAATTGAGTGGTAGTTTCGATATCTTGGCCGATAAGTGTGGAGGTATTAACCTCATCAGGTATAGTTTCTTGGTACGAATCAATGTTTACCGACTGATCTTGAGCTGTCTCAGACCGGATCGCACGTTCTGTTTGGTCAGTTTCGGATGTTTCGGTAGTAGTAGTACTGTTATTTTTATCGTTGATGATAGTTACTGCTTCGACATTTTCTTGATTACCATTTTCTTCGACACTAGCCACGGTATCGCAATATTCGTATATTTCTGTGGTATCATCTGGCGTGGTGAGGTCAGTTGTAGGTGCACTTAAAGTACAACTGAATAAAAATAACACCAACACTACTAGTTCGAATTTCATCTTGAATTCGTTCGTTTGTTCGGAGACTGTGGTTCATATAAGTATACTTTCTGCTTTTATATCATAACATTTACGTAGGATACCGTAGCTTGGAATGAAACATTTCTATGTACAAAAGAATTAAGGTATTTGTTTGATATTATTTAACGATGACTATACTAAAGTGTTCATGAATGTTTCATCTTTGTTTGCACTTTAATAAAATTCCTATGGTACTCATTAGATTAACCGTTAGTTGTAGGAACTATTCGTCTATTTAACAATAAAATAATGAAATACGTTCGTATTTTGATTTAGCAATAATGGGATTATATTTTATTATCTTTTTTTACTTTGGAGAAACTGCACTTCTGCAAAGTGCAAAAAATCGAAAAATAGCGAATTTTCATATTGGTCACATTTTTGGCATTTAAACTAAAATTAGTTACAAAATATACACTTACAGATTCGTAAAGTAGTTGTATATTAAAAAAAGTTATTTGTATCAATAATTTCTTTGTTGTATTTTCATTAAATTATTGCATATCTATTAATATATTTTAAAACTTATTGTTGTTTTCTGTATGTTTATTCTATGAAAGATTACGTTTTCAAATGATACAGGATATAGTGAGTCAGAAAAACATAGCCATATAACACCCCAATTCATACTTAAGACTATTAAATTAATCTGCTTGTATGAATTTGCGTAAACATTTTTATTATGATTTTGCGTTGATAAGCTTCTTATTTAACTTTCTTAACTTCTTATATTTTCTTTCTAAAATTCCAAATAAAATTACGTCAAGACGTAGCAAATACGTGATCTTAATTCGCCGTGGGTGATATTTATTTTATTACATGAATTACTCATGCTAATTGTTTGTACAGTAATTGTTTTTATACTATTAATAAAGATAATTGAATGGAAAATTATTTAAATGATAAGATCACTGGAGTGTGCCGATTGAAAAGATATTAAGTCCATTGGGAAAAATTATTTCAACGATTTTGCATTCTGTATTATTTACGCAATGCATGAGAGCAGATATCACGTGCCGTTATTCGATCGAGTGAGGGAGTAAATTTAAAAGAAATCTCCCCAAAGGCAAAAGAAAAACGTGTTTCATAAAGATTATACAGTGGGTCGCAACATTCTAGGCCAAGTAAAGGTGCAGCGCGTAAGAGGGAAAATAGAAATAAAGAAACAATGATTGAAATTAAGGAGCGCTTCAGGCTCCCGGGTCCGGTACCTAGTCTAGGTGATTTGACAAATATTTTAACTAAACAACAACAAAAATCTATTGTCCCCGTGGGGAATCGAACCCGCGACCTCCGTTTAGGAGCTAAACATTTTAACCATTACACTATGTAGGAGATTTTACGGTTATTAATTGATATACTGAAATTACTTTTAACAAACAGCTTTATTTAATAAACCTATCGAAGCAGTTGAAAACTCTGTATAGACGAATTAATAAATTAATCTATATACAACAACAAACCAACAACAACGTGCTTTCTCTTTTGACTTACACTTATATATATCTGACAACTATATAACTCGAAAGTCCCTAGAAACTAATAACATTTCATTATTATACTTAACACAGATTCCTTCTTTTAACTAAAGAAGAAATATTTACTCTAACACTTTCCCTTGTAAGTAGTTTAATATGTTCATTGCAACATCCAGGTTTCTCTTTAAATTGTACATATCTAGACAAAATAATGCTTTGATCCTTTTCGTTCCAAATTCTAAATCGTTCATTATCATCATATCCTATGAGGCGCCCTTTTACGGCTTTTCTATACATTTTTCTTCTTTTCTGACTAGGGATATGGGCATTACATGTTGAACCAATGATCCTTAGATGTTTGGTTCGCAGCTTCTTTCTATTCCATAATTCGTAAGGACTAACACCATCTACAGATGATTTCCCCATTTTGTCGAGAATATATACCGCCGTGTTAACTAACTCAGCCCATAATCCTGCTGGATAGGTAACTACTAGATTGTATATTTCAAGGTCCTGGCCATTTCAACTACAGTTTTAGCCTCACTCAG
This sequence comes from Rhynchophorus ferrugineus, assembly GCF_030347505.1. Taxonomy (NCBI): domain Eukaryota; kingdom Metazoa; phylum Arthropoda; class Insecta; order Coleoptera; family Curculionidae; genus Rhynchophorus; species Rhynchophorus ferrugineus. The sequence continues at coordinate 26,467,708 of NW_027472583.1, read as the reverse complement.
AAACTCCATTCTGCTCAGGAGTTTAGGGTGCCGTCAATCTTTGTGTTTTTTTTTGCGTAAGATAGATGTAACCTCTCCATTGTCAAACTCCTTGCCATTATCACTCAGCATCTCTTTTAGTGAAGGTCCCAATATTTTTGTGTGCCTTAGAAAGTTCTTCAGCGCTTCAGTTACCTCTAACTTTCGTGTTATAAAATAACCATACCTAAATTTTGTATAATTATCCTTAAACAAAACAAAGTAACGCTTCGTCCGAATGATTCATTAAAAGGTCCACACACATCTGTTGATATTAGTTCACCTGGAGTTTTTGACATCTCTCTTGCGCCAAATGGTGAACGATGTGCCTTTCCATATGTACATGGTTCGGAGATTTCTGTTTCATCTATCTTGACATCAATACAAAAATTCTTCTTGAGTTTTTTGCTTTTACATGATGTTTATCTTGGTGACCCCATCTCTCATGATACGACTGTATCAGATCAGATTTGCCCTCGAAAACAGAACATATATCCACTCGATGTACTAATGGTTTAATTACTGCTTTGTACAGAGTACTATTTACTGCACGAAAAGCACATAACTTCAGTTGACCATGAATCTTTATAGAACAGGACATAGGTGTTGACTCAAACTTACAATTCTTATTTCGGTCATGAGCAGCTAGAACAGAAAACACATTTTTGGAAATATTCGGTAAATACCAGACATCGTTTAATGTCATTTCCTTACATCTGTCTTTAACTGTTGATGTGAACCGAATTGTTCCTTTTCGATAAGCATTTAAAAATTCTTTTCCAGCACTTTTAATGCATTGTAGTTGACTGAATGCTTCATAGCTGACAAAATAATCTGGCCCATTTGTCACATGCTTTATAGCCCCATTGTCAATCCACCAATTGTTTTCATCTACTTTCATGCATGTCGTTCGGATTTTCCGTCACATTAGGTCAGCAATAATATTTTACACAACTATCTGATTATCACAGATAAAAAATATGTCAAAACATTGTACGTGTTTTTGAAATTTGAGCGTTTCCTTTAATTTCCCACCTTCTCCTCAACAGATCCTGATTTGGGACCAAATGGTGTACTCTTTTGAATAAAAAAAGAATTTTGAAAATCGGTCCATAATTGACGGAGAAATCGGCGAACAGACATTTAAAAAAATATACAGCCGAACATAGAACCTCCTCCTTTTTCAAAGTTATATTTTTATATTTTTCCTAGAATTAATTCATTTTAATTCATTCATAAAATTGACTTTGTGCTAACAACAGTGAACAAAATTAGAACAGTGACTTATCAAGACAAATAATACAAAATTGGTTGTATTCTTTGCATCAAGCGATAACTATTATTATTATAGTGACTATTATCCGGTTGAATATTGAAATATTAAAAAAAATAGAACTCTTAAGACATTGATAATACAAGGGTTACTGATTCACTAGCTTTGAAATATAGTAGAGTATTGACAAATATTAAGTACAAAATATTATCAGTATAACAGTTGGCAATAAAATTAAGTGCAGACTCATACTGTCTTAAGAGTGCTAGTTGGGAACTGTGATAATTAAGATATACCAAAATTATATCGACGGCAAACCTCTTGAAAATTTGTGTGAGGACAATTGATGTAGATGCAACTGTATTCCACAGGTCTACCAACAACATTCGATTATGTATGTTTGATTTTTGAAAACTTTTAACGTATCTATGGAAAGAAAAAAGTGTATCCTCTATTGTATTAAATTATTTTATAATATTTGAGTAAATAAAATGCACAAAATCTAATTTTGAAGTTTGCTTTAATAATAGCCTTGTAAATTTATAAAAATAGCCGGCTCGGTGGCGCAGTGGTAAAGGCGATGGGACAGTCCTACTGTTGCGATAGCCGCGGGTTCGAATCCTGCTGGGGCATGGTCGTAAATTTATGTTTGCGATTGTTTAAAATTTGTGAACGTTCTAGGCAAGAGTGTAAAATCCGACAAGGAAAATGATCCCAGTCACGCCAGTAACCAGGCTGGGTAAGACCGGATGTCTTCTGGGATGATTTCTAAAGTTGGTCATTCGCCAGTCGGTAATCTTTGATGCTGAGGACCATGGTTCCGAGCCCACGTTAAACTGTAGGTCCAGTCCAGATAAACCCATAGTTGGTAAAAGGTGACTTATAAAATATATTTAAAAAAATATATAAAAAAATTTCAATTAAAATACTTCATCAAGCACTTTTATAAAACCGACCATATATGTAGACATGCTTTAACATATTAAGTTCTCTTAAGCGTCCAATTATCTTCTCAACATGAATTCATAAACTTAGGTATCTGCTTAGTTTCGTTTAACAGGGTTCAGTGACAATACTTGTAAAATGTATCGTTCCTAATGTTTGATACATCTATTTGCCATAATACACACATACCAGGCTGTAAAAATTACATTGTTCAACCAAACGTGCATCATTAGCCTCATCCTGGCAAAATATAATTAATTTAATGTTTGATAATATTATCTATTTGTAATCTAACCATGATAAAACGTGATAGATATTTATTGAAGGCTTGTATTTATATATAATTAATATTTCTTTTGCTTTTTCAAAAAGTATGACCGCTTGACAAAGATAGAGGCTTATTTTATTTCATCTGGTTGGCATCCAAATAGTTGTGGATCTCGCCTTACAAGTTTTTAATCACATTTCTCTTTTTCCTTTTAGATTTTTCTACTTTGAACACACGACAATTCAACGTGTTTGAAGTTTTTACCGATGTATAATTAGAGAACCTCACACCATCAATTCCCTTTAGAATGTATACTTAAACATACAATTATTAAAATAATGTATAAAAAGACTTCTACTCTTACTAACTATCCAGTACAACCAAAACAACTAACAGGCCGATTGAAAAGTCCCCGGCCTATCATAGTAAAACACATTTTTTTGGCAATTTTTTTTTATTCAACATATTCTTCAAGGGTGACACACTGATTATAGCGACTGATTATAGTATCCAAGGATTCGATGCCATTTTTGTAGAACGTTTTGTCTATTACTTCAAAATAGGCCTCAGTTTCAGCGATCACCTCTTCATCCATCGAAAAGTTCTTCCCAACGAGCATTCTTTTGAGATCTGAGAACAGGAAATAGTCGCTGGGGGCCAAATCTGGAGAATACGGTGGATGAGGAAGCAATTCGAAGCCCAGTTCATGGATTTTTTCCATCGTTTTCATGACTTGTGACACGGTGCATTGTTTTGGTGAAGCAACACTTTTCTTTTCCTTCAAATGCGGCCGTTTTTTCGGCGATTCTTCAAACGGTCCAATAACGCTATGTAACAGTCGCTATTGATAGTCCTTCCTTTTTCAAGGTAGTCAATGAAAAGTATTCCATGCGCATCCCAAAATACAGACGCCATAACGTTGCCAGCCGACTGCTGCGTCTTTCCACGCTTTGGAGCGGGTTCATCGTGTGTAGTCCACTCGGATGGATGTCGATTGGAGTGAAATGATGGAACTATGTTTCATCCATTGTCACATATCAAAGCAAAAACTCGAGTTTATTAGGCTTGATCAGCTTCAAACACTGCTCCGAATCATCAACTCGTCGTTGTTTTTCGACAAAAGTGAGCTCGCGCGATGGTGTACACGTTCACTTGATATCTTTAGAGTGTCTGCTATTTCATTCAATTTCAATTTACGGTCATTCAAAATCATTTTGTGGATTTTTAAAACGTTTTCGTCGGTAACAACCTCTTTTGGGCGTTCACTGTGTTCTCCGTCTTCGGTGCTTATTTCACCACGTCAGTGTCCGGAAACTCGTCATCAAGCCAAGTTTTTACTTCAACTGTAGTTTTTCCCTCCAAAAAGCAATATTTTATCAACACGCGAAATTCCTTTTTATCCATTTTTTCACAATAGCGAAAGTTGCTTTACTCAAAGTGCTATAATTCACAAACTAATGATCCGACAGCTGTCAAATTTATACACGCATCTTTTGAATGTTAGGGCTAACTAAAAAACATATGGATTTAGTTCTAGTAGCGCCATCTATGTGTCAGGCCAGGGAGTTCTCAATTGACATGTTACGTCACGCACAGATTTGGATTGTTCTAGCACGCATTTAAAATTACACTATTTCAAGTTAATTTTTCCTCAAATATATTTTTTTAGAGGTATGTATGGTCTAACGTTGTTGTGATCGAATTGTTTCGAATTTGAATTATTATATATATATATAATAAATATAAAATAAAAATAAATTAATAAATCTATTTTTTTTCAAAATACTATTCTAAATTATCTCGCGTTTTATTCAATATAGATATTATCCATAATATCTATATTGATATTATCCTAAATTTTCGCACCTAATTTAGCTACAATCATATTTTTAATTGATTTTAATAACTCTCGCACTTTGATACACCCAGAGTTTCTTATAAATTACACTTAAATTTAGAACCCCCAACCTTAAAAAATGAGGATTTAGTTGTTCTTTCGATATTTTCTTTCCAGGCCTCAAAATCTTCAAGCGAGCGAAACTTCTATGCTTCTTGTTCAATTTTAATATTGTGTAATTACTCTATATGATTAATGAGCTATGATTTTGATGAGGTATGCTCATATAAAGAACATCCAGTCATATTTGTCTATACTTTTTCTTTCGCAGGGTCGATTAAACTGAAAATATAATGAATTTGGTATAGAATTGAATATTATTAGTCTTAACATTTATTAATAATTTATTGTAGATATATTTCTCTCTTTCTTCTTAGAATTGTTGAGTTGGAATGGTTAATAATATCTTTGGTTTGGATGAACTAGATTAGACACAACAAATATTAGATACATTGGAAATTAACAGCTTAGTTATTCACTTGAATTAAACTTTCTAAATGAGGGATTATGCTGACAATGTCTAAGATTATTCATTATTTATTTTTTATTTCTAATCATTGTTCAGTGCTGACAATTTCTAAGACAGGGTGATATGAGTGGAAGCAATTAAAGGTGAGTATATAATTAATATGCGATAACTGTAGGAAGTTGTATTCTAGAGAAAATTCAGTGATTAATTTTATCAAGAATGATGTACATATGTAGTAACAGAACATACTTAACGTAAAGTGCTAAATATGCTCTCTAATAAAGTAAAATACATTACTTGGATATACAATTGTTAATTAGGAGGATTAGGTCTCCACTACTACCATACCATTCTTTATAATTAAAACACGCCTAGAACTACCTCATATGCGATGAGCAAAAGAGTTGAATATTAATATAATAAAACAACTCTAAACTATAAACTATTGTGGCTGAATTATTCACTGTAATTTTGCTATCTTAAAGTATCTATGTCTTAAATTATTAGATGTACTATAATGTTAAAATAAATTATATTTGATAACATTTATGTTTCATTATTTTATTCAGACTTTTAAAATTTTGTTATATGTCAGTGCTGAAATAAACTAAAACTCAGAATTGATGCAGTCAACATTGCGACGTTTTGATGTCATAAATTTAGATGACGTATGTTCACTGTATCTTTGGATAGACTATACATTTCATACTCATTTTGATTACTACTGTAGTGGTTGCACAAAAAGAACAATTATTTTTTTAAACTTTTATTAACAAAAATATTTTATTGACCGCTTATGTATGGCATATAACTATTAATTCTTAAACACAGTAATTAATACTTTTCCAAAGAAATAGGTTGAACTTACATATATACATATAAAGGGCAAATAAATCGAAATGAAAATAAATAATAATATTTAAAAGTAATACAATCAATTTACAAACTGTGGGGCAGGTTTGTACTGAGACTGCGGCCTGTTTTTAATCTGAGGTAAATTGGGTTTTTGCGGAAGCAACTCTTGTTCTTCTTCTTCGGGCTCATCGCATTTATTCCCGGTTTCGTAAGTAAATTCTCTGTAAATTTAAAAAGGTATTTGTAACACCTGTGTTAGAGTTTAAATACAGCCAATCAATAAATCCAACCTTTTCACGCCATCGGGATCGACATATCCGTACTTCCCCCTGATAATACAATCGGCACCCAAAGTTTCCTCTTTGAAGGTTCCGTCGTCATTTTCGAAGCCCCAGGTGATACTACCATCCTCGTTGTCGGTACGATATTTTCTTAAAATCTGAGCAACAGGTCTGCGCCTTCTTTCATTGAGGTCCTCTTCATCTTCCAAGTTTTGGGGGCGTGGTTTCGGGGCAGCTCTGAACGTTTGAGGGGCAGGCGCAGGTCTGCTCGCCTATCAATTTCGTTGACAGATCATAAAACGTTATTTTATGGAGTACAATGCGGTACTAACTTGTCTAACTGGTACGGGCCTAGGTGGTGGATCATCTCTGAATTCTTGCCTGATTGTTGGTCTGGATGGTGGCGGTGGTGGAGGGGAGGGTCTTTGTGGTTTTTCTCTAACTTGATCTCTTCCAATGGGAACTGGTCTTTCCGGTCTAAAGGGTAGTGGAGATGCACCTTTAAATAATTATATTATGTTAATTTTTAGTAAAGCCGGGCTTGAAAACAATATCGAAGATGGTTTTCAATTTTGAGGGATTTATAATATTATATTTAGCAAAATATTAATGAGTTATCAGGTGTTTGTATGTATATATATATATATATATTAATGAAAACGAATTAATGTAAACAACCTAACCTAATTGTTTAATTCGGTAGATTTGACATTATTCTGCAAACCCTAATCTGGGACTCTTAAAAATGAATTTTCGACATTCATTATTTTGTTGATTGATTTGACAATATCTGCTGCCGAAATCCATCAAACAATATCAGAAACCCATCATGATGCTACCCTGTCCTATCCCAATATATTGGTAGTTTTGGTTGCAACCGTTTAAAAGTAGTGATAAAAGGAAAAATTCAAGTATAACTAATTTTAAGACAATGTATTAGCCGATAATCTAGCTCCCAAATAACTATCAGACAGCTTAGTAGTTGATGAATAAATTATTTCCAGTCATCTATATGTAATCGTCAAGTTTCGAGCGGAGAGAAATGACTACCACATGAACTGACTGAAAATGCAATCTGGTACTGTTTCAACATAGCGGTATCTTACAAGATAAAAAAGTTTTTGGCGTATTGTGGACTGGCAATGAAAAATGGATCTATCACGATGATCCCAAATGCAAAAAGTCACGAGTAAGTGTAAAAGAACCATCCATGCTGCGCGTATAGTGAGATCAGCAAGATTTAATTTGTTACCAGTTCTTAAAACCGAATTAAATTGTTCTGTTGTAGATATCTTCCGACGTCAATTCAGCAAATTGAACGACGCATTGTTGCAATAAAAACAAGACATAGAGGATAACAGACAAAAAGTCACCCTCTTACATGACAATGTTTGGCCATATGTTGCAAGAGTTGCATACAGTGTGGCAGTTCGAATGGGAAGTTCCGTCACACCCAGCGTATTCACCAGGCATAGATTACCAATTATTCAGATTGATGCAGCATGACTTGTCTCATAAACGATTTCGGGAGTACGAAAAAGTGTAAAAAAATGCGAAATTCATTCCTTCGACACGGCATCACCATATTACAAGGAACATGGGAAGAGCCGTAAAAAATTATGGAAAAAATTTTCGATTAATTCATGTTATACCAATTTTAATTAATAAATGCATTTTCAAAGTGAAACAAATTTTCAAAATATATTCATGGATGCAATAAAAACACAATTATACGAATTTTATACTTTTGTTTACGAAAATTAAGCTGCAATTTATTTGTTTATTTTGTATTTACTGGTTTCGTCTGAAAGCTAAAAATTAGTTGTAATCCATAATTCAGAAGTAAACAACCATAAACGTCTAATTAAATACTAAATAACAAAAAGGTAAGATTTATCTTTTACATTATTTTATTCGAAGTATTGTTCAGAATATGTGATGAACAAATAAATCCAGTTACCAGTACAAAACATGAAAACTGACAGAAGGAGTCTAACAAGAAGGCGCTTTAAAGAATAATTTTCGATGTCTGGTAGAACAGAAACAACAAACGTTAAACTGTAGATCTAGTCCAGATAAACCTTCTTTGGTAAAAAGGAGACTAAAATATATATAAAAATTCTTCCCAGGACCTCTTTAAAATTAAGTACCAAAAAGTTTAGCTCCGCTATAGGAATTAAAGTTGTTGCAAAAATATCGATATAGTTCAAAAGTATCGTCATTTTTTAAATTTTTTTCGCAATCGATATTTCTAGTGTATAACCGATACACACAAGGTGTTTTTTTCTATCACTGTTTGTATAGAATGTCGGAATCTGATAAAATACACAGGACACAAAATACACAAGATTCGCGAAGAAGAAAAACGATTGTTTCTTTTTGGCTAATGAAAACTTTGCGCTCAATACAAAAGCGTCGCTAATTAGTTTGCTCTTTTTAATTGTTGTTGATTCTGAGAAATAAAACACTTCAGATATCGATATTTTGTTGACCGATATTTTTCCATATTTTACGATTTTATAACTTTAAGTTCTACATGAAAATATTGATATTGAAAACTTACATACGTATGTACTGTGATGTGTGATGTTTAGATAGAAATGCAGAAGAAATATCGATATCCGATAAAGTACCTTTCTTAATAAACCAAGAAAATATCGATATTTTATCCTGTTCCGACATTAATACATTTATTATTCATGTGTGCAGTATTCGTGCATTCCATGAACGGTTCTAAGACGCCTTGTATGTCTATTTATTGATACCTGCCAAACGCGCTACAGGATGCCTTCAATGAACTGCTAAGAAAATCCGATGACTTTTTCCTTATTTTTGCCAAATTTTGAATGGCAACATATGACGGAAAAGTAGTGACGACAAAGACAGATAGTACTTTCAAAGAAAATAATGTACATAACACAGAGAAAATAGAGATTTAACTTTATAGGTAATTTTGGAGAAATGTTTCGGGACGTCTAATATCTGGATGTCACTACTTTGAACCTCTTACTTGTTTTAATCGCTATGCTAAGAGCCGCAGAAACATTTGATTCTTTCACTTTGTTTATATGGTAAGTTTATTTTGGTCGCCATATTCACTATGTCTTACGTAGGGAAGGGTGTATCTTCGTGTGTTTTATTATACGGTTTAGCTAATTTATTAGTCATGAACCAAAGTATAATAGTGTAGCTGTAGAATATATTACCAGAAGATGAGAAATTGCATCTTGACTATATACCTTCAGTTCTAGATATGCCTATATAAACAACATTTTACGTTGTACTATAATATATATTCCAGATTGTTTGGTAAAATTTTTGAAAAAAGGGATGTAATTTTTATTGCCTTCAATTATAAATAACTCCGAGAAGTTGCGGCTGATTTTATGGAGGTAAGCAATATCTTATGTATCAAATTCCAAAAAAAATGTTTTATTATACTGTTAGTAACTGTTTGAGCTATCTCTCTTATTTTATATATATGCGATATTGAAATAATATAACATTGTCGATAATATAACACATTATTTTGTGCAGATATTGTAAAAATGTAAATTTAAAGCCTTTTAATCGCACTGTACATGATCTTCCAGAAAAATGTTTAAGATAACAAGGTGCGCCATATACTTTTGGATTAAACAAATAAATAGAATTTTAACAGGGAAATACTCAAAGTTTGCGTGCAGTGTAAGAAAACGACCTTTAATAGATCATACTAAATTGATGGAAAGGGAAAAGTGAAAAGAGAAAATTTTGAATTGTATTTGCCATGCATCAAAGATTTTCCTTGGATATGATTTATTGAATTCTTTCAGAAATTAAATTGTTTATTAACAGGTCAATTGAAAAGTCCAGCTGACATATAGATGGTGCTACTAGAATTAAATCCATATGTTTTTAGTTAGTCCTAACCCTCAAAAGATGCGTGTATAAATTTGACAGCTGTCGGATCATTAGTTTGTGAATGATAGCATTTTGAGTGAAGCAACTTTTGTTATTGTGAAAAAAGTGGATAAAAAGGAATGTCGCGTGTTGATAAAATATTGCTTTTTGAAAGGAAAAAATACAGTTGAAGAAAAAACTTGGAGGCTTGATGCCGAGTTTGCGGACACTGCCCCAGAAAAATCAACCATCAAGGATTGGTATGCTAAATTTAGACGTGGTGAAATGAGCACCGAAGACGGTGAACGCACTGAACGCCCAAAGTGGCCAAAAACGCGCGAGCTCACTTTTGAACAAAAACAACGACGAGTTGATGATTCGGAGCAATGTTTAAGGCTGATCAAGCGCAATAAACCCGAGTTCTTGCGACGATATGTCACAATGGATGAAACATGGCTCCATCATTTCACTACGAAGTCCAATCGACAGTCCTCCGAGTGGACTGCACACGATGAACCCGTTCCAAAGCGTGGGAAAACGCAACAGTCGACTGGCAAGGTTATAGCGTCTGTATTTTACACCTTAAAAACTACCTTAAAAAAGGAAGAACCATCAACAGCGACTATTACATAGCGTTATTGGACCGTTTGAACGACGAAATCGCCGAGAAACGGCCGCATTTGAAGAAAAAGAAAGTGCTGCTTAACCAAGACTATGCACCGTGTCACAAGTCAGTGAAAACGATGGCAAAAATCCATTAATTGGGCTTCGAATTGCTTCCTCATCCATCATATTCTCCAGATCTGGCACCCAGCGACTATTTCCTGTTCTCAGATCTCAAAAAATTCTCGATGAGAAGAAATATTCGTCGAATCAAGAGGTGATCGCCGAAACTGAGGCCTATTTTGAAGCAAAGAACAAATCGTACTACAAAAGGGGGCTGCTATAAACAGTGTATCACCCTTGAAAGGAATTATGTTGAATAAAACAACTAATTTTGGCAAAAAATGTTTTTACTATGGTAGGCCGGGGACTTTCAATTGACCTGTTATTTAAATTTCATTGATCCATGAAACGTGACGTCAGGTGCCGTATCTGCGTGGCAAATTTTATCAATGAACCAATCAAATGTTTTCCTTACAGGTGAATACAATGGAGATTTATACTGACCAATGAAATTACTTGAATGGGCTATTATAATCCCATCTAGATATTGGACGTAACGAAACTTCTTCAGAGACCCCCATTGAATTTTCTCTCTATTACTCTACAATACGTAATAAAACCTTGAAATTCCCCCAAAATTATTTCACAGTCCAGGAATGTGTCTTACTTTCTTCCTCGCCTGCGGCGTCTCTGACAGCGGTTTGTAACACTGACAATCCCAGTTTATTAACTTCGTTATCAAAGGCCGAAGCCGGGGCTGGATAATTGGGCTCTTCTACATCTTCGACGACAGGCCGAACCTATGGGATAAACAGAACGATTCAACACCAATTATGGGTCTGTTAAAAGGCATCATAACCCATACCTCGCGTGGAGCTGAAGGAATCACATTGGGTCTTCTAAGCCTTGGCCCGGGACCGCCTTGTGATCGCAAGGGGGATGGACGCGCCCCAGCTATTACCGCTCCGGGAATCTGCAGTCTCGGCGGCAACTGGGCTGTGACGTAACATAAGCAGAACTAAAACGTAAACAATGAATAGTGAACGTGCCTTTTACTAATTAATCTAGCGTAAATAAAAGTGACTATTAAAATGCGTTGTAATACGGCAATAACTATGAAAATAAAATACAAAATATAAACGAATACGCCTTCTGAAAAAAAAACCCAAGAAACAACATTTTCAGTTGACCACAATTTGAAATCTAAATTATTTCATTATGATTATCATATTTTCATAAATTTGTAACGCGTAAACGTAATGGAGAAAGTAAATTTTAAGTTGCGTAACATGCAAAACAGTGGGACACATATATCGTTCTTAAAAACTGGTTTACAGTCTATTATATGGGGCACCCTCTCTGATATGTGAATGTATCCACTATAGCTATGTTAATAATACTAGAATAACAATATCATTCAGCAAGATGTAGGATATAGTTTTACAGGTAATGTAAATAGTAGAACTTTAATTCCAATACGAGTACATATTGTACTAAAATAGAACAGTACATAAATGTATAGTGACATAGCTAAAAGAAAGAAGAATAATCAGATATCAATTAATTTAAATCAGATATTTAAAATTCCGCTATACTATACCTCAAACCTATGTCATGAAATATGACATAATCGTTACATAATACAATATTAAGTCACAAGAACCAAAAACAAAAATATAAACATTTTTACGGGAGAATGACACAGATTTATATTTATATTTTGACACAACACACTTTAAATTAGTTAGTTTTGGTTTGAAAAAACTATGTGTAACATAGCTACAGTTTACGTAAATATAATAAGTATATAAAATCTATTTATTTTGATCGAATTGTTTTATATCGCTTTCTAGTCCAATAATGATTAAATAACCATATATTTCAAGGAAGTTGGTTATATGCAACTCCAGCTCTAACATTTATTAGTCCCCAATAAAAAAAAATGATATACGCTTGCTGGTTGGCCTCGAAAATTGAATATTAATATGTCCCATAATTATAAAATATTTGAAATTTATAATAAATATTCATAGATCTCCTCGGGTATTATAAACTAAACTAGAAGAAAGTCATATTTTATTAAGAGAATGTTACAGTTAATTATTTGCATAATAATGCGGATTTAGTTAAATGTAATATATTTATTGTTAACTATATATTTTAAAATAACAATGAATATGTATATATAAAAGCGGAAATTATTTAAATTATATTTTCATTGGCATTTAGAGTTTTGTAACAGAACGATTAAAATTGAAGAAGATCGAAGAGGTCAATTGTTGAAGGGATCAGTGATGAAATACGGTAAATTTTCTAGTTGCAAAAATATTCCAGGCGTTGTTTGTTCTTTTCGAGCTCGTAATAACGAGTTGTTACACACCTTAAAAATCTCAAGAGAATTTTGAGGGTGTAGCTACGGCGACCTTCCACACTTTAAACTATGGCTATCTTTCGATATCGAAAGTGTTACAAAAAAATTTCATTTGTCCTTGCGAAAAATTCAGTTCCTTATAGAGTCCATAAAATTATCTTTGTTATTACCCTAAATAACCTTTTATTCGTATATGTTTTTAATGCATTCCGGTTTATTTATTACGAATATTTAATCTCAAACAATGCTTACCGCAAATAAATATATTGCGCCCCACGTATTCATCTTGCCACTAAAGAAAAATCGCGAGTTGTAAAAGACAAAGCGGGCAGTATATATGAAAATCTTAAATTGTTAACATTACACGACAAACGCACTAAATGGAACCAACAACGAGAGGGTTCTTGTTTTATAGACGCCACACCTCGCAGAAGTCTTTCAGTGGCGTAACTCAGCAAAAGACAAATCTTTCATGTACTTAGAAATATTTAATTATTTGAGGCACTTAGTTTTACAACTAAAGTTACTTTGTTGTTTATTACAATTTATCATCTCAATTACATTCATTCTCGATGACATTCATTATTAATACTTAGTTTTTAACAATTGATAATAAAAATTTTATATATCAATTTGTTTATAAATATTTATTATTCATTAGCCTTATTTAGATTGGTTCCAATTAACACCTCTCAATCAGCAAATTATCTGATACAAAAGACACAAAAACAACATTTTAGACACATTAAAATATATTTTTACAAGTCTCTCAAAAATGCTAACAACTTTAAACCGACAGTATAACTCAATAAGATAATATAATCGACAATAAAGAAAAAATAAAGAAATATAAAAGAATTTAAAATATTTTTGTTAACAAACAAAAATATATTATATTTAACACTTTCACTTCAATGTCATTTATTTTTTAGCGTCATGACAATGTAAAACCACAAACGCACCTTGCATCCTTATTGTATATTTCGACATTTAGATCAAAAGAAATTGGTAATATATACACTACATTACTTGTTCATTCAATGCACACAAGTTTATACATACTTTATCATTCATTGTGGTTTAGTAACTTTTACTCTCACTTATATTACTATTGTACAATATAGCCCTACTATTTTAAGGTGTTTTAAAAAATAAACATTGAAATTAAATACAGTTTAAAAAATATATATTTAATTTATACTATTCCGACACCTTTTTAATAGTATAAGATAAAAATTATACGTTATAAATTTATATTTAAAATACATAATATATATCGATCATCTTAAAACAATTAATGTTGAACGAGAACGATAAAATAATTATCTCAAGTAATATTATATCCTCTATAAAGATATTAAAAGAATTAAGTCACAACTAGTAACTATCATAGCCTTATTAAAATAGTTTAAATTAGTTTTATTTATCCTGAATCCCGAATTGTTAAACATTTAAATTACTAACAAAATTCATTTATAATATTCCATTTTTTATCAAAATACGTTCAGCTGTCAATATTTCCTTTATTAATATTTGCTACTTTAAATTTCAGATTTAAGGAAACTTTTTAACCAATCTTTATATGTTAAAACCAGAATAGTCGCTCTTTTATAATATGTTTTGGAATTGGCTTTAGGTTACCTTTAATGCCAAATTATGATTTTCTAAATCTAGGATACAAAAACGTTGATTTTCCACATATAGCATTGTTCTCCAAATTGCAGATTAGATAAATACAGGAAACATTAAAATATATATTTGGTGGATAAATAATAAAACTAAACGAAAGTTTTAACATTCAAAAGGCCAAAAAGCGGAGGTAACTTGACATAACAGGAAAACACTACCTATTATAATTGCTAAGGTAACATAAATATAATCTTCAGCCGCTTTAAAATTTTCAAATCAAATTTATTCTATATATCATTACTTACATTTTGTCATTTTATTAAAATGTAGCTTAATATACTTTAACTAAATAAAGTATAATTTATATCTACTAATTGTTTTAATAAATTAATAACAAATAATCATAAAAAATGGGATGTTTAAAAACAGTCTTATTAACATATTGTATTGTTTATTAAAACACAAATTAAAAATAAATTTAGGAGAAAGTCAGTATATACAACCATAAATTCAGCAGATTTAGTTGCAACGTCACAAGCGAGACAGCCAACTGCAAACGCAAAAACCGTAAAACATACCAAACATTAATCTGTTCTCTATATTTTGTGAAAACTTATATTTTGTAACATAAATAATGAAAAAAATAATGATTTCATTAAATTAAAAAAACAGTCAACTATTATTCGAAAGTAATGTTCGATGCTTCCCAACTCTAACTTAAATATAAAATTAATTTTACACTGCTACACAAAAATATCAACGATTATCTCTTTCTTTTTTTCCCTAAAAATTTATACTAGAAAGAATTGGTTATACATATCCTTGCTTTTGCCGGCGGTAGAAAAAACTACCACAGAGTAATATTTTTATAACTATATAAATAATAATATATATATATATATATATATATATATATATATATATATATATATATATATATATATAATTTACTCAATGAAAACCAGGAAAACTAGCATTTATCGAATGTTTTGATAGTTTTCATCGCTAATGACAAGTGACATAGTAATTTCAAAATAAGTGTCAAAAGGATCAAATTGTTTAAAAACAACTATAGAAATATTTGTTTTCAGGGCAAAATAATCATTAGATTTAAATATGGATGATCTAAGTGATAAATTTTATTATTTATATAGTTCAGATGTTACTTCTAGAATTCAAATAAAAGTGTAAGTGTTTTCTAATCAAATAATGTTTTAAATCAATTTTTTTACTTTATAATTTATAGAGGAACATTAGAAGGGAAGCCAAAAAAACCAACATATGAGGAATTACTAAAAGATCCAAATTTAAAGTTTTCTGGAATTTGTCAAGAAACTTGTTCAGATTTAATGGTTGTGTGTCAAATATTTGATAACAATGAACCATTATGCTTGGCAGTTTCAACAGAATATAAACCATTTACAACAAGATGGAAGTAGGTTTATTGGAAAGTGGTGACCCTTGAAATTACTATGTTACTATGTTACTTAATTTTTAGTTGGAATGAATGGCTGCAAATTCCTCTTGAATTTTGTGATCTACCTAGAACAGCACAATTGGCAATAACTATATATGATTGTTCAGGTCCAAATCAATTAACACCTGTAGGTGGAACCACCGTATCTTTATTTAGTAAACATGGTATATTTAGAGAAGTATGTGTTTTATTATATAAATTTTAATTTTTTATATTTTAAATTATGGATTTAGGGAATATTAGATCTGAGAGTGTGGGCAAATGTAGTGGCAGATGGAAATGTACCAACTACAACACCAGGGAAATGGTATTATGATGGAAAAGATAATTCAAACGACCAAATGTGGAAATTATCTAAATTAGCCAAAAAATATAGAAATGGGCATATTCCAAAAGTTGATTGGTTGGACAAATTAACTTTCCGAGACATTGAATTGATTAATGAAAAGGAAAAACGCAGTTCTAATTACATGTATCTTATAATAGAATTTCCTAAAACAATAATTGATGGTATACCACACCATATAGTATATTTTGAACAAAATGGAGAAGAAATTCATACTTTCAAAGCTAATGCTGACCTTGTATTTGTTCCTGATCCAGAAATAAATAAGGTATGTTTATATTTTAATATTCAAGGTTCAGTTTTTAATAACAATCCCTTGTATTTTGTTTAGTATTTGATCATACTTTCTGAATATTTATATAAATACTATTGAGTGTGTAGGCTGACTTGCTAGGGGAACTTATTTGTTTAAAATGACTAAGTGGGGCTCTTAATGATCCAAGATAAATAAAATATATCATACTGATAAGAAAAGTGAATATTTTTGTTAATATCTACAGAATATTTATTTTATAATTTTTGAAAGAACATTACTAATTTTTCATGTTATCTGTAAGTTTTGTTTATAATTAGTTGTTTAGTACTTTAACTATATGTTATAAATAAAATATTTAACACAAAATGTCCACTAGACTTTGGAAGACAGCTAAAAAAGAAAGGCAGTTAACGTCTTGTGATCTTTGTGAACATGTTATTCAATCTAGTGTTGTCAAATGCAAAAACTGTTATAGATGTCTACACAAATATTGTTTAGATAGGGCATGTATGTTATTCGACATTAGCCCTATTGATTGGCTGTGTAGAGATTGTATACATGTTAGTCCCTCCAAAATTGAGTTTAGTTTACTGAAGAAGGAGAATGAAGTACTTAAACAGCAGATATTAGTTTTAAGTAAAGTAATTAGTGATCAGGATTTAATTAATTGTTTGCAGAAAGAAAAAATTAAAGAATTACAAGTGAGTTTAATGTTTCATGAAAGATATTGCTCGTATTTGTATAAAAATTATTTTGTATTGTTATGTCTTATTATGTTATGTATTTTGTATTATTTTGTTTTGTATTTTCTTAGGAAAACTTGGTTGAAAGAAAACATCACATGTTAGCAAGATCATTTCGTAGCAGGCATAATGATCAAGATGCTAAACCAAATGCTGCTGTACGAGATATTCTTAATCAGATTGTGGCTTATCCTTCAACACAACAGTTATCCAATGAAGAACAGGACTATGTGTGGAAGTATAGGTTTTATTTAAGTACCCAAAAGAAAGCCTTAGCAAAATTTCTCAAATGTGTTAATTGGAATCAGTTAAATGAAGTACAACAGGCTAAATGTATGATCCAAATATGGCAACCAATGGATGTTGAAGGTAAATTCAACCAACTTATATGAGTTGATCTTACAGTAAAATTGTGTGTTTTAGACGCTTTGGAACTACTAAGTCCTACATTTTCTAATCCCTTTGTTCGAAAATATGCCATTAGTCGGTTGCAAGAAGCCCCTGATGATGAAATACTCCTATATTTATTACAATTAGTTCAGGCTCTAAAATATGAAGATTTTGAATCCATTCGGACAGGTATATAAAGCATTTACTCAAGGAATTATTAATTAGTAACTATTGTTTTAGGTTATGCAAGAGTTGTTTCTGGACACGACATATTTCCTTTAGGTGAAGAATCAAATAGCTATTTGGAAAAAAAAGATAGTAAGGAGAGTAACGGCACAATTACTGCAGCAGATTCTATTTTACATAGGTCCTCTAGTTATAATCAAGCAGATCACCTAGCATCTTCTATAGTAAACAGTGTAGTGGAAGTTGACACATGTCAAAGTCAGGTAAAAAAAATAATATTCTCTTCATTGGCATTTCAAAGGTAACATTTTTCAGCCCTCTCAAAATATGTGCAGCATAGCGCAAAATGTATGTACTGAATCTGGTAATACGGACACTCTCCAGAGTCAAATGTATGAAGAAGAGGAAATAAATGATTTAGCGTCATTCTTAGTTTGTCGTGCATGTAAAAACTTCACTTTGGCAAATTATTTTTTTTGGTATTTATTGTTAGAATGTGAAGATCAAGAAGGTACTATCAAACAAGATGTAAGTTATAAGTTTGTATAAGCTTCTATTTAGAGAATATAAATTATTTATTATTTCTAGGAGGAAGCTAGAAAAATCTATTTAACTGTGATGAAAATGTTTTCACAAGCATTGGCTAAAGGAACAGATCGAATGCAGGTAACAAGGGCAACCTTGTTCAATCAACAAAAGTTTATAGACAAATTAGTATTGTTAATTAAAGCTGTATCAAGAGAAAATGCTAATAGGGCTAAGAAAACAGTGAAACTTAAAGAATTGTTAGCTGATTCTGATGCATTTAAATATAATTTTGCAAACTTTGGTCCAATACCATTTCCTTTAGATCCAAAGGTGACGATTAATGGTATTATTGCCGAGAAAGCCATTTTATTCAAATCTGCTATGATGCCCTCAAAACTGCACTTTAAAACTACGGATGGGGGGGAATATGTAGCTATTTTTAAGCTGGGAGATGACTTACGTCAGGATCAACTGATACTACAGATGATTACTCTTATGGATAAGTTACTAAATAAAGAAAACTTAAATCTAAAATTAACTCCCTACAGAGTTCTGGCTACTAGTACAAAGCATGGATTTGTCCAATATATTGATTCTATTCCAGTAGCTGAAGCATTAGCTCAGGAAGGTCAGTTAATCTTACTTATTAATATAATTTTGTTAATCATTCATTTTCAGGTAGCATCCAGAATTATTTCAGAAAATATCATCCCCAAGAAAATGCGCCTTATGGCATATGGCCTGATATAATGGACACTTATGTTCGATCTTGTGCAGGATATTGTGTTATAACATACATCCTTGGTGTAGGAGATAGGCATCTAGATAATTTACTTCTAACGAAAGATGGACGGCTATTCCACATAGATTTCGGGTAAATATTTTGAATTTTTATTGCGGGAGATTTCTAATAATCATTTAACATATCCATAGCTATATTTTGGGTCGTGACCCAAAACCGCTTCCACCACCGATGAAACTTAGTAAAGAAATGGTTGAAGCAATGGGAGGAGTTAATTCTGAGCATTATCAAGAATTTAGAAAACTATGTTATACAGCATTTTTGCACTTGAGAAGGTTAATTACCTCCAATTTTTCATTAGATCAACTATTAATAGTTTAATTTGCAGACATGCAAACTTAATGTTGAACCTTTTCTCTTTGATGATGGATGCCAGTGTACCTGATATCGCTTTGGAGCCCGATAAGGCTGTGAAAAAAGTACAGGACAAGCTGATGTTGGACTTGGGCGAAGAGGAAGCCGTGCGTCACATTCAAAATTTGATTGATTCCTCCGTCGCTGCGGTAATGGCTGCCATTGTGGAGCAGTTACATAAAATTACTCAGTATATGCGAAAATAATTTAATATTTATTGTGGTATTATTAAGTTAATAATATAATGTATATTTGTAAATATAAATGATTTTACATAACTTTATTAAAAACAATTTTTTAAAGTATACCATTTTCCTCGTAATTAAAGAAACGATAAATTTTTCTACTTAATTCAGGTCCTATCCTTTTTGATGCTCCTAGTGGACCTGCGGTTCTTCTCACGGTAATGTCTTGTAATAACTTTTCTTTAGCGTCTTCGCTGTCAATTTCTTCATATGCCTATTATAATGGTTACAAGACAGTGTCATAATATACTTTCATCATGAAAATATTACCTTGATTAAAGATTCCATTGTAGGATAAACAGATGTAATAGCTTCCGCTGTTTCTAAACTAGCTAAAGGAAACATTCGTAGACATTGATTCCATAATCTACTTAAACCATTTCCATTTTTATCAACTTTTACACAGTCCTTATTGTTTCCATTAAAAAATTCATTTTCACAACTTAAGGCATCCGCCTTCATTTTTCTATAATATAAAATATGTTTTCATGACATTATATGTTTATGGGCGAATACAAACTTATAAGGAATCTGAGCTACAGCTTTGGTACATTCAATGATAAAAGTTATTAAATCTTCATTTTTATCCAAAAACTTAACATAGATATTTTTACAAAATATCTGCAATTCAACTAGGTTTGTATTAATTTCCTTTTGTGTTGGTTTCTTCACAACATGATTAGACTACAAATTAATAAAATCATTATGCTCTAACTTCAATTTTTTAAAAATTACCTCGAATTCCCCCTTATTCTGATTTCTTAATGACGCAATATATTTGGATAATCCCATTACTACTATTGACAAATGTCTTATTTCTTTTAACTTTAACAAAGATTGTATATATTCAATAAGAGTTTTTTTAGCTATATGGTTCAGAAATTCATCAATTTCCATAATTAATAAATAGTGATGTTCATGTTGAAATTCCCTTTGTAATAACTAAAAATATATTATATATCTATAAGATTATTATAACATAACTATATTCTTACATTATTTTTTATAATGGGAATTTCTCTAATCCAAGATATCATATTAGGATGTATTTCTTTTGAACATTTAAAATTATAATTGCCCTCTTTAAAACCAGTCTTTATAACTTCTCCATAACTTTTATTTAATACATTTTGACCTACTTTTATAGAAATATACTAAAAATCAAAAACAATACAATATTTAACTAAATAAATTAACTATTTACCTCAAGGCATTTATCTGGTTTCATAGAATTTTCGACAACTTTTAATGCATGCTTTAATTCCTTGTCTTGATATTTAGCAACTCGTTTTTGTTCTTTTTCTTGAACCCTTTTAACTCTTTCATGTTCTTTATCTAAATCAGATGACTTTATTTTTTTTATTTTAGGTTCTATTAGGTCATTTAATTTATTACACTCAGATATATTTGCATTATTAATAAGTTGACTTAATTCTTTGCTAAGGCTTGATCCATATATGACATTATCAAATTTCCTATGTTGAGGCGAGAAATCATTTAAATCTTTTGATTTATGGCTATTTATCGTTTTTGTGATGCTTTCAGATTCCGTGTTATCTTCTATGGATTTTAAATTGATGTGTTCATCTGAAAAAACATCTAAGGTATATAAATTATCACTATATTTTGAACAACTAGGAACTGTATATTTTTTAATTAGCTCATTGATTTCAACATCTGATGTAATCGTTCGATCTGAACATGAAGAATCGCTTGATATTTCTATACATTCCTCCATAATTGCCTATTTTGTTATTTGCTTTAATACGGTTAAGAAGAAGGTTAAAATAAACAAACACTATTTAATCTCTGAAAGTAAAAGAGTCCATAGGAAAAGAGACATGCGCGAGAATGAGACACCAAAATAGAAAAAGAGTGAAAGAGTGAAGACTCCAATAATTAAGGGTGTTTAATATTGATATTTAAAAAACATCGATATATCGGTGGCGATTTTTTTAAATATCGATAAAATGCCCAAAAATATCGATATTTTTTTTATAAAATAAATGGTATCTACAGATTATGTAATAGAGAGCTGTAAAGAATATTAATTTGAAAAGAAGAAACTTAAAGAAAGACAAGGAATATATTTGCATCGCGGCAAAGTTTGAAAGTGGACGGTAGTTAATTATTTAGTGTCAAACTTCAGTTAAGTCTACGGAGTATACTCTGTGGTTGAGCCGGAGCGAGTTGTGTGTCAAGCATCTTTGTGTAACAACAGGTGGTTTTTTTTTGTAGTGGTAACATAAAAATAAACTAATTAGAATTATTTTAGAAACAGTAAGCATACATTTGTAATTCTATAAACAATTTTTTTACAATAACAGTATATTCATTTATTGGGCGTATTCTTTTAGATTTTACATTATAATAACGGTATGTGTTTTTTAATTTTGCATTTATTAGTTTACTATTTTGAGGTCTATTTTTTTACCTAGAAAGGTAGCTATTGTTTGCTTGTTGCGTTACGTAAGCAAATTAGTATTGTATTTACCCTTACAAAATGCGCTAGGGATTTGTAAACTAATCACAATTATAAATATTATAATTAAATGTTAAAGTTATATTATACTTTTATAAATTAGTGTTAAAAGATTTAGGTGATCAGTTAGTACCTTACTAGTCTTATCGGTTTATCAGTTTGTTCATCTTGTTAAGGTGTATCAGCTTTAATAATTATTTCCATTTACCGAGGTACATTATAAAGTTGCGTTACCCGAGCTTGCTGCTGTTTGATCGATGCTAATAGGTTTTACCTTAGTCATTATGCTATTGTTATTTGCATCAAGAAGAAATATGGATTTAATGTTTTGAATTTATTATATTTAGATTATGTAAGTTAATATGAAATAAATGTGTTATTTGATTTGATTGGAAAATGATATCACCTGCTATTTTTCTTTATATAGCACAGATCAAAATGTAGCCACCCACTTGAAGATAAATTAGGATTTATTTGTTTATTAATCCTTCATATAAAAATCTTATCTGTAACCGACTGATATTTCAATTGACATATATTATATATTTCTACTAATATTTATGTATAGAATCCATCGAAATTGGATTTTCTTCATACTTAATTTCCATCAGTTTATTTTTTAATAAACCTCAATTATCTATTCGAATTTGTGCAAAAATTAATTGTTAGAAACGACCTTGATGACACTCGTTGTAATCAGATGTGACTCATACAATTGAACGTTCAATGAGAAGCAATTTATTAATTGATTAAACCTGTTCGTTGCTTATTACTACAAGCAAGTAAAATAATCGCAAAGTGCATAATGTTATATACCTTAGGATGGCATTTAAAAATTGTCAAATTAAAACTAACCAAATATTTTACGAAAATTTGGAAATTGGAGTTACTAATATTAATTGTTCGTTATTGCGTTATGCGTCTGAATATCAATAAATCAAAATAAATATATATAATTTTAAATTATATGGTAAATCTATAGTATATGCCTAAATTATTGCATGCCGTTTTAAAGCTTGGAAAGGATATTTTAATGTAGTTGGTGATACTTCGTTGTCCTACTGCGGGCCGTGAGGCGGCTGGATTAGTTCCGGTCTATACGACACAGTGTATGATTCCATACAATAGGAGAAATCGGAAGGGTTGCGGACCGTACTTCCGATTTCCGGTGCGAAATAGAACGTTGGTGGTGTGATAAATAGTTAAACACCACACCCTGTACAAAAATAGATATATTGACATTTATCGTCTTCCCTAAAGACATTTCCACGATCGAGGTCGTGAATATCCAATAAAACAACCGTAAATGCCGGTATAAAATTTAAAATAGTTTAACAGTCTAGACGTTTTGTTATTTTTTTTCCCAAAAATTGTGAATGGATGGATGTTTTCAGCGACAAGTCCGCTGTCAAGGTCATAACAAATCGTTTAGAAAACTAATTTTTGCAAAATGTTTTATTAACAATGCGTTCAAAAGAATATACCAACTGCAATAATATATACTTTTTAAACAGTATCTTAGTGTAATTTATGTATACGAGTCAATATTATCAAATGTAACAAATCGCTTGAGTCGCGTACCTCAAATCAATTGGTGGCAGCTGTATGAAAACCCGTCACTTCGATTCGCCTCGAACTTGTTCTTTCTAAAGACCCCGTTTCCATCGAATCCATCGATCGATGACCGTCTTCCTGCTAACCGTGTTTTCTGTTTATGTTGTGGAGTATTTTATTTATTAAACTTTAATTTTATCATCTTTTTTTTATTTGAAGGGTTATATCAGTTGTTTACTTAATTAATTTTTTTTACAATGATTTCATCTTGTCTGTAGGATCGAAATTTACACAATATTTGAATTAAAATATTAAGACATTGTTTATAACAATTTATTTATTGAGTAATAAAGTAAACATTTTAATTTATCAATTTAACACACAAATGGCGGCAAATTCAAATATTAGGACACCTTTGAAATCTTTTTGCCCTATAATTATCATCGTTCTTCGTTGGATAGTAATAATGAACAAACTATAGTTAATTATTCAAGACATTGGAATAAAAACTCTTAAAATTACTCTCCAAGGCTGTATTTTGATCATCCAGCTCTTTCCGTGACCAACTCAGGTATTATTAATCTAGAATGAATGATTTAGGAAACGATAACCTCTTTATTTGTTAAACATAATCTTAATAAATGTGATATGATAAGTGATAAGTTTCTCCAAAATATATTTTGTTATCAATATAAAAACTATTCAATACAAGTATAAAAAACAAGTATAAAATTTTACCAACATTCTAAAAATGGTAATATTCTCAGAGAAATAAAAAATATAAGATAAATAACTTCTACTATAACACATCATAAGAGAAACCAAAAACATATGGTCAGTTTTGATATTTTCTCGGAAATTGTTTAGTTTATTCCCCAATATATAAATATCACTGAGATGGAAAATATTTCGCATATATAGCAGGTGTTTTTATTAATAAGGCACATTTTTCATTAAATGTTTGCGTACCTGTATTATATAATGCCTTACTGATGCCTCTTGTTAGAGTTTGCAATTTTATTTTTGATTCAATTTTTAAACCAAGAATATTTCATTAATTATAGAAATTAACTTTATTTACATTAAAATGTAATTAAAAAATTGGATTACTATTTTCTAGTGATTGATAGAAATTGCCGTCGTTTCGTAGTAACAAATCCTTAAATACTCTACAGAGTTTTTAAGGATTCCGCATAATTAGAATACAAGGTGTGTTTCAAAATAATCAAAACTATTTAATTAAAAATAGAGCGTTCTATTGCCAGACGTTAAGTGCTGCTCTTAGTGCCACGTCGCTTATACTCACAGAGAAAATAATTAATAAAAAAATAATAACGTGCACACAAATATATATGTCAATAAATATTAATAAAATGCAATTACATCGGGTCATAGTTATAAATTTATGATTATAGTTGCTCATAGGCAAAAGTGCCAAATTTGACAGGAACAACCATCTTAACCATGCCAGTAACCAGGCAGGGTAAGATTGGATGTCTTTTGAGATGGTTTCTAGTTCGTTACCCACCAGTCGGTAGACCTACTGCCGAGGACTGTAATTCGGAGCCCACCTTAAGTAGTAGTAAGTCCAGTTCAGATAAACCTTCAGTTGGTAAAAACAGTTTAAAATATAGCAATAAAAACTACATGTGATTTAATTAGAATTCCTATAAAAATTAATGCAAATGAAAATGAATACATCCAAAAGATTAATTTATCACATAATGTCCGAAAACTTGGGCATTTGCAAGATCTCTCCCACGGAATTTGCTTGGAGGTCAAAATTTGAGCAAAATGTAATATTTGAAGTATATCAAACTGTCTGACCTCTGCCTATCCGGGAAATTTCATCTCTTCTCGAACGCACCTTGTATAAGCATACATGGTTTTTATTATATGTTGCATATACTACAGCAAAAATACTGCGTGAGTGAAAATTTCCTACTAAAATAGATTATATTTCATAATTTTTAATTAGAAATACCCAGTACTTGAACCTTTTTGAAAGCTTATCTTTTAACGGTATTAATTTCTTTGAGTATTAAAAACAGGATTAGATATTTTCTAGATAATATCGATAAATAGAAAGATTTGATGTTTCGGCTTACTGATGACATTGATATGTTGTTTTTATTATTAATCGAAATCTATGAAATTTAACATTATGTATTTTTAGATATTACATTTCACATTCAAGTTATTATTTATTTCACGAGTAATTAGCTATCAGGTATTTCAAATTTCTGATTTGAATTAATTTAGTATATAGTATTTGGTTGTTCTCTATTAACTATTCCTAATTACAATTGAGTCTTAGTGACATGGTGCTCATATAAGCCAAGAATTATCATTGTCGTAAAATTATAAATAAACTCACTCGTTTGGTTTTAAGGTCCCCTGATCTTTTTTTGTAACACCGGTTTATTACTTGGTTAAAAACAGTTAACATTTTTAGTACTCTTGGGTAAGAAATAAGCTTACAAACAATCGGAAACTGTATGAGCCTCGCGTGTTTCTTTTAAAATTCCCTTTTAAAGGTCAATAAACCATAAATGTGCAATTTGAAATCTTATAGTCGCTATCTTTTGTAATAAACTCATTTTCAAGCAGTTCAGATAAAAACAAGTTAGATTTGCTTCCGCATATTTGATACAGTTGTCAATATTTAGTTTATACACAATATTAAAAACTCTTGTATCAAGGATAAAATAAACTTTCACTAATGCACGCTAAACGTGCATTTGTTGTCGTTTTATTCGGTCTAAAGATGTAGGCTAGGTGAAAGAGATACCGGTGTCGGTAATTTTTCTTCTGGACGATGGAATATGATAAATCATTATCAGGCATGTGTAGTTTCATTTATGAGTTATGACAGTGATTTGAGGATGTAACTTATGCTATATCACATCAGACAATTTTAATTTTTGTTAGAATTCAATGAAAATTTAGTCTAGTCTTTATCCTATTTTTCATATCGCCTTTATATCTCGATGATCTTAATCCATTTTTTTTGGCTTTGCTCATTGCATTTGCCACCCAAAAAGCCTATTTCGTCACAGAAGCCTGTGGAGAATCCACTCACCCTTCGTTCAACAAATCAAGTCTCCTGTTTTTTTCGCAATGGTCGCATCTTTATAGAATAACTTTATTTCTAATATGGTCTTGAAGAGAAACACGAAGAATTTGCCATAAGAAATACTTCAAGGTCACATATTTCAAGCTGTGAAAGGTTTTTGGAGGAGTTAGACTTTAATTTTGATCGGAATGCCTATTTCTCCAGTTATACGCCCTCTTAGAGAAACGAAAACTCCACAGTCTGTCTAATTTGGATTATTCGTGATAGTAGATAGCGGCATAATTATAATAGGGTTTAATATAAAGTACTTCAGCTCTTGTACTTGCTCCAACCGGATGCCGTTAAGAATTTCAATAGCAGGTGATCCGTCGCTTGTTCTTTTTGTTCATTTGTTCTTAAGCCATAAATTTATAAAAAGTAAAGACAATTTGATGTGAGATATCGGCGTTCGAACATTTTTCAAATAAATATGCTACTAATGACTCGAATATGGTTGAAATTTATAGTTAACATATTCCACCCAATTAAAATAATTAAGTCAGAATACAATCAAAGCTATGAGAGGTCGCTGTGCTTTGAAAAGATTGAAATAATACGGGTCATTATTTAAACAGAAATTAATGAACACTAAACACAGAAAAACTTCAATATCATTTTGTCTAATCATTTCTCGTTTTTTTCAGATTAAACGATGGACGATGTTGTATGGGCTCGTGACCCTACTGAAGGATTCATATTAGGGCGTATTCTGGAAATAACAAACGATGGAGCGGAAGTTGTGCCCCTCGATTCCAAGTATCCGAGAAGAATTTTACCTTTCTCCGATATTTTTAGAGCTAACGTCGAAAAAGATAAGGATTATGATGACAACTGTATGCTATTTTACCAACTGAAACCTTCATTTTTTATATACGTCTTGATTTTCAGGTGGAATGATGTTTTTGAACGAGGGCTCCCTTTTACACAACATTCGAGTCAGATACTACAAAAACAAAATTTATGTAAGGAAACGATATTCTGAATCCCAGTACCCCTCCAACACAAGTCTATTTTTTGCAGTCGTATGTCGCGAACATACTCATCGCCGTTAACCCCTACAAAGATATCCCGGAATTGTATTCAAGTCAAACCATTAAATCGTATCAAGGCAGGTCACTAGGAGAGATGCCACCTCATGTTTTCGCCATTGCAGACAAAGCATTCAGGGACATGAAAGTCTTTAAACAATCTCAATCCATTATAGTGTCTGGAGAGTCGGGAGCTGGTAAAACGGAATCTACTAAACATTTGCTGAAATACTTGTGCGAAGGTGGCGCCGCCGGTCCGATCGAGCAGAAAATTCTGGACGCCAATCCTGTTCTGGAAGCATTCGGCAATGCGAAAACAACCAGAAATAACAACAGGTATCGCACGCTTCGGTAGCATCATTTCTCTTCAGGTCTGTCTAACTTTCATTTTTAAACAGTTCAAGATTTGGTAAATTTATTGAGGTGCATTTCGATAAGAAATTCCAAGTAGCCGGTGGACACATTTCTCATTATTTATTGGAGAAGAGCCGTATTTGTTCATCTCATGGGGAAGAGAGAAGCTATCATATTTTCTACATGTTAATGGCCGGTGGTCCCGCAGATTTACGCCAGAAATTGGGTTTAACTAAACCAAATGATTTTAACGTAAGCGAGACTGACTTTATTTATATATATTTCACATAATCTACAACAATTTTAAATAGACATAAGGTAAAACATTGCTAGTGCGATAAATGCTTAAATTAGCTTTGGTAAACATCCGATTGGTTTAAATAAAAAGCAGGTGACATTTTAAAATCGCACGGACATCTCCAACCCAACCACGTAAATGCGCCGACGTGTCGTTTGCACTGGGGGCAGCTTAATTCTCCTTTGGTGATTTCAGTCGAATTCATCCAAACTACTGGTTCCACAAAGTATAACTTAGCACAGACTCGACCCTTATCTTGATGTGGAAACACGGTTTCAAAAAGTGCTAAGTTGTTGTTGCAATATTTACATTTCAGACAATTGCTTAAATGTGAGGTAGGATTAGGCTGAATCAAGTCGTAGAAATTAGGCGGCACGTTGCGACACTCTTTTATTTTTTCGCTGGCCATCTTTAAACGAAATAACTTACAACGTTTTTCCGACTTGTTAACTCGCCAACCCATTTCTTGGTACAGTTTCAACTGCGCTGCGAATCCCTTGTTCGGGTAAATGAATATTCGCTTTCCTCTAACTTTTTCGAACGCTTCCGAATAGCTTAATTTGAATTTTTTCATTATGTAAGCGATCACTGCAGTTGCACTTCTGGAAACGCCAAAATAACAATGTACTAAGACGGCACCAACGCTAATACCGTTTTCGATGAAAGTAAATAGGTCATCGAAATGAACCAGCAAATCTTCGCTAGGCAAATCCAATATTTCCACATATTTTGTGGTTATGTGCTTTAAACAAGTGATGTAACGAG
The DNA here is from genome assembly GCF_030347505.1 of Rhynchophorus ferrugineus. NCBI lineage: Eukaryota > Metazoa > Arthropoda > Insecta > Coleoptera > Curculionidae > Rhynchophorus > Rhynchophorus ferrugineus. The sequence continues at coordinate 26,438,231 of NW_027472583.1, read as the reverse complement.
GTAACGGGTTGGTCTCGATCGTCAGAATGTGGGTTATATTGAATTTATTGAGGGTGGTCGTATCAGTTGCCGCTTCCCAACTACCCAGGTATAATCGTGGTACGATTTCATTTAAATCTTCTCGAAAACTCATATTACGCTTACACTTCACGTTTTCTATAATTATGTTGATTGATCACACCGGTAATTTAACTCTTTTGAAACGTGTGCTGCTCAAATAGGTCGATTATTATGTTGAGATTTACATACAATAGTGTGGTTAGGATAAACTGCGCCATCTATACAAATATTTTATAATGAATCTAGTTTTCATAGATAACTGTACAACAAATCATTATAGACATACTGAATTGTCATGAATGATGGCACTGGTCTCTATTTTTTTTTTATATTATTTGTTAGTCTGTATAAGTTTTGAAATGTACAGGGTTTAAAAACAAATATTTTTTATTTTATGGAAAGATATTAACTTATTGAACCTAGAGCACAAACAATACGAACCTATTTTAATATAAACGAAACCTGTATGTCTAGACCAGTTTTTTTTATTTTGAACAACCAAGGCTGTATCAGCCATGCGATATAACATGCACAATATATTTTAGTATCTAAAACATGGATGTACACGTTATTTCACAAAGCCTGATACAGAAAAGACTCTTTCTGCTGGGCAGAAAAGTTCAGCCCATGTGAAACAAGGTCCACTACGAGATATTTTAATAGATGATATCAGTGACTTCAAAGATTTGGATGTTGCGTTATCGCGACTAGGAATGGCGGATGCGGAGAGATTTCAAATTTATGTAACAGTCGCGGCAGTTTTACATTTAGGCAATGTTGGTAAGCAAAACTCTACAACTCACTTCGCAAGGGAAACTAGCACCTTTAATTTATTTAATTTTAGAATTTGAAGAAAATCCCGAGGATTCTAGAGGAGGTTGCAAAGTAGCCTCTAACGGAGAAAAGTCTTTGACTACCGCTTCACAATTGTTAGGAATTGATCCAGATGAACTTAAGCAAGCTCTCGTATCACGAGTAATGCAGAGTGCAAGGGGTGGTGTCAAAGGAACTGTGATAATGTATTATCTCCACTAAGGCCTATTTTAATAAATATGATATTGTTTTCTGTCGCAGGGTTCCTTTAAAAATTCACGAAGCAAACAATGCCAGGGATGCTCTCGCGAAGGCTATCTATAGTAACCTTTTTGATTATATTGTTAGCAGAATTAATCAGAGCATCCCATTTCAAACTTCCTGTTACTATATTGGCGTTTTAGATATTGCAGGATTTGGTATGCTATCAATTACTAAATAAAACATTCTTTTTTAATTTTTAAAACCATCTCTTTCAGAATTCTTTACTGTGAATAGTTTTGAACAATTCTGTATTAATTATTGCAATGAGAAACTACAACAGTTTTTTAATGAAAGAATTTTAAAATTTGAGCAAGAACTGTACAAGAAGGAAGGTCTGAGTGTTCCTGAGATAAAGTTTACTGACAACCAAGACTGTATAGACGTTATAGAATCTAAGGGCCAAGGTCTTTTTACTTTACTAGATGAAGAATCAAAATTGCCGAAACCTGCATATAGCCATTTTACTGAGGAAGTACATAAAGTATGGGGAAAGAATTATAGGTTAGTGTTAATTGCGTTAAATTATAATGTTTATAAAATAGAACCTTGATAATATACTTGTATTCTTCAGGTTAGGATTACCCAGATCATCAAAGCTTAGAGCTCATCGTAGCATTAGAGATGATGAAGGATTTTTAATAAGACATTTTGCGGGTGCTGTTTGCTACCAAACGGTATGTGGTATGTCTTTGAACACAACGATGATAATATACTTTAATATTATTGCAGAAACAATTTATCGACAAAAATAATGATGCTCTACATGCGTCTCTCGAAGGAATTGTTCAAGAGAGCAACAACAAGTTAATCCAAACTTTATTTTCTACATCTGTGGCTCAAAAAGGCAAATTAACTTTTATTAGTGTTGGAAATAAATTCAAGACGCAGCTTCAAGAATTGATGGATAAATTACGCAATAATGTAATATTAATAAAAATACATGTAACTGTGTATTAAACATGTATCTAAACATTATAGGGCACTAATTTCATTCGGTGTATTAAGCCAAACAACAAAATGGTGGACCTCCAATTTGAAGGCAGCTTATGTTTAATGCAGCTAACTTGTTCAGGAATGACTTCAGTGTTAGAATTGATGGAGCACGGTTTTCCTAGCAGGACTCATTTTACTGAACTTCACTCTATGTATAAGGATTACTTACCCAGGGAATTAAAACAATTAGCTCCCAAAACTTTCTGTGAAGTAATAGAATTTTTAAAAAATATGAAGTGAGGTAATTGTTATTGCGATTTATTGCAGGCTATGCTGCACAGTCTTAGGCTGCAGGATAAGGATTTTAAATTTGGTGTAACCAGAGTATTCTTTAGACCCGGAAAATTTGCAGAGTTTGATAAAATAATGCGATCGGATCCGGAAAATTTGAAGAATATTGTAGCTCAGGTGAAAGCCTGGCTAGTAAAGTCTCGTTGGACTAAGGCCCAATTCTGTGCTTTGACTGTCATCAAAAGTATTGAGTTTATTTTTATTTGGGCTTGTTGGATAATTTTTTTATTTTTTAGTGAAGAATAAAATTTTATACCGTCGTCAAGCTTTAATTTTGTTGCAAAAGAACATTAGAGGGTATTTAGTGAAAAAGAAATATGCGCCTAGGATCAAAACGATTAAAAAAATTCGTGCTTTGGATGTGAATTTGAAAAAGTTGGAAGGCATTGCTAAACAACTTAAAAAGGATAGAGACGTATCTACAAATGGTATAAATCAATTAAAATCTGAACTAGCTACAACTATAGATAAGATAAAGGTAGTTATTTCCATGCCTATTGATTAATTCTTGTTTTATCATTTAATCCGTTCCACTATACGGTGGAAGCGCGCTAGATATACTATCTATTTTATTTTTAGAAAGACAGTGAGATCAATGTAAAAACAGTCGAGGGGCTGTACAATGGCTTAGTTGTAAAAATTGACCAACAAATGAGCATTTTAGAGAAGAAAGTCCATGAGCAAAAAATAGCCGAAGAACAAGCACGATTAAAGAAAATCCAGGAGGAATTAGAACGGGAGAAAAAGAAAAAAGAGGAGGAAGAACGAAGACTTCGAGAAGAAGAAGAAAATAGAAGAAAGAAAACTGAGATTGAAGCTAAAAGAAAACAAGAAGAGGAAATACGACTTAAACAGGTATTTTCATAGTTTTTGAAGTTTTTTTTCAGTATGTTATCCTTATTTTTCTATCAGCAATTGAACTTCACATCGAAAAAATGTCATATTCATAAAGATATCAGTATCGGCCTATAAAGATATAAAAACTGATGTGGCATTGCTTCAAGTTATATTAAGTAAATTAACTTCAAGTAATATTAAAGGGTAATCTGGTAAATTCGACGGCGAAACTTTTATTTCATCGTTTTTAGATGCAAATTTTCGCGAAATTTCAAAAAGATTTAACTGCTTATATAATGCTTTACCATAATGATTTTTTACAATTTGAACTTGCCCAGTTCCTTTCGTGTGTCGTTGTTTAAAAACTTTCAAGTTTAAAAAAAGTTATTTATATTTCAGCGAAGTGTCATAAAGTACAGAAGCGTCCCCTAAGATGTAGCATTATTGATCACTTATTGTCTTATTTAGAATATTAATTTTCGGTTCTAGTACATTTTTATTTCTTTTTGTATCTTTTTGTTCATAACATACTACGAGAAAAAAAAACAAAAAACGTTTATAATTATGATATTTATTATAATAATAGGAAGCAGCAGATAGGAAACTGGCACATGAATTGCAGCTACAACAAGAAAAAATGGAACAAGAAGAACGCAAATATCAGGAACAATTGGAACAGGAGAGACAAGATAGGGAACTAGCATTAAGGCTAGCACAGGAAAGTAACGGTCATCTAGAGGAGAGTCCACCTTTAGCACGCAAGTAAGCATTCGCTATTTGAATTGAATATGTGTTGGAAATCCTTTGTATATCTACAAATGGAACAACACGCATTATTTGAATACATTTTTGTAAATATTGTAAAATAGGGGTGGCAGTCTATCTAAATGTCAAATATGTCTTTGCTTCTTGTTTTCCATGGCACCACAGCGGATTGAACGGGACAGATTCTCAAAGGTCGTCGTTCAAACTCAACAGGTACATTGTTTACACTTAAGCACTTACATTTCCACATAAGACTAACATAATATACTTTTGCTTGGCTTCTAGGCAATTAAACAAACTAACCTGCTTTATGTTGTGTTTCCCTTCCATGAATGTATTTTTTGTTTATAGTATTAACAATATTTGAACGCAGCTCACAATAGCGTAGAAAATATAATATTACGGAAAAAGTAATTTCGGTTTTTCTTTCAAGGTTTTAATATATCTAGTAATATTCAATCAAATAAGCCACAATCCGACATCCCATTTCCGGTTTTAAATAATCCATTTACATAAGATTTCATATCAAAAGAAGCTCAAGAAGCGTCATTTATATGAATCACTTTGAAAACAATGACAAAAGCGACGTTACTTTTCTCCATGTATTTATAACAGTTATTATAATATTAAATCAATATTAATTGTTAGGTCTGATGCTATAAGAGCCCAGCAGGCGAATCAAGCTAAAGGAAAATATGACTTATCTAAATGGAAATATTCCGAGTTGCGTGATACAATCAATACGTCTTGCGATATCGAACTTCTTGAAGCTTGTAGACATGAGTTTCATCGCAGGCAAGTATTTTTATTACTATAGTTTATTAAATCATAGATATTGTGGTTTTATAGGCTCAAAGTGTACCATGCATGGAAAGCTAAGAATAAGAAGAGGACTGTAATGGATGAAAATGAAAGAGCTCCAAGGTCAGTGTTGGAGTCTGCACAGAAAACACCACGTTTGCCACAAAAAGCTGTATTAGATCATAGTTCCCAACGCTATTTCAAAATTCCATTTCAGCGACCAGGAGGTGATCCTAGCAAACGGGGTTGGTGGTTTGCTCATTTTGATGGGCAGTATGTAGCTAGGCAGATGGAACTTCATCCTGATAAGCAGGCTATTTTATTAGTTGCTGGTTAGTTACTAATAGCATGTGATTTATATTTTATACATTTATGTTCTTTAAATGTCTTTAATATAGGAAAAGATGATATGCAAATGTGTGAACTGTCTCTGGAAGAAACTGGCCTAACTAGAAAAAGAGGTGCGGAGATACTGGAAAATGAATTCAACAAAGAATGGGAGAAAAACGGAGGGAAACCTTACACTAGACCAGCTGATAGGAAATAAATAAACAATTCATTTTTCATATTATTTTAGGGCATATGTCCTTTTTTTCTATAATATATATTTGGGCTTTATATTATTCATTAGGAATTGTTGCAATTATTGTTAGCTTTACAGTATTAAATATCTTCAATTGGTAACTTAAAGAATATATACATATGCATATATTTATTATTTTATATGTTTTAATTCCCTACAGTTACATTTTCAATTTAAATACTTCGAATCTTCTTCTTTTCCCTATATACACTTTCTTTTTGAACTGAAAAAATCTCAAGAGTATTTATTTTGACTTATTGTATGATTAACTTACTCCAAGGGTCAAAACGCACAAGTTCTAATTTATCACCCAATCTTGCACGGATTTTATTAAATGTGTGACCACTAACCAAACTTTCCATTTGAACCATTATTTCCCTAAAATATAAAACATATTTAGTCAAACAAGTAAAAATGATTTAAACTAACCATGGATTATAAGACAGGCATTGTATAATTATGTTTGAAATGATTAAATTAACATTTTAGATTTACTGTAATGCCACTCGTAGTTTTACTAATGCCCTTACTTGCTCTTTACTCTTTTCAGTAATATATTTGTTAAGAACATTGTTTGTTTTATGTTAATGAGAAATATATTTTAACACCCAAACTAATAATCTCTATGATTTAAGGTTACTTAATTTTATAGGTTATGTAGTAATGTAGTAAGTTGTTAACGTCATCGTATTAGAACATAACCAAAATCAATAAAGTAGATTATAATAATTAAGTGTTATATTAAAAATAAAAAATGGTAAATACGAAAAAACTGTGAAGTACAGTCATCATAAATTACTTATTGAATTCTATTTTAGCCTGCCATATTTAACTTACAAAGTTTACTTGCCGTCTTCCTGTTAGTAATATGTACTTGCACATACTTAAAATCTTTCTTCCCTAGAATAATCGACAAATCTCGAACTGGGTAGTATTACATTTCTCATACATACATACGTCTATATCTTCTAAAGCATGAATAATTTTAGATTTCTTAAAACATGTTGGAAATGTGCCCGGATAGGTGAACGAAAATCTCCCTGGGTAGGAGCATCTTGTTTTTTAATGGCATTTTCAATCCTATTTCTTAAATAGTTTATTATTTTCTGAAATTAATTAGTATTAAATTTTTACAAAATATGTTTTCTTTTTATACTGTCTGTATTTAAGATTTGAAATTTGTTTGTATAATATTACTATTTATTTTTTTAGTAATAAAGATATAAATAATAAAGATTGTACATTTTATTGAGATGTCTGTAATATAATTGGTATTTAAATATTAGCAGGTCTTGGCACTTGGTTACAAAAAAATAATGTCAGTGTGGAATTAAATTTATTTTATGTATATTTTATGTACAAAATAATACCATTTATAAATATTTATTATAAGCAATCACTTAGAATGCCTACTACCAATGAGTTGACAATAATCTATCAATTGTAGTTGTGTACTTGACAGTGAATGTCTATTTTGCAGCTCATTCTATGTTTTAAAATTAATGTGGCACGTTTGTTTATTTTGTTGAAAACATAAAATAGCCCAAGCCCAACAGCAACTACAAAAATTAATTTATTTACATTTAGAAGTGCATATTTCTGTACAGTTTATTGCAACAATATTACTATTTGAATAATAATACTATGAATCTAAAATTCACCCCAAACTCTCATTTTTGCTGGATATGCTCTATTATTATAGGCAGTTTTGTATAATCCCAAATGTGAGAGTTTTAGGTCAACTGTTTACCAATGACAAAGACCGAACAATCACGTCTTCCTGCGGAACGGTGACATGTATTATGGTGCATTAATTTAATAGATGCATTGGTTTTCTATTGATTTACGAATAAAATAATATAATAATTCAATTAGTATTGTATTGCCTCTAATAATTATTGAAGAAAGACGGCTTGGTTAGCGCAGTGGTAAAGGCGACAGGACGGTCCACCTACTGTTGCGATAGTCGCGGATTCGAATCCTGAAATTTATGTTTGTGATTGTTCTAGGTAAGAGTGCAAAATCCGACAAGAAATAAGATCCCACTCATGCCAATAACCAGGCTGGGTAAGACCGGATATCTTCTGGGATGGTTTCAAAGTTGGTCACTCGCCAGTCGGTAGGCTTAATGTCGAGGACCGTGGTTCGGAGCTCACGTTAAACTTTAGGTCCAGTCCAGATTAACCCTCGTTGATAAAAAGGAGACTTTAAAATATTTTAAAAAAAACTAACGCAATTTAATTGTAGCTTATTAGTAATAACTAACCGTTAGCTGAGCCTCCCAAAATTTTTATATAGATAGTGATATATTCTGTTATAACTTAGCTCTAGTTCAATTAGTTATAATATAGCATTAAAAATCATAATTAGAAGAGGAACCTCATTAATTACTGCCTTTTCGGCTAAAATTTTGGAAGAGGGCTTAGCCCCCGCTTTATCCGTCTCTGACAAAAATGCTCCCAAATATCATAGTTCTTTATAGTTTATACTCCATATTTTAAATAAATACTATATCATAAAAATAAATACTATATAATACTACGTATGTGCTATACTATCTATGTGCATAAGAAAATTACCTTACATAATTAATTATTAATGAACTTCCTTGGCTTTCCTGTAGAAAAACTACATTTACTAGAGTAACGCTAGTTAACTGAAACTATATGTAAAATAATAAAGAATCAATTTTACTTTGTAACAAATAACTAGGGCAAATCGCTCTTTTCAGTCACTATTTGATTTAGTAAACCCACGATTTTTAAACGGCGATCAAAATAGCTCTACTATTGGGCCGATGAAATTAAAGGAAAATTATTAATATATTGCTTTGATAATTCTATAACATTGCTAGTGTCCAAATAACAAGTAAAATAAACAGATTGCCCACCCATATAATTCAATATTATATATTAAGTTGCCTACGATCAATTTTTATATTTTGTGGTACAATTTCTCAATTCAATATTCGGAATCACCGAGCTTAGGTATCAGGTGGACACGTAATATGACAGATTAAAATAAATTGCGTAAATATATAAATCCGTAAAGTGTTGGTGTTTGTTCCAACACCGTTAATTTTAACCTGTACATATTTATTTATTTTTATTACCTTTGGATATAAAAATTTATACTATACTAATGCATATCAACTAGATAAGAGAATAAAAAATAAAAACTGAGAATACTACTGACCCGTTAACTATAAATAATACCGAACAGATTTGGTGGCGCTATTCTAGGTAGTTTGTCAGTCTCAACGGGTAGTTGTTTGGCGCCGGGACGCTACTGAATACGTAGTAGACGCGCCTTTTGTGACGTTGCTCATAAATTAAATCGCCAATATGAAAGGAAGTACACTAAAACCAAATGTAAGTTGTTATATTAAATTGATAAAATAATGTTTCATTTGATTTACTGCTTTTGCGTCTCTATTTACACAATGGAAAATATAAAGATTGTCAACTTTATATTGCTTTGCTTATCTTGCACTTATGTAAGGTGAACCGCGCGACATTTCATTTCTAACCAAGGTTATTATTAACAGTGCGATTATATGTTGGATATATTTTTCTTATAATGAGAAATTAGTTATAATGCGTCTTTTAATTTAGGATTACATCGGGTTAAAACCCGTATTTTTATATGGTTAGGATAATAAAAAAGTAAAGTGATTTACACTCAAAAACTAAAAAATAATAAATCAATCAGGATATTTTTTAAATAATAGCGACAACAGCAAACATTTTCCTCAAAATATATGAAAAATTTTTTTTTTCAAATATTTTAATTAGATACAATTGAAAAAATAAATAAATAGGGACATAAAATGAGAATTATTATGGCAGGTTCATAAAAACATAAACATAATGGTGAAATAAACAATTCCAGGTATAAAATTTATTGTTTTTCTATTTACCTTTTTAATCTTTTATAATTAAAAATATTGGAACAATTTTGCTGTAAGTGTTTGTGTGGACATATGACAGTCAGTAATTAAAGTTACTTGATGCCCTTAACCAATCAACGCCTGTGGACCCCCTGTATCCATGAGTAAACTAGTATCGGTACATATTTTTGGAGCAATTGCTTAGTTTGCTTAAGGGCTAATCCGACATTAATTATAAGAGAATCGGCGTTTTTGATTTTAAAACAATTTATCACTATTTGAATTATTGTTTTAACATAGCATAATTAATAATATCTAATTTACCATAATTATGCTAAGTCTTAAAATAACTGCTCTAATACTCATTAACTTTGACTTGATTTATTAAAAAAGTTGCTAGAAAAGGTCGATGAAAGTCACTCAAAAGATTTCGACGAAATTTGGGTGAACTAATATGATAAGAAAGGTTACAGGTTAGATAATTAATGAATTTTACAGATAGAGGTCGGATTCTTCTGCAGCGGAATATTTTAAATGTCAAGCAACTATTATGGATGGTTTGATAATACCAACTGTTACCGACGAATCGAATTGGATTAAAATATCTGTTCATCAACGCCTTAATATGGATCAATTAAGACCGAATTGCGTAAAAAGCGTACACAATAAATTGCAGTGGACCGAAAGGCCATCTCCAGTTATTAGTAGAGCGTGGAAGCTTTCGGATCGTTTAGCATTAAAGTTCGAGTTTCATAATGAGAATCAAAAGGGTGATTGGTATTCTTAACGATTTTGGTAGAGTTGAACTGGATCATAGCCTCCATCATTACGATGACAATGAAGGAAGTAATATATCAAATGAGGTAAGAACTGGAGTAGTCCCTAAAATCATTCAAATTAATATGCTAATTAATTTAATATATAATTAATTAAATAAAATAAGATATTCGATGAAATGAGAAGAATTAGATTTGTTCTTCAATTATCAGGTAAACGTGTATTATGTCCTTGTGACGTAGACGGAAAGAAAACTTTAAAAGGTCTTGTTAAACTTCCTAATATTGGAGATAGAATATCGCGCAATAATTGTCTAGAATGTAATAGCGAAAAAACTAGATTAAAACCGGATAAAACCGGTTTAGGATTTGATTTGGTAGCGTGAGAATATTAGCAGTTTAGACCAACTATTGCAGACTAGTTAACAAACCATTAGTGGAGTAATTGGATGTATCACTAACAATTGTTGACGGGTATATATACATACTGATAATATTGGTATTTTCACAAGATCAGTGCGCGAAAGATAAACATAAATATATTAGCCATAGATATTACTTTTAACCTTTCTGTGGACAGATAATCTACCGAACAAAAAGTCCATTACACCCAATACATGACATAAAAATAAGCGATGAATCGCTCAATCTGTCATACATGACCCATTGAAGATAGTGACCTCGGTCGGAACTACAACCCCTAGGCGAGAGATGACGTCAGAGACCCGTTACTGCGAATTTTCGGGAATTCCGGGGGTGTGGCGATTCTTGGCTTGCCCTACTCGATGAGCAGGCGTACGTTGAAAAACGACTGATATTTGAAGGTGACCTTTTGGTGTCATTGCGCGCATCAGGGTGAGGAAAACCGACACTAAGAATGCTGGACGTGTCGGTATCCGCGTAAGCTCTTCTCGTTTCTCACTTTTTCCGTCGGCAAACGACGACGTGACAATTACTGTCCGTTGAATTTTCAATAAGAAAATTTGTGTTTGCTGTACGTAGCATGAAGCTCGAAAAAATAGATATTAACCCTTTCGTCTGTTCAAAGGTATGTTTAAAATGATACCTGTACGAGACAAATGTGCTTTCATCATGCAATATTTAATTTATAAAGCATAAACGTGCCCTCTTTAATCCATATATTTATCAATCCGCATTAATATTGCAAAATTATGTTGAACTATACAGAGAAAAGCTATCTTATCATCATATAATTAGTTAAACGTAGTTTTACACAACATTAAATAAACTATGCACAAATACTAATTGAAATAGATATTTAACGTTTGTCCTAAATCATTAATGAAATCGAATTTAAAAATAACTTTCACTTGCGTCAATAAATTGTAAGTTGCTTTAAAATAATATTCCCGTTTTTTAAAAAAATATATGACGCAATTTCAAATTATTTGAAAATTTATATTTCGGCCACAATGACACAGAAGATATATTATCTGTGACGTCACAAGACACCCAAGCATACGGTCACAAGGCTAGGTCTAGTTATCGAAACGCCTACATGCGATGTTGCCATTTCTTATATAGAGATTCGCCGGCAGGAAAGACAAACTTAGATTAAGCGGTTTACCTCATTGGCATTCCTTGATTCAATTGAATTGCGAAAAAACCCATTAGTCTTTAATACCCCGCAAATTTATTAAAATTCTGATATAAGTAGGAAATATGTCAAACGTTGTCGCGTAGACAAACATTGATGTTTGAGGATGATATATTCAAGGTTAAACAATTCTATAATTATTATTTTACTTTGTAATAATTTCACAATATTTTCGAAATAACTTAAAAAAAAAACAACAGGCATAATCCTTTATCATTTGTATCTATGGGTTTTTAGTTGCTATGCCTATAAAACTAAACAATAACAATTCCTTCGTTTAAAATATGTAATAAAACAATACAGAATATATAACATAAGAAACAACATATTAAGAACGTTGTCAAATTTCTTTTGTCCTAAAGGAGGTGTGTCATAATACTTAATGTTTTAATTTTTTATGTAATCTTGATTTAAAAAATTGAGTGATTAATGAAATTTGTCAGGATAAGTATAATAATAATTTTTTAACTGAAATATTTTAAAATATATCATGGAAAATTCCAGAATGATCGAAGGTAAAACAACCTTTCCGTTTATTTGCAGTGTACGACGTGACGTAGATCAGCTATGGGCGGTGACCTGTACTGCATTTACAGGCCAGCATTCAGTTAATTATTATAAATACACTATGTATGAACAGTTAGTCACGCGTTTCGGGTTTGGGGATTTCACCAAACTATTTATATTTTTAAACATATTAATCCTGGATTTGAGTTATTTTCTATCATATTTCATAGCAAGTTAGTCCATAATATAGCGTACATTGAAATTAAATTTATGACGAATAATAACTTTGTTATTGAGTAATAATTAGACATGACGATGAATTACTATTAAATTAAGTCAACTGGTTTTTATATAGAAGCCAAAACCGCATTTGTTTTTATTAAAGCAAATGACGATATTTGATTTAATCTTACGTGATATTCAAGGGCACATTGGATGTTTAACTTACAGAAATGTAATATAAAAAGACAATTATGTTACAATTGTTCATAAAGTATACTCAGGTTGTGTATACTGTGGTACTAATTGTAGTTAAAATCCATATAAAATTTAATATTATGCATAACACGATCACTGTTTATAATGCATTTATTGCAATCCAAAAGTCACTGGCTTCTAAACGCAATTTGGCGTAACTTTACGCAAACATTAGACCAAGTTCTGACGTCAGATAATTTAGCTCGACGGCCTGTCGAAAGACGTAGGCTCAGGGGCAGGCGCGCCACACCTCTCTTACCAACCAATAGCGTGTAGGGGGCCCCCCTCAACCCCCAATCCGAGCTTTTATTGAATGGTTTTCTCTTCGAGTCTCGCCAGTTCACTGTAGTTCACTTGCGAGTTTGCGATTTGGAATTTTATTTTGTAACAAAGTGGTTTTTTTTGGGCTACAACCGTGCAGGATAAATATTACTATGGGTTACAAAAGAAACGTACAGGCACATCCTATGGTGAGTTTTTCGACCAGTTTCAAGTAATTAACATTTTTGTTCATTTTCTGCCTCAATTTACAGAAGTGCGCATTCTACCTCCCGATTAATAATTTTGAATGGAGTAATTAATTTGTCCATCTATTCTGAAAAATGTGTTATATTACCATAACCAAACTCATATCTGTCTTTCGCGGTATCATTTTGTCCGTAAATATATTATAACTTCTTTGAATATTGATATTTTGCAATTAAATTAAGGGATATTGCAAGTAGTGATAAATTGGTAACCTTGAAATGAGTACGAAGGTCGCTGAATTCCTTCCATGTTCGCGGAAAAAAATCGAATATCTTATCTTCCATTTGATTCAACAAGTAATATAATGTAATGTAATTTTTATTTCAAATGTGAATCTTAAGCAACTTAACATTTATCATGGCATTCAGCAGTATGGTAATAACTAATAGCAGCTTAGCCACATTCTTTCGGCTTCACATAATTTTAACCTTAATATTCAAAGATATTATTAATTAGTGGTTTTTCCTCAAGTCAGTTGTTTTATGACACTTCAGACGTGTTTTGCCTAGTCATATAAAATTGTAACAATTTTTAAATAAAACCAGAGTAAACAAATTTTCTCTCAATGTATAGTATTTTGAGGTCAAAACAAGGTCAAACGCAGCAGTCAGGCGCGCATTCTTCAATGTAATATTCTAGGAACTCGCTAGCGGCTTCTATATAGAAATTTAATAAAAATACCAATATTGACAACCAACAGTGGAGCTTTTTTGCTTCAAAAAAAAGGTTCTATAATACTTTCTTTTCCAGAAATGACCATGCCAAATAACGGCTTTTAGGTCCTATTATTAATATTTAGACCATATTATGATTAGTTACATATTACCGTTCAGGTGTTATTTATAAGAACTATATAGATCGATAATAGTAGTTGTTTTACAGGTCAGGGAAAGATGTCAAGATTTAATTTTGGACAACGATACATTAAAAAAAATAGGCGATATCTTTTTGGACAATATAAATCGAGGATTGAAAAAGGCTACTCACGAAAAATCAATTGTGAAGTGTTTTCCAACGTATGTACAAGATTTACCTGATGGCACCGGTGAGTTCATTTATTTTTTTATGCATAGATCAAAGCTAACATTTTTCTTTCCAGAAACTGGGAAATTTTTGGCTCTTGATTTAGGAGGAACAAATTTTAGAGTGCTCTTAATTGAACTTAGTGGAGAACATTTTGAGATGAAATCTAAAATTTTTGCTATTCCACAACATATAATGCTTGGATCAGGCGAACAACTATTTGACCATATTGCTGAATGTTTAGCTATATTCGTCAAAGAGGAACAGGTTAGTACATAAGTTTCAATTTGTGTTGGTATGGAAACACTTTTGGATTGACGAAAGTCCTTGACGAAAGTCCAAATCTTAAATTTTAATGGTACACAGGCTATAGAATATTTCTTTATTCTTTAAGATTTAATGCCACCAAATTCCAGTAGTCAATATATTGAATTTTAAAACATGTATAAATATTGTTAAAATAATTTATCTCACTCTGAATAAAATGATCATATGTTAATTGATATTTTAATTCTGTAGGTTCAACATGAAACACTACCTTTAGGGTTTACATTTAGTTTTCCTCTTTCCCAAAAAGGACTGACAAAAGGAATCCTACAAAGGTGGACCAAAGGCTTCAATTGTTCCAATGTAGTTGGAAATGATGTGGTTCAAATGTTGAATGAAGCTATAGAACGTAGAGGGGTAAGCATATTTTTTTTAGTAAACTTAACTATAAGGGTTTATTAATAGTATATATTAACACAAACAGTAAGTTGAAAAATAAACAAATTAAAAAACTCTTTCAGGACGTTCAGATTGATGTAATGGCTGTATTAAATGATTCTACTGGTACTTTAATGTCTTGTGCTTGGTTAAATCGAAATTGCAGAATAGGCATTATCATTGGTGAGTCCTGGATTAATATCCAGGTCATATTTATCGAATTCAGCATGATATTTCTTGACATGCCATGACTATGACTAGTTTAATTACAGTTGGTGGTCTTAAATATTTACTATGCATGTTCACTATGCAATTTTACTTTAGAAATTTGGGTATATGGATATAGTTAGGTAGATTTGTATGGTAGATTTCTATCGCTTTAAGGCAATCATCAGATGTTTCTTGTACTTTTATGTACTGACTATATAAGAATAATATCTAGGTTGAAATATTGTTCCGTTTTCTCTCATATAATAATATACTAGGTTTGTTTATTCCGGTTAATATTTATGTTATATACTGGATTAGTTTAAAAAAGTTGTTAACAGTCATCTGCATTTTATTTCTACATAATTAGTGGTAGTAGTAGCATATAGAAAAATTGTAATCTATGCACGCTTAGCTTTCAATTTTTGCATGAGCTTATTTATTTCTTGTAGGATGTAAAAATTGAGATCTGCGCCATTCTTAATGATACAACGGGAACACTGATGTCTTGTGCATGGAAGAATCATGACTGTAGGATAGGGATCATAGTTGGTAGGTTGTATTTTTGGGATTGCTCATTAACATTTATTGAACTTAGTTATTAATTCACTCTAGCTTGCTTTTTCTGATGTAACTCAAATTTTATGTTTTTTCTACAGTATTGTATATTAACAGTTTGTTTCTTTTACCATCTATAGGTACAGGCAGCAATGGCTGTTATGTAGAGAAGCAGGAAAATGCTGAACTTTTTAATGATGTTGATATGGGTTCAGGAAAGGTTATTATTAACATGGAAAATGGTGCTTTTGGCGATGATGGTTGTATAGATTTTATCCGGACGGAATATGACAGAGAGGTTGACAAACATTCTATTAACCCAGGCAAACAAGTGTAAGTATTAAATATACTTTTTTTATTAATGGTATTATATATTATGTTTTGTTTAATTTTAGACAAGAAAAAATGATCTCTGGAATGTATATGGGCGAGCTAGTCAGATTAGTATTAGAAAAATTCACCAAAGAGGGCTTATTGTTCGGGGGCAAAGGTTCTGATTTGCTTTTTGAAAGGGGTCGTTTCTATACGAAATATGTATCAGAGATTGAAAGTGATGAACCGGGAATATTCACTAATCAAAGGGAAATACTGGAAGAATTAGGTTTAAAGCATGCCACCGAACAGGACTATGTTAACGTCCGGTTTATATGCGAATGTGTTAGTCGACGTGCTGCTCATCTTGCTTCAACTACCATTGTGACACTTCTTCACAAAATGGACGAAAAGAAAGTTACAATAGGGGTAGATGGATCCGTGTATCGTTACCATCCCCATTTCCACAATTTGATGACTGAGAAAATCGGGGAACTTTGCGACCCTAGTATCCAGGTAGGTTGTTGAACAAATTTGATATTATAATATGAATGGTCATAGTAGGGTTGCCAACAAAAAAAGGCAGATACTTCTCAACGGAAGAAGTTCTATCAATGCTACTGTGAACAGGGAAGGTATCCTAGCCCATGGTTTTCAATTTGATTTTTATTAGTGATTCGCCTAAATTCATCGAACTATTTGCTAGGTCATTAGAGTTTAATCTAGCATCTCACTACTCTGCAGAAATAGTTAACTATCTCTTATTATTCCTACAAATGCAACAAGGTTCCTATGCTTCTCAATGCCTCTTGGGGCATGGCGATTTTCAACACCCACTGTAAAACAACATCTAAACAAACTAACTTACGAAATTCCTTATTATCCATAAATACCTTTGGCTTATGCATTTAATTCTCTAACTGTTCTAATTCAGTGTTTATCGTGAACTATCACATTTATTATATGAGATCATTATCATTTTTCAATATTTCATGATGATCAATCTGGATATTTTTGGTATTAAATAATATTCTTTACACGTAAAGATTGTTAGAAGAGCTAACAATATTTAAAAGAGTTAAAACTTAAATAGTTGGCTTTAAAAAGTTTTAGGCCAAAATCATTAAATATACAGTTTTATTAATTTCTCTGACATATTAGTGTTTTATTTCTAATAAGTGTGACGAGTTGCATTGTTTAAATTGCTTTGATAAAAGTAATAATTATGTTCTATTGAGAAAAATCTTAGCTTTCTTATTCCTTATATAACTCTTAAAACATTTGTAACTAACAATACGTCACTTAATTTGATATCATTATATTTTCTGTGATCAGTATTACCAAGTTTAATATTGCTCTAGTTGAACTACTGTATATTTAAAAGTGAGGTGGGTAATTAAGATCTAAACCAGGTTAACCAGCCTGGTCGTCTATTGGGATAGTCAGTCCCTAAATTGATCACTTGCTAGGCTTAATACCGAGGTTCTAAAAAATCCATAACAAGTTTTCAAAAACACCTAGTTCAGTTGTTCAGTGTTAAACGTTCAAATATTGACCCAGTCCATAACTTAATTAACTTAATTTATCGATTTACCGAAATTATAAAAGTTATTAAATATTTACAGACACGGAGGTTTTGTTGGCAACCTTAAATTGGAAAATAATATGTCTTTTCCTTTTTATATTTAATTTTTTTTAAATTTCAGTTTGACCTAATGTTGTCTGAAGATGGTTCCGGGAGAGGCGCAGCGCTGGTCGCAGCTGTGGCGGCACGTCAAAAGAAAAATGCTCTGTCAACTACATGAATTTTCACTTCACACATTTGTACATATAGAAGATAGTCCCCATTTAAGTTAACATTAAACAATTATGTTTGTGTAGTATACATGTCTCTATAGTGTAATAAGGACAGAGAATCACTAAATAATTATTGAAATTATAAGATGGTTTCTTGAGACTGGAACATATGCCGGCTGAACTGTCTTAAAAATTGAGTAAACCTTTAATTTAATTAGAAGTGATCAACTAATTTCGCGTTTCCGCATAAAATTAGTGTTATGCTTACGCTAAAAGCTGAGATCCATTCAGGTGGTTAGATTTCCTTAGAATCAAGCGGACGGTGATTACTTAACGATTTTTATACATAATGTACACAATGAATTTTATTTATTGTTGAAACTTATAAATATGTACTTTATTTTTGCTGCTTTTATTAGATAGGTGGTCTAGTACAAAATTAGTGAGTGTTTAATATATTTTGCCTTCAAGAAAAATCCTGTGAATCGTTATACTTTACATATTCGTCCTAGGCATCATACTGTTCTGTTGTGAAATTGTACTTCCGCTATATATATTTTTATTTATTTGTTTACAAACCCTAAATTATACTCACGTTCATGTGTATGGATATGTAAAGGTAATATTTTTTTGATATGAAACAATGTTTATTGTCACATTTTAAATAAAGATTTTGATTACTATGAAGATATGTTATTTTTCTACGTTTTCAACATTTTGTATTTTATTCGTTAATTGTCCTTGGAATCCTTAAATATTAATTACTGTGTTATATCGTGCAAGTTATATGATTTTGGTCGTTTGGGAAACGGTGTAGAGTCGAATTGTGAGATGCGTTGGGTGAAGTAATAGGATTAAGTTTTATTTATATTAAAATACAATCTTTTCTTAAACAATCCACCACTTCTTTCCGTTAAGATAAAACAAATATTATCAGGATGTACTTAAATCTAAGTAAGAACGGTACAAGTACAGAACGGAAACCAAATAACATACTGCCAAACGAGTTTGAAGGTTTCACACCTCGGACGAACTATGGCCGATCGTCGTGGGAAACGTGGAAAAGACCTTAGTTCCCGAAAATCGTCCATCCTGACTAAGTTTAACCTCAAACTTTTAGAAGGACCCTGGAAGCATCTTCTGAAGAGTTAACGGTTAATTTGTAACGAATATTTAAGTTGGTCAGCCTAAATTATTGCTAGTAAATTTTGTTTTGTCAATCAGCCTAGCCTTGAGCCAGTAAGTTTTGTCAGTCAGCCCATCCTGAAACTAGTAAATTTTGTCTTTTCAATCAGCCTAGCCTGGAGTTAGTAAATTTTGTTTTGTCAATCTGTAGTGGTCTCTTGGATGGGCAGCTGCCTCTGTATTGACCCCATTGGTTGGCTACACGTCTACTGCGGACCCCCCCGTAGTGGAACGCCCGATATGGCCATCAGGTTGGTGGACCTTCCAGATTGGTAGAACGCTCGACATATTACGAATCACTTATGATTCGGGACGGGACGGAATTAATACACCACTTATGGCCTTGGAACAAAAGAGGAACTTTATTTTGATCCCTGGTAATTTATACCCACTCGATACAAGTCAGAGCACCCTCTACTAACTTTTCTTCCTCCTTTCTATACTGGCTCTTGTATCGAGACAAGTCATATATTTAACACGACATGGCCTTTCTTGGTTGGAAGAACGCTTGTTGTGGCCCCACAAGTTGGTGGGCAGCTTATTGTGGACCTCCAAGGTTGGAGGAACGCTCGTTGTGACCCTCCACATTGAAGGAACGCTCGTTACAGACTTCTCAGGTATGCGACTTATATATCGGAGAGATGCATGTTGTGGACCTCTCAGTATGACGGAACGCTTGTAGCGGGCCTCTAATTTGGTGTGACGCCGGTATGGAACCCTCAGATTGGTGGCACGGTCGTTGTGGGCCCCCAGGTCAGCGTAACGCATGTCGTGGATATCTCGGGTTGACGTCACGCCTGCTATGCGTCCGTCAGATAAGCGGCAGCATGTTTCAAGCCCTCCAAATTGACGGGACACTTGTGTGGATTCTTTAGATAGACGACACGCTGATTGTGCGCCCGTCAGGTAGGCGGCATGCTTATTGTGGACCTTCCAATTGGCAGTTCGCATGTAGCGGACCTCCCAAATTGGCTGAACATTTTTATGGACTCCCCTGTAGGCGTTAAAATTGTTGTAGTCCCTCAGATTGGCGTCCATCTTGTTTACATACCTGATACGGGTCTACGTACTCGTGGTGAACTGCCAGTGACAACCCTCTTGTTGGTGTACCTTGTACCGTCTTTTATCATGGTGGCCTAGTTGGCGCCCTTCTTATTGGCATACCCCTTGCTATCTCTCATTGTGCAGGACTGCTAGGTGGCGTCAATCTTATTGGCATACTTGGTGTCGTCTCTCACTATAGTGAACTTGTATAGTTCACCATGTCTGTGACCTGTTAGTTGCAAATGTTTGTATCACAGGTTGTTGCCCTCTATGTACCCAGCTAATTCGTTGCTGCAGCAAACAACTAGGGTCTAAGCTTGGAGGTTGATCTGGAAAGATGGTGTTGGCAAAGGAGGGGTATGCGATTTTTCGATTTCCTTTTTGGGTGCAAATAGACAAGTATTAATCACTTATTTACAAGTATATCACTTTACGGGTGATCCCTCTTCTGATATTGTCAGGATGTATTTAAATAAAAATCCAAATTAGCAATTATAACACAGGTTATAATTCTCAACTCTGCACGAACTCGTCGATAGTTGGGTGTAAGCCTAAACTCCAAAACTCATCAAAACGCGGCCCAACACCGCATTCCATGCTAGGGCTTCCCACTCCACAAGTACAGAACGGAAACTAAACAATATACTGCCGAATGAATTTGAACACGTCTCACACCCTGGACGAACTATGACGGATCGTCGTGGGCAACATCCGATAAGACCATAGTTCCCGACAATATCTACTAAACAAAAAAAATTTTGCTTTAAATCCTACATTTCATATTTATATGCATAAGCCATTTCTTAAAAATCTATCGATATTGATTTTAAAACATTTAACGTACATATTTTAACATGTGCTATTAGTTTTTGCACATGCCGCCACCATATTCCTGCGTTTTTATACAAATAGTTCGATAAAATAGGTAATAATTATACACATTTTTACTGAACGGAATTTAATATAGCTTTTTAAACTAATTCGACAGGAACAGCCAAATTTTTATTATTTTAATTGATATTTAGTTGTTTGAGATAACTATTAAAAATATGTCTTCCTGTATAATTAGATGTTTATTAAAGTCTCCTGCTTTAAATTTATTAACCATTTTATATTTTTCATTTAATACCATTCCTACAAATGCGAGTAACTTCGCATGGCCAATTTAAAATAAAAATTGAAACTTATCAATCAAAATTTGCTACATTTCTATGGAATCTCTTTTTAATTCACCGTTTTTTCATCACGTTGTTGGTTCATTTTGGGTGTTTCTTCATAAGTGAATGTTATTGCTTTGGCGGTCACAAAAGCCATCAGTTTAGTGGTGAACTTTCCCTTTCGGTGAATTAGTAGCAAGGCACCTTCAACAAGGATTTTATATAGGGGTTTACTAACTCTCTTTATCATTCTGTAACACAAAACATCCTATAATACCTCCAGCGAAAATAACCAATCAACACAATATGCAAATAGGGATAACACGAACTAAAAAAGATGTTTTTTCCTACTCTCCTACTGGGAAAGATTTCTGGGTGTTAACAAACATTTTAGACGAGAGGAAGTACGAGCACCATTCGTTCTGGCCCTCGGAGGGGAGAAGCTGGCGATCTTTGTACCGACTGAGAAAATAAAATTTGAGCTAGAACCTCTTGGGTTTTACCCCAAATTTATCCAGTGTTGGCAAACCAAAGTAGGCAATCTAATCCTAATCGTAAATGTGGTGGTTTAGAGACGATAGATATTTTATTTAAAATTCTTTATGGACCAGTCTATTAAAGTCCAAGACCGACGCATCTCCGGGAAACCAACGCAATGTTTTAACTTCCAACTATTCGGCCACTCCGCAAACCATTGTTGGGCCAACCGCAGGTGTTTGAAATGCGCAGGAGAACACGAGACAAGGGTTTTTGAGGACAAAATATTTCCAACTAAATGCAGCAACTGTGGTGAACCATATACAGCCAACTATTCTGGATGTATCTGTACACCATCAACAAAACCTCTAAAAACGAGATCATCAAAACTCCCGCAGTATCTACTGAGTCCACCAACCCGTGTAACGGGGAAGATAGGAGCAAACAACCTGGCCATCTCCGGTCAAGCAGCTCAACAGGCTAAAATTTGGATTCCTCAATCGCAGCTTTAGGAATTAAAACAAAGAGTTTTTCAACCGCTCTCTGCAAAGCACAATCAGTACGCAATAAGAAAGAGAAACTAATTGACGAAATGACCAGTCACAATATCGACATACTTCTGCTCCAGGAAATATTCCTTAAACCATCCATCTGTTTTTCGATACTGAATTATTAAATCTACAGGAACGATCGAACCACTGGCAACGTCGGCGAAACCGCAATTCTAATTAAAAAGGGAACATATCACTTCTTATCGCCCTCACCCCATACAAACAGCTTCGATCAACCTCCATTGCAATTTTCCTATCAGATAAGCCAGTCAATGTATCGGAAATGCACGGATTATGATGACTCCGAATTTACGACGTGTTTGACGGAGACGTAGCCAAAATTATTCTTCAACGCACACTACCCTACGTGGGGTAGTCTTCGAGTTAAACGGGCGGGTGTTGATATTCCCAGCGGAACTGACGGTTTCTTCATAACCCAAAACACTCAAAATCCCGTCGACGTTCAACTCGTACTCGATGAAATGGACTCCGATCACCATCTGATTATTCTCACGGTAGGAGATTCTCGGATGACCGAAAGTTCTTACGGAAAACAAACCCGCAAAACCGACGGGAAAGTATTTCAAGAGGTCCTAAAGAGAGAAATTAATAACGGCGAATAAATCGAGGAAGCATTGACGATTGTTTTCTAATGACATCCAAAACGCCCATAAACAGACAACACTCACAATCCCATCTCCGCAAGGCAATTACAACACCGCATTGCCACTAAATATCAGATAATTTATTCGATAGAAGAACAGACTCCACAGAAGACCCTAGACCCAGATGATGAAAGGAACCAACCAACGAACCAACCAACGAATCCGAGAGGTCAAAGTCTGGAGAAGGAGGAGTGGGACTCACTTCTTTTCCGTCAAAGACTCGACCCACACAAAAGACATCCTCCCCCTGAAATTTGAAGAGTGAAGATAATTTCGCGGCCTCAGACAGCGAAAAAACCGAATTCCTAGCCGAGTAGTTTGAAATGCCTACTTTTCAAAAAGGGCATCGGTGCCATTAGAAACAAAAGTGTCATCAGAGAGGCCAACAATCTAGCGAAGAAACGCCTCCAAATTTCCTTCAATACCACTTAATTTCACCAAAATTTGTAGGAAAAATCGGAAAAGGCACTGAATACGACTAAATTTCGGTATTCTAGCTCAAAAAGCTCTCACCCAAGCAGCTCGCGGAATTAACCAACATCATAAAGTCCGTTATGCGACTGCAACATTTCTTCACGTTCCGACTGCAGGCCAATCAGCCTGCTTAGTTCAATGTCCAAGATAGATGAAAGAGCCGTTTTATTTGCAATCAATCGGTTCACTGAGTAGAACCACATTATTCCGGATGAACAACATGGGTTCAGAGCCAAACATTCATGCGCACATCAGACCACTAGATTGGTCGCAGATATTCACTTCGCCATGAACAAAAAACCAACTCTGTGCAGTCATTCTATACCTTACAAAAGCTTTTGTCATCAAGGTTTGGCACGACGGCCTAATTTACAAAGCCATCGAAGCAGGTATACCCGAAGACTCGATAATTCTACTGCGGCTTTTTTTTATTAGACATGTCCTTTCAAGTAAAGATCGGTAAGAGACTTTCCAGTTCTATATCAGTCAAAGCAGGAGTCTTCAAAGGTCCCCCATTAGCCGCAGCATTATTAAACCTTTTTATGTCAGACATTCCAATGAAGAAAGATGCTGAAACCGCCCAATACGTGGATGACACAGCTTTCTTCACCAGTTCTCGTTCTGTAGATGCCGCTCAGATAAAACTTAAAATTCAGTTAAATGCTACGGTCTAATGGTTAAATTTCTGGAGGTTACAAATTAACCCCCAAAAAACCAAGGCCATAATCTTTCACAATCAGAGAGACATCCGCGCCGATCAGCTGAGAGTGGAAAAAGTCTCAATACCGTGACAACGAAAAGCTACATATCTCGTCCTCATCTTTGACCGTCGGTTTTTATGGGCAATCCAGATAAACAAAGAAATCTCCAAAGGCTACGAAGTCGCCACAGTGCTAAATCCTTTCATCTGTAGAAAAATTAAATTGTCTCCGATGATTAGTTTTGCTTTACAAGTTGCTTATAGATCCATCATATTATACGGATCTAATACTTGGTATCGGTTTGTTGGGTCGGAACTAGTGGAAAAGCTTCAGGTAATGCAAAACAAACTTCTCAATCAAACTCTTAACGCGCTCTGGTTTGTGCGAAATCCCCAAATTAATCGACAAACTGACACACTAGGAATAAGACCGTGCATTTACTCTTTATTTAAGAAATTCCATGCAACCCCAGCTCCTGAAAGCGGTTCTCCAAACCGCCTAAGGTTCACACACACCAAATAAAGTCCCTTCGCGGGCACTCCTGTCTCTTATAACTTATACATTTTCAACCCCTTGGATTTTTACCAACGATATGTGGGTTAAACAGATAAAAAATATTTTATTTTTGAGAAACGTATTTAGTAGCTATTGTCCAGCCGTCTATATAAGCGTTTATATAGGTATAATAAAATCTTCGACTAAGTAGACTGATGTCCAACTCTGAGTCGTTCCTCCTTCCTGCCAACTGGCGAGCCCTCTCATTTCCATCAAATCCCAAGTTCGAAGTCACAGCCACATGAAGGTGATGTCTTTTCCATTGTTGTAGACGACAACTAGATTTTTAACATTTTTACTTCCCAGTGAAGCTACGGAGTCGCATTAGTGGTTTGGGATAGAGCACATGGTCCTGCCTTTAGCAGCATCGATGTAGCTGAAGAAATGGTTAATATACATGTCTTTATCTATCTATAAAAAAAATCTTCAACTATTATTTGCATGGATTTGTGACTTTGGTATTATCAAATGACATATAGTCCATAGACGACGTTGGATATACTGCTTTTCGTTTAACCCTAACTAAAACAGAAAGACTAGAAACAATGCCTCAGAATATGTAATTGAATCAATGTATAATATTCGACTTGTGTTGGTAATAGTCAACCCCGTTGTCAAATGTCTATAAAATTCTTCAAAACATTAGTGATAGTAATCAGAAGTTATAAACCAAAAGTCAAATTTGACGCTGCAACATTGCGACGTGTTGAAGTCATAAATTTTGATAACGTGCATTGTCTGTTTTATTGAATAGACTATATAGTTTATTAATAAAATTAAATAATTTAAATATTATAATACAATATAAAATATGTTGTTTTTTTATATTATATACCAAAATATGTAAAAAAAAAATTTTTTGTGCTTATGTATAATTATATATACTTAATATATTTTTATAATGGTGACCAAATTGTTTAAATAGAATTACCTTTTATGATTCTTCAAATATAAATGTTATTAAACAAATAGCATTTTTATATCAGATATGTAATAAGCTTATTTTTAAAAACAAATGTCATAAAATCCAATAGTTGAACTACAATTATCAAAATTGTATTAAATTAATTAAATCTTTAATTATATGAATAATCAAAAGTTATATCTATAAAATAACGAGTATTTCAACCAATTAATAACCGTGACATCAATCAACAATTATATTGATATCGATATTTAAAGGTTATATTTTTTCACTATCGGTATATATAGATTTACTACTTCCAGGATTTAAAAAAGGCCGTGACAAATATATCACTTTTTGAAAAAATATATTGGTAATTCGAAAAAATATAAATTTTCTACAAGCCTAGAAGCCACACTCATAGATCATACTTTACATCCACAAAACAGAGTAATCAACATCCCTCTTAAAAATTAATTACAGCTTAGAATCAGATATTGTTTTAATGTTTTTTTCTCACATCTAAATATTTAAACAAATTTGTAAGGAAAAAACTTGAAAGAAATTTGGAACACTCTGACACTAGCATTAATAGAAATTAAAAGAATGAACTGAAGTTAATAAGTGAAGAAATTCACTTTCTTGATATTTATATTACACTGTTATTTGATGGGATCACGATCACAGCATGGGATATTGCATTAGAAATTCTGAAAAAATATCTGTAGATGTAAAAGAGAGTATCAAACTTTTATTTTTAAAATGAAATATCCATACTAACAATATGTTTTTTTTTTAAATATTAATATTATTAAAAAGAAGTACCGATATTTTTTATTGTCCCAAAACCTTTAAAATTAAGTACTCTTATTTAAAAATCGAAATATGGAGATTCTTTTTGGTGGCCAACACCCTAGTTTGGATGTTAGATAAATTATAGAATAATAAAGAAGATGAATTGCTAGCTTCAGACGAGATGATGTCAAATTGACGTTGAATTTTTGGAGTTGTTTTATTCCAATGAAAATATGTCACGTTGATTACCGAAGTATTTTATTATTCACAATTATAAATCTGGAATATACATAATTCACATATGAGTAAACGATTTTAACATTATTTTTGATAATAAGACAGCATTGATCATGAATCGACAATTATTATATATATTAAGTATTCTTTTATTTCTGTTTAATATATCTCAAACAGTTCAACATGATATCAAGGGCTTTGATGATACGGTTTTATTTGATATAAATTGGCCAGGCAGTCTCCCAACGGACTTAGATTTAGAACATAGTGAAAGTATAATTTTAACATCATCTATGCAGGAAAAATTTAAATGTGTTTTACCAAATGTTGTTGAGAAAGAAGAAGCTAAAGAAGAGGAATACACTGGACCAAGTCCTTTAGAACTTATTGCCCCACTATTTGCACAAGGTAAATTGTGTTGTAGATACAGATATATATTGATAGATATTATCTTTTTTTATTGTAAACAGGTACATGTTCATATCGTCTTGAAAGTTATTGGACTTATGAAGTGTGTCATGGTAAATATATTCGCCAGTATCATGAAGAACGTGAAGGTAAAAAATCTAAGACACAGGAGTATGTATTAGGGAAGTGGGATCCCAAACATTTATCTAGGCTTATGGAAAAAGCAAAATTAGAACGTGATGATTTGAATAAGGAAATAAATATACCAACAAAAAAAATTGATAATATTAATTTGCCATATTATGAGGTAATAATTATATTAATCTTACTGAGTACTTTATAACTTAGTTATGTTTCAGACTGTTATGGATAATGGCACAGCTTGTGATTTAAACTACAATAAGCCCAGATTAACAAAAGTTATTTATGTATGTTATATTCATGGTAAACATGAAGTATATTTATTAAAGGAAGCATCTACTTGTGTATATGAAATAATAATTTTAACACCACTTTTATGCCCTCATCCAAGATATAAACCAAAAGACATAGGAGACTTAAAGATAAATTGTGTACCCATTAATGGTGAATTAGATCAGCCTTATAATTTGCTGAAATTAAATAAAGAAAGTACAAATTTAAGACAGGATTCAGAGCTGGACCGAATAAAAGTATTTTAAATATAATAGTTGTTTTCATCAACCATATATTAATTTTTTCCAGGTTGAATTAATACAGTTTAAAACTGAAGATGCAATGGATTCAATGAGTAGTAAGGCTCCAGAATTTGTATCAGAAAGGATTGTTGATACCACACCTGTTAAATTATTTTTACAGGCTAAACATTGTTTATATGGAGGTAATTTATGATTCTTTAAAAAAGTTCTGTTACAAATCTGTGTACAAAAGTCTTTATACAAAAATCATTCTAAGGTACTGGGTGGTGGAAGTTTGAATTCTGTTATGGCAAATCAGTAGAACAATTTCACATAGAAAATGATGGAAGCAAAATTTCTATTAATTTGGGAGTTTTTAATAAAGATAAGCATTTAGAATGGATTAAACAACATCCACACAAAAAACCTAAACCTATCGGCCAACGAAAACAGCTTATACATTTATATTCTGATGTAAATAATATTAGGATAAATATTTTCAATGCACGTTTTAATGTAATATTCTTCAGGGTAGTTTATGTGATAAAACAATGGAACCAAGGCAAACAGAAGTCAAATTGAAATGTTCAAATGAACCTAATAATCCTTCAAGTGTTGCATTGTATCTTCTAGAGCCCAGATATTGCCAATACGTTTTAGGAGTTGAGTCACCATTAATATGCAATATTTTAGATAAAGCTGATGAAAACGGACTCATAGATATTCCTCCAGACTATGGTGAAGAAACTGACATAAGCACATTTACTATTAAACTGTAAATTAATTAATTTGATATAAATAATATAAGATAAACATTTTGTTACACCTTTATTTTTCTTCTTTTACCATTTCCATAGAGTTGATGATAATCACTATAACCCTAAATTTAGTTTAAAAATTTAAATTAGGAATGTCGTCTCGGGTTTGAAATAACGATATTCTATAAAATGTTGAAAAAGTGGAGTTGTTTTTAATAAACTATAAAATAACAGATCTTTTTAAATTCATAAAGTTCGTGATATGTTTTTTTGAAAAAGATATCGACTAACAAAAATCGATAGGACTGCCAAATATACACATATTTTTTTCAAAAACTAACGATATTTTTTCGTCATCCCTAATTTTAAATGTAATAAGTAACAACCGTTTTCTCTGATAACCCTTATAGTCATTTCAATTATTATAATAAAATGAGAAAACTAAGCGCAGAAAGACTCGTAAAAGACGAAGTTGAATTGTATTATTATGGTTTTAGTTCCACACAACTGTATTTAAATTGTAAGTTATATGTATTACACAGTTTGTTTGTTTGAATTAAGTATTTCTAGATAGAGACTGTATTAACAACAGAATTAAGTTGTTGATGGTTGAGGTTGCGAAATTTTATGAACAAATTAAACCTGATGAGGTGGAAGAGACAAGTGAGAATTTACTAGTACAATATAATACATTTTGGGCTATAGCAGAACAATATCTTCAAAAGTTTTATGTATGTTTTAGTATACATTTATTTTTTATTGCTATTACTATTTTTTTTTTAATTTTAGGAAGATATTCAAAATATTTTAACATTACCAGAATATGTTCTATCAGAAGATTATCAGAACCCCCAAAATTTGTTATTTAATGAAAATGTATTAAAAATTGAGAAGGATATAAAGAATTTAGAAGAGGAGTACATGATTGTAAGTTTTATTTAATTAAAAAAAAATATATATGCGTGTATGTAATTGAGTATTTTTCCAGG
Source organism: Rhynchophorus ferrugineus (assembly GCF_030347505.1). NCBI lineage: Eukaryota > Metazoa > Arthropoda > Insecta > Coleoptera > Curculionidae > Rhynchophorus > Rhynchophorus ferrugineus. The sequence goes on along the minus strand of NW_027472583.1, from coordinate 26,408,871 downwards.
GAAAATTTTATTTAGAATCTTTAAAACAGTGTATGTATTTAATTGAAAATAAGTGCTTACCATTGCAAGTTAAAGTAGCATATTCATCTAAATACTTAAAGGAAATTATAGATAAGTTAAATAAAATTAATATACTTGATTGTAAAAGAAAGGAGCTAATAGAAACACTCGAAACAAAGGATAAAAAGTCTTTAATTGATGTCAGTTTCTTTGCAAAAGATTTTGGAGTAGAACAGTCAGTTTTAAATAACTATAAGAACTTACTTGAACAAAACACTGATTAAAAGTAATATAATTACATTTTATATTCTTAATAATTAAATGTTAAAATATCAATATCATGTTAATATAAAATTGATTCTAGCTGTGATATTGCTTCCTTTTCTTTAGACTCCAATGTGTTACTAAAAAATATATATAAATAAATTCATTTATTAAGGGTATATACTCACCTCTTATTTGAGTTACTTTCATTTTGATCTTCTTGATAATCTGTTATCATTAAGTGGTTCTCATAATTAAAGTTTGTCTTTGTGAAGAAATTCCTGTCCAATGTACCTATATCTTTAGGATTTGTTGGAATCTGATATACGTTTTTGTCAGTATTTTCTGAGCCTCCATCAAAATGTTTAAAACTTGAACTTACAGAACTTATGTTTTGCAAATTAGCTCGTTTAATATATAAAGAGGGGCCACTAAAACATAAAAATAATGATAAATACTTAATAGGGTTTCTTATATGGGTAAAGATTTTATTCGCAAATTTTATTGCTAACAAAAATATAATTTGTTTAGGGTAGAGATTCTTAAAAAATATTAATATATAGAGAGAATAAGGAGATTTTATATTTTATGGAAATATTGTTTTTTCCAAAAATATATCGATAGTTTTAAAATAGTGTATTGAACCTTGAATTTTTAGATTTCTCTCTCATGTTGTAATTTTTTTAAAGAAAATATAATTAAAACCTATGGTTTTTGTAGTTTCGAACTTCTTTTCGGGATTCACCCCTGGTCTTCAAAAATATCTTGCTGGGAAAATTAAGACTGGTGCAAGGAAATATAATAAACTTTATAATAATTATTTAAAATTTGTAATAATAATTGTTAATTTTTTTCGGGGCTTTTCGTTAGTTTTCATTCTGGCATATTGATATATATATAACATGAAAAACGATATATCGATATTCAAATACTTTCGCTTCCAATGTTTTGCCATTCACTAGTGTTGTTCTACTATATCGACAGATTATTTTTTCCGCGGCCGACATCCTATCATCATAAAATATGAAAATATTTGTTATTCTGCCACTATGTCATATTAAAAAATGTTGACCATAAATACCAGTATATTTTAAAAAGCATCTCTATAGTTTAGAAAGTCATCTATTTTGAAAAGTAGTTCCCATATATATAGTAATAGTAGTTAAAATGTATTTCTATTAATCTATTAATAAAATAAAACTTAATATATATTATTGCTGCTTTGTTATGTGATAAACCAAAACACTTGATAGTGATACAAGCCTTCTAATGTTTGATTATTTCGTATCACTCTTACGCGATATATTTATAGCTATGCTACAACTACTTAGTTCAAAGAAGCACATAATTGAAAATATCCTAAGGATTTATATAAAAACTAGTGGAAACACTTTGTGTATAGATATAGATCCAAAATATGATATACGACAAATAAAAAATATAGTGGCTCCCAAGATTGGATTAGAACCAGATGAACTAAAAGTAATTTTTGCTGGAAAAGAGTTAGCTGATAATATAGTTATAGGTATGTGATGAGGGTTTACATTCACTTGGTTTGTGATTCTTGATGTGTTTCAGAGGACTGTGATCTAGGAGAACAAAGTATTTTACACGTTGTTAAAGTCAAAGAAAAAGTACCAAAAAAGATTAATGATTATGGAATGAAGCCATTATGTGAAATACTAGATGATTCAATGTTTTCTCCTATATCCGAGAGTAGGAATAATTCTATTTCTGTGGAGGCAAATGATGTTGCTCATATATTAAACAATGACACTGATGCAAATATAACAAGTAATCAACAAGTACTAGTTAAAAAAATACATTTTTATGTGTATTGTCCAACATGTAAAGGTCTTAAACAAGGTATATTGATACTGTTACATATACATTAAAATTTTTAGTATATAATTATTATAATTAGGAAAATTAAGAGTTCGTTGTAATTTTTGTAAAAGTGGAGCTTTTACTGTGCACTCAGACCCTCAAAACTGGACTCATGTGTTAGAAAATAAACAAATTACTGGTACCTGTGAAAATGACACTCAGTTTTGTGAAGATATTTTACAAAATAGGGAACCTACTTTTGCTGAATTTTATTTTAAGTGTTCTGAACATATTTCTTTAGGTAACTTTTTTAATATTTGGTTAAATTGTTCACATTATACTTGTGTACACAGGAGAAAACGATCAAGCTGTACCATTGTATTTAATAAGACCTAATTTAAAACAAATTCAGTGCTTAGCCTGTTTAGACATCTCCTATGATGCAGTGTTTGTATTTCCATGTCAAAATGATCATGTAATGTGTCTTGACTGTTTCAAACAATATTGTATGTCTAAATTAACAGAAAGGCAATTTTGGCAACATCCTGAGTAAGAGTAGTTTATTGAAGTAATTTGTATGTGTATTTTAATGTTATAATTTTAGGTATGGCTATACATTAGCATGTCCAAATGGTTGTGCAGACTCTTTTATAAAGGAAATACATCACTTTCGTCTTTTAGATGATCAAAACTATGATAGGTATCACAGGTTTGCTACTGAAGAATTTGTGCTGCAGTCAGGTGGTTTATTATGTCCACAACCCGGTTGTGGTATGGGAATTTTGGGTATATGCAGATAGAATATTATAGGTATACATATTTGATAGTGTTTAATTATTTTGTAGCTGACACAGATTGTAAACGTATAACTTGTCAAGGTTGTAAATATGTTTTTTGCCGGCTGTGCTTGCAAGGGTATCATATTGGGGAATGTGGCCCTATTGAAAATGATGATTTAAATAACCAAAGTACAAGTTGTGAAAGTGAATTAAGTTGCAATAATGGAAATAATGGAGAAATAGCTTCAAGAACAACTATTAAGGTATTATCCCTTACCTGAAGGTAAAACCGCACTTTATGAATCAGGTGGATAATTTTTTGCCATAATCAGGCATTATATTTGCGCTAAGAGATTTTTTAGTTTCTTGATTAATACTTGAATGCAATTTTATCACTGTATTATGTCCAATATGTATGTGGTTTATGTAGTATAAAGTCTGTATAAAACATACAGTTATTAATTTAAATACAGTAAACTATATATGTGCTAACCATAACTAATATTGGCCACTGATGATACATAATTTTATTTTAGATTATGACAAAACCATGCCCCAGTTGCAAGACACCTACAGAAAGAGATGGTGGTTGCATGCATATGATCTGCACAAGGGCAGGCTGCAAATTTCATTGGTGCTGGGTATGTCAGACTGAGTGGACTACTGAATGTATGGGAGATCACTGGTTTGGTTAAATTTGTTATATTATTTATATTGTTGTGATATTGGCTTTTAATAACTAATAAACTGTTTGATGAATATTTGTAGTAATCACTATTTTCATGCCCAGAATGTAATATAAAGAAGCTATAAATAAAATTAGTACAAAACATAAAATATTATATGATATTTATAATGCAAGATAAAGAAATTTGTGTCTATCAACTAACACAGAAAATGTTAAAATTGATAATACTTCTAATAATTTCATTGTTATAAAATTGATACAGAGAATATGGAAAATCCAATCTAAGCCAACAATTTCAAGTATTTGACAATCAAATATAATTTATATATATAATCTAAATATAGTCATATTTTTAAATAAGCCGATAATCCTAATTACTATTAACTATGTATTAAGCATTACTAATATACACTTACATTTTTTTATAGGAGCTGATGGGATCTAATACAGACAATCTCTTAAATAACTTCTTAATAATATAAAACTGTACTCCCACACAAATTAATAGAATCAGCACAAATACTCCTATGATAGAGAATAGAATTATCTCCGGTTTTTCCATTTTAGAGTTTATATTGTTACATTTGTTTTGATTACTGTAAAAGAAAATAGGGTCATCTTATCCTATAAGTTATTATGTTTGATTTACGTTACCAAATATAAAATTCGTCTACTGATTTCACTAGTTATTTTTATGTAAATATGGACTCGAAAAATATGTAAACTAAATACCTAGTGAGCTTTAACTTAATTATTAACAATAGGAACCGAATCAATCGTTTCGGAGATTAGATTATTTCCATGCCTATTTATCGGTAGATAAAGATTAACAAATCTTATTTAAAGATTATACATGTTTGTATTAACTATACATTAATATATAGAGTTAAGAAGCCATTACTATCCATTTTTTCCAAATTGTTATGTATTTTAAAAACTGAAAAATTGTTAATATCTGATGTGATTCATTTGCTTTTTACTATTAGATAATTCACTTTAGGTTCATTTAAATTATGTTTGAAATTTGATATACTGAAATAATAGCATTAGAGCTTTAAATTCCTATGAAACCCAGGTTTTATCTTTTGTATTACATTTGACAATTTAATAGCTCTTTAAGAAGGTTAAGGATATAATAAATCTGTCTTTTTTTTATTGTCTTAATTTAATTCAATGGTATAAACTATAAGAAAAAATGTAATATCAACAAATATATTACTAAAACATAATTTTTAACAAAGTGTGGGTTTTACTATAACTATTTAGCAATCATTATTTTATTATATTAGTAAACATCTATTTACATGATGCTTGATATCAACATTAACTGACTTTTGTTTGTTGTTTAAAGTATACTTAATTTAACTTCTTGCATCATTGATAGTGGCTGGTACCTTGACTGTTAATCCATCCATGTCTTCAGTTAATATAATTTGACAACCTAATCGGGATGTATCTGTTAATTCATATGCTAAATCTAACATATCTAGTTCCTCCTCTGATGGTTTATTAGGTAAAGAATCATATGTTTCTTGAGAACATATCAAATGACACGTTGAACAGGTAAGGGTCCCTAAAATTATTTATGAGTGAGTATGTTCATATTGATTGCTTATGTACTCATACCTTCACAAGCTCCAAAACCATCTAAATCTAAATTGCTATTTATTACAACATCAAGAAGTGAATCTCCTACTTTTCCCTTTGCTTTAAGACGATCTCCATTGGCTTTTACAAATGTTACCTCTACTCTAAATTAGATTTAATAATTAGTGTATTATTTTAATGGAAAAATCACTTACTCCTTTTTATTTAAAACTGGTTGACCAACTGTAAGAACTCTTTGTGTGGAATGGATGGCAGATTTTACATTTAGTATTTTCCCAATTCTATGCCCAGTTCTGAGTATATTAAAAGCCATTTTGGGCTGTATGATATAGTAAATATATTTTCTATTATGACCAATACATAATAAATTAAACGTTGTTCCTAAAACTAAACGCTTTATTCAAAAATAACGGTAAACTACTTGGAAGCCTGACTTTCTTGGGACGAAATTTCACTCCTGTTTTATGAACGTACGTGTCCGACGGCTCGATGCTTGGATTTCAACATTATCATTAGGATGATTTCTAATAAGACTTTTCTAAGGTTTTGTAATAATTATACATCTGCTTCGTTGCCATATTTAACAGATTTTTTATTACCATATTTGTTTTTAATAAAATAAAATAAATACAGCGGGAAGCAATTTTAATTGCATAATTATTAATTATTAATTCTGAACAATTGAATTTATGTTTTTCTCCTAGGAAAAGTATATTTAAAAATTAATATAAGTCTGAAAGAAGATATTAGGTTAGGTGTAAATGTAAGGTTATTAACTGGACGATTTAATAACATTTAAATTGTACAGATATTTATTTAAAAATGTACAGCTTAAGACGGGTCACATTTAAAAACGATTTAATTAAAAACACATTATTACGTTTACACTCAACTTCAATTGAAACTGCATCAAAGCAGACAGGACCTTATGATAGTGATTTAAAACAATACGAGAGATTGACTAATTTAACAAAGAGAACGAGGCAAAAAAAACCTCAACGGCCACCGTTTGTTAAAAATCTGCTTCTTGGCAAATTTGATACCGAGATATTGGTTTTTCCGCAATTAGAAAATGAAGAGTGTGATTATCTTACGAGGGATACTGGTAATTTAAAAACATTATTGAAACAAAAACATATGGTCAATGTAAATTCAATGGGAGATAAAAATTTTAGGTATTATTTAATTATTCATTTCTTCCTGTACATGTCAACTTACATTTTCGTTTATAGGCAAAGTCTTTCTGACATTCAATCTATAGGGTTGCAAGCATCTCAGTTTTTAGATGGTCGTGAAAGTACACCTATGGAAGTTATGAAATTTCTAGAAACCTATGCAGACCATGATCTAGGAAATAATTTGATATATAATGAGCAATTATCTGTTCAAACATTAGTGAAGTATGCTAGTGAGGCATTACAGAAGAAATATTTATTTCCTGTTATAAAAGGAGAAAAGTTGTTAGCATTTTGTCTCAATGATAAAGAGTTTAGTACTTTGTCTAGTATGAAGACTAAAGCCGAACTTACAGAAGATGGAAAATATTGGGTAAAACCCTTTTTTTATTTTGAAATATTCTGTATATTAATTTATATGATTATAGATTTTGAATGGAGAAAAGATGTATGTTGTAAACGGAGTATCTGCAGATTATTTAATAGTATTTGCAGTTACAAATATTTCAAATAATGAAGAATCTAGTGATGTATCAATAACAGCATTTTTAGTAGAGAAAGATGTGCAAGGTGTGAGTTGGAGAAAAATTGATGGTAGCCGGAATGAAGTTGCTCAAATTTCTTTTCAGAATGTACAAATTCCAGTTGGTATGTTTATTATTAATGTTATGTACCAGTTTATCACTGTCGCTTTCAGAAAATATTATCGGCCAAGTCCATAAGGCAGACCACATAGCAAAAGATATAATTAGTGATTTCAGATTAAGTTGTGGTGCTGCTTGTTCAACTTTAAGCAGAAATATGATCAACAATTTGTTACAAACTATATTAAAGGAATCTGTAGAGGATCCAGTATTATATAAATCAGAGAGTGTTCGAAATAAACTTGGCAAGGTATAAGGAATAGAGAAGTGAGATTTAAATTTTTTTATATTTTATTTATTCAGATGGCTATGAATCTTTATGCTGCAGAAAGTATAACTTACCTCACAGCAGGACTACAAGACTGGTATGACAATCAAGATGTTACTATAGAAAGTGCAATTGTGAAGGTAAGCAAGATATATATTAATGTATATATTCTATATATACTATTTGGTGACACTTTTAGGTCCTTACATCTGAAGTGGCATATGAGATTGCAAAAATTTGTTTAGAGTCAGTTGGAATATCGGCAAATTTTAAAGATCACTGGTCCAGGAAGTACCATGACAGGGTCCTTGATTATTTAACATTGTATGAAACAAATGAAAGCCAAAAGCTTTTTATTGCATTGATGGGTTTACAATATGCTGGAGTATGTTCTATATAGGCCTTTACATATTAAGACTTTTTAATCAGGTTATTGTTGAATCTTTTTAGGTAAAGCTTTCTGAGAAAATTAAAAAACTTCGCAATCCATTATTCCATGGTACTTTTGCTTTATCAAGAATATGGACTAATCGGAAAAATGTCTTTGACAATCCAGATCTTAATTTGAATTTGTCTTATTTCTTGCATCCTTCTCTCCAGCAGGCGTCGTTACATTTAGAGTAACTGTTAAAGATAATGTCTTTTAGAGTGGGGTAATTTTTTTCTTTTGTAGATACTGTGCTAAAAGATTGGAGTATGGCACTGAAATGATTTTGACCAAACACGGTTTAGAAGTTATGAATAAACATGTAGATCTGTATAGGCTGGCAGACGTTATGATTGATTGTTATGCTATGACTGCAGTTTTAGGTATTTGTATAGTATATCTGATCTGATTTTTGTAAGCGACATCTTTTTATTTTAGCTCGAGCTTCAAGATCACATTGTATTGGGTTACGAAATAGCCCTTTTGAATTATTGTTGGCTTCTAATTTCTGTTATTTTGCCAGAATGAGAGTAAAAAATAATATTTTACGCTATTATTATGTAGAAGATTTAAATAGTGATAAGAACCTGTATGACATTGGGAAACAAATGACGAAGAGTCGAGAATATATTATACAGGAGGCTCTTATGAGGAATTTTTAGTTTAGATTTTGATTGTCTTCCACAAAATTCTTTAAAGTTGCTTTAATTATGTATTGAATACATAAAATAATCTTTTTTTTTGATGTAAATTGTAATAAATTATTGTATGTTACAGAATTTAGATAAACTATTAATTTTTAATTTAAATGAGTTGTTATTTAGTATTTTAAAATCATTTGTAGAATTTATTATAAAACAAAATTAATGATAAACAATAGATTTAAAAAAATATATATCTGAATTTAGTTAGCCAATAAATAATATGTCATTTATCTTACCATACAAAAACGTGTTTAGGCTTCTCAAAATGCCGATTGGTTTTAAATTTCGTTTTCGCCTAGAATGCCTAAAAACAGTAAATAAATCGACTTAAAAAATTAATCACTTAGTGACTAACACTAAATAAAAACTTTATGTTGATATACAAAAGACGATAAAAATGATTTAATGTTGCAAAATATAAAAATCTTTGTCACAAGTTATGTTTCTGTATACGCAAGAAGTTGTAATCATCTAGAATTGATGAATCATTGAGTTGCAAATTGATGAATATTAATGCATTTTACGAAGGTTTCGAATAACTCTAATCTCCTTTGTCTTTTTATTTTAAATATTTTAGAATGGCGTATAGTTCTGGTATTAAAAGTATTGTGGAAAAAGTTTTTGTAGAATTGAAATTTTAGTTAAAACACGGCCTTTTCTTTTTGGAAATAGTTTTTTATTTTGTTAAATAATTGGGCTTATAAACTATTAGAACAACAATTAATAACGTTAATAGGGTAGCGGATATTACCACTAAAAACAGGCGAAAACTAATTGGATGTTTACTTTTGCACTTCTTGCAAACGCATCCATTGATCTCATGGATTTCAGGCATTTTGGAATTACCTTTAATAAAAGTGACAGAAATTTTTTAAGGTCCTGTCATACTGAGCAATTTGATAACCATAGAGTAGTAGTAGTATGAACTATATTTTATCGTATAATTAATTTTTTTTTTGGATTCTGGTTTATTCTAATTTCTATTAATTTTATCAAAAATGTTTAATGACAAAATTATGATGAATACATTTATATTTGAATGTTTAATAATATAATAATATGAGACGCTGAAAGCTTGGAAATTATTAGTTAACGTCAAAATTGTTTTGTTTAACATATATTACTAAATCGGAGGATGTCGTATTTAATGATGCGGTAAGAATGTTTTATATGAACATAAAAGTTGTTCTATATAGATACTATTCTATTAGTTTTTGCAATAGGAATAAAGAAAATTGGTAAATATGTTGCAATATGTAATTTTATTAGATAAATGAAGTACTCCTTATATTAGTTTATAAATATTACGGAAGCAATTGCGGTTTTGCGAGGCACACATTATAAAATAATTGTGCAGGAATATTAATTTTATTGAATTTAGATTAGTTATTAATTGCGGTTATTTTAAGTTTGACACGGATTTTAGTAAACATGCATGAACTTGACGTCAGGGAGTACACGACCTGAAAAAGAATGATATTAAATTTAAGGTGATTCCTGAAAGAAAAATAAACGACAGCGACTTTATAAATGGACGGTTAATTTATAGTCATGGATTCGTACGGGAACTGAACAAGAAACAGGTTGCGAATAAATAAATAAATGTAGGTAAGGTGTAGCTGGCAAGTAAATGTAAAGCGATCGCGGCTGTGATGTGTTGCGCGGCTTTTCTCTTGGAATGTGCTTTAATTTCGTCGAAATAATTAGGTGTATAAGCATTTGGTGGGAAAGCCTTTAAAATTTATTATAAAAACAGTGACACAGCCAGTTTGATAGATCAGTGCAAATATGGATTCCCAACAAGCATTTGGTTTGTTGCTTTTGGTGATTATTTCACGTGAGTATCAATATTTATAATTTTTACTTTATACTTTCTTTCATTGTATTTATTGTGTTCTTGAATTTTACTTTATGTTATATTGGTTAGGAATTTCTTTTATTATAGTTTAATAAATTTTGTATATCGAGTTTTTTTTTCATTTTTCTTACATTTTCGTATTAACTAGAGCTATGAAAATATTTAAATAGTTAACGCGAAATAGTTTTTGAAACTTATATTTTTTGATGAAATATTATTTTGCAGAGCTAAAAGAAACCGTTGGGTCTCCAATCAAAGGTTTGTTTTCTTATAATATCTTAAATACATTTAATTTAACACTGGTTTGATATTTAGCATGTGGAGTATGGAATACTATAGATGAACAGTTTCCTTGGGCTGTCGGTATATATAGCGGTGATAGTGAAAATAAATTGGAATTAGTATGTCAAGGGACTGTAATATTGGATAATATTGTTGCTACTTGTAAGTACTATACACTTTAAAATTTAGTTGATTGAACACTATTCAGTTACATCCAAACGTAAAACGTTTTTAATTTTAAAGATTATCGCAAGTTTAGCTAACAGTTTACAATGATATCAATTTTTTTAACAATACCGCTCTTCACATAAATATTTTCATTTTCAGCTGCACATTGCGTTTGTGGACTTCTAGACAACAAAGTAAAATCGAATTTATACGTTTCCAATCAGATTAAGAATCAGCTTCAATCTGGTTCTACGTCAATCAAGGTAATAATAAGTATGAGACAGTAGACAGAGATACAAATTTCAATTAGGACCTATCTTAAAATATTAATTTATTCTTCAGACGTCCTAATTATTATCGTATTGTGATGTTTGCTAATGTCGGTATTTGACATTGAGATTTTCCGGTAATATGGTAAATGCACTTTGTTTGAGAACATATGTAAATTTTAGATGTAACCTATCATTGTGTTATTACAGTGAAATCTTTTTACAATATGTAAAATTTATTTGCATAAAAATTTATTAGCAATATGACGGTTTAATATAATTTAAACCATTATTAGATGTTTGTTTTATGAATATTATATTATATCGACTGTCATCTATGTTATTGTCAACATGACAATTATTTAGTAATGATCATGAGCAATGTTTTGTTGCTATAGTTGTGTTCAACTATCAACAAATTCGATCTAAATTAGGATTAATAGTAAATGTGATCACATAGCAATAATTGTTTACAAGCTTTATATTTCATTCATTTATTTGTGTTTTATTGTGTTTATTTATTGATTTTGTAGATTCAACCTTCGGAAGTATTCTGTCATAAAGAATATAAGGGCTTCCTGTTTTACCCATATGCCGATATAGCTATTATAAAAACAACCAAACTGGTTTTTGGTGATTCAAAACCTACGCCGGTTTGTGTTGACTGGTCGGATTTAAACGTTCCTTCAATACAGGTATTACGAAGTTGCATACTTATTATTGCTGTTGAATAAATGGGCCATTGTTTTGTTAGGAGGTTAAAAATGGACTATTGCCAATATGGAGTACTAACATGAAAATATTTAAGGCTTTGTCATTGGACAGTGACACTTGTACTGCTTTTACGTCTGATGATTTTCTCTACGTGTTAGATAATGACAAACTCTGCCTGAAAACAGATTGTAAGTACGATTTTAACCGTAATTTACTTTTATTATGTTTTTTGATTTTTTTTAGTTGTACCTAATGATAGTGTTAATATTGGTTCGGGGCTTATTATAAAGAACCCGAAAGATGGTTTATACTATTTGGAGGGTATTTTAAGTTACGTGGATAGTGATAGTAATCGGAAAGGGAAGAGTACCCCTATAGGTGCTACGTCTATACGGCAGTACATCAATTGGTTGTCACATACTTGTGTCAGAGAATGAATTGTGTAGGTCTGATTTAGGTTATTATTTTTTTATCATTATCATTTTTGTCATATTTATTTATACCTCTTACTGTACGTTGTTATATATAGTAATAAAAGATGCCTTTTTTGAATTTGAGTTTTTTTAATGATTCTATCTTTCGTTAATTTAAGTGAAAGGTTTGCTTGATAGTGTAGTAGTCAAGACGATGGCACGGTACTCCAGCTGATTCGAGTGGCATTTGGACAAGGGAGTTTTTGATTGCTCTCATTATCGGGTGTTCTGAGATGGTTTCTGAGTTTGATATTCGTTAATTTATAGGTTTAATGGCGAGTTAAGCGCTTACCGCATAGATCAATCATAATTGTAAAAAGGAGATTAAAAAGTAATAATAAAATAATAATAGTTAATTAAATGCAAGTTGAATCAAATATTGGGAATATGTCGTGTAAACAAGTGTGTACAAACAACAGCTTAACTGCTAAATTAGATGATTTTAACATTTTGACTTATGTTAAATAACAGCTTTCCATTTAATGTTATTGAATTGTTTAGTGTTTATAGCGCTTATTACTGAACGCTCAAAATTGTATTTCCTTCCAAAATCCGATAGTTTTATAAAGTTATGCTGATATGGGGCATCAGGCAAGCTCGAGAATAATGCATTGGACAAAAACTCAGCTCAAACTTCAGACACTTTAACAGTTTATGGATGAACTTTTTCCAAGCTGTTTATATGTCAAATGTTATATGTCAAAAAGGTCCAACACAAATTTTCAATGTTTCCCTTTCAGAAACGTTTCAATACTCCAGTTTCACTGCTTGTTAAGCAAAAAAAGAGTATTCTGTGGGATGAGATTGACGATTAAAAAGTGTCGAAATCGACCGAGGTGGGATAGTCATGACCATAAGTCTAGCTGTGTATTGTGTTACAAGCTGCCAATTTAATGAAACTGTTACTGCAGAAGCTTACCGATCAGTGCGCCGAGTCTATGGACCCAACCATCCATAACTATAGGCCTTGGTACTGTTTTGGTGCCCCCTAAGACGTGATGGCCACAAGAGTCTTGTTCTGGAGAATTCTCGCATGCGCAGAAGGATTTGAGTTTGCAGCGCTGCCAGTTATTCAAAATTATACGCATATATGAAAAATATAATATAAATAGAATAAATTATCTTGAAATCACAAGCTAACCTAATACCATAGAAAGTAATATTTCTGTTGAGACTGAAGTTACAATGCTTTTACTAATAAAACTTGAAATTAATTAGAAGTTAATACCACTAAAATGTACAGAAAAATCTTAATAACCTTTAGAATTACTACTAGTACAATGACATACTATGACTCCAGAACAATATGAATTACTATCAGTGTTTAATGAATCGTTTAATAATAATTTTTCGGTTCTGTGTTCAGTAGTTAAATCAAAAGTTGGTTGCCAAAATCTGAATACTTTGTAAACAAAGACGATAGACAGTTCTTGTTATTCTTGGACTTCTCTGTCTATATAAGGATACAATTCTGGCATCTATTTTGCCGGAATTTTGTGGTACAATGCTGCTAAATTTTTATTTCTAAAATTACGCGTTTGTAGTTGATTTGCGTACGACAGAAACGACGAATAATCTACCGTAAAAGAGTTAGAGCTGGCAGCGCATCGGCCAGGTTCTAAAATATTTGTTTATATATTTTGTGTCATCGATCTGACGGTCATTCCTAGTTGCTTGATTTGGTCATATTTCGTTTTATTGCAAATCTACTTATTTGTAGCGCATGCTACATAAAAATAGTAGACCTAAAATTATTCCTCCATATAAGCATAATTTTATATGCTTATATGGAGGAACTTTCACTCTTTCACGTTTCCTCGTTTTCTTCAGAAAGGGAGGTAAAATTAAGTGTTTTATATAATAAGTATATTGTAATAATTTGGTTTCTTAATAAGTGCGGGTTGATGTTGAAATGGAATGAGATAAGCTGTGTGTCAGATATTATAAATTTTCTCATTTGAAAGATCCAGTTATGCTATTATATAAAATATATAATTTGTGGATTGTAGTTCATTGGTATGGACCTACGACTCTAAAAAATCCTATGAGCGTACCTCTTTATGTTACCCCTGTGGGAGATACAGTATAACCTCAAATTCTTTAGTAGAATGTCCATTGTGGCGTTCGATGTCATGTCACATATGACACTTAGCAATGTCTTGCGTTGGAACCATATCTTGGCAATCAATAAATATGGAAATCATACTATATGCAACAAAAACAACAGCTAACATTAATTTTATAATTTTTGGGCTCAAATTGATAATTTATATCGATAATTATGTTTTATCATTTGGATGTACTACTTAATCATGTACCTTGCCATTGTGGTCTGGCAATCAGTGATAAAATAATAAACATGTTAAACAGGTACCACCAAAATAACATGACCGCCACATTTTGCCAATGTCTAACCATCCAAATTAAAAAAAAAACCTTTATCATTTGAACTTCTTCAATCATTCCGGTTCCTTAATAAATGGAATCAATGTCAAAAAGTTTTTCAAATATCCGATAGTTATTTGTTTGAATTTAGTTCTTTAGACATGGAGAAAACATAATGATATAACTTTCTTATTTTGTTTGAGAATTAAATACAGTCTAAATACTTGGTGTGAACATACATACGTCATCTAAATTTATGACGTCAAAACGTCGCAATGTTGCCGTATCAACTCTGAGTTTTAATTAGCTTTGGCATATAAAAAAATTCTAGTTTAAATAAAACAATGAAACAAATATGTTATCAAATACATATAGTTTATTTTAACGTTATAATACATCTAATGCATATATTATCGAATAATTTAAACTACAGTTAATTATACAGCCACAATAATTTATAGGTTAGAGTTGTTATATATTTACCTTAAACTCTTTTCCACACCACCAATGAGATAGAGTTCTAGGCTCGTCTTTTTGTGTAGTGGTATCCCCCTGGAGGCCACATCCACCTAATTAACAATTGTATATTCAAGTAATGTATTTTACTTTCATTAGGGAGCATATTTACCTTTTTACGTTTAGTTATTGTTTTCTTCGATGGTATGTTTCTTTGTCAAGTCATTTTGATGTCAATGTATTTTTTATTTCTTCTGCTACTACCTGTGTACACTGTATTCTTGATCAAAGTGAGTTCTCCCTAGTGCATTTGCCATATCTGCAAAACAGTTGGTAGTTTTTCTCTCATCGCAAATATTAACCAAATGCTCGTATATGTTCTAAACAATTACACACATACAATCACACATAATGGACATAAATCTTTCACACTCTAGAGTACGATTTCCTACAATTATCGTTAGTTATATACACAACTTTAGTTGTTTTCTCTCTCATCACCCTGTCATGGAAATAATCACCATTAAATCGTAATCCCATATTTAGTGAATAACATTGAAGTGAATAACTAAGCTGTTAATTTCCAATCTATCGAACGTTTATTGACGATTCCATCATTTCCCAATTTTTTCTTCAATTTCATCCAAACCGAAGGGGCTATTAACCTTTCCTGTTTCCAGCATGAAGCACAATATATCTGCAATGAATTATTAATAAATGCTCTGACTAACAAAACCTAATCAGTTCTTATTCCAAAGTTTACATTTTTCGATCAAAGTGAGTTGTCAAGTAACACAAATTTTATTATCATCTTGCCATGATGTTGAGTATATTAGTCCCATTTTGAAATATTCATGCATAGAGTAATAGAGATGCAACTCAATAGGCGCAAAGTTTTGCTTTGTCCAACATCCAGAGGTCGTTCACATAATTGGCCATTCAAGTAATTTGATTGGTTAATTTAAATTTCGATAACAATAAATGTATAATGTAAATTTATCTATAAAATATAAATATAATCTTATATATAAAAATGAATCGCAAAATATGTTCCTAAGCGCATAACTCAACAACGCCTGGACCAATTTGGCCAAATCTTTTTTTAAAATGTTCGTTGAAGTTCAGGGATGGTTTTTACGGCGAGAAAAATTAGAATTATTGCTGGAAAAACCCTAAAAATAGCCCTTTTTGTTTGAATTTGTTTCGTGTATCAGTTGACAATTCATCTGTCATCTGTCAAAAGTCATCTGTAACAGACAACTTTTTTTTTTTAAATTTGATATGACTTGAACTCAAATCCTTTTAATCCGTACGAATTGTTTTATTTATTTAAAATTTTTTATTTGTTTAAAATTTAATTCAAATTTTAAATAAATAAAACAATTCGTACGGCTTAAAAGGATTTGAGTTCAAGTCATATCAAATTTAAAAAAAAAAGTTGTCTGTTACAGATGACTTTTGACAGATGACAGATGAATTGTCAAGTGATACACGAAACAAATTCGTATATCGTGTTTTGTGCAGAGTGTTTAGTTAGTTAGTGTTTGTTTAGTTCGTGATTAGTGAAAAAATAATTTATATTTGATATGCCTCCTATAAGACGAAGCAATTTAGGTAGAAGAACCAGAAATGCTATAAACCAAGCTAATTACCGATCTAATCGTACTGCACAAGAACGTGACGACGGAAATGAACGTGAAAGAATTCGGATATCACAAACGCGTGAAGCGCGAGCGCGACATTCAACTAATAATCGCGCAAGTTTGAATCCAGTTGCTTTCAGTTACGATGTGTCAATTGACTACAGTAACTACCAATGTGTTGTTATTGGTTCTATGAACTTGGTTTGCTCACACTGTAAGGCATTAAAATACAAAAACGAAGCCAATGGATTGTGTTGCGCAAATGGTAAAGTGAAATTGATACAATTGGATCCACCACCAGAACCATTGTACTCATTGGTTTCAGGAATAGGAACAGATTCTATACACTTTTTGACACATATTCAACAATATAACAATTGCTTTCAAATGACTTCATTTGGGGCAACAAATGCAGTTCGGGAAAATTTTATGCCAACTTTCAAGGTATGTATTATAGCAGTTACTCATAATTATTTTAGCGAACAAAATTTTCTGTCACCAAAGTTAAGATGTGTTACTAATCTTCAATTTCTTAATCATTACGAAATATATCACTTAGTCATCATATTATATGGTGATTCAGTTTCAGTGACACTTTTATTATATTTTATATTTGATAGATATTAGTTAAAACTAAATATATACTTTTTAAGATCAAATATTATTTAAGTTTGATCATTGACAATCCATTAATTTATACCACACCATAACATTTTTTTTATTTACAGATACAAGGGCAAATATATCACAGAGCAGGTTCACTGTTACCAGTGTCAGATAGCGACAACAAATTCCTGCAAATTTATTTTATGGGCAATTCACCACAAGAAATTGATCTGCGTTGTGCACATAACAATTTAGTAAAAAGGTCTATTGTAGAACAATTACAAACTTTATTTCATCAACACAATCAATTGATTATATTGTTTAAAACTGCCCTGGATCTGATGCCATCCGATAATCACAAAATTGTAATCAGAGCTGATAAAACACCTGCAGGTCAACATACAAGACGTTTTAATGCACCAACTATTGATGAAGTTGCTATCGTTGTAGTTGGAGAAAACTTGGAATCCCGTGATATTGTTTTACATCGTCGGAATTTTCAATTACAACCTATAAAGGAAACACACCGCTCATATGATGCACTGCAATATCCCATTATATTTTGGCAAGGTGAAGATGGCTACGATTTATCAATAAAAATGATAAATCCCATTACAGGTAACTAAAATATTAGTTTAGCTATGGCGATAATATCTCAGTCACTATATTATGTATTTTAATTTTATATTTGAATGTTATTAAAACAAAATCTGTTTACAGGTTCTGAAACCAACAAAAAAGTCAGTTCAATGAACTATTATTCATACCGCCTAATGATTCGGGAAAATGCAGATAATCGCATATTGAAATGTCGGCGATTATATCACAAATATGTTGATGACATGTATGTTAAAATTGAAACGGAGAGATTAACATTCATCAGGTTGAATCAAACCAAACTCCGATCTGAAGAGTATATTCACCTTCGAGATGCGATTAATACTGATGGAAATGCACAGAATGTCGGTCGGATGACTATTCTTCCAGCAACATACATCGGAAGCCCTCGGCATATGCACGAATATGCTCAAGATGCCATGTCGTATGTTCGTCATTATGGTACAGCAGATTTGTTCATCACATTTACATGCAATCCGCAATGGATAGAAATTAAGCAGGAGTTATTACCTGGGAAATCATCCATTGATCGTCATGATATTACAGCCAGAGTCTTTAGACAAAAGTTGAAATCTTTAATGAATTTCATCGTAAAACATAATGTGTTTGGTGAGACACGCTGCTGGATGTATTCTGTGGAGTGGCAGAAACGAGGATTGCCACATGCACACATTTTGATTTGGTTGGTTGAAAAGATAAGGCCAAATGAAGTTGATGCAGTGATATCAGCTGAAATCCCTAATGTACAAGTAGATCCTGGATTGCATGAGGTAGTTATCAAAAACATGATACATGGTCCCTGTGGAACTCTTAATCAAAATTCACCGTGTATGATGGATGGTAAATGTTCAAAACGATATCCACGGACATTAATATCGGAAACAATTACTGGTAATGACGGTTATCCATTGTATCGTCGCAGATCGACAGCAGACAATGGAAAATCAACAATTGTCAAATTAAATTAACAAGATATTGAAATAGATAATCGTTGGATTGTTCCATATTCACCCATTTTATCAAAGACATTCAAAGCACACATCAACGTTGAATCTTGCCATTCAGTGAAATCGATTAAATACATTTGCAAATATGTAAGCAAAGGGAGTGATATGGCTGTGATTGAAATTGGTGCAGAGAATTCTAATGATGAAGTTACCCAATACCAAATGGGCCGCTATGTCAGTAGTAATGAAGCAGTTTGGCGAATATTTTCTTTTCCTATTCATGAGAGACACCCTTCTGTTGTTCACTTAGCTGTGCATTTAGAAAATGGACAAAGAGTGTATTTTACAGCACAGAACGCAGTACAAAGAGCTGCTCAGCCACCATCTACTACATTAACCAGTTTTTTTGAGACATGCCAAAACGATGATTTCGCACAAACATTGCTATATTCTGAAATGCCAAAATATTATACCTGGAATCAATCCTCAAGGAGATTTATACGACGGAAACAAGGAAAATCAGTTCCAGGATATACAGATGTATATTCCACCGATGCGATTGGCCGGATTTATTCAGTACATCCAAGCAATGATGAATGTTTTTATTTACGACTGCTATTAGTCAATGTACGTGGCCCAACATCATTCCAACAGTTACGAACTGTTGATGGTGAATTGTGTGGATCCTACAGAGAAGCCTGTCAACGTTTGCAATTGGTTGAAAATGACGCTCATTGGGATCAAACTCTCAATGATGCTGTAATATCATCACACACTCATCAAATACGAACATTGTTTTCTATAATCATATCTACATGCTTCCCATCAAACCCAATTGATTTGTGGATGAAGTACAAAGATTATATGTGTGATGATATTTTGTATCAAATACGGAATAGAATGGGAAATCCAAATATACAAATCAGTGAAGAAATTTACAATGAAGCATTGATTTCAATTGAGGACATGTGCTTGATAATGTCAAACAAACTATTAATTCAATTAGGCCTGACCGCGCCCAATCGTCCAATGCATGACGCTTTTAACCAAGAGTTCCATCGAGAAAGACTGTATGATCTCAACGCTTTGAAAGAATAAATTCAAACAAATCTTCCACTGTTAAATGAACAACAGAAGTATGTATTTGAAACTCTTATGAAAGTAACAAATGATGAAACTGGAGGGATTTATTTCTTAGATGCACCTGGTGGTACAGGAAAAACTTTTTTTATTTCATTAATATTAGCAACAATTCGCTCACAAAATAAAATTGCACTTGCACTCGCTTCGTCGGGAATCGCAGCAACTTTGCTTGAAGGTGGTCGAACAGCCCATTCAGCACTAAAATTGCCATTAAATATGCAAAGCAATGAAACTCCAACCTGCAACGTTTCGAAGAACTCTGCAATGGCAAAGGTTTTGCAGCAATGTAAATTGATTGTTTGGGATGAATGCACGATGGCACATAAAAAATCTTTGGAGGCTTTAGACAGAACCTTAAAAGATCTACGTAGCAATAATAACCGATTTGGTGGTGCAATGATTTTATTAGCAGGAGATTTTCGTCAAACATTGCCAGTGATTCCACGATCAACGCCAGCTGATGAACTCAATGCATGTCTAAAGTCCTCCAATTTGTGGAAACATGTTAAAGTACTTCATTTAAGCAAGAATATGCGTGTCGAGTTGCAAAATGACCAATCTGGAAACATATTCTCTAAACAACTCATTGACATTGGTAATGGCAAATTTCCTATAGACATGTTGACGGCTTGCTTTTGCTATGACTATAAACAAGTCCCAGGGGCAATCATTAAGTGTTTGTGGTATTAATCTAGAAAACCCATGTTTCTCACATGGTCAATTGTATGTTGCCTGTTCCCGTGTTGGAAAACCATCAGATTTGTTTATCTATGCGCCAGGTAATCAAACAAAAAACATCGTATACCACAAAGCAATATAATGATAATAATAATAATAATTATGATTCACATGATTAACAATAAAGCGATTACTTACTTTTCAATCCTTATATATGTTTTATTTAATTATTTTTTATTCACAACGCCCTATCACCAGGGTGATGGTTCTGTTCAGGAGAATTTTTTAAAATACGTAGGCACAAAAACTGCCACATTACAAATCTTTTTGACAGGACGAAGTCTGTCGGGTCAGCTAGTATAAAAATAAATATACCCCTAAGACAAGTATTCCATAGTACAATTAAGATAAAAGGTTTTGAACTTATATTTTTTAAAGATATTTCACAAACATATGTTATATTATCGACGTGTCAATATCGCGGGATAAAATAAGAGTTTAAAAATTAAAAATTAGTTAAAAGAAGAGTTTAAAAGAGCCCTACTGACAGTATAATGAAATAATTTTCTGGGGCATAAGATATTGCCTTGGCTCGTCTATTCATATAGGAACATCTGGAATTTAACTTATAGAGTCATCCCCCGCTATTATAATTATTTAAAGAGCCCTTATGTTCTTCTTCTTCAAAATTTCCTAAAGGCCAATAAGATGAAAAAAATTAACTTATGTTAAACGATTCAAATGACTTCTGAAACATACTAGCCGAGGATGTGTATTCCTGAATCCATTATTTGGATCCAAAAAAAACTATCTTGGTTAAATAGCCTTAAGCCAATATATTTATATGGATAATTAAAATTTTTTTTATTTAGTGAAAAGAACCCCTCAAGGTAGTTATTAAATTGATGTCACTTTAACAAATTTGTTCTTATTTGAGCAATACATTTTACAGCAATATTCCTCGTGTATTGAATATCGGTTGATCTACTCTTAATAGATTTGCATTCAGGAGCTACTTTTTATTTTATTGGAGCTGCAACTATTGATCCAAGAAGAAAAGTATATACCCGTTTGCATAGCTTCTTTTGGAAGGGGATTAATTTATAAAATTAAAGAAATCAATATTTGATGTTTGGATATATATGAATGATATAATGAAATGATGTAACGATCATAAATTTCTTTGATACTTAGTTCATTCGGTTTAGGATTTTTAACATTATCAACCATTGTTTAATGACATCCAAATACTTCTTCGAATGAAAACGATTCTGCATTTCTTTACTATCTGTGCATCCGGACACACAACACTTCCTAAGTCAATAATTCATTTTACTTTTTGTATTATTGATATATGCACTATTCCTTAGACAGCAATACTGAAAATGGCGCTCAAAATAAATAAATAACAAACGTACCATAGAATCGAAGTGAGCCAATCAGATTCCGTCGCTGCCTATAGCGTAGCGATTAAAGCAAGTAATAAGTTAAAAGCAGCGACATCTACATGTTGGACGTTGCGAAACATTTCCCCAAAATTTCCTATTAAGTTAAATCGCTATTTCTCTATGTATCCATGTCTCATCTAAATAAACGATTGAAATAATAAGATATGTTATTATATGTTATTAAATTATGTTTTTATTGAAAAAACTTCTCCCTGTTTTAATACATATCATATCTCTGCTAGTGCTAAAATCAAGCTGATCTTGATTCGTCACCCACTTCGTTTGAGGGCTATTTCTTTTCGGCGAATCTAAGAATATGTTTTTCATTTTTTGAGATATTTCAGTGACCGTGTCCATACTATTATTCAGTGCAGTTGTAACATTCTAAAATTTTTTTCAATAAAAATCGCAGCAAATTAATATTTAACAGTAAAATGCACTCTTACAAATGTTGCTGGCAAGAGGGAGCATTCATTATCTCGATTATGCTGTATCTGGCTTCGGCATTTTCAGTCAGATTAATAATAAACAGCGATTTGAAATTTATCAAAACAAGCCAAGCGGCAAGACAACGTTTACCACTTTATAACCTCTTATCACTATTGTTTTGAAGAATTTTGCATACATTTGACAACCGGACGACTTTGGCAGGCTGGTTCGTTTACGTGTTCGAACGTATCATACAGCAATACATCTATTTTTAACAAGAATAAAATGAGAAGGAAAATATTATCTGATTCTAAAACGAATTTACAAATTGCGGCAGGCAATACATTAAACATATTGATAACAGCATGTTCACAGCAACTTTGGTTAGACTATATATTTTATTATTAGACTATATATTTAAGTTATATTATATAATTGAAATATCAGAAATACGTTAACGTTTTGTGATGAGTTCAGATAATACGAATACATTTTAATTGTTTTTTTTGTAAGAATTAATATTTTGTTGAGAAGGAGCCCATAAAGATATTTCTTTGAAAGTATTTTACGAGCAATACCATTATTATTTCCCATCTCTTTGGGATTTCTGGTAGTCTGGTAGTAATTAAAATTATGTCAGCTCTTCCTAGTAATTTTTCATTGACTTTGCAATATAGCAGGCGTTTTTATATTGCAAACTGATTTAACTGTTCTTCTACTTGTATAATAGCGATTTTCATTTTCATGTGACTTTTTCGTTTCATCTTTTTCGTCGTTTTCGAAACAATTTCGTTAAGTTGAATTGTTCTACCTAAAATAGCGGTTTATAATTCTTTGCCGTCTGTGTACACCTCGGTTATTTATGTCAAAATCAAATTCTTAGATCACTTCGTAACTCAATTTGATTTCGAGGTCGTGGTGCAACTCTTTATTGATTACGTAACGATAAGTCTCGGTAACATGTTTTAGTGCAACCACATATTTGCTCCCCATAAGTTGAAATTGGCTTTATGATTGACTGATAAACCAATCTAATAATATTTTTATGTGGAGTTGAGGGTATCTTTCGATTTACCAATACAGTTGCTTGATTCTGAGACTGAACTGCCGTGTTTTTTTAACATGATGTTCCCAATTTAATCTATCATTGAGATGGATGCCGAGATATTTTCTGTTTTCTTTGTCATATATAGTCACTATAACACATGGGCTGAAAAGAAAACGTAGTTATTTTTGTTCAAAATTGGCTTTATTTATCAACGTAATCTCCATCAAGAACCACAAAATCATTCCAGCGTCGCTCTAACATTTCAATACCACTTTTTAGAATTTTAGAACGATTTATCTTTTGCCTGGAAATAGTCCTGTCACCAATTGCTGTCCCCTAAGATGACGACCGTTTTAAACCCTGAGTGAAGTGATGAATCCTTCATTCACAGTCACATATCGACCCTTTGTCATAGTCAAATGCTCATGCAATATAAAGCCAACATGTTTTTTTGATATTGTTACGAGGTTAGCTAACTTACGCAACTCCAATTTTCAATCATTCAAAACGTTTTTTTTTTTTTTTTTTTATGTTTTCTGGTGTTACATTTGGACGACATATGAGTGTAAAATTGTGTGTAAAAAATGCGAAATTGTTTTTGATCCATTGTTTTGAAAGTAACAAAAGTTGTGTTATTTTTAACACAGTAACTCACAAACTTAATCGTAGAATGTCATAAAATTTTAAGAGCTTTATTTTGAAGGTTACTAACTGAAAAAGCAATGGTGAATGCAATAAAATGAATGCGCCATCTATGTGTTAGGTCCAGGATTTTTTATCCAATCTGTTAGAAATTTTTGACTGTTTTCAGCGGCTACAGAATATGGCTGATAGGTTTGCTTATCTAACGTTGGTCATATTAGTACATATGGACAATAGTAGATGTAAGCTAGACTGTACACCTGCCGAGCCTGACGAGCGGGACTTACGGAACCACTGCGAACACTGCTGCCACAGGCATTGAAAATTATTAAAATGTTTTGCGAAATTCAAGCTGAAAGATCATTTGCTCAACATTATAGTGATGATCTGAATATTCCTCACAATTGCCATAAAAAATGGCAGATGTGAGAAGATTATTTCAAAATTGAAGTTGATTAAAAATTATTTAAGATCATCAATCAGTACGTGTTTTGATAGTGCCAAAAATAATTTGTTCTTAAAACAGTAGACAAATATGTATAAGATACATGTTTTATATCAATGTAAGTAGCATATGTATAAGATACATATATATATATATATATATATATATATATATATTGTATACATTATATTGTTAATCAATTTATTCTTAAGTCATATTTCTGATCGTTATGTCTATATAAAGTTCTCGAAGCTTTAACATTTGTATCATCATTCCAGTAGGATGTTCAGTCCAGTCTGTTGTTTCATCATTGTAAAAATATAATTATATATCGCTATTATATCAAAAAATAGCGGAAATACTTATTGGAGACCAACAAATCACATCACATATAAATCGTATCTATCTTATCTCGTGTATATGTGTACTTGCACGCAGCTAATGAAACCATTGTAAGATATCTGAAGAAGTTTAATAGTTTTTAGATAAATGTTGCTTTCTAAAGTTGCCCAAAGTAAGGGCTGTTAAATTGTTATACCACATAGAAAACATTTCCTTTGATGTCGCTGAAAAGGTCTGTCTGGATAGGCAGTGATAATTGTGAAGAATCCAGGAAGCACAGATCGCAGAAACCCTACTACTGGTCTGTACGAAAAGAGATACTTCGAAGCGTTACTTTAAGTGTATAAACTTATATAAAAAACTTATTATAAAAGTAATAAATACTAAGGTGTATTTTATAATATTATCAACGAAAAACACAAAGGTCAAAGGCAAAGAAACGAATCCGATACAAGCTTGTGAAATCATTGATGCTGGGTACTATATAAACATTTGTTATGCTATATAACTATATAAGCTGATAATAGTTCGGTAGCTTTGGTTCTGTTAATTTTAATGTAAATGATGGGTCACGTTTTGGTCATTCAGTCACTGAAAAAGCATATTAGTACTTAAAGCATATTAGCGTTCTCGATATTGATAATAATTGAGTGATTCTAATAAAATTTTTTGGTGGTGTAAGATCCCAAAAGTGTCCTTAAAAATCGCTAGTTTTGAACAAAAAATATATGTTGCGGAAATAGTGAACTTTGTATCGAAAACTATCTATTTTCCAATTTGGTTGGCGTAGCGGTAAATGTAACAGGACGGTCCTCCTGCTAGTCGCGGGTTTGAATCCTGCTGGGGTGTTTGTGTTTATGTGGTTGTTTAACATCTGTGATTGTCCTTAGACAAAAGTGTAAAATCCGACAAGGAAAATTATCTCAGTCACTTCAGTAACCAGGCTGGGTAAGACCGAATGTCTTCTGGGATGGTCACTCGCAAGTCGGTAAGCTTAATACCGAGAACTGTGGTTCAAAGCCCACGTTAAACAATAGGTCCAGTGCAGATAAATCCTAGTTGAAAAAAAAAAGATATTCTATTCAAAATAACAGTGCCTGTCGCAATTTATAAATTCGTTTTAGAATCAGACAATATTTTTCTTCTCATTTTATTTTATTTTAGTTAAAAAGAGACACAATCCCGTCTGATAAGTTCGAACGCGTAAACAGCTTGCAAAGTCAGAATATTAATTATAATAACCACAGGTTATAAACCGGCAGACGTTTAAAATACCTTTGTTTGTTTTGATAAATTTCAAATCGCTGCTTATTATTATTTCGATTGAAAATGTCCAAATGCTTTCGTCGTCGATATGTGGTAACCATTTTCGCTCGTTTTGGATGTTTTTTAACTCATGTAACTTCAGCTGATTGATTTTAACGGTTTAATTTTAATAACAGTTTTAACTGAGTAATAAATAAATAAATATTCCAATTGCAATATTTCAATAAATCCATCCAAAAAACTTGTTTCGTTCTCCAGGTCGTTTCTTATAATTGACATCAAAATCACTACTTTTAAATCGTTGAACCCAAAGCCGATAATTGGTATATGACAGAGTAGTATAATATTTTTTGTGTAAAAGTTTTGAATGGGCTTCAGCAGCAAATTTAAACAAAAGTAATGAATGCTGAAAATGTAATTTTGAACATTTTTTAATGATTAGAGTCTATATACATTGAATAACTCCAGAATATTAAATGGAAAGCCGTTACTTTATGTGGAGCCGTGTCAAAGTCATCAAAAATTAACAGTTATAAGGTGGTGGACATTAACACTTTTTTACTTTAATTTTTATCATAGAGAGAAAAAACTTAATCACCAGTATGGGTTTATTAACAAGCACTCAACAATTGACTAGGTCCACAGAATAACAGATGTTATTGAAAAAGCCTACGAAAGTAAAGAAGTATGCTCAGTTATATTCTTAGATGTATCACAAGCTTTCGATAAAGTTTGGCATAAAGGCCTTGTTCATACACCACAGAAAATTACACAGAACTATTAAAATCGTACATTATAACCAGAATATTTAGAGTCAAACAAGAAGAAGCTTACTCCACAATAAAAGAAGCTAAAGCAGGTGTACCACAAGGAAATGTACTGCGGCCAATGCTTTATGTAGTCTACACTTGTGATATACCACAAATGGAGAATACTATGATGTCTACATTTGCAGATGATACTGCGATTACAGCTGTCGGAGAGAATATTGAAGAAGACTGACAAAAATTACAACAGGTAAGTGACGATATAAATAAATGGACACAAGCTTGGAAAATAAAAATTAACGAAAGTATATTACTTTCATGTAATGCATGCATGTAATGCATGTGCAGTTCACCTACAATCAGACCGTACAAGCACCAATAAAATTAAATAATTCTATGATTCCACATAGCAACAACGCTAAATATCTCGGAATAAATCTTGATGCAAAACTTCGCTGGAAAGAACATATAAAGAAGAAAAGAAAAGAACTGGAATTGAAATATAGGAAAATGTACTGGCTAATTGGAAGAAACCACAATTATCTGTACATAATAAGTTGCTATTATATAAGCAAATACTAAAACCTATATGGACATATGGAGTTCAATTATGGGGATGTTCTGCAAAGAGTAGCATAAACAAAATACACATTTTTCAGAACAAAGTCCTGAGAAGTATTATGGGCGCTCCTAAATACTATAGGACTGATTACCTACATCGAGACCTTCAGATATCCACAGTTAGTCAAGAAATCAAGAGAATTGTAAGGGGGCATGAGGAAAAACTCCATTCTCATGAGAATATTGAAGTATTGCAGCTTTTGGATATCGCCAGAACAGGACACAGACTCAAAAGAATCAAACCATCTTATCTTGTGTAGTGTTGTGTAGTGAGGTGCATATAATAAAAAATACAGCAGTGACATGTATAAACGTTATTTCACCAGATACTGAGATAGGGCGCATAGGTCCTCCTAGTTATATACCTAGATTTAAGTTATCATAAAGACAAATTTTAGGTTAATCGGAAACGTCTAGTAACAATGTAATAATTACACAACAAAAAAAAACTTTTATTTTTATGAATTCAAGCATCTAATAAATATATGTTGTTACTATAAATATAACAGTCCAATTTTAATTATAAAGAAAAAACTTTTCAGACCCCTTAGCATAATATAGACCTGAAATATAGATAAAACACTTTTGTATTCACCCCGGTAATTCCGTTGATACCTGTAGCTATTCCCGCCTTCCCGACACTCCAGGCTCCACCCCCGACATTATTATCCCATTTAGGGGGATATCAAAACCGCCGTAGCACGTGGTTCGACGTCGACATCCAAACATCAACAGTGGTGTCGCGAACGCTCACCGCCGACGCTGAAGAACGTGTCTTCTTCCCCTTGATTCGACGAGGTGATTATTCGAATATTGTAAACGACGTAAAAAGGGATACATTACGATTTCCGGCACTTCAATTAAAATTTATCACTATATTGTTAGAGAGTGTGTTACTGTTTGTTTTTTTACTAGTGCGCTTGGTGCTTTAGGGTAAGTAACGTAATATAAATATTAGTATATATAACTTCAGTTCAAAATTTATATCCTATCTTAAGTGTCTGACTATTAAAATCGTGTCGGAGTATAAACTAATATCCCTAATGTATTGCATTCATTATTATAGAAAAGTAATTTAAAGATCGAAAAGAACTTTATGTTTTAAGGTTGTCTCTATGCAAGTATAGTTAAAAAAATATTATATATAGTGGTAAAGTCATTAACAATACTGAAAACGTGTTAGTGGTAGTTAGGTAATAGTATATCTATTGTACAAGATTGCTGATAGGACTTTTTTTGGACTTTCTTATCTGTTTTTAATGTGTATATTCGCATTTTTTTTTATTAATTACATCTTACATTAAATATACTTAGAAGAATTTTAATTTTCAAATTAATTAATTACTACTGTTCTGTTGTACTTGCATACGTGCAAGGCGAGTACGGGGTTAATACATCAGAATGTTTTTTCCAAATTAAAATAAAACTAATCTATTTAAGCCAAAGTTAAGAATACTCTTATACACTAAACAAGTTCGTGTGGTTTGGTTTCAAACTTCTGATTTCCTATGTGTTGTCCAGTATTGTTGTATTGCCTTCACGATGCTGTGATTTAGAAAACTTATCTCATGTTCTAAGGAAAAATCTTGGATCTCTTTGTGAATCCATTTGACAGTGCAGCTCTTCGTTGGTTAGGTAGCGATAAGCATTGGTAATTAATCGTAGAATTTTGTTTTCGATGCGTTGGTTTACTAGTGGCTTGATGTTTTAATACAACCCATAGCTCCAAATTGGCTTTATGATTGACTGATAAACCAATCTATTTGATTTTGGGTCAAGTTGAGAGTATCGTCCGGCAAACCAGTGCAGTTGCTTGATTTTGAGTCTAACCTGCTTTATTTGTCTGACATAATGTTTCCAATTTAACCTACCATCGAGATACATTCCGAGATAAGAATCAGCTAAAGATTCTGCTTGAGGAATCGGGAATCCATCAAGTGATATAATTAGGTTTTTGTCATTTCGCCGTAACGTAAAATTAACATGGCCAGTTGACCACTACTTGTACTTTTGCTACAGCCTGAGACAGAGATACATCTTTTGAATAGAATCTTCAAAAGCAGCACTGAAATCAATAATCAATGAATCCATTTATATAACACTAATATTATCAAAACTGAAATAACTTTCCAATTAGAAATCTAAAATTTGTTGTAATTTAAACAAAATTTTGAATTGCCTCCAGAAAACTCGAGAGTTACTGTTGAAAAAGAAATATGTTAGGATTTGGTGATGATTTTGGACCAGAGGCTTTATTGGATTGAAAATTCTTGGAGAAGCATGTTAATCAGCGACAGTTAGATACTTATTAGTTAGATTTTTATTATCCTTACATAGCAACATATTTCCTTTTGTTCAAATTGATGTGGATGACATGTCGCTTCAATAAGACTGTGTCACGTAATACATGATTCACTTTTTGCATTCTTCTTGAAGAAGAAGAACCAACGCTACCTCAATTTTTCTATGCTTAGTAGTTACTTTGATTTCAATGATAAATAATGGTCTGGAGGATCAAAAAAGGTCGAAGACAATGAATTCCAAAATGTACTGTAGGGAAATTCCGCCCAAACTCTGAAATGACTTTCAGACAGCCTGATAATTCACGTATCAATTGTTTTCAAATATTTGCATGCATTGGAACAAAAGAAGGGAAAACACACGAATTAACTAAACATGCCAACCGATTAAAGTTTTCGCTTTCATTGGTGGCTAGAAGTAAAAATAATAGTTTTCTGTGGCGTATTGTGACTAGCGTTAAACAGTGAAGCCAGTTCGAGATTTTCAAGCACAAAAAGTCATGGGTTAATCAAGGAGAGTCATCATATTAACACCGAAGCGGAATATTCATGTATATAGTGGGATTAGCAAGGTGTTACGAGCTTCTAAAACTGAATGGAACTGTTACTAGGGGTGTATACAGACGCCAAATGAGCAACCTATTGTACCAAAAAAGACAAAGAAGAGATGCAAAGTCATCCTATTGCATGAAAATTCTCGGCTATATGTTGCAAGAGTTATGAAGGATAATCTGTTGCAGCTCGAGCTTCTGTTGCACTCAGCATACTCACTAGACATGGCGTCGTCCGATTAGAACTTTATTTATTTACTTAAATTCTTTTTAATTTAAATTTTGTTTAAAATAATCAATGTTTTTTTAATTAATCCGTTATACAATATAACTATCCTGACATGTCGCTTCAGTAAGTGATCTGCTGTACAACTTATAATCGAAATCTTATTCTAGATACTATACTAACTTATTCTAAAGACTATTATATCTCACTATCTCACTCTATGTGTCTGTTAATCAGTTCGTATGATAGTTTACGTTTGAGTCTATGCACTTCACTGTCATCACGTACATTTAACTGTTTGGCGAGTGAATCGGGATACACAGTCTTTCAGAGTATTTCGCACTAATACTTCGAATCACACTCGTTATGGCTGCTAAGAGGATATCGCTCTAAATCAGTTTGTTGGAGACGTAATATGGGGAATCGACGATGACTTGCAATACATTATTCTGGAACCTCTGGAGGATAGCTATGTTAGATTTGCTAGTAGTCCCCTGCTGTTCAGTACCATATCTCCAAATGGGCCTAAGTATTGACTTATAATCAAATTGATTATAAAAATAGTACCGTAAAATGTCAAATGCTTAATATTTTACTTTAAGACAATTGCACCCATTTTTCATTATTTGTTTATCTCTGTTCAAATTCAAATGACTTCGTTCTATTATGTTATAACATAAAACTGGTTTCATTGAATCACAGTTAAGACTGACGTCCTGATGAATTTTAGTTTTTATGATGTTATATATTTAGCCATAAAACTTTTTTTAATTCTAAAATGAAGACAGTGAAGTTTTATAAGTTATGTTGTAAATAGGTAAACAAAACGTTAATGACGTATACAAACATAGATAACCTTGAAGAATTGTTATTTATTGTACTTATATACGTATAGAAAACCTGTCCATTTCTAAATATGATCAATTCGAGTCGGATTATCACTGAACTGATAATTAATAATGTCTAAAGATGTGTAAATATTATATGAATCCCATGTAATGTCTCTTTAACACCAATCGATTTCGCTTTTAATACAATTTGTTGGATGGGAATCGGTGGGGTGCAAATAATCGTGCTGTCTGTTTGTAGACATTTGCCGGAAGTAACATAGTTGGTCAACGCACGGAAGTGCATAGGAATAGGGAGGGTTACACCCTCGCCTGAGTTGCCCCAGCTAAAGGTCAATTCCGTAACTGTGCGCCGTGTGTGTGTCTAAGGGGTGATCTTTGTAAATGGGGAATATATTTTTACTATATTGCAGTATTCAGGAAAACAGTTGTTATTTTAAATTGTTCGCTGATGCTTATTTTTTATACATTATATGAATTATGTTCACTTCTTGAACTTAAAAATGATATTGTACGTAGACAACATATTTTTGATAATTTCGTAGCTAAATCAAGAACCGGAAATATAGTATTTACGCTATTTTTACTTGTCTTGCTAATTTAAAGAGATAAGCTGCTTGAACTCATCCTCTTTAGTCAATAAACGCTTTTTCTAATATTCATTGATTATACTATTTTAAAGTCTGTTTTTACTAAGTTTATTTAGACCGGACCCACTGATTAACGCGAGCTTCGAACCACGGCCCTCCCAAACATCTTAATAGGTCAATTGAAAAGTCCACGGCCTGATACATAGATGGCGCTACTAGAATTAAATCCATATGTTTTTTAGTTAGTTTAAATTTGACAGCTGTCAGTTCATTAGTTTGTGAATTATAGAATTTTGAGTGAAGCAACTTTTGTTATTGTGAAAAAATGGATAAAAAGGAATTTCGCGTGTTGATAAAATATTGCTTTTTGAAGGGAAAAAATACAGTTGAAGCAAAAACTTGGCTTGGTACCAAATTTCCGGACATTGCCTCAGGAAAATCAATTATCAAGAATTGGTATGCTAAGTTTAGTTATGGCGAAGTTTAGACGGTGAACGCAGTGGACGCCCAAAAGAGGTTCTTACCGACGAAAACATTAAAAAAATCGGCAAAATGATTTTAAATGACCGTAAATTGAAATTGAATGAAATAGCAGACACATCATATCATTCACGAATATTTGGGTATGAGAAAGCTCTGTGCAAAGTGGGTGCCGCGCGAGCTCACTTTTGACCAAAAACAACGACGAGTTGATGATTCGCAGCAGTGTTTGAAGATGATCAAGCGTAATAAACCCGATGTTTTGCACTGCACACGATGAACCAAGGTTATGGCGTCTGTATTTCGAGATGCGCATGGAATAATTTTCATTGACTGTCTTGAAAAAGAAAGGACCATCAAAAGCGACTATTACATAGCGTTATTGGACTGTTTGAAGGGCGAAATAACCGAAAAACGGTCGCATATGAAGGAAAAGAAAGTGCTGCTTTACCAAGACAATGCACCGTGCCACAAGTCAGTGAAAACTATGGCAAAAATCCATGAAATGGGCTTCTAGTTGCTTCCTCATCCACCGTATTCTCCAGATCTTGTCTCCAGCGACTAGTTCCTGTTTTCAGATCTCAAAAGAATGCTCGCTAGGAAGAAATTTTCGTCGACCTTTTCAGATCGCCGAAATTGAGGCATATTTTGAAGCAAAGGACAAATCGCACGACAAAAATGGTATCGAAAAGTTGGAAGGTCGCTGTAATCAGTGTATTACCATTGAAGGGAATTATGTTGAATAAAAAAACTAATTTTGCCGAAAAATGTGTTTTACTATGGTAGGCCGGGGACTTTTCAAATGACCTGTTACAGATAATCCCAGAGGATCTTGTTTTATTCAAGCTGGTTACTTTCTTTGTCTAATTTCACTATTGTCTATGGAGAGTAGGAAACATAAATTTATAACGATGTGCATTCAAACCCGCGACTACCGTACCAGTAGGAGGACCGTCCTGTAACCTTAACCACTGTTAGCAAGCCGGCAGTATATTCTATCGATGGAAATATATTGATATTTTGATACGTTTTTTTCAGTTGACTAGATTACGCTCTAGTCAAATTCGAAGCTGGTGCTTGAAGTTTAAATTGAACGAAACCATTTTCAGATATACGTATCGGTTATTATTGATGCAAATTACTACACATTGATTTTGTAATACTACATAGAATGTTTGTTGCTAAAGTTGAAAAACATGTACGCTACATATAATGTTACAAAATTGTTAAAATCTCTGTAACAACGGTTAATCCCACGGCAGCCATTTTATCCGTCAACCTATTCTGATTATTGAATTTTCTAATTAATATCACTTGATAGAAAGTTTTTTTACTGTAGGTTTCATAAGTGAATTGATGTCTCGACAAACCATGCTTCATTTATCAGAACAAATGGTAGTTAGATGGAGCATCATCTTTAGCATCTTTTAGAATTTACAATTCAGTATTTCTAAATAATTTTACATCTTGTGTTACCAGTGATGATGTGATTTAAAAATAACTTCTGTTTAAATTGCTGCAGAATCAGGTAATTAATAAAAAACGTCTGTTAATATGCAACTCTTCGCAAAAATACTTTAATAGACACAAAATCCGACACAATGAATTCATTGTTATTTAGGCTTTAATTCAATACTATCTACCACAATGGACGCCTGCTGATTTCGCTTTTGTCGGAGATACATTTTTAGAGAGAAAAAATATTTTTAATAAAAAAGTTGTACCGACTTCAAAAAATAAATAAGGAAATCAACTGCATCAGTCACTAAATATTAAAAAATACTCAAACTTAGATTTTTAACACAAAAAAAAACATTTTAAAATAAAATATTTACATAATCGTTGTAATAACTAAATAAGAATAAACAAAAACCTTATTTAAACTATCTACTAGACGTATTTTATATTCTACTATATACACACAATTTAGCGTACTAAACCTATTTATCTATTTACAATATTCTTTTCACTACTGCCACCAGATTACTTTAAATTCGGTGCCTAACCCAAACAGTTATATTAATTTAGATTTGTTTTGTTGGTAATTTAATATTTTGTGTATGTCACAAAATTATATTATTATTATTTTTGTATTGTTTGAGCTCGGCATCAATATCAAACTGATTAATTAGTAGTAGTTAAAATAATATTGTAAATAGAAAGTAGTAAAAATAGTAGTAAAATAGAAAATACCTGTAGTAGATTGGTTAAATAAGGTTTTCGTTTATTTTTATATAGTTATACAAAGATTATTATGTACTTATTTTATTTTAAAATGTTTGCTGAATGACTTCCGATTTTCCGTCACATCAGCTTAGCAATAACATTATACCCAAATATCTGATTAATTTAGATAAAAAATATGTGAAAAACCTTGTATGTGCCTATAAAATTTGAGCGTTTTCCTCGATTTCCTCTTCTTCTCCTAACAGATCCTGATTTGGTGTCAATGGGGCCACCACGGAAGTGCACTCTTTCGCATCAACAGAGAATTTTGAAAATTGGCCCACAATTGGTGGAGAAATCGGCAACATTAAAAAATATATATATAGCCGAACATAGAACGTACTCCTTTTTCGAAGTCGGCTAAAAATGGTACTTATACGCTACGAGTGATATTTGATATATTTTTTTTATAACATCTTTATTAGATACGCTTAGTACAATCTTAACTTACAATTAATTTATTACTACTTTTCCTATGTACTTAGATTAATTAATAAGCAAGACGAGTGCGAGAAAATACATCAGTATGTATTCCTCAATTATAAAATTATAATTATTTATTAATTATTAACTTATAGCTATAGTTTACACTAATAATACACACTAAATGTTCACACAAGTTCGTATGGTTTTGTTCGTTTCAATCTCCTGACATCCTGCGCGCTGTCCAGCAGTAGTATTGCTTCCACGTTAGTATGATTTAGTAATCTTCTTTCGTGTTTTAAGGTGAAATCCTGCACAACTTCGCAAATCCATTTGATTTCCAGGTCATCGTGCAGTTCTTCATTGGTTACATAGCGATAGGCATTGGTAATCAATCGAAGAACCTTGTTTTGACAGCGCTGTATGACTAACTGATTTGAATTTTTAGTGCAACCCCATATTTGCACCCCATAGGTCCAAATTGGCTTTATAATTGTATTATAGATCAACCTCTTTGATTTTAGATCAAGTTGAGAGTATCTTCCGACTAACCAGTATAGTTGTTTTATTTTGGTTCTAATGCGTTTTGCTTTTTGTCTAACATGATGCTTCCAATTTAATCTACCGTCAAGATGGATTCCAAGGTATTTTGCTGATATTTGATTTGACAAAAATTATATTTTTTCTAACTTATTAAAATGACCAATAATAAAAAAAACTAACGACAAAGCTTTTACAGAATGACAGTTTATTAACAGTTACAGAAAGAAGCATTTGAAGTAATATAACATATATAGCATGTATTGTAAATATAAAAAAATTAATTTCCAGTATAATGTAAAACCATTT
This sequence comes from Rhynchophorus ferrugineus, assembly GCF_030347505.1. Classification (NCBI taxonomy): domain Eukaryota; kingdom Metazoa; phylum Arthropoda; class Insecta; order Coleoptera; family Curculionidae; genus Rhynchophorus; species Rhynchophorus ferrugineus. Next base: position 26,372,746 of record NW_027472583.1, on the reverse strand, counting down.
ACTAATACAATTATTGCGTATTATGTATAATATCAATAATGTGAATCATGATATGAGAAAACGTATTATTGAATTCCAGAACGCAATATAAATTCTAAAATATGCTAAAATGTGTTTTTCCTACATTAACTTCTTAGCGGAACTGTTTTAGAGATAATTGCAGAACTATAATGAAAAACGTATAAATGTTTTTCCATTATTTACTGCGAACCATTAAAAAAATACATGATTTTATTGGAGTAGGAAATTATGGTTAGATTAGATATAAAGTATTAAGAAAAATTTAGAATACGGTACTTAAAAACATTTAGTTAAAAATTGCATTATGTCTTATAAACAGATATACAAAAATGAATATTTGGTTGTTTGCTTTCAATTAATGTCAACGAATACAATTAAATCCTGGTGGGTACGCAGTAGCGTACAACTGCGAAGTTTCCCATCCCAAAAATCTGTATAAATAAGAATAATTTTTTGTAATGAACGTTTATCTATTTTCACTATGAAAATAAAAGCAACTAAAAAATAATTTAATATTTTTCATATTTGACGGGACTTCAATACCCTTCATTATACCTTCATACTTGTTGGCACATGTTGCAATGGTACATTTTTTTAATTATTACTCTTAGTAGTTCCACAATCTGTCCAGAGGGTAATAAGTATTTGTTATGTTTATATTATATATACATGGCATGTAGAAAATCACTTCATTAAGTGATCAAATTGGACACAAGCTTGGAAAATAAGAATTAATGAAAGTAAATCTGTACATGTGCAGTTCACCTATAAACAGACCCTACAAGCACCAATAACATTAAATAACACTATTATTCCATATAGCAACAACAATCGGAATGAATCTCGATACAAAACTTCGCTGGAAGGAACATATAAAGAAGAAAAGAAAAGAACTGGAATTGAAATATAGGAAAATGTACTGGCTAATAGGAAGAAAATCACAATTATCACTACATAATAAATTGCTATTATATAAGCAAATATTGAAACCTATATGGACATAAGGAGTTCAATTATGGGGATGTTCTGTAAAGAGTAACATTAATAAAATACAAATTTTTCAAAACAAAGTCCTGAGAAGTATTGTGGGTGCATCCAATTACTATAGGACTGATTACCTACATCGAGACCTTCAGATACCCACAGTCAGTCAAGAAATCAAGAGAATTGCAAGGGGGCATGAGGAAAGACTCCATTTTCATACTAATATTGAAATATTGCAACTTTTGGATAACACTAGAACAGGACACAGACTCAAAAGAATCAAACCATCTGATCTTGTGTAGTGTTGTGTAGTGAGACGCATATATTAAAAAATTCAGCAATGACATGTATAAACATTATTTCACCAGAGACTGAGTTAGGACCAATTGTAGGTTAGACGGAAACGATTATTAACAATATATTAATTAAATAATAAAATAAAAATTAAGTGATCTCTTGTACAAAATACTATTTTAATTAATTAGTCTTATTTTAAAGGTTATTCTAAAATCTATATATATATATATGTCCAATAATCCAAGGTCGGGTGATGTTAGACGTTTTAGTCCACGCACTTTACTGTCACTTCGCATATTTAGCTGACTAGTGAGTATATTGTTGTTGTACAACAAACCTGTTGAATTACACCCATTATTGGTTCTAGAGGAATATCGCGTTGTATCACTTCATTTGAAACATAGTACGGATCATCGATAATGGCATGGCAACTTTATTTTGGAACCGTTGTATGATAGATATATTAGACTTGCTAGCGGTTCCCCATTCCCCAAAACAATGGTACATAAAGTACAAAAGTGTTTGATTGTATAACCTGTTTAATTAGCATGATATCAAAAATGTTAAGTGTCACTATTGCATATATTATTAACAGCAACTAAAGCAATGTATATCTAAGTGTCTAGCTGCTTCCATCCGTTTCAAATTGCCGTGACAAAAAATAATGAAATTTCTATCTTTAATTTCCCAGCTGTTGATATATTTTTTATATTTCTTTCTATAATTATAATAGTGTTAACTTATTTGCTACTTACGCCGGATATATCAGGTCGTGAAATAAGAACTGTTATTATAAATAGAAATTGGAGGTTTTAAAACACTTGTTTTTATCCATTCTATTTCCCAAAAAACTGCTGTATTTAAGCGTTCATTTCAGTACGTTATTTGTTACAATATACATACCCGTTATATTCAATAGTCTTTTTGTGGGGAGTATTCATTTACCATTTTATATGTGAGTAAAATACAGCCAAATGTTATGGGATTTTAAGGAGTCAGACAATTAAACTATTAAAAATACAAGATTTCCAGTTTGGATGTCTAATTCACTATTCACCAAGAGCATGAGATTATTGAAAAAGCGTTTGAAAAAATAAATTCTGCCTAATTGCAATATTTCTGGATATCCCACAAGCTTTTAACTATGTATAGGGTTTAGAACTAATCTACAAGATAAGCAAATTGTTAAGCCGTTGTTAACGTTGTCAATTGCTGGAATAGTATCTTTACCAAAGAATACTTAGATTTCAGCTGGAGTTCCGCAAGGTAGTGACTTGGGACCATTGCTCTATACAGCTGATATCCTAATATAAAAATAAACAGTCCTTGAAATATTTGCCGGCGACACAGTAATTATGATAGAATACGTATTTCTGCTTATTACGGCGGTAGACAAAATATAAATGACAGTCAACAATAATCGCAAATGACTAGGCTGAAAAATACGATCTCTTAATAGCTCTCAATCTGTCTAAGTCAATTTTATGTTACGATGAAGTGACAAAAACCTAAATATATTATTTGGCGGATATCGATTGTCCAAGCGGAATCAGTAAAATACCAGTTAGTTAGATAAAAAGAATCAGTTAGATAAAAAGTAGAACAGATTAGATTCAATATTAAAGTACTGTAGTATGGTAAAATACTCCGAACTTGGCCTAAAATAAAAGAGAATTGTTTATCCATCGATGCCAAAACAAAGTTTTTCGATTAATTATCAATGCTACATGAGTATACGATGACCACCAAATCAAACGTCTTTACGGATTTATCCAAGATTTTATCTTAAAATATGAAATAACTACTGGACAACAAGCAGGAAATAAAAAGATTGAAGTGCATCAATCCTTGTGAACTTGTACACTGTATAAGTGCTTAACCTTAATTTTAGCTTAAGTAATCTAATTCAATTTTAATTTGTGAAATACATACTGATCTGTACTTAGTACAACCTACAGAAGTACAACAGAACAATAGAGTAGTAAATTTTATATACCATATTAAGCACATTTGTACTCAGCATATCTAATATAAGATGTAAAATTCTAAGAATTGTCGAAACTATTTTGCGCATTTAAAAGAGGTGATTTTGATTTTCTAAGACAAGGTCCTGATTTAAACAGCTTTAGGAAGAATAAGTAAAATGGGGCTCTTACCAAGTGACGAAATCCACTTGTATTGGAAGACATTTGTCTAATCTTTTGTTTATAGTTACACTTAGAATAGTAGTTCCACATTATAAGTTTGTTGATAAATCTTCAGACAAAAACATTACATTTTTTTGAAATTGATATTAATAAGTCCTTATATAAATTTTCTTTTTTTCCTTTCACTTCCATTGGTCTATCAAACGTAAACTAATGATATTTTACATTTATATATGCATGTATAATATTGGATTTATAGTGAAGCTTTAGTGAAACCAATGTTATTATCCGATATTTTCGATGTAAAGTTCTCTAACGTTGTTGTATAGACTTATCGCAATATATAGTAAGTCAGTCACTTCGTTGTTTATGGGTTTAAACAGAATATAAGAAGCACTAAGGACATTTCATAAGTAGGTCGGTATGTAAATGTTATAGCAACTTAAACAATCAGAGCTTTTTTACTATTGTATATAGAATAAAAGATGAGTATTAATGTGAATTAGGATTACAGCCCTTAAGATAAAATTAAATTGTTTGTTTACTTAATTAGAATGGGTTGCTAAATAACCGGTAACAAAACAAAGGCTTCAGACTATCAGACATCGGCCATATTTCCTGTCGTTCACCAGTTTACCAAACTAAATACAGAAAACAAATTTAAAAATAGTTAGCTTTTTTTAACTGAAAACCCCCAAAAACCGTCACCTGGGGTGTCGAGTTACAAGCGTCATGGTATTTAAGCCCATTCTTAAAACGTTTAGTATTTAGGCTCGTGCTTTTATTTTTCCTTTAGTTTTTTTCAACGACACATGATCTTTAAGAATTCTTTGTTGATGTCTGCTGAATGAGAGAGTGTTTGTTCCTAATTATGTATATATAATTTATTTTTGAATTGTATGTATAAAGTTGCAAAAAATATTAGAACGTAAGAAATAATTTTAATTGTACATGTTATGTCATTATACATATATATCTATACCGACTTCAAAGTGATCAGTTGGTATTAGTTAAAATAATACTGTAAATTGATAAATAGGTTTAGTTAGGTATTAAGCTAAATTGTGTGTATATAGTGGAATATAAAATACGTGTAGTAGATAGGTTAAATAAGATTTTTGTTTATTTTTATTTAGTTGTTACAACTATTATGTACATATTTTATTTTATAACGGTTTTTTTTGTGCTAAAAATCTAAGTTTGATTATTTCTTACTTTTTAATGACTTCCTTATTTATTTTTTGAAGTCGGTTCAATTTTTTAAAAAATATTTTATAAAGTATATTTCGAATTATTAGGTGTTTTATTATTTGATTATTATTGGTATTCAAATCTTTTTCTTCTAACAAAATAAGATGCCAGCAAGGGAGAGCGTAAAATTGTCTGATTTCAAAATCTATATAATAATATAAAATGAATCATCTGTTAATAACATAACCTACAAGTATTAGCGATGTTGTGTCAGTAGCACATATAGTATTTTGCATATTGGCAGCTTACGTTGGTGGATCTGTTCGTTATTCAGTTTCTGATGCTAAATCTCTAAGGTAGTTACATGATAAAGCCCTACGCCCAAATGTTAAAGGTTTGTTTTAATCAAAATGTGTGTTCGTTTAGGCCAAAATTTCTTTTTGTATACAGAGGAGGCCCCTCTATACGAAATCCGCCAGGTAATGTATTAATAAACATATAGTGTTTATGTTCTTATTGCTACCATTATCAATAGCTGAAATTGAACGATATGTACATGGACAACATACAGGATATGACAAAATAATATCTGACATTGGGTATAAATAAACTCGGTTCAAACACAATATTTTCAATGAGGCCGAATCGATGTTATAGTGGAATAAAGTAAGCTGTGTGTGCAGCATTATATTATATTGTTATTTGAAAGACACATATGTACCGCTATGTGTGGAACTGATCTAATTTTCAATGATTATAGTGCATAATTCAATGAATTTGAGCCATTATGTGGGCCATGTTGAGGATGTTAATGTGTGATCTCTCAGATGTTTAATGTTTCATAAATAATGACGGGTAAAATATGGCAAAACATCATCGGCGAATAGGAATAATAACAGGCAACATAATTCTACCGGGGCAAAAGTGACAGCAAAACTCAGAACTCATTTGACAAACACAGTACGGCGGGAGCTCCACAAAACTAACATTTTCGGAAGAGCTCTGATTGCGAAATCCTTTATAATTCTAAGCCGCGAATGAAATGGTGCAACGGTCATAAAACCTGGACACTTGATGACTGGAAGAATGTGGTATACTCCGACGAATCACGGTTTCATTGTTTTTTACAAACAGCCGGGTTAACGTATGAAGAACCCCAATAGAAGCCTTCGATCTGGACTAACTGCTTCCAGCAGCTTTACAATCAATTATCTCTTTCACATTATTGAGCGATTTACTTCGAATTAATCCCGATACCCTTAATAATATTCTTATCCCCTCGTAAGTTCTTAATATGACTAGCATATTGATGCCAAAACTGCCATATTCCAAGGTGATAATGCGCCTATAGTTACAGCCATAAAATTACAGTCTTGGTTTGATCATCAGAATCTGAATAGCATTGAGAGAATCAGAATTGAGCATCAAAATATCATCAAACATCTTCTATATGCAGCACGATTGCCAGACGTCAACATAATTGATTCATTATGGGCAGTTTTAGAGCAGAGAATGGACAAGGTTCCATTGGAAACTATTCAGAGCACTCTTCAAATTACTCTACAAATCTATTCCGCGAAGAATTGCTCTAGATGTCATGATTCATGATTCATGCAACAAATAGGTCTAAACCATTTAAGCCATGTGTATCTGCATTTTTCCCTAACTTATAACTCTGAACTGCGATTGTTTGACTCTCGCATTGCTACTGTTTATCGAAGTACCATGTCTACTACCTGGTTTACTAGAACTTATAAGGGTAGTATGTTGTCTAAGTGTTTTCCTGCTTATTACTATAGTTGCAACAGGGGTTTACCGTGAATGGCCATAGATTTGATTATTTGAATTTAAATGATTTTCGGTTGGTTGGATGTTCGCATGCAATATTAGATATTACAAACGTTTGTTCACTATTGTTTTATATATATTCTGATTTGATCTTATTAATTTTTGTATCTTAAACCAACATAACTTCATTTCTAATAAAGTTACTTAATATAAAACGAGCAAATTCCTTATTTCCCCATAAATCTATCCGATCGTAATTATTTTCCGTTTTGTGAAACCAAATAACCACAACCAAAAAGAACTGCTGGATCCCAAAAACTCGTACAGCAAATAAAACTCTTTCATGTATATTTTCGCTTCCCATTTATCCCGCCTTGTATCTATCCATACCCCCCTCACCATCACCGGTTCGCTCTGTCGCCTCGCGTCTGTTACTGCCCCCCCCCCCCCCACGCTTACGTCATCATCATCAGTAGCAGCGACGGCATCACTATTCAGCGCAAATTCGTCCGCTCTCTCCAACTGGATTAAATCCTCCTTCAGGATTTTACTTGGGACGTCACAATATGTCCGCCCGTAACATAAAAGATCCTTCTAACAAAAGATTATTAAGTTTGACGAGTAAATTTTAGCCGAGTATTAGAAATCCGCTGGAAATCTGGATGCGGCCATACGCCGATTTTAATTGTGAGACGGCAGAGAGGACACCAGAGCCGTAATCAGTAATAGTTGTTCTTGGTAAAGTTGTAGTTCTAATTTTCATAATAATAGCACTATAATTTTTATACTGTAATTACAGTTTTTAGAAGTAAGACAATAAATAGTGCGTGTAGTTTTAATTTCATATCCATTGGTGACAATGTTAATACAACAAAGTTTAAAATTGAATTCGTAAGATTTATCGGCGTTCTTTATTATGTTTAAATTACTATAAGGATAGTTCATCAGGCTCGTGGAGCATGTCATACCACCAGAACAACAAAGTAGTGATTGCAAGAAATGCATCTATATGGATTTAAGTAAAAAGTAATCCTGACTTATCTCCAATTGAGAATTTTGAACCTTTTTAATTCACATGAGTATTCCCTAAAGAGGTTACTATTGCCTGCAAAAATATTCTATGTTATTTTAAATTTGTGTAAAAGTTGCGACATATTTTTCAAAATCTTTTTTAACTTTTTTTTTGTTTCAGTGTAGTAAGTAATGTAAGTAGCATATATTTTTAACAAAAAAATAATATCAAATAAATTTAGTGTTTTTTTAAAGTTATTACACAATTAAAATTAATTTGTAATATAATATATATTATTATTAACTTTAATTGTTAATAATGATATTTGGAAAAAATAAAATTGTCTGTATTTACAGGAATATATGGAAAAAATTAATAAATTAAATAAATTTGGCAGTGACATACTGAAATCATTTAAGTGAAATTGTTTTCGTCATATCATTGGAAGTTATTATCTCTTGAATAAAGCAATAATTACATTAAATGTTCAAATATAATTGTCAAACAACAACTTAAGAAACAATATACGACTAGATAAATATATACATTAGTTGCAATTACATGAATTATGCGAATAAAATTAGCCAGTTTGATGATTCCTATACTATTGGGGATTTACAATTACTATACTATTATTCATAGCTCGTCAATACTTTTTTCTATTTTTTGTTTAAGTTCTTGAATTTTAGTGTTGTTCGATAATTGACTAAATTATTGATATTTTTCTAAGAATAGATGTTCAGCCAGACTACGTAGAATTTTTTGGGGGTTCGAAATCATTCTTAAATTAATTTCAATATAAAAAAAGTTTTATTACTAAATCCATTATGTTGTTTCGTATAGAGTTGTGGGTTTTACTTGTATTTTTAATAATAACCTAGGAACTATAATTTTTGATAAAAACTTGAGTCTTTTTAACCTCTTTCACCTTTTTATTACTCAGCTTTATAACAAATTTTTATGGCAAGTTATATGTTTGAGCAGCACGTCTAAATTATTTTTGACTTTTGGGTCTAATTTTTATCTTAAGCTGCTTAAGAATGTTGACAAGCATATTTGCAATAGAAAACGAGTTACCTAGTTAAAGGGACCAGATTCTCAAATCCTACATTTCTAATCGTTATTTCGGAATAATATACGGTGACGAATATTTAGATTTGAAAACCGTCTATGCGGGTGTACTACAGTGTTCTGTTCTTAGTGCCATATTGTAACACTGGCCACATAACTATGCTGATGATACTGCCTTAATCTCTATAAGTAGCAAACATTGAGATAACTGTAAATAGATTATAAACAGCTATCAACAACGTCTATACGTCGATTTCACAGTATAATGATGGATTATTTGCCAGCTATAATACTTGGGCATGGTATTAGATATCAAGCTTAAGTGGGAAGAACATGTTAAGCAGAAATGAACCAAACATTATATGGCTCATAAAAATGTGCTTGGTTTTGGATGACAATCCGAATTGTCACTTTATAACAACATCATAACTGTACATATATAACTATATAAACAAATATTGAAGTCAGTGTGGACCTCCAGTGTGCGACAATAGGGCGGCACAAAGAAATCTAATATCGATATGATCCAAACTTATCAAAATAAATTTCTTCGCAAAATAATATGGTTAATGTCATATGGTCTATTAGACACAAGGATATCAATTACATAAGAGTACTAATGATCAGAGAAGAAATTAAACGGTTTGCGAAAATATTTTTTATGAGATCGCCCGTACAAGAAAACGTCGAAGTAATCCAAGTGCTCGACAACAGTTGAACTACTAGGTGGTTAAAAAGACAAAAATTCTTTGAACTAGTATTGGTTTTAAACTTATGTGGAGTGCACCAATGGGAGTACATCCATCAAACGCTAATTAACTTTGGATCTGATATCTTAGATATACACTTGAAGAACAATATTAAGAAAAAATTACTAGATAGTGAATAACTAGTTGCAATATATACACCATCAGATTTTATAATTCCAGTATATGGACGAAGGAAATTCACAGCCAGAAATAGCGAGCAATGTAAAATGATAATAGATTTCTTTTGGTTTAGATTGATTGAATTGCCTATCAAGATCGTGTTATTTAGTACCGTCTGACTTTTCTTGTGGATGTTTCTGAAGTCAGCAATAAATCGATTCCCTTAAAGGCAACATTCAGACCATCTAGGATATTATGATCGACACATGGGCCTTTCTATAATAATGAGGCGATTAATTTCAACATCAAAGCAAATTTATCAAAAAACCTTACATTTATACAAAAATATAAAATAAATTTGAAAAATAATTTTTATTCCGGCCCTGGACCAACGTTAAGCCGCTTACCATTTACCGAATACTCCCTGGAAATTGCATTTCGCACAAGTGGTTCCATTGTATCCTTCTTTTAAAGATGATTTCGTTTAAAACTACTTCGTTGCCACACCTGTGCGAGTTCATTGTCGGGATTTATATTACGGCGTATTGTTGGTTGCCGAATATCCGCGCTAAAAGACGTTATTAAAACCCGCGGCTGATTTAATTAATTTCCAGTCCTGCGGCATTTTACGGTTAAATTAAGTATATAAGTTTAATTTCGAAGCAATAAGGGGAGGTTGTCGAATGATGATTTCTGTTTTACCGCCCCGAATCATAAACATAATGCTTGTTTTATTTGAGGGGAATATTATTTGTGAAATTATTATGGATATTAACTGGAGTAAGCTATGTAAATTAGAGCTAGTACTACCATTTATAAACACAAATTAACATTTAAAGTATCTAAATACTAAACGTCCGTATTGTTACTATGGCATCACTGAACTTTTAGATATTATGCAGTTGTTTTTCTTGCTTTTCTGCGTCGAAATGTTTGGACAAACTGATGTTGCCTCCAGGCTGACATTCTCAACTCGAAAATAACCTGAAAACGGAACTTCTAGCGAGGTCAAAGGGATCGAAAGCTCACCAAAACTCACACGTACGTTGCGACAATAACGAGGCGATTCCATGATTTTATCTTAGTTCCAATATTCGAACTTTGTGTCCGAGCACGTATCATTTGTTTCTGTGGTATGCTTTTGCAATTTTCCACTAATAACTTAAATTATTTTGCTTCTCGTCCTTTGGTTTATTTTGTTATTATATATTGGAATATATCGGTCAGCGTTATATACAAATAGAGTATTTAAAACGATAATGAAGGAAAAGTTATTAAATTGTTATCCATTTGTAGCAACTACTTTTTCCATTCATCCATTTTTTTGTTAATTTTCATAAGAAGTAAATATACACTCTTAGGCTGGCCGCTTTTTCAATACAACTTTTAGACACACTAATTTCAGTAGTTTATTAGCTATGGTTTTAATTGTAACAATTAATAGTAATTGTAGTTATAGTCCATCCAGTAAAACAGCCAATGCAGTTCAAGATGCTAAACAACGCTAGATCATATACACTGTTAGTCGCTTGATTACATTTGAGAGAGATTGGCTAGGAAGTTTAGATACACCCACCGTACCGCCCTGGCTTTGCTAGTTCGAATACCATTTTTTATGAAGTCTTGTGATATCTATTTAGCTAGGTTTTTGAACATAAAGAAAGATTTGCAGTAATAGAACTATGGTTTTTAATAGTTGGTGGAAGAATGGTTAAAAGTCATTCATCACTTCATATTAGCAGCCTGTGAGAGAACAACGCCACACATGCTAGTTTGTATTTTTTACCAAAATAATGTGATTTAACACTGTTAGATTTTTTCTTGTGGTGTAGTAGGTCTATAGCTATAAGCCACAATCGATCTCTATACTTGAACTCAACGGAAAGTTCAAATTTAGTCCAATTTTACGCTCAATTACGTTGATGATGAAGATCTGGAATATCAGCAAAAGAAGTAAAAGCCTATGGATAGAAAATAGCCAAAGAATATAGCCTCATTGCTACCGGTAATAACTAAGGCATTTGGAAAACTCTTGTTAAAATTAATTAAACTCATTATAGAGAGAAAATTTTAATATTAACAAACCAGTTTAAAATATTTAACAAATGATCAAGTTCAAAAATAGATGTCATTGAAAAAACCTATTAAGATAAAGAATGTTCGTAGATGGGGTTGTAAGCTCTAGAAAATTTTATCGAAGTAACACATGGAACTATTGAAATCTTACATCATAGTTAGAATGTTGAGAAGAAGAAGTCTACTCTACAATAAAAGAGGTTAAAGCAGATGTCTCAGAAGGAAGTGTAATTGGGTTAATTCTTCATCTACTTTATAAGTTAGCTACATTTGCGAATCTTACAGCAATTCTTTCTGTCGTAGAAAATGTAGTGGTTAATTGGAAGGAAACCACAATTATCATTACATAATAAATTACTATTATACAACAAATATTAAAACTTATATGTACCTACGGAATTAAATTATGGGGGTGGCGTTCTCTGAAAAGCAATGTAATATAAATACAAGTCTAGTAAGTACACCCAGATACTAAAAGACTAATTACTTACACCGAGACCTTTACATACTTACATACTGTCACCTAGAAAAATCAAGAGAATCACAAAGAGAAATAAAGAGAGGGTTTAGAGGTCATTCTCAGGTTAATATCGAACTGTTGCTACTGTTGGATACCACAAGAACAGGATGCAGACACAAAATAATCAAAACCATTTGAACGTGTGTGGCGTAGTGTAGATTTAAAAAAAATGTTTTTTATATTTCAAAGTCTCCTTTTTACCAATAAGGGCTTTTCTGGACTGGACCTACAGTTTAACGTGGGCATCGAACCACGGTTCTCGGCATTAAACCTACCGACTGGCGAGTGACCAACTTAGAAATCGTACCAGAAGACATCAGGTTTTACCCACCCTAGTTACTGGCGTGATTGGGATCATTTTCCTTGTCGGATTTCAGCACTCTTGCCTAGGGACAATCATAAATGTTAAACAATCACAAACATAAATTTGCAACCATGCCCCAGCGAGATTCGAACCCGCGACTATCGCAACGGCAGGAATGCAGTGTAAGCCGGCAGTGTTGTGTAGTGAGGACCATTTAATAAGAAAAATAGCAATGTTAACAGATAAACATTATTAGACTAGAGACTAAGTTAGGACCGATGGCTTCTCCTAGATGTATACCTAGTAATAATGTAATAGATAAAAAAACACTTTCATATTAAAAAATAATTTCGTTCTGTGCACAGGTTTAAAATTATTTTATTCTAACGGAAATAAGTGTGACGACTTATTTAATCGACTACACAAACGACATTACCGCTTTAATTCTGTTTTAATGTAAACGAAATTATTATATCACGTAACCAGATATCAAGTGCCGTATAACTCGAGCTATATAACATATATTAATATCATGATATATCTGGATTATTTATAATAAAGAAAAATTAATTTCTATCTTATATGACAGCTTTTTTCTTTTATTTTTTGAGTTACGTTCTATACAACTTTTCTTATAAACTGTGACGTATGGTTAGATTTTTTAAATAGTATTCTAAAAACAAATAAATTGATAAGAGTTCATTTATTCGAAAACGATCTGTGCAGAATGTACAAGATATTCCTATAGTGCGCGGTTGAGAACAATGTGCTTGGACTTGACCAGGACGGGGGCTCTTTTGTATGAACTGTGTCAGTTGTTTCCGTCACGCTGGTCACAATGGGAACATTTTGACCATTCATACTGACCGTAACTTGTCTAAAATATATACTACATTAAATCAAGCGAACGTAGAGTAGGTAACAGTGGCGAGTCCAGTTATATTAATCGATAATTAGACATTTTGAAATAATTCAATTTGAAGTAGTAAAGGTATATTTTTGTGGTGGCTTATGTAGTAGAAACTACTATCAGTACAGAAAGAAAGGGTTCGAATTGGAATTTTTTGTCGGTTTTTCATTCAAATTGTAATACTTCAAAAAAAGCGAACTAAGCACTATTTAAATATAATTAATAGTACAATTAAAGTATAATTCCTTAAACTTGTGATTTTAGGTGTTTTTTTTATGATATAAAATGTTAAATTAACTCGATTATTCAGTCATTCTGGCGTTCTTTTTCTTTTTGCTTAAAATTCATTAATTGTTACAAATAGTAAGATCAAATGCTTTTTGCAACCAAATGGATCACACTTTTTTTTTGGATCCCAACAAATATCAACTTTTGATCTGATTCACATGAAACATTTATTTGGTTTTAGGATTTACAATAATATATCCATTCTTTATTACTAATAAACATCTGATTAAACAAAGCCTTTCGCTTTTCATTCCACTGTTTTAAAAATGTTGTATGTGTGTATGTGATAATTACTGATGTTGATTTTTATTTATTGCCACAACTGCGGCGGTTTGTCCTGTCTTGCCTGTGGACAATTATAAAATACATCTCTACAACCATACCTGGCGGGATTTGAACTTGCGATTATCGTATGAATAGAAGAGCTGTCCTGTCACTTTAACCACTGCAGCTATAAAGCCAGCTTGTAAATGTTGTGAAATACATGGACATGGAAATTTAATTTAATGGGATATATTTTTCAATTATTTAGAGTTCTATGGCGATGCTGTTCCCTCATATCCCAATTGTTGTTGAAATCTGTCAGTTTTCATTGCTTGCCAGAGTGCTTGTTCAGATTGATGTAGTATGGCTTGGTTGCAGACAATTTATTTCGTCACGGCATCGTTATATCGTTAAAAGGATGGAAAAAGTTGTAAAAAATGATAGATAATATGAAATAGTTGAAAATCAATTGGGTAATATCCATTGTATCAATTAACGTTCTCAATAAATGCGTTTATACAGTGAAAAATTAAGAGAATACGCGCAAGTAACTACAGATTATGCATAAAGTAACTTATTACAATTTATTTAAATAAATTTTATTTTTTGAAATGTTTTCGAGCAGAATGCAGAATCGATATTCTGAGTTTCTGATTTGGTTTCCAATTAAGTTAGTGTTCCGAAGTTGGTCAAAAAATTGTCGGTTGATATGGAATGCAAAATATTTTTATTTCTAGACCAAGTGTAGCGAAACCAAATCAAACCACACCGAAATTTAGATTCTTTTGACTAGTTCAATACAAAAATAGACGTAAAAACTCATAACATAAATTACATGAATGCTGCAATAGTCGAGGGTTCAAATAACAAATTAAAAATCAAGGGTTTAATTCAAAAAAATAACAAATATCATTCGAAAATACATTTGAAATGGTACGCTTGAAAATTTATCCTGTGACAAAAATGTTGATATTGATTAAAACAAACGGCTACTATTGTCATTGACGACAATTTCTCTGTACTGGCAGTTTAATACTCTACCATTATTTATATTTGATACAAATGTAGGTATTTTTTTGGTAGGTTTATCGATTTGATGAGAATCAAGTAAAAATTTATTAAGAATAGAGTTAAAATATGGTGGGATTGTCTATAATAAAGCATACTTTGTAAATATATTTCATTCATAAATTTACTGCGCGAGAACTTTTTTTACTTTTATTCAAATTATTAACAATTACTACTTTTATCATTAACAATGATAAGAAGAAGACGACCTGAATTAGGTCGTAAAAGTCTATCATTTGTGGTAGATAAGCGTATGATCCATCTCCGCAGATGCCATGCTCCTGTGATCCAGAAAAGAACAGCATTTTATTTCTATTAAAAAATTGATTTTGGTACTAATAAATATGTTATAATTGGTATTTTTTTATTATTTAATTATTACATTGTTACTAGTCGTTTTCGACTAACCTACAATTTGTCTTTATGATAACTTAAATCTAGGTATATAACTAGGAGGACTCATCGGCCCTCTCTCAGTCTCTGGTGAAATAATGTTTATACATGTCACTGCTGTATTTTTTATTATACGCACTTCACTACACAACACTACCAAGATCCGATGGTTTAATTCTTTTGAGCCTGTGTCTTGCTCTGGTGATATCCAAAAGTTTCAATACTTCAATATTCTCATAAGAATGGAGTCTTTCCTCATACCCTCGTGTATTTCTCTTGATTTCTTGACCGAAGGTCTTTATGTAGGTAGTCCTGTAGTATTTGGGTGAGCCTACAATACTTCTCAGCAGCACTTTGCAGAACATCCCCATAATTAAACTCCGTATGTCCATATAGGTTGCAGTATTTGTTTATATAATAGCAATTTATTATGTACTGATAATTGTGATTTTCTTCCAATTAGCTAATTTCCTATATGTAATTGGGAAAATGACAATCATTTGCTAATATTGAAACGCATTAATATACGGTAGGTGAATCTACTGCGTTAATTGGTGAATTTGTGAACTGGTCTCACTACACGCGTTTGTTTCTGGGATGGGAAATGATTCTAAGCACTTCATGGCTAATATTCAAAAATATGAGCGTTGTTCTCAAATAACTTTTTTTTTGGTGAACCGCATATTGTACAGGATAATTTCATGGCACCTTTCAAGTTATTGTACCATAAAAGTTTTTTAGAAACATGAAATTTGTAACAGAATTAAGTTAACAAAATCTTAAGCAATTGCAGATTTATTACTTACTAGAAGCACTGTTAGCACTATCAGATGCAGATTATCAGTTCTTACAAATTTATTTTATGGGAAATCTGTGTGGGAAAAAAGAACTATAAACATATCTTTATCAGAACAACGATTTAGTCTAAATGTTCAAAATTGCATTCATAGAGTATAGATAGAGGTTTTAGTTAAATAGGCGAAAACGAAAAGGAAATGTTTTGCGTGGTCCGTTAAATGCTGCCACTGAGACCATTTTTTTGATTGTTTCGTTTGAATTGGCCTACAAATGCATTTGATTGGCTCATTTCTATAACGCGATTGTTTGTTTCAGTTTGTTTACGACGCCATTTTCGTGTATCTGACATAAAGTACGATCAGCATTTTTGTGTCTTAAATATAGTGATTATATTATTTGATTATAATGTATCTTCATTCTCCAGTCTAGTTCAACAGTGTTGTGTATCTAGTGTATATCTAGTGTATAATACAATTTGTAGACCAACAAGATTAGCTTGGTTTTATAGACAAGCTATTATCATACTTGTTTAATTATATTGTTAGTAGATGCTTAAGCTGTCTTTTTAACTCCTTGATTTTACCATAATAAGAGCACAGTAATTTAAAGTATTACTTTTTGATATGTTTTCTCCTTTCTCATCTTCTATCTTAATTATCCCTTCCATAATTTTCACAATAACATTGTAAAATAATTATAACTTGTCTCAATAATTTTTTATGTTGAACAAGCAAGTAAAATATTAACAGATACAGACCTTCAGCTGTGCTGCTCTGCTTTCAGTATGAGGGAGCAAAAAGATAGAAACTTAAATACATCTTATTTGAATTGATAGCACTAAAGAAATATGAAAAAGGGAAAAAGAGCTTTAGACAATTTTGATTATATTTGCCACGAGATATATTTATATTTCAATATATTTATATTTCATTATTTTTTACTTAGTTTATATACACTATATATATTCATTATGTTCTTATATTTTAGCTTTTTGATATTGCATAGTTTTGTATTTATATAGAATTTTATATTAATAAATGATTTTGAAAAAATATATTTTGGTTTTATTTGAAATTTAGTAATGCGTATGAAATTGTCGACTAATGAAATGCTCTCTAATAAAATATTTTCATTACAGATGCCTGTAATTCATTACAGGTAATTTAAACTAACCAATGAAATTCAGGGAAATGACGTTCTCAGCGCCTTCTTGCTGAGACCACGCAAAACAATTCTATAATTATTTGTATTAAGTTAACACTCTATATATTACTCAATGATTGTATTGGATTAAATATCGTCTCACAGCCATAATATCGTCATCATACCTGACAAAACTCCTGCCGGTACTCGAGCACACGAGGTGGTATAATTCACGAACAATCGACGAAGTGGTAATTGTTATTGACGGATAAAATTTGCAAAATAGTTAGATATATAATAGAAGAATATATCTAGTAGAATAGTAGTGAAGCAATAACTAATAATGAAGTATAATAGTATAGGAAATAAGCAGAATTAATCGGTAGCAGTATACAAATCCAGAATAAATGTGCCGATATTTGGTGAGATGAAAAACTTTATCAAAGGCATCATAATTAAAATAAAACGTTTAAGCTTGCCCGTCAGTCATTTGTAGCGGTCCGCTTTCCTGAACATCGTCGTGTATAGAGGCTTTTTTTATCTCGTCCCATCCTTCTAACGAGCGTCGGTTTGTCTCGCGGATCTTTTCGGACCGACAGCAGGAATAATAGGCGTCGTTAATTTTAATAAGTTGCCGTTCTTTGGAAAGCAAGAGCGACTTATCATCCGCACACACCGGTGCCGCCTGTTTTCAAACCGGTCGTCTTTCGTAAACTTTTCCACCGCGAAAATATAAAGTTTCCCTCCGAAGTGGAGTCTATCGGATGGGATCGTTTATTTTACGTTGTTCGATAAATAATTGTTAACTGGTTGGTGTTTGTGCAGCTGGTAATGGTGTTTCAATACAACGATATATCTCGGCTTCTTATGGCTTGTTTATTATTCCAAAATGCCATTAAAAGTCAAATAAAGATCGAATTCGCTGTTTCCAACAATTGTTTCACTACTGTATTCTTATTCACACATTACAGTATTCAATATTGCATGATAAATTACAGAATTTCGGCGTGGTAATCGCAGTGGTAAGGCGACAGGCTGCCAGGTTGTGGGTTCGAATTCCACCGAGGCATGATTGTGAATTTATTTTTGTGACTGTTTTAATATTTAGGTTAAACTATAGCTTATTATAATTATACCGTCTATATTATACCTTATACCGTCTATAGGAAACAGTGTAAAATCTGTCATAAAGAATCATCTTAGCCATCTCAGTAACTGGACTGGAATGTCTTTCGAGATGATTTCTAATTTGGTTGTTATAGTTATTAAGCAGTTGGCAATCCTGACAAACGTAATCCTGATTGACTAAAATTTATATACGTAAATACAGGTTATAAAATGTAATGAATGAATGAATAATGTTTTGAACGGCTGAGAAACTGAGCGCCTTTGATGTCCGTTTACCTTGAATTGCGAGCTTCTGTCCAAATTCCATATGTTCATTCCCAGCAACTTCAGTCCGCTTTTGGTAGCCTTGCACCCTAAACTGTGATACTTGTTCTGGTAATCCAGGGACGAGTCACTAAAAGTCAGTAAAATTTGGGAAACTCTTAAAAATATACAAACTGTGGACATTTGGGTAATAATAATGCTATCTTGAAGATTATTAAAGACAAACTGTAGTGCGAAGGTGTAGCGATGCGATACTTAAAAAAATTAATAGAGCTCTAAGCTGTTCAGGAGGGACAATGACAACGTACATCCCATTGGTCGTTTCTTTAGAAGAGATGTGTTATATCCTGTGACTGATGCGACCCTTGCCGCAAAGACTGTTTATTGGAAGAAATAAGGCAATGTGTTTATGTTAAAACTGAATGGTGTGATGAGCGCGATGTCCAGATATAGGGTTTGGTTTATGTTAGAGTAAATTTAAATCGTCAATGTCCTTTTGTATCGAGGTTTAACAAGTTGCCACATCTTTTCTTAACTTAAAAAAGTTTTTGAAGTAAAATAAAAGCTTTTGTTGTTTTAAACCCTTCATATTGCATAGAATATAGGAAAATGTATTGGCTAATTGGAAGAAAAGCACAATTATCAGTACATAATAAATTGCTATTACATAAGCAAATACTAAAATCTATATGGACATACGAATTTCAATTATGGGGATGTTCTGCAAAGAGTAACATAAATAAAATAAAAATTTTTCAGAAGAAAGTCCTGAGAAGTATTGTGGGTGCACCCAAATACTATAGGACTGACTACCTACATCGAGAGTTTCAGATACCCATAGTCAGTCAAGAAATCAAGAGAATTGTAACGGGGCATGAGGAAAGACTCCATTCTCATGACAATATTGAAGTATTGCAACTTTGGATACCATCAGAGCAGGACACAGACTGAAAGAGAATCAAGCCATCTGATCTTGTGTAGTGTTGTGTAGTGAGGTGAATATAACAAAAATACAGCAGTGACATGTATATACATTATTTCACCAGAGACTGAGATGGGGCCGATGAGTCTTCCTAGTTATATACCTAGAGTTAAATTATCATAAAGACAAATTGTAGGTTAGTCGGAAAAAGGAATTTCATATCTTTAAAACATAATATTGTATAGTAATGAGAATAACATAAAATAATATTGAAATTAATTTATAGGCCTACATATACTTTTTTACGTATTTGTATTAATTCATGGTACAATAAAATATTTTTAGTGAATGACATAAGTGTATATTATGTATAATTTCTTAAAGTATGTATAAAGTAAGTAAAGTATAACAGGTGAATTGGAAAGTCTCGGGCATGACACATAGATGGCGCTACTAGAATTAAATCCATATGTTTTTTAGTTAGCCCTAACCCTCAAAAGATGCGTTTATAAATTTGGCAGTTGTCGGATCATTAGTTTGTGAATTATAGCATTTTGAGTGAAACAACTTTTGTCATTGTTAAAAAAAATGGATAAAAAGGAATTTCGTTAGTTTCCGGACTCTGCCCCAGGGCGTAGTTTAGACGTAGTGAAATGAGCACCGAAGACGGTGAACGTAGTGGACGCCTAAAAGAGGTTGTTATCGATGAAAACATTAAAAATCCACAAAATGATTTTGAATGTAAATTGAAATTGAATGAAATAGTAAACACCTTAAAGATATCAACTGAACGTGTACGTCATATCATTTATGAATATTTAAGTTTGAGAAAGCTCTGTGCGAAGTGGGTGCCGTGCGAGCTCACTTTTAATCAAAAACAGCGACGAGTTGATGATTCGGAGCAGTGTTCGAAGATGATCAGGCATAATAAACCCGATTTTTGCGTCGATATGTTACAATGGATGAAACATAGCTCCATCATTTCACTCCGAAGTCCAATCGACAGTGATCCGATTGGACTGCATACGATGAACCAGCTCTAAAGCGTGGGAAAACGCAACAGTCGGCTGGCAAGGTTATGGCGTCTGTATTTTGGGATGCGCATGGAATAATTTTCATTAACTACCTTAAAAAAGGAAGGACCATCAACAGCGATTATTCCATAGCGTTATTGGACCGTTTGAAGGACGAAATCGCCGAAAAACGGCCACATTTGAAGAAAAAGAAAGTGCTGCTTTACCAATACAATGCACCTTGTCACAAGTCAGTGAAAACGATGGCAAAATCCATGAATTGGGCTTCGAATTGCTTCCTCTATTCCTATTTTCTTCTATGCCATTCCTCTACATCTCTAAAGAATGCTCGCTGTATGTCGTTGCGTAGTCAAGTTATTGTAAAAACAATCTGCAGGTTATTCACTAACAACTAATAGCAACGAGTTAATAAACGATAATGTAGCGTTGCAATGCCTCCCGGGAGCAGCTAGTAACTTATGAAAAGAAAGTAATCAATACAGGAATACCAATGAAACGAAAAATCATAATAACAATTGCGCCCCCTCCTCACCTCACCATTCCGTCGGCCTAGAATGGAAACAAAAGTTTCGGTTCTTTGTCAACCACTCAACGGAATTTGTCTCGTGCCTCGGTAAAAATTATCCGCGATTGTCGCTCTTGCCAATTTCCATGATTCAACCGTTCAGCGGAGGACCGCCCATCCAGCGCATCTGAATTTTAAATGGCTTTTATGCCGTGGCTAATTCCTTATGGCTTGTTTCTTTATTTTCGCAGAAAGTTTACTGATGGGGTTTTTCGGAGCCGTCGCGGAGAAGTAGGACGGGGCAGGAGGGAGGATCGAGGGAAGACGCGGCGAGTTTTCTTCTAATTACGAATATTGTTTTTGGGATTCCGAAACCACCGGGTTGGAAACAGTTAAATGAAATGGAATTGGTTTTTGTTGGAGAGGGAATTTTGTAATGTGAGAATAACAGTTACAGTACAATAGATAAAGCATTCTTCGGATATAGAGTCCATATCCCTCAAATAAAACAAGAAGTTCACTCACAAGAAATCCTCATTATTTTCATTAAAAATAGTTATTTCTATCTCCAATAAATTACGGTGAATAGATGGTACTATAATAATTAATTTTTAACTACCATTTGAAAACTTAGTCTATAAAGTAAATTATCAAAATAATTGGTACAAGTTTTAAAGAATAAAATGTTATATAGTTACATATCTTATTGCATTAGTTGTTAAACATATTAGAATTTATCAATGCAAATAAATATTTACAAAGTTACTGTTAATAATTCATAATTTCTTCTTTTTGTCCTATGTATTCTATGGATGTATATTGTGTAGTTTAATTTTATCTGCATATTTTCTTTACTTTATTATTCGTACAATTTTTATCTTTTATCCATATTCTCACTTAAAATATATAATGAAAAGCAATAAATACGCTAGACAGATTGAAAAAAATAGTTTCTTTGCCTAAATTTTAAAATAAAATTGCAACCTTCTTTACTTATTTATTCCACCCTTCGGTGGAACATCTTTATAACAGTAACTGTAATTTTTTCCGGTTAGTAGATGGCTTTCGCTCATCTACTTACAATCTGCTTAAAATTCGATATTCTCTAAATTAATGTATTTATTACCTGCAATATTTAGTTAGTGCTTTGTTTCCAAATGAAACCTGAAATAAATTAAATGTTAATCCACTAAAAGATACAGAGAAATCCTAATTACCTTTAGAATTACTTTTAGTACAATGATATACTGTGACATTTCTTAAGCAGCAGTAGATTTCACTAGATATCAAATTATATCAAAAGCTGCTCGCGAAAATCTAAATTCTTTGTAAATAAAGAGATTTTTCAAAGATGATTCTTGTTACTCTCGAATTTTGTTAATCCGTTAGGATGAAAGTTTTGCATATGTCGGGTTTTTCTTTCACAGTTCTATATACCTTCGGAGTACACTAGTTTTGTGATAGGTGTGAAGTTGTAGGTTAGTCTACAAGGACTAGTAACAATTTATTTACTACAAATTTAAATAAATGATGTGACACGATTTATTAAGCTTATTTGAGTTATTCGCTAAGGAGCTGTATCCGTTTATCTTCAATATAGTATTGGATGCAATTATTCGAAAAGTAATTGAATATATGTATGGTGTTCATTATGATACTCTAAACATCAGGACATAAGACCTATAACAAAATTATTTGACATATGAATTAATGAAGAAAATGCCAAGATATTCAAAACTGACGAATCGCCTATTATCGTAAATTGGTAAAGAGTATTCATTTAGAGCAAATGCAGGACTTTAAGTACTTAGAATTAGTAATACAGGACAAGAAAGTGGTTTGCATGGTTCCGAGACTTGGACACTGTTACAGTCTGAAATATGTAACATTATTCATACTCAAAACGGTTGAGACCGATTGTCTAGCAACAGCTGCAAGATTTAGTGAAGAAGTCGTTAGGAATCAGTAGCAGTATATTGGAATTGTGGATTGGTGATGATGACTTCTTGATATTATGTACATATACTAAGATTTTTACTTCAATAATAAGTTTATAAGCAAATTTTCTTCATAAGTCACACTGTGCAACAATGATCTTTCTAAAGCATTTATTAACGTTATGCTGAAATTAATTTTATTTTCGCCTTTGGAGGCCCCTTCCGAAATAATACCACTACACCTATGCACTTAAATAATCCCATTGTCAAAGCATTTTTTGAATATATAATTTGTTTCATTTATCGCGTATTCTGTTTTTCAAGGCGCTATTCCGAAAACCACGATTTTTACAAAGAAATAATTACTTAAAACTGAATGAATTCATTTAGATATACATCACATGGAAACATCAGCAATTTTCCCAATCTTTAATGATGATCATCCCAGTTGATTCATTTTGATGGAACTCTAAGATGAGAGAAATATTTTCACCGTATTTTGACCGCTTTAAATTCACTGCACTCATATGTACTTGCTTCAGTCACCGTCAGAAAGATAAATTCTGTGTTTGGTGTTTGGTGTTTCTATCCATTATAAAAATCGTAAATTATGTTATAGATGAGATGACAATGTCTAGCTCTGGTACAAGTTCCGAATCAGTATGAAGAAAACTTGTGTCAATTTACTGATAAAGATCCCAATCAATTCCCGCTAATTACTCGACAGAAAGATAGTTTAATTGAAAATGGTAGAAAATAGTAGATAGTGAACTTATAAGATGTATATTAAATGATATTCATATCTCTTTTGCCTAAAACGTATGACACGTCAGGCGATTCTTTTTAACACAGTGACAGTTTATTTCCCAAAACCGGCACCCGTTTAATGATATACAGTCAATGAAAAGACGTCGTCACGTAAGAAAATCAGTGTTCCTCCAGAAATCCTCCCCGTGTGTCGCCCCGTGTGGAAAAACATCGCGTTGGTAAAAAGACATCGCAAATAAAAGCGAAACGATAAGACATATGTATATTTGCGAGATAGCTTCGAATATCGCGTACACGGAAAGCCACTTCTGGCATAATAGAGCGTTACAAATCTGCCGGATCGACTTTAAAATAATTTGTGGGGGAGAAAACGTACATTTGCATAAGAGATGGGGATTTTTCATTGTGGCGCTGGATGTTTCGTCACGCTCGGGACTTTATCGAGTTGTCTCTGGACGGTTTCAGAACGAAGGATGCTTGATAATATTATAGTAGTTAGTTGTAGCATGGAGTTTTACATTATATATGGATATATGTATATTTCTCAATATTATTATATATTTCTCAACAAATCTTTCGTTCCTTCAAATAAAATAGTATTTTATAGTAAATTCCAAGTGTTTGTCCTTTAAACCCTTTCACATTTCATAAAATAACTAGCTATGAATAACAGATGTAATTGAAAAAGCCTATGAAGGTAAAAAGAGGTAAAAAGGTTTAGCAATATTCTTGTAAGATGATGCACATGCCTCGATAAGCTTCGGTATAACGGGCTTGTTCAAGTTATAGAACTTGTTACCTAAATAACTCATTGAATTATTGAAATACTACATTACACTCTGAATGTTTAGAGCCAAACAATAGGAAGCCTACTCTATAATAAAAGATGCTAAAGCAGGTGTATCACAAGGAAGTGTATTGAAACCAATACTTTACCTACTCTACACTTGTAGATGTAGATGTATATGTGTTTTGTAAATGTAAATTCTAGGTTAGTCTGTAACGACTAGTAACATTGCAATAAATACAATTTTTTTGGTCACAATCGAAACATGTTTAAAAGATAAAAAAATTAGGTACGCTATCTCAGCGCCTACTGTGTCTGGTTGTAAATAACCATTCTCGAATTCTCACATTCGAACAAAAAAATTTTCATTTTATATTTACACTTTATGTTACAACCATTTTACATAAATTTGCTCTAATTTAAAATGCCATTATTATCTTATTTTATACACGGCTTATGTGGCTTGTTGGCTTTGACTTTTGACCTCAAGTCATTATATGAGAAGTAATGAAATGGTGTTAAATCATATGTTCTGGGGGCTAATTCTAATCACCGAAATTAGAGGGTACATGACCAGGGAATTTGCCCATGAAATATTTGAATTAGTCTGTATGACATGTGCCACAGTCCTGTTCCACTTTTGCTTATTTTTGAATTTTTTATTGTTTACTATTATCGTTTAACAAAGAAAAGCATTTAAATTGTCAGGTGTCAAGCTACAAAAATATATGTGTTCTGCATTTTGTTATTCTAAATGTTTCTATTTCTTATATATACTTCCAGGTGATAATGTGCCCATAAAAATTGCCAAAGAGGTTCACTCTTGGTTTGAGGAGTATAAAAATATCATTCCTGTTCAGCACAGTCGCCAAACCTCAACATAACTGAACCGTTTTGGGAATTTGTAGAGCAGAAAGTGAGGAACAGATTTCCATCCCTAACATCATTGAAGCAATTGGCGGATGTCTTATTAAAAAAATTATTTATATTATCTACGAATTTATGCTGCGAAGAATTTCATTTGTTAACACCTTATTAATAAACAAATATTGTATATTTGTCAGCTAGATCAGATATTATATTGTCCATTCCTTGTACAGTGATTGTGCTGCTTGTTAATAATCATATTAAACTGTGCTCTAGGAAGTGTTTCAACTCGAATAACATATCTGTCCTTTAATTTTTCTTCAAAGTTTGAAGCCATTGCAAAGCCGTTGTGAAGTATTTTAGGCACGATACTTTTTAAAATCAAAATATGCAACGGGATTGAATCAATCAATGAACAATGAAATCAATGAACGCATTTTCGTCTCGTTGGTCATGCAGTGTTTAACAATATTAACATCCCTATTTTCATCTGTTAATATAGCCCGTTCATTGAGTTACCGATGGTGTTTCTAGATTTTTGAGATATTTTAGAAAACTTGAAACGAAAAAAAAAACTGTGAATTATTTGAATTCAAAACTAAATCATGTAGATTTATTGATTGTGATTTTAATTACGTACACGTATATTACTTTTTAAAGCCAGTTTTTGCACGTGTCGGCATAAGGCTATGATGCATAAAAGTATTTTCTTTTTTAAAGTTTACGTTCTAAACGACCGTTTCCAATTCATATGCAATCAATGCAAGAACTATTGAGTTCATCGATTAATCTCGATTATTAGAAGATGCAATCATTATTAGATTATTAGATGATGTCATTCTTTGACTACAGATAATTATTTCTCGTTGAATTTCCTTAATATTTCGGCAATAATTACATTTTACTTAAAACAGGGACTGCTAATCGTCTGAGAAACTTATACACATATTGTTTTGGTTTTTGTTAAAAATAAATGTAATAGGCGTTTGTTATTTTTATAATTCTGGACACAACTTCATAATATTATCTGTAGTCGCGAAACCGTAGAGTTGATTCGTGTACTTAGGAGATGGAAACATAAAGTAAAAAATATTTTTTATTTATATAGATTTTTGGTGTATTAATTTTTGCGTTCTTCCGATATTTTAATATATTGGATAACGTTTTGTTAAATGTGACAAATATTACCCAATTTTTCAATTATTAATTTACATTTTTATTATTAACAGTTTAGGCAGGCATCGAGGACAAACAAAAATTCAGTTTAATATATTACATAAGTTTTGTATGTAATTTTAAGTCAGTATACTTACTCATAAATTTAGTTTTTTGATCTATAATACATTATTACATTATTACGATATTGCGGGATTGTAAATATTTTACATCATATAATACATTAATTCTTAGACAAGGGACAGCATGTTAAGGACAGAATAGGATATCAAGGATTTAAGCAAACAGTCTTAAATTAATTGCGACATCTGTGGGAACTTCTAAGCTACGTTCGTGTATTCAATTTTCTGTTCAATATTTGATTTGTGGCTGTTCAAATTTAATATACAAAATGTAAATTTTATCGTTCTGACGTGATCATGATTTTTAATTCATCCCTTTAAGGGAACTGCATTTTTTGGCACAATACAGAGATATTAAATACATCTATTATGATAGCATAAAATCGCTTAAAATATTTGGAAGAACTTCGGAAGAATTTATATTTTGGTTACATATTTGTTATTTGAATCCCAATAACAGTATAAGTGAGAATATATCATAAAGGTAACAGAGAGATGAGCAATATGACCGTTACTGTTATAGATTCCTTCTGTCACTATATCCATATGAAAGTTCTCCTTTATTTCTGTGTTTATTGTGTAATTAACATTTTTCTCAGCTTGGAGGAATTTTGAACATATAAAATACAATTTTGGTTTTGGTTTTTTCATTTGATTGAAGGAACATTGCTGTTAATACAATCTTGTGAACACCTGATAATTTCCATTATCTAGAAGTGGCAGATTTGGGAATAGGAAACGCTTTTGTCAACAGAAAAGCTCGAATTGAATAAATAGAAGAATCGTTATTAAAATATAAGCACGACAGGATATTAAAATTTCTAAATGTGATAATGTTAACTTGTTGGAAAATCCTCGAAATTTGGGAATATCTATAAGAAAAAGTTGAAATTGAAAATAAAAAATGGACTTTTTCTTTTCTTTTCTCTGTATTGGAACCGATTTTTGTGGGAATTTTTTCACTTTAATTCATGGAATTCTAAAATATATGTTTTAAAGCTTTTCATTGGTTGTTTCTTCGGGTAGAAAATTTTTTGACCAATTAATCAGTTTTTAATGTGCCGAAAAAAATGAGTTGAGTGCCAAGTGTATAAAAATTCGAATCAAAGGAGCGCGTTTGCAACTTTAATATTACAATATTGTGTTCTGCAAAATAGTTTTTAACGAGTTTTTCAGTTTCAGACAGTTCAGTTCGTTCGTCTTCCCTTCAAAACTTCAAAACAAACAAAGCTGCCCAACATTTAACGCTTCCTTCCCTCGTCTGTGACTTAAAATTATCTGATCTTTTTAAAAACACTTGTCAGTATTATTATCATATTGGTTCGGCGTAAAGAATCTATAGTTAATCAGTTTATATTTGTCGCAAAAGCATGCTAAAAGTAACTATCTGATCTTTTCAGAAATAATTGTAAGCAATAGTTGTTTGTAAGGTTTATATGAATCGTATAATCTAAAAGTTAAAAATATCTTTTATCAAAAAAGTTTACCTTTGAGCATTTGTCAGATTATGCCAATCTTGTTTTATAGGATTGGACACGGCGTCCGTATTTTCTGGTAAAATATCGAATTTTGGCCGACTTTCACGGAATTTACGAATTCCTGATCGATACATTATTATCTTCATAACCCACGTCGAAAAATCGCTAACGAGTTAATTTAACTTTTTGATTTTGATTAAGTTGTAGACAACACAAATCTTAATAATAAGTTATGTTCAACAAGATCCGTAGTTTTAAATGAAAGTGTTACCAGGAAATGTCAATACTTACACTTCGGCTAAGACCAGAAACATAAATAGTAAGCTTTGTATCTTTTTCGATTTTATTTTTCCCAATTCATGTTATATGGCAAATTTTAACAGTACTGATATTTGATAATACGAATCATCTTTACGATGTAGAATCAAATGCTGATAGATTAATTGGATTAAATGTAAGACGTCGGAAAAACTTAATTTATTTCTACATTTACAATGAACCTATTATTGCATACTTAAAAAAAGTTGTCGATCAAAGTGATAAAATAATCGTTCTACGATATATAGAATTTTTATTGACCAAGGACAGATTATGGACATATTATGGAATCAGTTACATGTACTCTTAAGGGAACATTTCCTTAGCTCTAGGATTTATTAAGTGATGGCAATGCTTTTAATTATAATACTTATCTGAAATGAAACATTAATATTTTGTTTGGTAACATTTATTTTTAGAAATTTTGGGAACGTAGTGATTCTAAACCGTAATGTATTTTCTCCATCTTAAATCCATTAGGTAAAATTATTTGTAGAGCAACCGTTCGAAGATGGTCTCTATTGAATTCAACCACATTTGGTTCTACTCATTTCGACAAATTAATAAATCATTTGCAGGATCCTGCGACGACGACAGTCTTGTCCCGTCGCACCTTTATTAAATCTAAGAAAATTAATGATAGCGAGACGACTATTCGTCCCCCCTTTCGTTGATTTCACAGATGATAAAATCTAATTTTGATCGCCTTATTTGTATAATCGCCCACCATTATACCTCAATCAATAATGAAAATATTTAACAAATAAAGAGTCTCTTAAAATAAAGGTTGTTTAAATGATAAATACTTCACTGAAACATAAACCTTGTTTTCAACTATGACCATGCTTCTTCGCCTTCGAGCTTTGTATAGTATTAGTTATTAAGGGGGAATATAATTACTCAGAAAACTTAATAAAATTAAATTATTTTCAAAATAAGTCAAACTTATTATATATGAGTATATGGCATAAATCAGCATACTTTTGTTTTTTACATTTTAATATATTCGAAATCAAATGAGTGAATAAGCAAGGATTGCAAAATGAATGAATGAATGAAACATCATACTAATTTTTAAATAATCAAGCCCCTCAAATATTTTTAACTATTAACGTTTGATGGGTGTTGGTTATATGAATTTTTTTGCTTGAACCAAACCTTGTAAAACGTTTGAAATTCCTCATAAAATTTAAATCAATTCATAAATGCAAAAATATGGAAGTTGAATAATTTTATATCCAAAAATTAATATATATCGTTATATTTTCAGAATGTCTTCAACTCAAGAAACACATATGTTACCACCACCCAAAGCCAAACTATCACCGCTGGAGTTGAGGAACACGGATCTTGTCTCCAGACTTCTTGCTGCGACACCTCCATATTTATACAACATGTCTCTGTTGCCAAACACATATTTTTTTAGTGAAATGCTGAGATCTTTCGTACAGGCGAAGAATGAGCAAAATGCCCAACGAAACAATATGTCACCAGGGTTTGCCGGTGGGTGAACGATACATTTTTATTGAAAATCGTTAATTGTATCGTTTATTGTTATTCTAGGAAACTCGAATATGTATTTTGGACATTCACCAAGACGACCAAAGAAACGAAGTTGGGGGCATGTTAGCCGGGAAAGTTTTCCAAGGACTATCAGTGCAAGCGAGGCAAAAATTGAGAGAAGTAATGAAAAATGCGACAACAATGAACCGTGGATGATTAAAAGTATGAGAAAAAGTGAAGAAACGGCCCTTGAATTAACTACTGAGACTGTGCCAGTTCAAAAGGTAATTATTTAATAGTTCCTAACGCATCTTGTTTTCTTCTTAATTGGTACTATTAAGTGTACAAATATGATTTCCTTCTTGAGTAAAGAAATTATTACTAATTATTATTACAATTACAAGCTGAGTAACATAAAGTTTGTTGATGCTGTAAAATTAACTGATATTCTTATATCAATTTATTATCACCGGATATAACACTGCTCAACCAAAAATGTGAATATTTCCTTCGGAGATTCCAGTAAAATCTTATTCATTTTGATTTCAGAAAAATTCGTGACAAATAAAATGTTTTATTAGATCTATTTTTTGCGATACATTATTGATGAAAATTTTTCCTTTTTATGGAAATGCTAAATGTTAATTGGATATACTAAATTGTTGAAAAAATACCTACCAACTCTCTTATAAGTAACCCTAACGTTATTCTGCAGAAAGTTATATTACTGAGAGTCCTAGAAATCCCGTTGTCTTCTGTAATGAATCAAGATTTCCAGAAGCCATTTGTAAAATATATATTAATTAAAGTATTTTACATTATTTTCAATTTTTCTTTTCCTTTTACCAATATTATGGCGATACCCTGACAAAAGAGTGATGTTGGTTTATATCTAGTATGCTGTGTATGGCAACTTTCCATTCAAGCTGCAACTGCAATTACAAGTGTATTCTTTATAAGATTTGCAACATGTGGCTTAGTGTTGTCATGCAAGCTTATAACTTTGCGAATTACTTGCTACTGTTGGTCTTTTTAGCATCAATACGTCATACAATGTGTATAAGTAGACATAGTAACGGTAGACATCTTTTGTAACAGTTTTATTCAGTTTTAACTGATCATGACATACAACTCCTTGATGATATTCATATGCACAGCAAAACTTTATGGTCATGAATGTTTCGCTTCCGTGTAGATGTGGAACTAATCCATGACTTTTTTCACTTCGGGATTATTATAATAGATCCTCTTTTCAACGTCAGTGACAATACGCCAATGAAAAATTTTACTTTTTTTAAGCAAAAGGCTATAAATCCATAATGTTAAAACGGTTCAAAATTCCTTATTTTAGGTATTTCTCATTGCATGTAAACTTCTGAAAGTGATGTATGAACTGCTAAGCTACCTGAAAGCTCTTTGTCAATTTGAGCTGCGTTTTCGTCCGATAAATCTTGTAATTCATTTTCTTCGATTTTTTGTTCCTCTAGGCCATTCTATGCCATTCAGCAACATCACCATAAGTTTCTGAAAGTGTTAATAGGCTTCTGCAGTAGATTTATTCACATGTTAAACAACAGAACTAATGAATGCCGATAATGTAATTTAGTATGTTCCATGATTAACAAACACGAACGAACACCGAATAACACAGTAATACTACATGGAAAACTGTTATTTGATGTCAAAAATAAATAGATTTTAAACGTTGTTTGCATTGATACTTCGCATTTTTATTAACATATATTGGTATGGAAGCATCTAACTACCTAATAAAATATGAAATATCATTTATATTTATCATGATTTTTTAAATTCAGCAAAAATAGTTAATACGTGAAAACCTTTTTATTTATTTCTGGCTAAATTAAAATATAAACAATTTTGTTTTGTATAGTTCGAAGACCACCACGACGCTAAAGTACCAAAGGTTGAGGACCAGCCGGCCCACTTCCCCCCACAAACAGAAAATTCGACCAATTTAGTATTACCTCCGCCACCACCTATATGGTACCCACCTATTTACTCCACACCGCCTTACGGAATCGATCCTCTTCACTTCTTCATCGACTTACGAGTGTCTGGACATATATACGATAGACAAAACAACAGCCAAGTTAAAGAAAATAGCACTAACGTCACATCTAGCACTGTGGTCAGTGAAAAGCCACAGGAAAAAATGGAGATTGAAGAGAAGTCGGTAAAAATCGAAGAACCGCCCGTTGATATTTTTAGACAGAAAAGACACTCTTCGGCATTCTCCGTGCCGAACGGAAATGCATCAAATAAAAACCGCCAAAACGATAAAACCCAAAAAAGATTTGATGTTAAATCAATGGGGTTTGACAAAAGCTCGAATAAAACCGGCATCAATTATGTTATGGGTCACATCAGTACGATATACAAGAATTTGAACGACGTTAAACAAAATATTTCTCATTCTGGTACAGAACCATTGGACGGGGGAATGGCGGAGCATGATATAACAGTTGATGATTCGAAAAATTCAGTTAATATAAAGGAATCTGCAGTGAAAGACGACGTAAACCAAGAAGAAAGTGAAGCTGAAAAGGAGAAACGCGTTAAAGATTTGAGAGCTTTGATTGGGTTGGAGCTGGTGGTTGATTATATGAGCCACAAGAAGACTCTGACACCCGTTAGTCAAGATTCGTCTTTTTCTGACGGTGACGTCAGCACGTCTGAAATAGAAAGTGTTGGTAGTCCACCACTAGAGGTCGTTGATATCCAGGATGATGTTTAAAGCTTCGCGGAATTAAAGGAGCAGGGAGATTAGAACGAAATCATTGATGTAAAATAAAAGAGACATTTAATTTTTAGGATTTCTTATAGACAATATTATCTATTAGTAAATAATTGTTATTTTTTAATTTTGGGGTGAACTCTGATAATTAATACTGTAATATTAAAAGCACTGTTTAAAAGGTTAATATACCCATTAAATCTAGTCAAATAATATTGTTGTTGTAATTAAAAGAATAGTTAATAAAACACACATATAGTTATTAGAAATGTTGCTTTCTTTAAATGCATATCCCTTTTTAGTTACTTTTACGATTCTATATTTTGCTTTTGGTTTTAAAGTTTCGATATTGATCGATTATCTTTCCAACAAAATGTATTTTTGGATTTAAATATTTTTTCAACTGTATAATTTGATTTAACATGATTTTTTTTTATTTCACTCAAGAAGAACTTTTTGACCAACAGAATTTTTTGAACTCTGTTTTTAGCTCCCCTAAAATGTCCTAATAGGTATCTAAGTTTTATCAAATTTTGAGGTAATTCGGATTATTTTATGTTCTTTTTTGTTGACTTGACTCTAAATTTCTCTACAGTTCAAGTACTGTACATTAAATTTAATTATCCAAAACACCGCTTACTCTTTTATATCGATCCAAGCCTCATCTATGTAAAACATTATTTGCCTATGGGCAATCTATTACAAATATAAATTTACACAACTATGATCCGGTGGGATTCGAACTCATGACTATCGCAGTAATAGCAGGACCGTATTGTTGACTTATTCATTTGCGACAACCAAGCTATCAGCTTTTTGTTAGTTTGGTATGTATTATCTTATGGTTCGATCCTATTTACAAAACAGGAAAATGGCCGAGTTGCTCAAGATATACATCAATCTACGAATCCCGTTGACGTAGGGACTTTCAGGTAGGCATGTAAAGGAGTTTATTGAGGTTTGAAAAGAGCTCAAAAGTTAAATTGAAAGCTGAACTAATTCTAAATTAATTTAATCCTAAATTTAATGGCTAGTTTAACAGGTGAGTTATCCTAATGTATAAGAACTTTTTCGTTTTGCTCCTCAATATGGATTGACGATAACATTCTGCGACAATTGTGTTTCCTTATCTTGTTGTTTCGATGAAAAATTTTGCTGGTAAACGACTCATTTTTGAAATGATGATGAAATGTTGCAGAAAATAATTTTAATAATTTAAAGTCTCTTTTCAATACGTCTTTGTAACCGATTTTATTTGAACTGAATTTAAAAATCATAGAAAATGAATAAAAATAACGATAAATTGCAATAAGTAAAAGCAGATAGAGTAAGTAAAATACAACAGATTATCAACAATAACAAAAAAACAAGAATGGGAAGTTGAATGAAATGAAAAATTTTCTTGATGATAGGTGTAAGAGACAATAAAGAAGATTGAAGCATACATTTTATTATATATTGCAACGAGCCAATATGAAAAATGAGATTAAGAAAAGCGATGATAATCCTTTGGTCTTAATTGATTTATGCTTTTTTAAACTTATTCATTCATTCATTCAAGGAATTAGTGAGCATTAGGTATAGTTATATAGTTAGACATAGAGGTTGAGAGATACGATTGATGAAACCAAAACTGTGCAAATTTGGCGGTAACATGCTGAGTGACTAATGTCTCGATCCTGTAATATCACAAGATACTATTAACAAGACCGCAAATGCCCTTGACACATGTTATAGGGTGCGAAGTGCGCCCTTTGGGTTGAAGTTCTTTTATTATTTTATCTTTTCCGCGGTTGCAGTTGGGACTGACGATACTTCATCGGGATGGGGAGTAGATCCAAGGCCTATTTTAATACAAGCCTAGAACTAACATTTCCCTCTACCACAAAATAATTTTTTGTCGTTATTGTATACATTATATTTTTTATTTTTGTCATTGGTAAAAATGATGTAAGTTATACCATTATCTATTATTTGAAATGTTTAATACATACGTATTCTTTAGGCACGATTATTTAGGGTTAATATAACTTGTTTAAAATTTATGTTAATTAGAGTATACCCAAGTTCATGTATTTAATCATTTTAACATGACGTCTATATATTTATTTGAATAACACTATTCCACTATTAAATTAATAATAAAGTTTAGAAAGCAAATAAAAGCAGCTGATATTAAAGTATTGAGGGGAATAGTTACAGACTAAAAACAGTACT
Source organism: Rhynchophorus ferrugineus (assembly GCF_030347505.1). NCBI lineage: Eukaryota > Metazoa > Arthropoda > Insecta > Coleoptera > Curculionidae > Rhynchophorus > Rhynchophorus ferrugineus. The sequence goes on along the minus strand of NW_027472583.1, from coordinate 26,337,818 downwards.
GTTTTTAATACATTTTTTTTAATATAATATAATATAATATATCTTTTCGATTTTTATACTGTTACCTCTAGTTAAAAGTCACATTTTATTTCAAAATTTGCCCATTATATTTTATCAGCTTTTTCACTCATAACTTCTTCAATTAAATAAGTAATAATATTATAATATTTCACCTTGCTCCTTCAAAGTTCGCTAAGGATAAAATGTTTTCTCATTTATTATTATTAATCTATATATAGTGAGTGACTTTACTGATTTCATTAATGAATTTTATAGTCTTTTAATACTTCGTTGAACGTTCTAATGAATATTGGAATAGAAAATTGGAAATATTTAACATTCGCGCCTGATGAAGGTTACACAGTTGACAGCTTCATCAATAAAAACGTATAGTCAATTCGATCTGAATTTTTGCCCAGTTTGAGTGAGTTTTTTATCTTAAGTGATTAAAATATCCACCAATTTGACGTACCAACTTAGGTCACAGAACTCGCAGTTAAATATAAATATGAGCAACTCATATTGACAAGCACATGAAGAGCTCAGCGTGAAATGGAATTGAATTATAAATTATCAATTATAAATTATAAATCAATTATAAATTGGCAGTAGATAGCAGTTCATAGCATTGCTATTGGATCAACGAACATTGTGGGTTTATATTGTAGGATATTTAAGATTTAAGTTAAGATGAAGCCCTCGTGTTGCACTGATGACTTGTGAAATTGACCTAAATGATACAGCCGCCAGACCTACTACATTCATTGCCGGAAATTGGCTAGATTCCATATATCCTGAAATCATATCTTGAAATACAATAATTGTTATGATGTAATGACGTAATTTGGCGCAACAAAAATTATTCGAGATAATTGTATGCCTACTTTCAAGGTAAGTATGATGGGAAACATTATATTTTTTCCATTATGTGACTGGTGCAAACTATGTTGGTATTTCTGAATTGCCAAAAACAATTAGAAGTGAGTTTGTTTATTTATCTATTTTTTATGGAATGGCAGTTAACTAGTTTGAAAGTTCGTCAGCTAGTTGTATATAAAAGAGGCGTAGTTCGTCGTTCAAATATAACTCGATATAATGTAAAACAGACCCCACGTTCTACCAGGCGATCGTGTGGTGTGTAGTCAAATTCTGGCGACTGCAGATTAACTCGAGTAAAACGAAGCTGCTTATCTCGGTCTCCATCTGGATTCCATTTTCTAGCGGTCATCCCAAATCCAGCAAAATCACAAAGTTCTTCAAAGACAATGGTGTCTATAATATCCTATTACCACTACTCTGCAGAACAAGCAAACTCTCAAAAAAAAGTTTGGCCAGTTTAGCCAGTTTTGCCTCTATGGAGCACAGATTTGGTAGAAGCATTTTTCTGAGCGACAACTTGCACTACTCCAACTGTTTCAACCAAAAAAAAAAAACAAAACACTTCACGAATATGCTCAGGGTGAAATTATCCTTGATTAAAGCCCTACCTTTTTACTATTCGCGGTAGATAGCTGAAGTACGATAGTCCCAGTCGTAAAAACCAAATTTTTCTAAACTGAATCAGTATCAGCAAAATACTATTTGTTATTAGATGGACTAGTTGATTTAATAGAAAAGCCGTTCAAATATGTTAACAGCATGAATATGTTTACAGTTACATTATATTATGTTATAATATAATAATTTCATTAATACCAATGAACATCGACCTGCTCTTATTGAAGAACAATATATATTTTGTAAAACATTGAACATTAATTCGAAATCTAAAAACCAAGACCGAACCCATAACTTTACCGTTCTCGATCGGTTCAACGCATTCGGTTGCGATGTAACAAGATACGTCTGAAAATTAACCTCCCCCCGCTAACCTTTTCTGATCGGATGGGAACCCCCCACCCCACGACAATGCCAATCACTTGCAGTCCGCGCGGCCGCGGGCCCACAGGGCGTTATTCAATTTAGACTTGACGACATGACATCGGCCATTGTGCCCGTTGAATGGTCGCATGGGCGGCTTAATACATATGTAGTCGGGGTTGCATAAATTACATCGTTAATCTCTACGCGACCGAAATAGAGTTTCGGAACCTGTGCGTGTGTACACCAATCGCAGTCGCCTCCTATACTACGATAGAAGCTTTTCATTTGCTGGATTAACGAGATCGACATTTAATAGTTCAGACTGCAATTTTCGATTTTCACATTTCAAAAACAAGCCGATAAAATACAATAATATATTTTTCTTAGATATATTATTGTTGAAACTTAAATAGCCTATATCATTTTGCTTCTTTATATGTACCTTGATATTTACCAAAATATAATTGGCTTGATTACGAGTTTCCGGACACTGCCCCCAGGAAAATCAACCATCAAGGATTGATATGCTAAGTTTAGACGTGGGGAAATGAACACCGAAGACGGTGAACGCAATGGACACCCAAAAGAGGTTGTTATCGACAAAAACATTAAAAAATCCACAAAATGATTTTGAATGACCGTAAATTGAAATTGAATGAAATTGTAGACACTCTAAAGATATCAACTAAACAATGGACAATGGATGAAATATGGCTCCATCATTTCACTTCGAAGTCATCACTTCACATCGAATGTTAAAAAAGCTGTTACAACACTTTTAATCTGAACAGATATATGAAGACATTACATCCAGGTGTGTATCCATTCAATTTTTATTTTAATTTTTCAAACTGGATTCAATTCTATACCGAATTCTTAATATTTTAGACATAGTTGCGCCTGTGAAATTAAAAGTACATATAAATATGTCTGGATGTCTTTATATGAGTATATTTCATTAGAATAACAGCTCGTTGATCATACAGCGTTAAAATTGAACAAGAAACAGTGAAGTTTTGCTCGCTTGAAGATTGTTAAGGCTGGATGTTTCTGTTTTGGTAAAAATATTACTACTTATAAATTTGAGCGTAGTCGATCAGGAATTCATAAGGATGTATCGAAGAGTGCTAGGTGAATTTTATTAAAACCAGATAAAATACGATAAATAAAATCGTATAATATAATTGTAATGGATGTTGAAATGGATGTTATGTTGGATGAAATACGAGCTAATGTAAGTAGTGGCAATTTTGGATTGCTTCTAGATAGATAGATAGATACCAGATTTATTGAGCCATAAAGATGTATGTACAAAACATGAAAGTGATGATAAGAGTGCTGAAGCATGGGTAAAATGAGATAAAAATAGCCACAATCTTAGTTTCTGTGTACCTACTCTACTTTAAATAAGGAATATTTTTTGTTAATCATAATAAATGAAGGATAATATGAAATGTTAAATGAATATAGCCATGAATCTATTCATGTATATTCTACATACAGTCTTAATGCATATAGATTTGAATTGCATTCATTGTTTTTGTTGAATGAATTGAGAAAGGAATGATTGATGAGGAAATAATGAAGGTATTTTTTAGTGCTGTTGGGTGCTATTGAGTAATTTTAAAGATAAATGAATGCTTGCGTTTTTATAAATTGGTAAATAAACTATATTTTTTACCATACATGTTGTTTTATTTTCTCTTTTTTCTTTTAAAATTAAATATGTTTATAAAAAGTTAAATAACTTGGATGTAGTATATAAGCCTAAAATAATACACAGTAAAAGTTAAATTTGAACTTGAGATTCAATTGAGATTTTAGATTAATATAATAATATTAGAAAGTATATTATACTCTAAAAGGCTCTTTTAATATTATAGGGGATGAAAAATATACAAATTTTTTTTAACTTGGGTCTCAACAGAAATATTAGATTCTATGATATTAGGTCAACTTGTGAAGTCAAGATAATTTATTCTATTTATATTATATTCTATATACGTATAATTTTCAACACCTGCGAGTTGCAAACTCAAATCCTTGTACGCTACGGGGATTCTCCAGAACTAGACTCTTGTGTAAAATGGCTCATGCTTTGCTATAGTTAAAATACAAAGTACTGTAGTGTACTCGCATATATATAAAATTCAAAATACAATTGCCATATACAATAAAGAGTTAGGTTATGTAAATAGAATAGAACTAATCCAGTCAGCCCATTAATTATTAAAAGAAGAATATTCTTTAATGAACACAATCTCTTTCTAAAATCTTTCTACAGTTCCTCATGAGTACAAACTTGTGTTACATTGTATCAATACTTGAGCTTTTTACTTTTATCGTTTAGGAAGCTGATTAACTCTAGTTCCATTTTTGATGTCTGTGGTTAGTCACTGTCCTTGTCCGCAAAAACAATAAAGTTATTATTATTTGTAGTGCTGCTCTATTGCTCCCAGGCACTATTTCATGTTTTTTTTTGTAACTTGCTTTTAAGACATGAATTGTAAGATTTTGAATTCTTTGCTTATCATCTGTTGTGATGCATGTTGGTCATCAACGCATTTTGTGGATAGGATGGTCCAGTTGACAATAGATTACAGTTAAAAAAACTCATCAAATCTTCTTTCTAAGCTCTCTTTTATGCAATAATAGAAAATTGCCTCAAATTGCAATCCGGTAGCCGATCTAATCTGGTTGGTACAGACATTAAAATAGCAAGAAGTTTGTTATAGTAACAATTGTTGACCTGAATGTAATCTATTTCTATTTTCTGCCACGCGATTCGTTAATATTTGTAGTGAGTGAAATATACCTAAATGTGCCTTTATTCCTTATATGGAGATGGAGACCTGCGATAGCAAATAAAATTATAAGATTTTTACTATATTTAAACGTAACCCCACTGACATTTTTATAGCATATGATCACTTTCACAGCTCAGAGTGTTATTGATATCGGGTTCGAACTATGACAATATTCGGGCCCTTTTAACCTCTTCGTAAATGAACGAGTAGGTTGATTTCGAGATGAACAACTGTTTATATGATTTCGTGATTTACGAAATTGGTAATAAATGTAACTTTATGCAAGCTAATAGATTATGTGCTTAAACTGTTTTAAATAATATTATCTTAATAATAACTTTTATGAATTTCTAGCGTTCCTTGGACAAGTTACGACATTACATCTGGTAATAATAATCCTAGTAAAGGGCCAAACATGTTGTCATTCATGACGATTGTTTCTATTGCTGGATATCCACAAAGTCGACCAATTCTATTCCGGACAGAAAAGATAGAGAAAATCCAAACAAATAAAACTTGATTTTGCAGAATTTTTACAATAATTTTAACAGAGTAAGCCAATGTCGCTTTATGATCTATGGGCTTTGTGACCTTTGTTACTTTTTAAATGCGCTATAGTTTGGTTTCAGTGAATAAGCATTAGCAGAAATTAGAGATTTTGAAGTCATGTATTAGGAAAAACTGAAATTACTTTTTCTCGAACTTAATAATAATTATTATGCTTTAGTATCTCCAGTATGCCATATTCAATATTAAAAGTATACAACGTGACAGATTTGACGGAACAGTGTCTACATTCAATCAGCGCACGGTAAATAGACAGATCAGAAGCTCTGTACCGCGGTGTCTGCACAATTGACAAATCCTTATTGTGTCGTGGCAGCGGGCGATTTTTCAGCGCAAAAATCGCCCTAGAGGGGTTTGCGATGGGGCTATATTAAAACCGGGACGCTATTTTGAATAGGCGCGTCGGGGCATGAGTGGGACGGGATGTGGCGGTGGTGGAGTGGAAGGGGAACCGGGAGAGATAGAGGGAGGAAATTCGGTTTATGTTTGATTTAGTAGAATGATTTTGAAAAATGTATCAAATGTTTGCGGTTTTTGTTTACTTCATAATGCATGAGCAAGTAGCTAACAATCGATTAAGGGGGTATACGGGTCTAGAGGTATTTATTTTGGGCGCTTGACGAACACGGAAAAGATGGAAATATTATTACCGTTGTGGCGACCGCCACGACCCTTTCGGCCATCACGAATTCATCAACAAGTACAATGGTTGGCAACGCCGGTGGATTGGTACCATGCACTTCCAGGCTATAAAAGACCGTTACGACGACGTCTCGCTCTCTTTTTTATTCCCCATCCCCTTGTAATAGTACCACTTCCACAGCGCTACCGTACTTCCTCTACCTAACCTAATATCCTTTCAATTCTCCCGTCTACCACATGCATAATTTAACATTGAAATAAACAGTATTTCTTCAACCAGTGTATTCAGTTCTCGTGCAAATTCCTTCCAAAAATAGTAGTGAGTGAAATAATAGTAGTGAAATAGTGTTCTGACAAAAAATCGCAGCGGCAGCCACACATTTCGACCAACTCACCAACCCGACGAACATTCCTACAAATGGTGACCCCGACGTGATTAAAGTGCTTAACAGGTAAATCAGTTCAACATAAGCCACTCGACAGGTGCTTGACACGTGCATGGAAGGATAGCACGAGGAACGGAACCCATCAACATCACATGGTCGACGACATCCCACGAGACTAGCCTGATAGACGAAAGCCACAGAAGCCCATCATGTGTACCATCGACACATGAACATCCTCGCATCACGAAACGGGACACGTAACACACTTATAGGTACCCTCAAACAAAGCTAAACGCCCCAAGACGAACGACGTCCTGCTACAACTCCGATGGCAGCTGATCCCGTAAAACTCCTCGCTCAGGTTGGGATCTCCATCTCATCAGCAGTCCCCGGGCGTTTGTTTGCGTGATTGCGGGTGCACTCCGGAACTTGCACCACATAGAGGTACTTTCCACGGCATTTCCACTAGTACAGAACTCCCCTCGAGTTATGTGGCGACCGCCACGACCCTTTCGGCCACCACGAATTCATCAACAACTACAAAGGTTGGCAACGCCCGTGGATTGGTACCATGCAGTTCCAAGCTATAAAAGACCATTACGACGACATCTCGCTCTCTTTTCTTTTCTCCATCCCCTTGTAATAGTACCACTTCCACAGCGCTACCGTACTTCCTCTACCTAACCTAATATCCTTTCAATTCTCCCGTCGATCACATGCATAATTTAACATTGAAATAAACAGTATTTCTTCAACCAGTGTTTTCAGTTCTCGTGCAAATTCCTTCCAAAAATAGTAGTGAGTGTTCTGACAAATAATCGCAGCGGCAGCCACACATTTCGACCGACTCACCGACCCAACGAACATTCCTACACCGTTAATTTTTTATAGTATATGTATTTTTATCTTTTTGTTGTCTCCTTTTTACCAGTTAGAGTTTATCTGGATTGGATTTACTAGTTTACCTGGGCTTCGAACCACGGTCCTCGGCATTAAGCCTACCGTGCGGCCGTGAGTGACCGGCGAATGACCAACTTGGGGATCATCCTAGAAGACATCCGGTCTTACCCACTTTGGTTACAGGCGTGACTGGGATCATTTTCTTTGGCGGATTTTACAGTTTTTCTTATAGATAATCACAAATATAAATTTACGGTAATGCAACCCGCAAACTATCACAGCAGTAAGATGACCGCCCTGTCGCCTTGCCCACTGTACGAACCAAGCTGATATATTATTTTGAATTAAAATTTAAAGAATATAAAAAAAATAATATTATAAAATATATAAGCCGATAAAAGTAAACAATCTTTAATAGTTTATAAGGTTTTGTTTTTGAATGGCAATCGAAGTATAACAAAAATATGATAAAGTTAGATGCTGGTAAATATGGGTATAAAAAAAAGTTGTACTTGGAAAAAAATAGTTCATAATAATGTATTAAGACTTAAATAATAGGATTTGTTCTCTTTGTAAATTTTAATTTTTAAAAAGAGTAAAAATAATCACTTTGATACAAAATTTCTAGGGATATTAGAAATATATATATATATATATATATATATATATATATATATATATATATATATATATACTATATTGAAGGTTGATATAAATCATAATCATTATCCCTTCTTCGCAGTAGTCGTTCGTCTGATTTGGCTAACGTAGGTGTTGAATGTCCCTTACGAACTTGGATCGTATGATGTACTATACAAAACAGACAAAAGAAGTATTAAAAGTTTTGAAACACTGTAGTTAGCTGGAATTGTAAATTTTTCTAATCTAAATTTCGACGGAAGAGTGTAAATGGATTAGGTAAATAGATTTTAAGTATTTGTGATCGTTAAAATATTACAAACAAGACAAAAATCCGCCTTTTTCGAACGCTTAATGTAGAAATTCTAGAGATGAGGATCCCTAGCTTGAGGTCTTTCAAATGCCTATGCCTGTAGCAAATTATACATGTTTATCTCAGAGATCGTACTATAAATGCAGTTATTTGTTGCATCATAAGATGCAATAATTAGTGCAAAATTAACAACAAATTCAGAGACGCAGATATCAATGGTTTAGATGTGTCTCTCTAACAAAAAGTGGATCAATTCCTCACATACTTTGGTGGCGACATATCTGATGAAAGATTTACAGATTTAAAAAAAGGATCTGAAAAAAAGGAGGCTAACATCTTCGGAAGCTAGAATAAGTGCGGTCTACCACCAACTATGGTGAAATTTTGTGTAGAATGAAATTTTGTTAGGGATACCTGGTCGGGGAGACTGCCTCCGGGCTACCCACTAAACCCCACCCTATCAGCTGATTCTATGACCCTAACTGATACTTCTTACTGTTAGTAAGGAGAGTGTTCGTAACCGGTAACACCGTTACAAGAGACAGAAGAGCCAGGCAAGGACATGGCGTCGTTATCACACCACGCAGCTTGCGGTACCTGAGTTAATCGCTCGCCGGAGAAGGTCGAGATAATTTGGAGTTAGAGCACGACGGGGCAGTGTCAGTTGTGATAGAATAAGGCCACGAAGAACCGAATGAGTTATTGGGCTAAAATATCAGCCAGCTCGGTAATACATCTATTATCCGAGAACCGAAAAGTGGAGAAATATCACGAGTAGAGCTCGAATATAAAATCGTGAATTTGGGGGCCGTCTGTTTTTACGAATTTGATTATTTCTGAGGAACCAGGGGGTATTGATCCTGAGAATTTTGTTCTGAAAAACTTGAAAGACGTTCCACCTGGCTAGTTGAGACATATTTTAGATAGACGCTGGAGCTGTATAGAACGACTGATCGAACCAGCATCTTGTACAGGAGAGATTTTATTGAGAGAGGCCTGCTGGTTCGGTTGATGAGCATGAACAGCAAATTGACAATACCTTAACCTTTCTGGAGGGACCTCTGTATCTGAGAGTTCCACCTAAACTTGCGATGGAAGACAAGACCGAGATAGGTCGCTTCTTCTGACAATGGGATTTCGGCGTTCTCGATTTTAAGACGCGAAATCCTTGGTGTAAAACGCTTTTTGTGCAAGAAGATGACTAGGGTTGGCCTGCAACCTCCAGAAATGTAACCACTGGACCGTCTCATTCAGTTGTTTTTGGAGTTTGCCTCGGATGTGCGGTGCTACTCTTGAAGAAGCAAAGTAAGCAGTGTCCTCTGCGTGAAAAGCTGCCTCAACTTGTGGTCTCCTAGGGATATCTGAAAGAAAAATATTAAATAAAGCGGGTGCCAAGGGGAGCCTTATGGAACTGCGTCGATGGTTTACCGGCTAGAGAGAATATCTTTAACCTTCACCTGGAACTATCGTCCTGACAGAAATTATTTGATAAGAGCGGTTGAGTCATCGGGTAGACCTAATTGAATACAATGAAGAATGACCTGCAGTACGAGCAGCAGCCTATTGGTTGAGAAGTAGACAACACTCCCTTCAAACGCCTATATAGGAAGAAAGTGACACCTAGCTAAATGTGAGTGATAAGTCTGAATAACCTAAACTAAAACATTTAACCGATCTGATAAAAGCACAAATATAGAATTTAGAGCGATCGCTTACTAAAATAATGTTCTAAATATTGTGTAAGTAATAATTACCAATATGATACCAATATAATAAGAAATATTTATTGTCCACTGAGCAGATTGTCAAATCACTAAAGGTAATAAAAGTACTTATTTTTTCAGTTATATATTTAGTAAATATAACTTTTAAATACTTTTCTTTAACTTAAATTTATTCATTTTATTAGTATTGTGTAAAAATATTAATAAGTATTAGTAATACTACTTAACAGAATTAGCGCTGTTTTTCTAAGGTTATTTTTAACATATGATGTTTCTTTTATTAATATACTAGTGGCTGCCGAAACTACTTAAACGCAACCTTTAATAATAGAAATTTAATGACACAAGGTCTTTTGAGGTAGACATGGCATCTATAGAGATATTTATTCCGATATGTTATGTAAAAATGTATAAACATAATTCTAACAACATGGCTGTGAATTAATTTGATTGTTTTTTTGTAGATTGTTTATTTCATAGTTGAATTTAAATTACTAATGTTGGAACAGAAGAAAAGGAGTTATACAAAATCTAAAACATTTTTGTGTACTTTTATAAATATTAATAGATATTTAAAACAATATTGGAAAAATCATATATGGGCCTAAAAATCGATATTTCAAATATTAAAAATACGTTTAACAAATTAGGTTCTAAAACCTAAAATTAGGCGCCATTATTTCACAATCTAACGTAAACCATAATTTCCTTATAATCCTACTAATATAAAATAGTGTTTTTCCAAAGATAGACGTTCAACTATTTTTCACGATCTATCGCTAACGATTCAGCCTTATCGTGAAAAATCAACAGTAAATTCGAGACTAAATCAAGCGCAACCTAGCGGAAAAACCACTAGGCGTTTTTCGCACGGCCAGCATTATTCGATTATAATGAAATCGGCCGATGCGCGATGCGATTTTGTTCCAAATAATATAATAAATAAAATCCCAATTGTTAAATTGAATAATGTGCCATTGTTTAATTAATACGCCATTAATTTTATTCGCTGATACGTGTACGGACGTTTCAATCGCATATATACCGAATTATGGATGTTTGCTACTTTCATTATTCGAATTATTTAATTAATTAGCTGAAATCTGCTACTCCAATCGATTTCTGCTTATACTAATTTGAACTTTATTCTATTAGATGGTGTAATTAATTGGTAGCATTGAAATATTTTTTTTATTATTATGAAATTAACAGAAACTTACTATGATATGAAGTCCTGCCACTTGAAGCTATTGTTTCCGATTTCGTTTTCATTAAAATACTTTTGACCGAATTCTTTTGATTTGTCGTTGTAAATATTATTATTGTAATTCTCAGATTATTATTGTAACCTCTGGGACCAGTTGGAAAAAAAAAGATTTGGTTAAAAAAATTATTTAATATGTCATCAAATATAATTTATTTTAACATTATAGTTCGTTTAATGCATTGTTATCGTTATAATTTAAAGTACAGTTAATTATACAGCCGTACACAATAATTTTAAGGTTAGAGTTCTTTTATTATATTTAAATTGAACCCTTTTCCAGAGTACCCATGACGTGGAGTTCTACGTGCGTTTATTTTATGGAGTAGTATCCCCTGGAGGCTTGATCGACCTAATTAATAATTGTATATCCAAGTAATGTATTTTACGTTCATCAGAGAGCATTGTTACTTGTATACGTTTAGTTTTTGTTTCCTTCGATGGTGTGTTTCCTTGTCTCTTTTTTGTATCTTTTCTGTTTCTTGTGTTACTACATGCAGCCATTCTTGATAAAATTAATCACTGCATTTTTTTTAATGCACTTACCATATCTAAAAAACAGTTAGTATCCATCTTCTTCTCATACATTCTAACCTAATGCTCATATATAATCCTGAACAATTACAAACATATCTAAATCGTTCACACTTTACAATACAACTTCCTACAGTTACCGTATATTAATTATATACTTACCTTTTGTTGCTTCCACTCTCATTACCCTCTCTTGTCAGCATTGAATCATATTGCCAAATGCAGAAAGTTTAAATCAAGTAAATAACTAAGCTACTAATTTATAATCTATCTAACATTTTTTATTTCAAAATTTACCTTTTTCCATCAACTTTTATTGTCTTAATACTTGTTATGATCATCTTGAAGTCTCATTCTGAAATATCTAGGTCTCATCTAAATACATAAATTGAAATAATAACTCTTCCTTGATTTTGTTATATGCTTTTAGAAATTGTATTATTTTAAAAGCAATGTCTGGGCATTTCATTAGACATTTTCGTGGGTTATCTTTACACCATTTAAATCCTATATTACCTAACTTAATAGTGTACGATGGGATGTTCTATATACGTCAAAGACTTTATCTCGTAGCTTAAGCTATCTATGGATACTTTCCAGATTATTAAATTATGTTAATATTGAAAAAATTACTTATTACATTTCATACGTTTGATTTCTGATAGAGCTAACATTAAGCTGACATTTGATAACCCAACGACTTTTGTAAGCTCATTCGATCACTTTTTAACTAGAATAAAATGAGGAGGAAAATACTGTCTGATTCTAAAACGAATTTAGAAATTGCGACAGGCAATACATTAAACATCTTGATGACAAACGTTCACTGCTTCTTTGGATAAACTACATTTTTTCAATGTTTTTGTACCTTTTAGTATACTTTACTACACAAGATTACACGGTTTGATTATCTTGAGTATGTGTTCTCTTCTGCATGTTATCCAAGAGTTCAGTCCACTTCAGTGCTAACATGGCAGTGGAGATTTTCCTTATGTTTTGTTGCGAATCTCTTAATTTCCTCTATGATAGTTGGAATTTTTAATTCGAGTTTTTTTCCTTTTTTTTTTAAATATGCTCTATCCAATGAAGATTTGTATCAAGATTCATTTCAAGGTATGTAATACTGTTACGTATGATATAATATTATTCATATTTTTCAATATATGAACTGGTTGGTTGTAGGTGAATTTATTATGTACTCACTTACTTTCGTTGACGCTATTTTATTGCAGTATCAGCTATGGTATCACCAGATGTAGCTACCTATTTTGAATTTTATCATTGAAAGGTATTTCTAGATTTAAGGAAAGCCACTATAGTGATCGGATCCGTAAATTGGGGATAATTGTAAATGTGTATTGGAGCTGCGGGAAATTTTGCTTTTATAAAAATAGTTTTAAAAATAATATTTTAAAACTATTTGTATATATTTGTTATTTCACTATCGGTTTTGGAAATTTAATTCAAACTTCATTAATCAGCAATTGGGTTTGCACTTTTCATAATTATGAAGAGGGTTACTAACATAATAAATGCATATGATTAGGTATTTGAATGTATTCTGATCGGTATTTGTATTGGTGACTAACTAAAGTTAGATTCTTCAGATAGCTTACCAGTCTATTTCCAGACGTTTAGAGGCGATAATATCTTTCCTATCGATTTTGGATCTTTCCAAAATGAGTCAAAATAGCTACAATCGTGGCATTTTTTTTTGTTATGGCCTAAAACCAGGTGGTAGAATGCATTACGCACACCTGGTAGCGGAGACTTGGACCGGGTTAGGTGGGAGTGCCCCTGGGCTTACCAATACACTAAACCGAAACCGCTTCTGCTACTGCATTAAATTTGGGGAAATGGCACCTGCTAATCGAGCAGTTGTTATTGGGCACCAGGACCCGGTGAAATAACAGATAGTAAAACTAACTATTGATTCGCGAACTTGAGTTAACACTGGATACTGTCGTATGGGGGCAAAAGTTATGATTGCAGCGACGGATGAGGTTGTTTCAGTCTGGAAAAGGCGGTGGTTAGCGGTGCCGCGGGGCTAAGCTCCCAGCATGTCGACCAGCTCGCGAACAAGCGCGTTTTCAGAAGAACTTGAGCTGAGTTGTTGTTTGTGGAATGATTGAGATATGAAGTGCTTGATTTCTGGAGTGTCAGTTTCCCTATTATTTCTGACAAACCATGGAACGTTTAAGATTCTCCTGAGGAGCTTATTTTAGAAAACTTGAAGCCGTTTAAAAGCCGTAACACACTTGAAGTAGACAGAGGATAATGAACCGAATTAACATCTTGTAAATTAAGCATTTGATGTAGGTGGGAAGTCTGCTAGAAGGGCAAATCATAGGAGATAGCAGGTTTGCTATTGTTGCAAAAATCACTAGCAATAGCAAGTAAATCCTGCAAAGTCATCCTCTTAACAACACATGACAACGTTCGGATGACTGATGATTAGATTGTTATTAAAGATGAAAAAAATCTAAAAAATGATGAAAACTATTTCGACTGAAATATTTTGAATAAAAAGTACTTAATTTATTCGGTCAAAGTGAAACAGTATCACATATTGATCTCAAAAATCCACTCTTCCTATTTCGCCAGTTTCATCATTCCTATCGAAACAAAGACCAGGAAAAAATCCCCATCCACACACATACACACACAACAGTTTCATACAAACGCACACACACACATACACACGGGCAGTTCGGGAGGCGGCCGATGAATATGGATGAGAAAATATCAGAACCGCTGGATGTTCCATATCGAATAACTCTTGAACCTTTTCACGGGTCCGGTTTCTATTAAAAATATGTATATGCAAAAGGCCGGAAAAAGCTTTGAGTTTTAATATTATTGTTTTTGTGCGGCGTATACGTGTACGTATCGGTTTGCTGGAGCTTTTTCGATTAGTAGCAGCATACGCGGTAAAAACAAACACAAAACGGGATTTAATTAAGTGTCGGGTCCGCGTGCATGTGTGTGTGCACCGTATTTTGTTCGGTTTCGGAGTACGTAGGTCACAGGAAAAGTTCCTGCCATTCCGAGTTATTATGATTTCATTTCAATCACGATAAAATAACCTTTTTATTATTAATATATTTTATTCTTTTGTTTCAAATTCCGCTAAATTATTTTATAAGAGGTGTTAAAACTATATATATATATATATATATATATATATATATATATATATATATATATATATATATATATTCCTATAAATTAATTCTAAAGAATTTACAACAGATGGTGTTACTGTGTACCAAATTGTTTCAGTGCTCTGAAATTATCTGAGTTTTACCGAGTAAATCGCATCTGCGGAAAGTTTACTTTTTATTTCAATTTAAAAGAAGACCCTATGAAGCTTATGGTAAGCATGCTTCATTGATTTCAACATGTAAATACTGGTTTAGACGTTTCAAAAGTGGTGATTTTCACGTGTTGGGTCCGCGTGCATGTGTGTGTGCACCGTATTTTGTTCGGTTTCGGAGTACGTAGGTCACAGGAAAAGTTCCTGCCATTCCGAGTTATTATGATTTCATTTCAATCACGATAAAATAACCTTTTTAGTATTAATATATTTTATTCTTTTGTTTCAAATTCCACTAAATTATTTTATAAGAGGGGTCAAAACTATATATATATATATATATATATATATATATATATATATATATATATATATATATATATTTCTATAAATTAATTCTAAAGAATTTACAACAGATGGTGTTACTGTGTACCAAATTGTTTCAGTGCTCTGAAATTATCTGAATTTGTACCGAGTAAATCGCATCTGCGGAAAGTTTACTTTTTATTTCAATTTAAAAGAAGACCGTATGAAGCTTATGGTAAGCATGCTTCATTGATTTCAACATGTAAATACTGGTTTAGACGTTTCAAAAGTGGTGATTTTCACGTGTTGGGTCCGCGTGCATGTGTGTGTGCACCGTATTTTGTTCGGTTTCGGAGTACGTAGGTCACAGGAAAAGTTCCTGCCATTCCGAGTTATTATGATTTCATTTCAATCACGATAAAATAACCTTTTTATTATTAATATATTTTATTCTTTTGTTTCAAATTCCGCTAAATTATTTTATAAGAGGTGTTAAAACTATATATATATATATATATATATATATATATATATATATATATATATTCCTATAAATTAATTCTAAAGAATTTACAACAGATGGTGTTACTGTGTACCAAATTGTTTCAGTGCTCTGAAATTATCTGAGTTTTACCGAGTAAATCGCATCTGCGGAAAGTTTACTTTTTATTTCAATTTTAAAAAAAAGACCGTATGAAGCTTATGGTAAGCATGCTTCATTGATTTCAACATGTAAATACTGGTTTAGACGTTTCAAAAGTGGTGATGATGATCCATGTAAAATGCAAGAAGAATATGCAGAATTGTTGGGAGTGACACAATAAACTATTTTCGATCGCTTGAAGCGCATAGAAATAACTCAAAAACTTGGACATTATGTGCCGTATGATTTGAAGCCAAGAGACATGCAATGGCGTTTGGTTAGGTTTGAAATACTGCTTAAATGGCAAAATTAGAAGGATTTCTTACATTGCTTTGTTACTTGTGACAAAAAGTTCCAAGAGCTAGTGCTATATATTTGGTGGTATCAGCTTGATGTGGTGTACTATTAGCTTCTAAAACCTAATGAAACCACAAATAGAGATCAAATAGAATTGATTTGTTTGAGCCGAGTTGGATTATGGCGATAAACGGTCGAAATACGATCGAACACATACATTAAGAGCATACACTCGTCCTATTCTCTAGACCTTACTCTTTCTGATTAGTTATTACCTTTTCTGACATATGAGTCGCGATCTGTAGAGTAGTGCTTCACTTCTCATGAAGACACCAAAAAAATTGGTTGGTTCGTGGATTGCCTCAAAAGATTAATCGTTCATTCGAGATAGAATGCGCAAATTGCCTGAAAAATGGGAAAAAGTAGTGTCTATCGATGGACAATACTTTGAATAAAATACATTTCATCGATTTTTAGCAATAACGTTTCAAATTAAACAAATTTTTAAAACTAATTTACAGCCCATATAGTAATAATGTTAGTTTTTACTAAATTGTTAAACCTTTAATATTATTGTATAGTTATTGTATATTACCTCTGTAACAAGTAAAAAGTGGTAGTCTGGATCAATGTCTTGTTAGTAAGGCGGGTAGTATAGGTCCTCCATTTAAGTATTTCCATGTAGGTTTTTATGAATTATTTATGTTGCAAAATCAAGCCAAACTAGTGCTAATTTTGGCAGTTCCATACACACATTACTTTGTAAAGCAAACATTTTATTTCGTCTAAAAGTATATATATTTCTTTTAAACATCATTTTGATTACATTGATTTTCTGTCACAATCTTTTTAAATAAAATTCGCGAATCGCATGAAATAATACGCAGTGGAGTCATCCCAAAATAAAAGAAATATTTGAAATTCAATTCAGAATCAGAGGAAATCACCAGAAATAGAAATACTAAGCAAAATAGAAAAAATGAGATGTCATTTTTCAAAGTTCACTCACAGCTTCACTCATCGGTAAAAAAACGCCATATGTGTGTCTTACTGAAAAATAAAACTCTTAAAATACCGTAAAACATAGGAATGTAGAATGGGAACTTAAATGTACAGTAGTTGTTACATCCGTAACCATGTTGTTACTGTGTGTCTAAGTCACTAGAAGGACGAAGGTAAAAAGATCACATTGAAATGTTGTAAGATATCTTAGTTTATATTGATTTTTTCCTTTTTTATGCATAATTTTAAAGAAATGTATTGTTGGGGCGTTATTTTTGTAGCATTTAAGGTAAATGTTATTTATTTAAGTGCTAAAATACAGTAAGAGTGGTTCCAGGATGTGAAGTTTCAAATAAAATTAATTATTTTTCAAATGATTTTGTTCTAGTGCAGAACCGATTTATAAATAGATACAATTGCTAAATGTGATTTAAATAGCAACTCTTTCATTAAAAGCTACATCGATAAAATTGAATTAAAATACATAATATGTGTATGTTCAGAGATCAGTTACCTTAACTTATCGATAAGGAAAAGCTGGATACGAATTAAATATTGGAATCAGCAGTTGCTCACCCCATATCCAATCTTCGAAAAGAAATAGAAGAAAGTATAAGTCTAACTTTTTTTCAAAAGAGCTAAATCGAAAGGTATGGAAACTGAAAATTATAACCCATGATTTCCTGCAGATGATTTTGAAACAGACGAATCTGTGCATTCAACTTCATGCTGATAGGAATCAGAGAGTATAATACCAAAGGGATTAATACATAAGTATATATGTGTTAATATTTCAAGCGACTATTATATATATATACTAGCTGACCCGACAGACTTCGTCCTGTCAAAAAGATTTGTAATGTGGCAGTTTTTGTGCCTACGTATTTTAAAAAATTCTCCTGAACAGAACCATCACCCTGGTGATAGGGCGTTGTGAATAAAAAATAATTAAATAAAACATATATAAGGATTGAAAAGTAAGTAATCGCTTTATTGTTAATCATGTGAATCATAATTATTATTATTATTATCATTATATTGCTTTGTGGTATACGATGTTTTTTGTTTGATTACCTGGCGCATAGATAAACAAATCTGATGGTTTTCCAACACGGGAACAGGCAACATACAATTGACCATGTGAGAAACATGGGTTTTCTAGATTAATACCACAAACACTTAATGATTGCCCCTGGGACTTGTTTATAGTCATAGCAAAAGCAAGCCGTCAACATGTCTATAGGAAATTTGCCATTACCAATGTCAATGAGTTGTTTAGAGAATATGTTTCCAGATTGGTCATTTTGCAACTCGACACGCATATTCTTGCTTAAATGAAGTACTTTAACATGTTTCCTCAAATTGGAGGACTTTAGACATGCATTGAGTTCATCAGCTGGCGTTGATCGTGGAATCACTGGCAATGTTTGACGAAAATCTCCTGCTAATAAAATCATTGCACCACCAAATCGGTTATTATTGCTACGTAGATCTTTTAAGGTTCTGTCTAAAGCCTCCAAAGATTTTTTATGTGCCATCGTGCTTTCATCCCAAACAATCAATTTACATTGCTGCAAAACCTTTGCCATTGCAGAGTTCTTCGAAACGTTGCAGGTTGGAGTTTCATTGCTTTGCATATTTAATGGCAATTTTAGTGCTGAATGGGCTGTTCGACCACCTTCAAGCAAAGTTGCTGCGATTCCCGACGAAGCGAGTGCAAGTGCAATTTTATTTTGTGAGCGAATTGTTGCTAATATTAATGAAATAAAAAAGTTTTTCCTGTACCACCAGGTGCATCTAAGAAATAAATCCCTCCAGTTTCATCATTTGTTACTTTCATAAGAGTTTCAAATACATACTTCTGTTGTTCATTTAACAGTGGAAGATTTGTTTGAATTTATTCTTTCAAAGCGTTGAGATCATACAGTCTTTCTCGATGCAACTCTTGGTTAAAAGCGTCATGCATTGGACAATTGGGCGCGGTCAGGCCTAATTGAATTAATAGTTTGTTTGACATTATCAAGCACATGTCCTCAATTGAAATCAATGCTTCATTGTAAATTTCTTCACTGATTTGTATATTTGGATTTCCCATTCTATTCCGTATTTGATACAAAATATCATCACACATATAATCTTTGTACTTGATCCACAAATCAATTGGGTTTGATGGGAAGCATGTAGATATGATTATAGAATACAATGTTCGTACTTGATGAACGTGTGATGATATTACAGCATCATTGAGAGTTTGATCCCAATGAGCGTTATTTTCAAGCAATTGCAAACGTTGACAGGCTTCTCTGTAGGATCCACACAATTCATCATCAACATTTCCTAACTATTAGAATGATGTTGGGCCACGTACATTGACTAATAGCAGTCGTAAATAAAAACATTCATCATTGCTTGGATGTACTGAATAAATCCGGCCAATCGCATCGGTGGAATATACATCTGTATATCCTGGAACTGGTTTTCCTTGTTTCCGTCGTATAAATCTCCTTGAGGATTGATTCCAGGTATAATATTTTGGCATTTCAGAATATAGCAATGTTTGTGCGAAATCATCGTTTTGGCATGTCTCAAAAAAACTGGTTAATGTAGTAGATGGTGGCTGAGCAGCTCTTTGTACTGCGTTCTGTGCTGTAAAATACACTCTTTGTCCATTTTCTAAATGCACAGCTAAGTGAACAACAGAAGGGTGTCTCTCATGAATAGGAAAAGAAAATATTCGCCAAACTGCTTCATTACTACTGACATAGCGGCCCATTTGGTATTGGGTAACTTCATCATTAGAATTCTCTGCACCAATTCCAATCACAGCCATATCACTCCCTTTGGTTACATATTTGCAAATGTATTTAATCGATTTCACTGAATGGCAAGATTCAACGTTGATGTGTGCTTTGAATGTCTTTGATAAAATGGGTGAATATGGAACAATCCAACGATTATCTATTTCAATATCTTGTTGATTTAATTTAACAATTATTGATTTTCCATTGTCTGCTGTCGATCTGCGACGATACAATGGATAACCGTCATTACCAGTAATTGTTTCCGATATTAATGTCCGTGGATATCGTTTTGAACATTTACCATCCATCATACACGGTGAATTTTGATTAAGAGTTCCACAGGGACCATGTATCATGTTTTTGATAACTACCTCATGCAATCCAGGATCTACTTGTACATTAGGGATTTCAGCTGATATCACTGCATCAACTTCATTTGGCCTTATCTTTTCAACCAACCAAATCAAAATGTATGCATGTGGCAATCCTCGTTTCTGCCACTCCACAGAATACATCCAGCAGCGTGTCTCACCAAACACATTATGTTTTACGATGAAATTCATTAAAGATTTCAACTTTTGTCTAAAGAGTCTGGCTGTAATATCATGACGATCAATGGATGATTTCCCAGGTAATAATTCCTGCTTAATTTCTATCCATTGCGGATTGCATGTAAATGTGATGAACAAATCTGCTGTACCATAATGACGAACATACGACATGGCATCTTGAGCATATTCGTGCATATGCCGAGGGCTTCCGATGTATGTTGCTGGAAGAATAGTCATCCGACCGACATTCTGTGCATTTCCATCAGTATTAATCGCATCTCGAAGGTGAATATACTCTTCAGATCGGAGTTTGGTTTGATTCAACCTGATGAATGTTAATCTCTCCGTTTCAATTTTAACATACATGTCATCAACATATTTGTGATATAATCGCCGACATTTCAATATGTGATTATCTGCATTTTCCCGAATCATTAGGCGGTATGAATAATAGTTCATTGAACTGACTTTTTTGTTGGTTTCAGAACCTGTAAACAGATTTTGTTTTAATAACATTCAAATATAAAATTAAAATACATAATATAGTGACTGAGATATTATCGCCATAGCTAAACTAATATTTTAGTTACCTGTAATGGGATTTATCATTTTTATTGATAAATCGTAGCCATCTTCACCTTGCCAAAATATAATGGGATATTGCAGTGCATCATATGAGCGCTGTGTTTCCTTTATACGTTGTAATTGAAAATTCCGACGATGTAAAACAATATCACGGGATTCCAAGTTTTCTCCAACTACAACGATAGCAACTTCATCAATAGTTGGTGCATTAAAACGTCTTGTATGTTGACCTGCAGGTGTTTTATCAAGCTCTGATTACAATTTTGTGATTATCGGATGGCATCAGATCCAGGGCAGTTTTAAACAATATAATCAATTGATTGTGTTGATGAAATAAAGTTTGTAATTGTTCTACAATAGACCTTTTTACTAAATTGTTATGTGCACAACGCAGATCAATTTCTTGTGGTGAATTGCCCATAAAATAAATTTGCAGGAATTTGTTGTCGCTATCTGACACTGGTAACAGTGAACCTGCTCTGTGATATATTTGCCCTTGTATCTGTAAATAAAAAAAATATTATGGTGTGGTATAAATTAATGGATTGTCAATGATCAAACTTAAATAATATTTGATCTTAAAAAGTATATATTTAGTTTTAACTAATATCTATCAAATATAAAATATAATAAAAGTGTCACTGAAACTGAATCACCATATAATATGATGACTAAGTGATATATTTCGTAATGATTAAGAAATTGAAGATTAGTAACACATCTTAACTTTGGTGACAGAAAATTTTGTTCGCTAAAATAATTATGAGTAACTGCTATAATACATACCTTGAAAGTTGGCATAAAATTTTCCCGAACTGCATTTGTTGCCCCAAATGAAGTCATTTGAAAGCAATTGTTATATTGTTGAATATGTGTCAAAAAGTGTATAGAATCTGTTCCTATTCCTGAAACCAATGAGTACAATGGTTCTGGTGGTGGATCCAATTGTATCAATTTCACTTTACCATTTGCGCAACACAATCCATTGGCTTCGTTTTTGTATTTTAATGCCTTACAGTGTGAGCAAACCAAGTTCATAGAACCAATAACAACACATTGGTAGTTACTGTAGTCAATTGACACATCGTAACTGAAAGCAGCTGGATTCAAACTTGCGCGATTATTAGTTGAATGTCGCGCTCGCGCTTCACGCGTTTGTGATATCCGAATTCTTTCACGTTCATTTCCGTCGTCACGTTCTTGTGCAGTACGATTAGATCGGTAATTAGCTTGGTTTATAGCATTTCTGGTTCTTCTACCTAAATTGCTTCGTCTTATAGGAGGCATATCAAATATAAATTATTTTTTCACTAATCACGAACTAAACAAACACTAACTAACTAAACACTCTGCACAAAACACGATATACGAATTTGTTTCGTGTATCACTTGACAATTCATCTGTCATCTGTCAAAAGTCATCTGTAACAGACAACTTTTTTTTTTAAATTTGATATGACTTGAACTCAAATCCTTTTAAGCCGTACGAATTGTTTTATTTATTTAAAATTTGAATTAAATTTTAAACAAATAAAAAATTTTAAATAAATAAAACAATTCGTACGGATTAAAAGGATTTGAGTTCAAGTCATATCAAATTTAAAAAAAAAAAGTTGTCTGTTACAGATGACTTTTGACAGATGACAGATGAATTGTCAACTGATACACGAAACAAATTCAAACAAAAAGGGCTATTTTTAGGGTTTTTCCAGCAATAATTCTAATTTTTCTCGCCGTAAAAACCATCCCTGAACTTCAACGAACATTTTAAAATAAGATTTGGCCAAATTGGTCCAGGCGTTGTTGAGTTATGCGCTTAGGAACATATTTTGCGATTCATTTTTATATATAAGATATATATATATATATATATATATATATATATATATATTCAATTTCGAAGATATTTCTAGACATTTTATTTATTGGCAAAAGAATGTACAAAAATAAATTGAACGAAAATTCTCATTCAGATTTTATGTCAGCAAATTGCGATATTTTTTAAAACGATTAATTGTGTACAACATCCTGAGTAAAGGCAATGAATAAGAAAAATAAATTGTATTATAAAAAAATTTGGATTGCAATTAGATACCTATAAAAACATATAATACAGAGAAGATAGTTTTGTAATCAAAATTGTAATATGTAATTACTGTATTCAGTAAATTCAAAAGTTGTATTTTTATGTATATTTTGGATAGAAGGTTTTTTAATTTATAGCTTTAACTTTAAAATGTTTATTGTTTTAGAGATTAGATATTGTTTTTTATGTATTTTGAAAATTTTTTGAAGTTTTATATAAATGTTAAGTAGTATTTTAATAAAAAATAATATTAAAATTCTGAATAAATAATGTTTTAATAATGTTTTTAATTTTCCCCTGTAATATAAGTATTCTTAATCCTATTTTTTAATATTCCTTTGTAATATTCCCCTGTTGGTGAGCCCTCAGGTGGTCTAGGCGAACAAAATTTGTTTACAACTTTATACATAGGAGATTGCATTCTATGTCTGCCTATTTTATGAATAATACACCACACTGACTTCTTAGAATATCGTATTAGTCACGCTATATAATACGTCTCTTGATGAAGTAACCAAGGGGATGTACCTGGTTGTTGTCTCAGCTGGATTACTTTTGGTTGTAGTAATATTATTTGTGGGTTTCGTTATAATTTCGTCCGTCTATTTTTAATAGACGTACACCCTGAGTTACGGTGCCTGTGCTAGGAATTCACGAATAAGTGGTGTTTATCAAGACATGGATTTTCCCTAATTCATATAGCTTATAGCTTTGAGCGCATTCAATTCAATTGAATTCAATATATTCAGGTTGTTGGTGACCTTTCAGTTTGCACTTTCGCCCGAACTCTACTTTTTTATATTTTAGAGTTCCCTTTCTACAAACTAGGGCTTATCTCGACTGGACCTACTGTATAACACGGGCTCCGAACCACGGTACTCGGTATTAAGCCTACCGACTTGACTGGCGAGTCACTAACTTGGAAATAACCCCAGAAGACATCCGGTCGTACCCAGCCTGGTTATTGGCGTGACTGGGATCATTTTCCTTTTCAGATTTTACCATTAACATGTTATTTAAACATCTTGTTACTGTGACCATTATAATTAATACGGGAGTTAAGTTTTATATTTCAACAATGCGTGTATAAAATGATTTCATTATTTTCCGAAATCCATGCAAGATCAATATATTTTTGCATATGTTTGAACCAATTATCGAAGCACTTTTTTCTAGACCGCTCTAATATGGCGCTTATCCATATTCATAAAAGCCCTCGTCAGAGTATGTGCGAATATTTACAAGACCGCCGTCGATTCCAGAGAGCAGCGAATAACCTGGACCAACAATCATTTGCATGGGACGCAGTAACTGAGCCTCGGGCGATAGCCCGGAATCGCGTGGAGATATATTCGGTGTTAAAAAGAGCGCGACGAGCGGCGATTGTTTTAAAACCCTCGTCTACTTGATTTCTGTTACGTATATTTCCAATTTATATTAGACAGTTATTTTTTATTCATTGAGAATGATGATTAATTATAATTTTATATTAAGTGTGATAATTTGGTATTAATTGCAGTTAAAATTAATAAACTATTGGACCCTCACTCGGGTATAAATAGAAATTTTGCTCATGAATCGCCCTCAAGGTGCCAAAATTAGATTATTAGTTCACACCACTCGTTAAATTCTTGTTTCGCTTCAGAACCATGATAGTCAACCTAACAATGTACTAAATAGGTTATTACTGAAATTTAGTAGGCGATCAAGATGTAAAAAAAAATTGCGGTTTATTAATGGACAATTGATCATTTATCAGGAGGACGGTTTTTCACAGTTTTTGAAATTATTCCATTTTAGAATCTCCTTTATCCCACTATGGCTAACACTGATACCATCTCAGAAGACATCCCGCTTTATATAACCTAATTTCTGGTGAGCAATGTAACCTACAGATGATCAGAAATATGGACTATGAATTACAACTATAATATATGTACAACAATATAAAGTAATTTCCTATTGAAACACGAATTTTATTATATAACGTACTGTAATATATTTTGAAGATGATGTTCCATTGAAAAAGTAAGTTTTTTTATAGATGTAGTAGCAATTAGAACTTTATTATTAAAACTCATTATAATTAACTTAAGCTTAATATTCCATAGTACTGTCTATTGTTTGCAGTGATTCTTTCCAATCTTTCCAGGAATATATGAATTCTGTTTAAGAAAAAAGCCTTGCAGGGTGGATCGAAATAAGCCGGAATGCGCAATATTTGGTCAAGTACTAATTTTTTAATTGCTTCTGTTAAATTTGTAGATATCAATGTTTATATTCAATAAATAAACTAAGAGTTTTAGGTGATGTTTAAGGAATGCTTTCACCCGAAGCTTCAATAGTATCCGACGAACATTGTAACCTTTCCCTGAATCACAGAGGAAAAGTAAATTTATTTACTTTTCCTCCGTATTTCTTTTTTAATTAATGATTCCAGTTTTATGTTAACCGGTTTGATTTGTTTGGGGTCTGTGTCGACTGTACTTTTCTGTAAGAGTTGCGGTACATTGATGTTAAAATGGAATTGGTGTCTTATACTCTATCGAATAAATCCGCCAATGCACGTATAATTATTATCACTAAAATTTTGAAGAATTTTGTTGATATTTGACAAGAGGATCGACCAGTACCAAGGCAAATCGAATTCTGTAGATTGATTGGGTTACATGTAGCGACGCATGAAAGAACATTTTTATGCTGTTTTATTGGAAGGACTATACTTTAAATTTCTTGATTTCTTCTATATTATTTACAATCCGAATGGTAAGTAATTTTTCATGAGGAACTGCGTGAATCAAATATACCTTTTCGGATTTTTTATCGCAGACATCAGGATTCTATCGCAGGATTCCATATCCATGCAATTTTAATATTAGTTTATACTTCAATATCATATTATATTCTGATAATAATTGATATTTCCTGTGGATTAATACATTTGTTTATACATTATACATTATTACACATTATTTTGGCCTTGGCAATACTAATTGTTGTTGGGCTTCATC
Organism: Rhynchophorus ferrugineus; assembly: GCF_030347505.1. Lineage (NCBI taxonomy): Eukaryota > Metazoa > Arthropoda > Insecta > Coleoptera > Curculionidae > Rhynchophorus > Rhynchophorus ferrugineus. Next base: position 26,311,581 of record NW_027472583.1, on the reverse strand, counting down.
TGACATTTCCAGTTGGAGGTTTGATCTTTATAACCATAAACTTCTTCAGAACATTTTGCCACAAGTAGTGTTATTTACAAAGACCTGGAATTTTTTCTCAGTGAAAAAATGGAGCAAACTGCGAAAAAATTTTAGCACGACAATTTCTACGATCAATCAACTTACCTCGACTTTTAGAGATGAAATCTTATCCTATCAGAGCGGAAAAAGTGTTTAGATCGATTGATCGTCATGGAGAATTTTTCTAAACCATTTTCCATTACATATTTTAGTATTAGACTCAAAGTTTGTAGTAAATGACCTTACTCATTTGCGCTATATCACATCTGTAAAGTACGAAATAATAGACCGAAATTCACCGCCTTCTGGTACACCTGCTTTATCATAGTTCATTGTCCATCATCTGCATCTTCTTGCTTAACTATAGAGATTCTGGCCTTAGTATTTGTATAAATCTTCCCATTATTCCTGTAATATATTCCGGAGAGTGTGGGTGGGCGTATAATAGCAAGCTTTGTCGAAGGGATTCACTATGCCCAAGATTTGGAGCTTTTGTTGACACTCAGCTTAGGTTTCGAGTTCTCGAATTTTAGTGACTAAACTAACTAACAGTAATATATATATATATATATATATATATATATATATATATATAACATTATAATTTAAATTTGATGACTCAGTAGTTTAATTCTCAATATTATTATCGCACAGTTGTAAATAATTAGAGAATTGGCAGGAAAATGGTTTTTTATTTCGATTTCAATCAAAAAACTGAGCGAGTCGAAAAAATCGTCTTTTATTAGGCAATAAGTCATCCCCCATCGAGATAATTTATGTAATCGTGACGAAAGCGTCTCCCCCGACCAAGAAACCAACAAACGGCGCTAGAGTCCGGGAGGGTAAGGGGGCGGTGGAGAGGATGGCGGTGGTTGGGCAGAAGGAAATTGTGAAATATTGTCTAATAAATAAATTTTTCGGCGAGCCGTTTTCTTCGTCGCTTTTTAATAAACGTTCCGTCAATCTTGACGACGATTTATGGAAGTTTTAAGGGGAGATCTCTTATCTTCGGACAAATTAGAACTTGCCTGAGTATTATTTCGTGAGAAGTAATTGGATACCGGAGACGGAAAGGGGATGGAATGGCAAGTACGAAAGGTGAGTTTCGAATCTGTTTTTCCACTAATAAATGCACTTCGATTTTATTCCGATTTTAGTTATTAGGTGCATGAAAAAGTAATTATCGTTCATGCATAATCAAATTATCATCATTTGTAGCAACATATTTTTGTCAAAGTTTAAAATAATAACAATATTGGTAATAATACCACTGCAGAACTTTTTAATAATGTTGTAAACCATCCGGAAGGAACGCCCACATTCCTCATGTAAAGTATCACATATCTTAAAGTAACCTTGAATGGACCCTCAAACATCCCTCAAACTATCAACCAGTCAGATGCCTACCTACACTTTACATGGTAGTAAAAGCGTGTATTAGAGAAAAGATGTACAAGCACTGTACACAGAACAAAATCATCACGACGCAATAGAAATGATACATCTTTGAAGAGATGCAAGGAACAACTGACTACTGATGCTGTTATTTGTAACCAATTACCAATAGTAATTTGCCTGCCATAAATAACGATATTTATTGCGATATTTTTAATGGCTTACATATATTATATGAAGGCTTTCGATTCGGTCAACCTCATGAGTGGTTGATACATATCTTTTTTTTTATATGAACAATATAAAGTCGATACCGATTTTGTTTGGTATTTAGAATACCTATTGTCGGAATGGAATACGCAGATACCCCTCCAAAACGGGGCACAATGCATAGAAACACATACAGTCCCAAATAAGAGGGATATATGTTACATTAAGTCGCTCAATCCACATCTCAATTCCACAAAATATGGTTTTCGTTTATAAAAAAAACTCTGATTAAACTGAACCATAATTATAAATGGATTATCTTAAAGAAATAACTGCTATATGAAACCAATTACATCAAGTACTGAAAAACTTTGAAGAATTCTCCAAGGATATGGGGATGCAATTTGGATTGGATAAGTGTTATGCACTCAGCATAACAGGAGGAAATCTCCTACAAAATCCTTTTAAAATTGAGGATGGGCGTTTAGATGCGAGTTTATAAAGAGAACAAGACAATTATTAAAAACACAGTAAAAATATATGTAGAGCCATCAATATATATGTGGACTCTGCTTAAAATTATTCTTTTGTTATTACAAAATGGACTAAAACCAACATTCAAGGTCTACATAAGAATGTTAAAATTGTATTTACCAGCAAACAAAAAAAACATGTGTCAGGAACAACTTGACCTCGAAATCTCAGAGGAAACGGATTAATCGGCAAACTACTGTATCAACAGATAGTTAATCTATGAAATTATTTCATTAAAAAATCCGAAACATCACTGCTACACAAATCAATATGCCAAGTAGATAGTTTTATGCCTTTACTAGCGACCCGCACCGGCTTCGCACGGGTGCAATGCTGATACCAAATTAAAAACACTACAGAAAAAATATGAACGTTGTATATAAAAACATAGCGGCCCGCTCCGACTTTGCACGGGCATAAAATATATATGCCTATGTCACTCAATGAAAATTCATTACTGCCCTTGGCCGGCACGCATTAAATTTGGAGTAAAACAATTCCTCTTCCCCTATACTTACTATGAAGATTTCCTGCTATCTTTGGAATATCTAAATTCATACAATTTTTATTACATTACACATTTTTAAACGCAAATTTTAAATTTGTAATATCTCCGAAAATATTTGTTTAATTTACATGCTGTAAGGAACCATATTGATCTATATTAATTGCACACTGTATTTAAGGTACTTAATTCGATAAGGATTAATGCCGTATTGCTTAAAATAGCTTCGTAAATAAGCCATTTTCTCACGTAAAAAGTAAACAATAAAAATGGTTAATGTGGGTTATCCCTAAAAGATAAACATATACCATCGCGGACTTTTTTGTAGACCTTTTTATGGTGTACAATACTGTAGTACATTAATTTGATCTAACTCGTAGGGTTAGGCAGCGTTTTTGCTAATTGCTAAATAAGCCTAAAAAAATAGGTTAATTTTCGACATCACGTTAGTTACCTCTAAAATTAGCAATGTTGCCTTAGTATATTATGCATGTATTATACATATAAACCTTCCTCTTGAATCACTCTATCTATTGAAAAAAACCGCATCAAAATCCGTTGCGTAGTTTTAAAGATTTAAGCGCACATAGGGATATAGGGACAGAAAAGGCGACTTTGTTTTATACTATGTAGTGAAGTCTAAAAGAAAACTACATGGAACGATATTTTGAGCGGAAACGGGGGGCATCCCGTGGAGACTTGCCACACAAAATACTAGTTGGTATCGAGAATGATGTTTCCGGAAACGGAAGAAATCGGCTACTACTATCTTAAAAATTCGATGGTTAATGATGAAAAATGTAGATGTGGATGTCAAAGCTGTACAAAGTACAAAATATTACAGAGAGGCAAAATATGGTAGTTCACCAAGAACTTGATCACTCTGGCCTTTTAGAAAACAACGATTATAAATTGTATTGGAAACGTACAGTGTTTACAGGTCAGCGGCTGGGCATAATGTAAAAAAAGTGTAATAGTGATGATGTTGCAATCCTGAATAACAACAACTGCTCACAAAACACAATGAAAAGATATTTAAATACTGCAATTTAGAAGAACAATAAAAAATATGTGACAAATTAAGGATATTAACACTAGTAATTTTGTCAACAACATGTCTAATACCTAAAAAACTGTTAACACATATTTGTAAATTGGTCTACACAAACATATCATAACTATGAGAAAAGCGGTTGTATTAGCGACAGCTCGGTTAGTCTGAAAGTTCCTATTCATGTGATCACTAGAAGTGAGTCGTCGAAGATCTACAAGGACACATAACAGGGCTTAATCCTTCAGATATTTCTAAAATCTCTAATAAGCCAGTGTTTCACCATGAGTGAGAATACCCTTTGGCTAAATCTAAAATAATCCCATGAAGGTATTCAACGCCAATAATTTAATTTTTAGGTTAATTAATGCGGCACATGTTTGTACAATTTACCATTTTAATGTAAGGTAAAGTTCTAAAAACGTTAAAAGGATTATTGTAAACATGTTTTACTTAGTTGATATATGAAATTATAGACCGTTCAACATGTGACCTTAAATCGATATAGAGATGAAGAAAACAAAAAACTAGCGACAGCATTTTAACAAAGCGCTTTTATGACTTAACAGTTAACAACTTATTAAGATGACAAAATAAGTTCTTAAGTAATATTTAAATATAATATAAAATATAGAGAGTTCATTATTTTAATTGAGTATATTACACCTTTTTCTATGTAACTTTTTAGTTTTTATCTTTTTATGACTGTCATCTTGTTTTTATAGATGGAAACTACTACAGAGGCAGAAGACATATTTTTTGGTAAATTTTAGAGTCTCCTTCTTACCAATTAGGGTGAACTACTGAATAAGACCAGATGTTTTCTGTGGTGGACTCTAATTCATTAATTATTAATTAATTAATTAATTAATTAATAAATCACTGGCCAGTCGGTAGTCTTAATGCCGAGCACCGTGGTTCGGACCCTACGTTAAATAGTAGATCTAGTCCAGATAAACCCTCGTTGGTAAAAAGGAGACTCTAAAATACAACAAAAAAAGATAGGTGATAAAAATAATTTTAATAGAATAAAACACGGAATAAAATTTATTATAAAATTGTTTCTTTATTATTTTATTATATATATTTCATTAATATACTATATATATATATATATATATATATATATATATATATATATATATATATATATATATATATATATATATATATATATATATATTTAAATAAATATAAATTTGTATATTTGCCATGGTATTGCCATCTACTGGTAGGTCAGTCTACTTTACCAAACAGTTAAATCGGTTTCTTTGTAATTTCGCTACTCCACCGTCAGATGTCCCTCGATACACTTATTTGGGTCAATTTTTACATTTAAAATTTAAGATGCAATTGTAAAATCATCAATATATAATTAAGGGCACTAAATTGTCCCAATATCTCTTTTTATATATGAATAGACAAACCGCATTACTTTAATTAATAGTTATAATATCGACATTGTTTTAAGTTATATGATAAATTGAGAAATTATCATATTAAATTTAGATTTTTGAAGAATATCAAACATCAAGCAAGAATATCAAATCCTAAATGATTTTAAATCATCTAACGTCAAGAAATTGTGAGTTGCTAATCAATGAGAAGACCATTTTATACTTTAAATGTATAAAGGAAGGATGAAAGAATTATAAATGAAAAATATATACAAAATATTAAATAATTTTATTCATAAATTAATTCTTGGGAGCATATGTATAAATACAATTATGCATATATCAGACATACATTAGAAATATAAATATTACAACAAATTATATTATAGTTATTTTAGATTAAATCACGAATCATTGATTAAAATAATATATCTGATTAAAATCTATTTAATCCATTTAAAATTTAATTATTAAATCTCTTATTAATACACACTAAATTGTGTTAATTTATACAACTAGTCGCTAACCCATACAGTCAGTTGTTAGGGTATTATAATGCTACCTATTTTAAAAAAGCATTTGGTTGTACAATCTGTTTATTGCAGTGATATTCTCTACATAACATTTTTCAGTTCAAGTCAAACTACGAATGTTAGATACGCAGGATAAACTATGACTGAATTCAATGATGCCTCGTATCAAGAATAAACAATTCTTAATTAGTTATCATATACTTGTAAGGAGGGTGTTTTTCTTACCCCTTCACCCTTCAAGCGTTAATTAACATAGCCTCTTAGACGATAGTTTAGGAATTTAATGGAATCCATCTCTATTGAATACATTTAAAATAAATTAGCTACGCTTGGCTTTCATTCTAAACATATTCAAAGATGGTACGCCAAACAGGGTGGTTTAATCCTCATAGTTCAATTAGTTGTTCCCTGAGAAACATGAGATGATTAACTTGACGCTCTTCCATAACTTAATAATGTCAAACTTTAAATAATCTAATATTGTAAGAGTAATGATGATCTACACGCATTTAAAATACTCAAGTGCATTGGAATTCGGCAGGATTCCTACCTCTCCATACATTCTCCATGTTTTTTACTATTTTTGATCATCTTCCGTTAGTCATACCGGTTTCTTCAAACTTTTAAAGCCACTTCCGATTGAAAGGAATGCCTGGCATATTATTTGATTAGGTAAATACTCAAATATTTCAAATATTGTTTCTGCAAAGATAATTTAGGCTATGTTAAGTTTTAAATTGACGAAACAAATATGTTTTTATTTCGTCATTTCTCAATTAATTTTAAAACTTTAATTTTCATCATTTGTATGCTTGGTAGCATTGCTCTACATTTCCTCTGATGTTATGCATAAAAATCGATTATGTGGGCATAATCGATATATTTCTATCATCCATAATCAAGGAACAATAATAAAAACTTCAATTTAAATCAAGTACGACTTTATTATTATGGTAGGTTATACGGTAACTTTATAAAAAGTATTTCGAAGGATATATATAGTATATATACAGCAGAAACAAAATTAGTGTAAAAAATATCACAGGATATACATACAATAAAGAAACTAGTCGATACAATGTGTGAGAATATGGGTAGGAAGAAAAAGTTTTGAATCTCCTGGCAGTTGTTTTAAGCTAGTCGTAGTTGGGATATAATGATAAGAAGGTTTTACTTAGGTTTATGGCTGCTATAATTAATTTTACATATTAAGTGGTAAATAGGTCTTGTTCTATTAGACATAAATAAATATTTACCCTAACCTATACATACATGAAGAGTTTAGTTTCGATACAGTTCAGCCTATTTTCATGAGGACTAGTACATGAAAAGGTGAACGTGGATACTAAATTTATGTCCAGGTGTTAGTCCCATTCTCCGATGTATACGGTCCCGGGCGGGACTGGTATGTATCCCCTGGATGGTTGAGCTTGGAAACGATAAAACATGGTGTAGTTATTATAGGGTGATTGAGATGAACCAGCTGTATCTACAAAGACAAATAAACTTTTTATATTGAGTATCATTTGTTCTCTGTATCAACAATAAAAAACAATCATGAAAATATGTAATTATTAGGTACTTGCATGTATTTTGATCAGAGGCATCTATTGATGAAAACACGAAGTAACAATACGAACAACCGTTAAATTCGATCGTTTTCTACTTAAAATAACAGTTTTCTATTTAAAATAATTGTGATATTCAGTTTATTCAGATATTATACTTTGGATGTCCAAAATCGCATTGTCAACATTTGTTGCTTTTTTGTTTGATATGAAATAATCTGCCGTCGAATCCTATCAAAAGGTTTTTAGAAATTTATGGTGATGCTATTCCACAGCAATTGTTGGTTTTGGTTTCTTAAAAGTTCGAAGGCAATTAATTGCTATTTTCGACTTATTGGACGTAAACCCAGCTCAAACTCGTAAATATTTTTTTATTGCTTGGCATTTAATGAATTAAAGCGGTTCCAGGCATGTACATGCGATGGCAATATCCAATAGGAGTGAAAATACTCAGCGAGTAGCCATGCGGGTTGAGTTTAGCCCATCGATTATAACGTACTAGTACACAGTACTAACGTGTAATGCTCTTAAAAATTAAGTGAGTGTGTTGAAAGTCGCTAAATAACACAACATTGTTGACAGTGACTATGAATAAAAAAAAGGAAGAAAATGGCTACCGTACTACTTCAGTATTGGTGTATCATTGTTTGACAGGCAGCCAGAGAAATGTCTTGTCTGGCGATGAAAAGTTGATCTACCACGGCACTCTCTGGATCAAAGAGCCCTGGTTAGTCTAGAAGAATCATCTACTTCGATATCGAAGCTGAATATTCATGGCTATAGAGTCTTGTTGTATATATGGTGGGATTAATAAGGTATACACTAGAACTAGAACCTACTAGAACTCATAAAACTGAACGAAAATGTTACTACATGTCTACTGATGTTGCAAGAATTGTGAACTATACAATGTTGCAGCTCGAATGGGACGTTATGCCACACGCAGATTACTCATCAAATATAACGCCTTCTAAATAATAATTTTTTAGGTCGATGCCACATAGCTCGGATGGCATAATTGGATTTCTTCTAATCCAACATCATTTTTTCAACAAGGTAGGTATTACCATATTTCCAGAAAGATTGAGATAGATGTCATAGAAAATATTTGGATTAGTATATATTGTACCAATTTTTCTCAATATATGCTTTTTATTATGAAAAAATTATTAGAATACACGTAAGTACCTAATATCAATAAAGTGATGTATAATAATTTGTATATGTATTCTTTTTATAGTGATAAATTAACATTCATATTGAAATAAATACAGAATTTTCTATTGAAATAACAATTTAAATTTGTTCTCGCATAATGTAAATCATATTTTATTATTGTAAGATTTACTTGTTAAAATATTATTTTCAAAGTTTCTATTTTGTGTGCAGGAATAGGTGCTGTAATTTGATTATGCTTTTTTACTAAGAAACTTAGTTTTTATTTCTTTTAAAACAAACTTTAAACAACAAACTTTAGACAATAAAACCGAAATAAATCGATTGATTTGGGTTGAAGAATGGTGTTTAAGATATGGGCTTATTGAACGATTTCAAATTAAATTTGTTTAATTTTGTAAAATTTGATATTATTTTTTATCCAACTATAATTCAATAAATACTCAAGCAAGTGCAAGCAAATGTATAGGTGAAAACTGGCTATGACATTCGCAGGTTTTTTGCCAGTATCGATTTTTATGTTCTTACCTAAACCACTATCTAAACTTTTAGCGTGCCAAAGAGCGTGAGGAATCATATTGGGGTGCTTTACTTGTGATACTCTTCTCACATGTTGTTCCATAGCGGATGGCAAATAGCCATATATCTGTTGAGCTGGAGGCTGATAGTGCTTGCAGTTTGGCTGGTGCTGTTTAACAACATTGTTCTCCTTGTGATAACCTGAGTGATTTTTACCTGTCAATTTTGCCACAAAATTGGGTATTCTGGCCCGGAATCCACAATAATATGGGTCATCTGTTAATAAAAGATTTTTTTTAGAAAATTTACATCATATTACACTGTTGCTGAACTTACCCATCTTCTTCTTTGCTTTTTTGTCGTTTTTGTTTTTATTTTTCTTGGATGGTATTCTCCTGATCGAGCTTGAAACCATTTTTGTTTGGATGTTTTGGTCATAGTCAGGCTGTAAATTATTGATGGAATTTTGAAGAACACTGCTGAATACAATTTTAATCATTCCTCATTTACCTGGGGTATGTTACCACAAGATTCCAGTTGCTTTCTTGGAGGTAGTTGAGGAGGACTGTCCATTTTTCCATGAATACTGCTACTTTCATAACCGTTTATATTATTAGTTGATCCTTTAAAGTTCTCGACGTGGTTTTTACCGCTCGGAATGAGTTTATTATTTCCACAAACAGAATAAGCATCTTCCTCAGTTGGTACTGGCATGGGATGTCTCGTTTTAATATTAGCAATGGGATCTAAAATAAAATGAAATCAAGGTCTTAATTAAAAACAATAACACTATACTTTTCGTATAAAATTAAAAGTTCTTTAGTTATTCCAAGTGGATTTATTATCTTTCTTATTTAAACCATTTGCTTGTAATTATGAAATTAGATTGATTTGATTAGATGATTAATTAATTGATTTACTTACCCATAGGTATCTGAGACTTAAGCATCTCTATTGCAACCATATTAATAACGAGCATCCAAATGGGGCACTTGAGCTGTTCGGTCTCATTTTTAACGAAAACTATCGAACTGATGCATTGATTCTCTAGACGTCTTCTATTTGGGTATGATCTCTTCAATTCATTTGCTACGTTTACCTAAATATGAATATATTTTTAGTTTCTATTATCGAACAATTCTGGTTATGAGCTATAGTATGTTTGATTTTTACATGAACAGGTAGGATACATACCTGGAATTTTTTAATGTCAAATAATTTAAAAGGCTTATTTGCCTCGAGAGCTCCATGTGGTAGTTTCAATATATCGTTGGATATGGCACTTTCATCGTCGAGGGTGGTTTTCCTGATGAATATGTTTGAGCGAGACAGTCTTTTGATTAGGATGTTTCCAGATTCGTCCATTTTGATTTTAACACCCTGAAAATCATAGTATGTTTAATATAACATTGATTATGATAATAACATTTATTTTGCTAAATTATAATAATAATTTACTTTATCAAAATTTATTTTTATGTTTATTAGCTATTTATGAAATTTTAGTTGTATAATTTTCTATTATGAATATATTAATAGCAAATAATTATTAGGGAATACATTTTATGGTATATATATTATATTATTTATATATATATATATATATATATATATATATATATATACATATATATATATATATATATATATATATATATATATATATATATATATATATATATATATATATATATATAATCGCGTTAATAAAAGGAAGAGACGTTGGAATATATTTTATATTTTAATGAATTATATTTTAGGAAATAATAATAATGAATGGTTTTTTTAAATAAATTACTGAATATTGCAGAAAATCAACAAAATTTACAGGTCACATTTCAAGTACTTAATTAATTTTAATACTGATATGTTAATTCTAACGCTCTTTCTGTTTATACAGCTGAAAATGAGAATGATTCAGGTGTTTATTGATGGATCTATATGTCATCTATTGTCACATAATGACTTAAGATGTCTTTTTTGTTTCGCTTGAACAACTGCGAAGATAACCTTGGGTCGATATCAACAATTATTTTTATTGATATTTATATCCACAATAATTATTAAGTAACTTTTTGGTATCAACAGTGTTTTTCCCATTCACGACAGCCTCGTTTATATCTCCTAATTTGAATATAACATACGTTCTTATAACAATGGTTTTAGTTAAAACTATGATAATTTGTAAACTAATAGTTTGGATGATTTGAACCGTTGGTATATGCCTTGTGAAGGATATTTTCATCAAGAGTTGATCCTCCCACCAAACATGTGAAAGTTAATATCAAATAAATATAGTTTTATAAATAAAAAATACAATAACAATTATTGTTGCTTAACCAAGGAAATAAACATAAAGCTTTGATAGAAAACGTGAGATGGAAGAACAAGTGAGATAACGGAAGCAAGAACTGGACGTAATAAAGGTAAATACTAAAGGTAAATATACTCTCTATTAAAAATTAAATATATTACATTAGACCTCCAGACATATACATATACATAACAATAACAAGCATAGAATTATACTTCATAGGTGGTATCCAAAAGAGTTCAATGTAAAATAATAAAACAACTCTACACTACAAATTATTATGGCTATGTAATTAACTGTAGTTTAAGTTCTTTGATAATATTTGCATAATATGTTTTATATATTTTATGTAAAAATAAATTATATTTGATACATTAGAATTTGTTTTGTTTTAAAATTTGTTTGAAAAGTTGATGCTACAATACCGGGTCGTTGAGTTTATTGTTATTTTGGAAGAAATATTCGCTACTACAAGCCCTCTAGCAGTGATGGCATCTATGGACCAGGTTGGAAATTTATTGAGGGATGTGTTAGAGTTCTATATTATTTAACCAAATATTATTTTATTTATTTAATATTATTTTAATATCATATTTTGAATCGAAATAAAATTGTGTCGTATCATATCGCCTTTTATGGCAAAATACGAAAGGAAAAATCCAGCGAGATAGTCGTGAACACCCAACAAACTGTGATGGTGGTACGAGAGTCTCGGCATCACCAATTTAAATGAACTTTTCCGCAACGATTGCTATGTGGGTTAGGCCAAGCTGAATGTACGATTGCAGACATTTTTTTCTGCTTTGGGTGCGATTCGGTGACCGGCACACACACATACGGATCGTTTTTGACAAAATTTGACATTGAGATGGGCGTGGTTTTTGATCGCCGCTCGAAAAAAACGATACGGATACGAGCGGCCCTCGCTTAATTTTGTTGATATTTGATCGAGAACGTGTATGATGAAAGGGGGGTGTTAAAGGTTAGAGAAGATTAGGATTTATTAGGTTTATTTGCCTTAGGTAGTGAGTTAGTAAAGGTGAAATAAGTTGTTAAATTTGCAGTGAATATGTCATGGTTCATTCCTGATGCGTAGCCTAAGAAATCATTAATAACGTTGAAATTGCATGTCTTTACCCACTTTTAGTGATCCTTTAACATTTTTTATACCCTTAGTTAGTTTATATTAGGTTATGTGGTATTTTTCAATAAATTATTACTAAAAACAGTGAGAGTAATATTCTTAAAAAGTCCACGACATTCCATTACAATAAAGATATGTTATTTCAATAATTCGATTAATAGTGTTGTTATGCCAAAAATGTGACTGAAACTATTTAGCAATATAGTTTATAAAGAAGGAAATGTTTTATGTGATCGACAGAAATAATTCGAATCATTGTCAGTGCAAGTTAGAAAATAAAACGTAGCTTTTCTTTTTACAATTAGTATAAGAAAAGCTGATTTTACTAACTAACTATATTAAATATTCTTTAATGGCCTTGTTAAATTAATTTAAAAATACTGCTGAAAATGATAGGGGCACATAAATTATAAATGATGCATTTGAATCAATCATTGAAAGAACAATGTCATTCTATAAGTTCAAATCCGAAAAATGATTTTAAACTATGATATTCAGTATGGGGCTAAATATAAGAACAAGACAACACGAGTGCTTTTCAATCAATCGTATTCACTATCATATGCCTTTGAAATAAATTTCCTTTCTAAAAGAATTAGTATTTATTAAATTGTAAAATTATAATAATTATTTATTGTGTTTTTAATTGTTTATATTTATTTTTTTATTGTACGAATCTATGTTTTTGTCAAATTAGTTTGTAATGAAACATTAATTTAATAAAATTACAATAAATCATCAAAAAAGATTGACTAATTGAAAGATGAAATTACCTATATATAAAGTTTTAAAGCCATTCATTGATTTTGGGTTCTGTAAAAATTATGAAATGTAAGTGACTGTTATTCATTAGTCAAATAAATCGGTGCGTATTGAATTTACATATAATGAAATTTTTCATGGAACAGTAACGATTAATGAGACTGTTATGTCATAGAGCAAGAAAACTAAACTTGGGATGAATATAGCTGCAACACTTCATTGGATGGATCACATTAAAAAGAAAAGAAAACAACCGGATATTGAATATAAAAAGTGTATTGGTTAGTTGGGAGAAAATCTCCATTATACGTACATAAGTTACATATTATAAAAGCGATATAAACTACGTAATCAAGAATGTTGTATGGTTTGATGTTCTGTAAATACTATAGAAATGGTTAGTTATATTACCTTCATATACCGATTGTTATTCAGGAAATCAAAATAATCGCAAAGATATATGAGGAGATGCTCCACTCTTATGTTAATACCAAAGGATTGCAACTCTTGGATAACAATCAAGCAGGACACAGTCTCAAAACAATCAAACTATTTGACCTTGGGTAGTGCAGTGAAGCGTATTTAACAGAAAAAAAACAGAATCAATTCTAGTAAATTTTGCAGATGAAATGTAATTAACTTAATAGATTCAGCTGATGTATGAAGAAATAAATATCGTTCAGTCCTTTTCGTCATGATAAATCCCTATTTAGAGCCATTAATAACATTTTAAATATCTTTTTATAGATGGAAGAAATGAAGGATCGAACTTGATTTATATGAAACGTGGAATAATTTTTACATTAAAAACTTACGTGACCGATGTGACGTCGACATTCCTCGGTTTTCTTATCTCTGAGTGGATTCTCAAAAGCAGCCATACCAATCCTGTAAAAGAATTCGAAAAAATAAATTATGTTATTTATTCGTTTGATATGGCTGTTAAACCAGACCGCATGTTGTTGATATCCTTGTTATAAATAGCATCGAAAGTTCATGAAAAATTATTATTCGAAAAATTATGAATTTTATAGTACAAGGTGCATTATGAAGTATACAGTACTTTATTTAATAGCTACCTGGTTAAAAGCTTGAGTTGATCGCTAATGTGAGTTATTAAAGTATGACAGCATGTTTGTTTAATCGAGGTATGAATTAATATCGAAAATTAAAATCAGTATATTTTATGAGTGACATATTTTTTCAAAAAAGTACGTATTTAATACCATAAATTTGTTGGTTGTTTTTGGTTAAAAATGATAGTGAACGAATCTTGTGAGATAATGCCTTGTCAAAATACAAAATCGAAAAGTTTTCTTCTACAAATCTGATATCGTTCGACTAATCTATTCGTTTAAACAACATTACAATGAAGATTTGTATATCTAGTACGCGTAACCCAGGGGTGACGAAAAAATATGTGCCATAGAATACAAAAATATTCATAGAAAGTGGTATAAGATGAACCTAATTGTTAAACTTCTTTAGGCATCTTTTGATGGTTCCATTAGCTGTGCCCGATTGTGAAATGATTTATTATATTCATTTAAGATTCGAGCAAATGTTCGCGAAGGAGTTGTGGTCTTTCCACTGCTTTTCTTAGTGGTGGATGCAATTTTGTGAAAAGTTTTTAAAACAGACATTGCATTCAATATGTTGCTACAAACTTTTTGATGTGTCTGATTATAGCGCTATATGCACTTATACGGATGTAAATATTTCTAGTATTCTTCATTATATAGTTCACATTGCAATGTCATATGATTTGAGATTTTATGAAGATGGAAGCGTTTGCATCTCTAAGATGGTGGGCGTGGAAGAGAGGAAATATTACAATCAAGACGATATCTCGTTCGAACGCTTATCTTGCCAATATATCTGTAATATCCCAAACTTGGATATTGTGCAGCTTAACATCTGTAATGTTGAGATCCTTCAAATGCGATGCTTAATTAGTGCATATTTGAGGAACAAATTTAATAACGCAGATTACAATGCTTTGGACATGTCTGTCGAGATTAAGGTGAACGATTTCCTCATAGATATTTGTGATGAAATTGATCTTTTGAACTAGTGAACCGCTCAGAAAGGACATGGATCATGATGATATAAATATATCTCAAAAATAGGAGAATAACATTGTCCTAAGAGGTCAGAAGAGCTGCGGTTGATAGTCAACTGTGACGAGATGTATTGAAGAATATTCAGAAGTCCTGCGGTACCGAAAGCAGTGTATGGCTTTGAGGTGTAGAAATTCCCTTCGAGAGCCGGTTATAAATTGATTATAACGATAACATAAACTTATGATACTTAAGAGGTAAGATTTCAAACTCCGCAGATGTTAACATGAATATTTACGAAGACCTATAGTACAAAACCGAAATTATCTTATTTTTATTAAGATACTAGCGACCCGCCCCGGCTTCGCACGGGTGCAATGCTGATACTAAATTAAATACACTACAGAAAAAATATGAACGTTGTATATAAAAACATAGCGGACCGCTCCGACTTTGCACGGGCATATATATATGCCTATGTCACTCAATGAAAACATGATTAAAATCGATCCAGTATTTTTGGTTCATTCATTACTGCCCTTGGCCTGCACGCATTAAATTTGGAGTAAAACAATTCCTCTTCCCCTATACTTACTATGAAGATTTCCTGCTATCTTTGGAATATCTAAATTCATACAATTTTTATTACATTACACATTTTTAAACGCAAATTTTAAATTTGTAATATCTCCGAAAATATTTGTTTAATTTACATGCTGTAAGGAACCATATTGATCTATATTAATTGCACACTGTATTTAAGGTACTTAATTCGATAAGGATTAATGCCGTATTGCTTAAAATAGCTTCGTAAATAAGCCATTTTCTCACGTAAAAAGTAAACAATAAAAATGGTTAATGTGGGTTATCCCTAAAATCCCTAAAATGGTTAATCCCTAAAAGATAAACATATACTATCGCGGACTTTTTTGTAGACCTTTTTATGATGTACAATACTGTAGTACATTAATTTGATCTAACTCGTAGGGTTAGGCAGCGTTTTTGCTAATTGCTAAATAAGCCTAAAAAAATAGGTTAATTTACGACATCACGTTAGAAACCTCTAAAATTAGCAATGTTGCCTTAGTATATTATGCATGTATTATACATATAAACCTTCCTCTTGAATCACTCTATCTATTGAAAAAAACCGCATCAAAATCTGTTGGGTAGTTTTAAAGATTTAAGCGCACATAGGGATATAGGGACAGAAAAGGCGACTTTGTTTTATACTATGTAGTGAAATGCAAAATATATTACCTGAATCCGTCAAAACCAGATTCGGATCCATTAATGGTAAGTACTGGTGCTCGAGCGTAGGCCTTGGCCACCCTTCTGTTCTTCTCCAAGATAATGACTTTGGCCCATATTTCGTCATCTATCTGGTTCCACTTATCCAGAACTTCTTGAATATGGTCCTGTAAAGAAAAATACGTATTGATTCTTTGTTAATTCTGTGTATTTGATGATTAGGAGTAGATCTTAACATTCCTGGTTACCCTGTATCATTTCCGATTAATATACTTTATTGATTCTCGTAGACGAAAGTGATGTATATTGTGAAACTGTCTAAAGAAAAATTGCAATCCTATTAGTGAGTGAAAAACATCCGCGTTTTCGCATACCTTATGTTCATGCGAATGAGAAAATATGTGACGCAATCACTTTAGATTTATACATAAATGAATTAGTTTGTGGTGTAATAAAGTAAGAATGCAACAGAAGCTGAATGGGATTTAATTCGGCTTAAGTTCTCGAAGTACGATATTCATGAAATGATTGCGTGGAGGAATGATGAATAATAATAAATATTATATTTTAATGTCATTGGGGTTTTGGATAATAATACTAATTTAATAATTTTAATTTAGTGATTTGATGGTTGAAAACAATTTTTGGTGTTAAGTGAAGTCCATTGTTATCATTTTTGGGCAAATCTATTTTAAGAAGAAATTTATTGAGAGAAATTGGTGCAGTATATTAATCAAAATATTTCCATCAGTTTGCACAACGTTTTTTCACATTGCTGGTAAATTAGAGAGACCATGTCGAAAGAACGATGTTAGTTTGGTAGCGATCGTATTTTCAGCACTTTAAAATTGTGTGCCAGTCAAGCTATGTTGCATCGGTCTGAAAAATTGTTACTTAAAATACCTGTTGAATGAAAAATTGTTACTTAAAATACCTGTTGAATGCATTGCGTATGACGGAACTTCCAATTTTAGCTGCAACAGTGCATATTTCAGAATGTATTACTCATGTGATCGAGTGTTGTAAAACAAGAGGATGATTTTGCAGCTCTTATTCGCTGCTGCGTCGTTCCATTTATTCTCATGACATCGCTTTATTTTAGAGCATTCTTCTTCATTCGATTTTAACAACTCGTCAGAGATTATAGCTTGCTGATCTTATTATGTTTCCCTCAATACTTGGACATTCCGCTTGGTGTCGATCTTGACAGCTCTCCTGGACTAAGCCATTACTTGTTATGTTTGGAATTATCGTTGGATTATCCATTTCTCATCTCCTTTTGGATCGTAGTCATTTTCCCTCCTCTTGGATCTTTTCCATAGCATGAGAATATCAAGAAATAGGTGAGCTGCTTGAAAGGCTTTTAAGAGGTTGGCATGCATTTTCGTCCATTAAGTCATGTCATTCATTGTCTTCGAAATTTGTTGGTTCTGCAGGCTATTCTTGGTAACTGATATTGAAATAATCACCTTTATAATTCAATTAATATATATACGTACAACGCTATGAATGACAAAATTTATTACTATTTAATGACTATTTGTCGCAACTGTAATTTTGAATATTTCATTATTAACGTCTATATACAAATAACTGAATATTAATTGGAAAACTCTTATTTTGTATAGAGGAATGTCAAAACTAATTAAATTTAACAGTTAAGTTACATTTTCTAATATTGCTTTACAATGATACCTGGCATTTTCACTAATATTTGATCAAAATAAGCACAAATACATGTATCTAATAAACCAAAAGTTAAAAATAAGGTGTGCGTTAAAGCTCTTTGTTCGTAAGTTACTTCCAAACTTTCCCGGTGAAGCAACGGAAAATCAGAGAAAAAAGAGGATAAAAATATAATAGTTTCTTAAACATATAATTATAGTTTAGACTTATACATTTCTAGATCTACCTCTACATATTTGGAAATTTCAAAAAATTCAAAAGATTCTTTTAAGGTAAACGGTTTTTATTAAGTCCTCGTAAAGAGGAAATACCTGCTATAACATAGTCGAAGTGTTCCTCAAATACCGTGATTATTCTTAGATTAAAGAATCTTGAAATAAGTACAGTAAAGAGGAAAGAAATTAAAGAGAAACATTTTCGTAATTTTACAAATATGAATTCATTTCTATAAACATTGATTACTTTAGCATTTATGAAATTTTAAAAATTCCAACGGGTGGACGAATTTCTAACCATAAAAAATGAATATAAAACATTCTAAGAAAATATTTACCTGAGAATATATTATACAATCTATTATTAACGATGTACTAAATTTTATATGATTTTGGTCACGTAAATTTCATAGTAAGTAAAGCTTATTTGATGTTTAATTGCTAGCATTTCTGAAATGTGTTAAGCAATTTGACAAAAACAGCTTAAACGTGTTTATTGTTAACGACCTTTCGAGACACTTAACAATCTATCTTACGATATTCTGCTTACTACATCTATTTATTAGTTTATTAAAAGTATGACTTATGTATTACTATGCTATTACACATTATTAAATTCAATAGAATTTACGCTAAAATATGACTTTGCGTCATTGTTATCCGGATCAACAATGGCCGTTGAAATTTACATTTATTTCTTAATTTTAATTGGACATTCTCAACACCTTGGCATATATAGCTGTCAGTGATATAATTAGGTTTCTAATAAACGGTAAAGCTTGTTTTTTACTTTAATATTATGGTAATTATTATCAGAAAATCCACTAGATTGTTGATAACGTAACAGTTGTTTATGTATAATTTTGTAGGTTTGTATTTAATATTACATTTTATACTACAATAATCAAAAATAGTAAGATGTAAAAATCGCGGTGTTACTCATTAGGAAATCTTTCAGCACGACTAGTCGGCCACCAAGGAATATTATATGAGTGTTGTGCATCGTTTACGAGTTAAATTCTTGAACGATAGAGGTCGGAATTATACGTAAATTTAGAATTGCTTTATTTTTCACAATAATACGTTTTATCATAATAATATCATTTAACAATAACTCTATTCTCTAGATTTAACTTCGTTGTTCTGCTAGTTATTTCTTAAATTAAAAGATAAACTGATAAGGAAATTAGAACTGAACGAGAGAAATCTCTTCTAGAAAATGAATTCAATAACTGTTTCCAAGAATAAAAAAAAAACATTGCCATAAATATATTATTTTCAAAAGAGGGTTATTTTGAAAGAAAAAAATACATTTTGACAGATTAAAACTTTTAAAAACTTTTAGAAAAATTATTACATAACTTGTATATTGGACAACTTCAGAATGATTGCAACAGAACAACAGAATGGGGGTAATTTTTTTTGTTGTGCTCGTTATTATCTGGTTAAAATTTATATAAAGAAATAAAAAAAACTTATGGTAAAGTTTTTTTCACTTCCTTATCTCATATTATGGACAAAGTGATACAGTAGACATTTGATAAAACATTGACAGATTAATTTTTTTTTAATTTTGTATTAAACCAAAATAGTGAGGAACATATGAAACTAAATTAATACATTTAGTTAAGTGCAAGAAGGAAGCAAGGTATTTACAATGCCAGTTAGGAACTATTAAAACAACATAATTCAAAATATTATCAAAGTCATACTGCAGGATCTAGAGAAGCTGCTTGGAGATATACCCTATGAAGGCATGAACTTCATGGAAAATCTATTGACTATTAAGATGATAAAATTGTAAGTATATAAAATACGGTGCTTTGTATTTGGTGTCGTGATTTAAAATAGAAGGACGAACATTTAGAAATTATTTGGAACTATTATTGAGTGGTACCTTTTCAATTATTTTCTTATCAATCAGAATCTCCTCTATGTGCGATTAGAAAATAAAATGTTTTCAAATAACATTTCTCGAAACAAAAGAAGTAAGTACTTCTTAGAAGTTTGAAGTTTTGAACACTGGAGTAATACTTTATTTATGTTACGCTAAGCCAAACCGGGACGAGCTATATTTTTCAGCTATATGAAATCACTTCAATCAAATTTCTAATTTATTTTCGCTGTTGTTTTGAAGGTTTTGTTCATATTTTACACCTATATTCCACAATAAACTTTTATCCTCTAATCAGCTTTTATCAATAGCTTTATAATCAATTTATTTATATGAATATTTGTCAGTTTTCTTGATATACGCTTGGTCATATGGCTATGCCCCACTGTCTGTAAGTATTTATAAATCCAGAAATCAATCCAGAAAGTTTCGGAATAGTGAACCTGCCATCTTCTCTGATCTCCTAGCAGACTTCCCATCTCCATTAAATGCTCATTTTACAAGATGTTAATTCGGTCCGTATTCCCCTACGGATCTAAGGTCTACTTTAAGTTTCTTACATCCAGCCAGTTGAAAGGGCTTCATGTTTTCAAAATAAGCTCCTCACGAGAATCTTAAACGCCTTCACCGCGTCACCGCTAACCTTCCCCTTTTCCAGGCTAACCTCCTCTGTCGTTGCAGTCATAACTTTTGCCCCTATACGACAGTATCCAGTCGTGCGTTAACTCAAGTTCGCTTATCAAAAGTTAGTTTGACTATCTGTTATTTCGCCTGGTCCTCGTGCCCAAAATGGCTGCCCGATTAGATGGGTGCGATATACCCACATTTAATGCAATAACAGTAGCGACCCACAGGGGTTAGCTGTGAGGCGGTTTCGTTTTAGTGTTTTGGTAAGCCTAGAGGTAGTCCCACATAACCCGATCCAACTTGTCACCAGGTATGCGTCATGCATTACACCGCCTGGTTTTAGGCCAGAACAAAGAATCTCGTTCATTTCCGTAGTTGGACATAACTTTTAGTCGGTCAGACTAGGTCAGTGGATACAATTATTTCTTATTCACAACAATAGTGTAGTGATTATAAGTTAGTCAATTTTAAAAATTCAATTAGGAACCATTATATCTTTAAAACGATTTTTGATTAAGTGTTTAAGAGGATTTTGTCAAAGTTAGTTTAGTTTATTCTCGAACCGGCATTTCTCAAATATTCATGCAATTCTTCAGTCAAAAACCATTGTGGCGTTAAATATTGTTAACGACTTGTATAACTTACAACACCAAGCACAATTAACCTAGCCAATACGGCTCATAAAATAGCATTAGAACGATTGTAAAACGCTAAGATTGTTTATATCACGCACTACCTTCAGCTCCGAAATAAACTATAACAAAGAAGTCATGTTACTCAACTGCAAGCTGAACTAAGGCAACGTTCACATGAAACAATTTTAATTAAGCGCAAACGAAAATAAACATGAGCTGAAGGATGTTCTAATTATCCTGCATAAACGAAGAGAAAATACGACACAAAATGTGAAATCCTAGTTGGTCGGCACGTTGGTTCTTTATTTATTTTTATAAAAGGCTTTGTTTTGTAACTTGACTGAATTAAATGAGAACAATGTTAACGAGACCAAGAAAGAGAAAGAGGCAGTTTATGATTCTAGTGTTTGTTTCTTTTATTCTTGTGTTTGTTGTGGTTTGGTCATATGGAAATGAGGTACAAGAAAAGTTGTATAAACAACAAAGTATATTTTTATAAGCCCATATTATTCAAAAAAAAATTAAATATATTTCTTAAAGATAGAAACTGTTTAATTATTTTCCATAAGCCTTTTAAATTGGTACTTTAATTTTAAAGGTTTAGTATATATTACGTAAGATTGAGGTAAATAACATTGTTGTGAAGACTATAAGAGATGCAGTTATTTTTGAATAAGGAAAATTAATGTAATAAAATGTCGCAAGAAAAAAGGCTCTGTATTGACAATAACTTAAAAAAAGACATTTGAAAAGAGGCAAATTATTATTACGGATGATAAGTTTATATAATAATGTATTTAATTCATGATACTCTCTGTAATATATCATAAAGTAATTTATTATTGAAAATTGATTAATTAGGTTGTTGGTTACTTCGCAGGCTCTATTCGTTAGTCATGATAATCCCCGGTGCTAAAAGACTTACTCTCGTTTTAAAGGTGGATATTTTGGCACCAAAGACAAAGAGCATTCTGGACAGCCAATAAAAATTGAATACGAGGATTTGAAGGCATTACTTGATAAAATCAATATTGGGGATCGCTATCGATTACAATTAATACATTTGAGCTGAACATTGTACTTAAAACGGTTGGAATACAAGTAATGAATCTTATTCTTCAGCATAACAACGCTCGAATCACATGTTATATACACTCACCCGCCGTATATACCAGACCTTAGTCCTTCTGATTATTACTTGTTCTGGTTCTGGTTATGGGTAGACTCGCGGATACCCTCAAAAAATATATCATTATTTCGAGTTGAAATCCGTAAATTGTCTAAAACAGGGGAAGAAATAGCGGCCATCGATGTATAATAGTTTGAATAAAGTAGATTGTACAGATTTTTCACAATGAACCTTTGAATTAAAAAAATACTTTAAAACTAATTTATAGGCCTAATAATAATGCCTAATTCTTCGAAGGAGTTGTCAAAAATATCGATTTATACAAGTTTTTGAATGGGAACATTATTAGAAAAGAAGTTAAGGAAAATGCATGTTTTCCTTTTTGTTTAGTTTTGAACATATAAAAAATAACTACACAATCTAATATCCGGGAAGGTAAGAATACGTGTATGATATATTAGGTTGTCATAGTGGGTGACACATTACTTGTATTTTAATTTGCATCTAAAATTGCCTTTGAATAACCTTTGTAACTTATGTAGGTAGCTGGTAATTATGTTCATTTGCCTAAAAAGCCAATAGGTCAGAACAATGAACTATCTGAATCTGGGTACGTCTTTTATTTTGAACGTAGCTTCATACCAAGCAACTTTATATATTTGTAAATGCAAATATGTTATATCGCGCGATTAATACGACATTACTTGTTTAATATTAAAAAAACGATGTGTTTATGTCAGACTGGGAGATGTGATGTATGTAGACATAAGGGTTCTATAAAATAGAATAGTTCTAAGTAAAATAAAATTTTTTATTTTTATACCCTGACGTTTTATAACTAAATATAACTTAAACATATCGGTATTATTTTCCGTCTGCTGCTATAAATGAAAAGGAAACCAAGCATGTTAATTTATTATCAGTAAAATCTGGTAACATCTGCTTCTAAATAGTACTCAGTATTCCATTGGCAAACTGGCATTTTCTATCGAAATTTTATTCGACGTTTTATTGCTGTCCACTCGCTCTCTCTTTGTATTTCACTTTCAATTGCAAGTAATGATAGAAATCTTCCATTAAACGGTTTGTGTAACCAATACTGAGACATTAGCGGCAACTACTTGAGCTATTATGGAGTCGTTAGATACAGGGACAATTGAAAAGGTTTTAAATATTAAAATTCGTTCTAGAATGATTTAATTATTGTATCAATTATATTTTATTATCGAAAATTACAAATGTGTAAAATAGTGTAATCAGTACTTTCATATTTTTAGATATTTTGTAATCATTTTTCTGAAGAGGTCAATAAAAAATTGTTTCGGTAATACGAGGGCTACTATTTATATTTCGGGAATAGGAAAAAAAAAACAAATAGTTAAGCTGCGAATATATTTTTATTGTTTTTCAAAGAAGTCGCCACGATGATCGATACACTTTTGAGTACGCTTAAACTAATTTTCAAGGCATTTATTCCATACCAAATGAGGTATCTTCAAAACATTTTTGAACGCTTCAATAGTTCCTCGAGCGATGAAAATCGTTGACTTCTTCGCGGATGGGAACAAAAAAAAGTTATTGAGTGCCAAATCAGGGCTGTACGGCGAATGGCCATCAGTTCAATGTTTTGAGTGCTCAAATAGTCTCTTGTTTGTTTTCATTATTTCATCGAAGACGTCTGGCAAATAAATGGTTGTATACCAATCAGAATTTAGTGTTCTACTATCCTCTAGAGGCACTATTGTAATATGACCAGTTTTCTTGAAGAAACAGACCACCATTTTGTTTGAATTGTTTCGTACGCGAAAAACTTTTGTTGGATTTGGTTCATCTTGGAACACCCATACAGTCGACTGCTGCTTACTTTCGGGCTTATACGAGTATATCCATGATTCGTCACCTGTCACGTCTTTCGAAGCACCGCGATTGAATTTCTTAAGCATTTATTTGCACCAATCGACACGAGCGAGCGATCCAACGCGAACATAACTTTCGCTCAGCTAAGTGTTCATGTAAAATCGCATGTATGCTGGTGGAATTAATGCTTAGGGATATCGCAATCTCACAATAGGTGACATTAGAATCTTGCTTAATCATTTCGCACACAGCATCGATGTTTTCTGACACAACAACCGATTTTGGACGACCTTCACTAAATTCGTCGGACAGCGTACTACGACCACGATTGAATTCACTAAACCAGTGATACACGGTGGTTTTTGATTCAGCTTTATCGACAAATATCAAATCAAATTGGTTGATGCACTCTTGTTGCAATAATCTACGTCGAAAATCGTAAAAAATCATCGCACGAAAATGTTCACGATTCAGTTCCATTTTTTGCCGAGACGAAACTTTCAACAAAATATAAAATAAACAAATAGCGTCCGTGCGACAAAATGTTCTGGGTACGTATGTCGTCAAAAATGTCAAACTTTACGATGGTCACATGACAGCAGGGTTGCCAATTCTCGAAATATAAATAGTGACCCTCGTATATTGGCTTTCATTTTTAGTCAGAAATAATTTTACATCTCCAAATCTTTTGGTTATAAATAATGATAAAAAAATATTAAGATATTATAGATGTGACCTGTATTTCAAGCTGCATGTTGAAATACATCTTTTAATTTTTCCTGAATTATATTATATTTTCAGAGATGTCAGTGAATAATAAAAAATTGTAATAATTGTAATAATAATTTTTTCTATACCAATAGAAATAGAATTCTTAACGTATTAAATATCAGAAAACATATGAGTTACATTTATTTCAAAGTCGTATTTACTGCTTTATCGCCTTTTAATTAAGTCTTTTACTGAAATTTTGAAAAAAAATTCGTTGTTTTTTAAGATATAGCTTTAGGACCGGATGTCTTGGTATAGTTTGAAATAAAAAGTAGTAAGTATAGGTTTAATGTTTTAACAATAAAACAATTTTTGTTAATAGTTAAATTGAACTTTGTATTAAATACGAATATTTTTATGCAAAATAATATATAGAATTCTTTCGAGACGAATTCTTTATTTATCCGAAACAACATACAAATATTGATTTAGATGATTTAAAAATCATTGTTTAATTGCTCTATATTTGGTGAGATCAACTGGATGCAGCCATTGCGACTGCAAGCAAAGCGAAACCATTAAGAAACCATTAGGATTGAAAGAACGAGCGTTATATAAGCAGAAATAAGACAATGCGATTTTGCAAGACAGTGTTCGGTAAAAATAATTCATGATCATATTTGGTCAAGTTTTGTAGATTTACCTGGGAACAAGCCGAAAATACTGTCCCACTGTTCGCAAATGAAATGTTATTCCTTTTATTATTTATTTATGTTATTATTATTTTTTAATTTACTCTCATGTAACTAAAAATATAAAATTCCCTTATAAATTTATTTGAAAACGGCTCTTTGGATAATCCTTTGAGGATATATCTTTTTTCGATGTTGAATTTAGACATACCAAGTGGTATCAGTTATTGGGGGTAATTTTTTAATAAAGATATTTATTAGATTTCTCTATTATTCTTAGAGCTTTTCAATTCAAGGGGTTGAAATAAGATGAGATGTGAGGTGTGCGAAGTTGAAAACTCCGGATGCTTATGTGTGTCATTATGATCCTATTGGAAACTCTTATCCGTCATGTCTATATAGAGCCAATATTTGAACAAATGCAATTAGCAGGAAGGAAGTTCCCGAATAGAACTACCAAGAGATCGTAGATTGTACCTAAAGTAATAAGTTTATAATTGTTTATAATTGTTGATTTTGAGTATTGCAAGATCAGTTGGTGTACTTTGGTCAGGATTTACATTTTCGCCCGCCTTCTTATATTCCAAATTCAAAGCTTCTATCTAAATTCCAGTAGACTATGTTAAGATAAGTTTTTGCAACTTAGGAATTTCAAAAATCAAAGCTTGATGAAGCTTCGCGGAATAGGGATGTTTTTTAATAATCTACGATTAAGCAATTTCAGTACTCCTTTACTTTTCACGAGCTGCAAGTTGCTGCAAGATATGCTTCGAGTAACTTCAGAACGATTGGCAATTCCACGTTAAATTGTACTCCTTTGTTGATAAGTTAGATTCCAGTTAATAAGTTAGATTCCATCCTAATTTACACATTCAAGAATAATTTTAATATTGATAACAAAGTTTTTAAATTTGATAACCAAATGTTTAAATGATAATCAATTAAAGGAAAATATTATTATTTATTTTTATTATATTTTAAAATCTCCTTTTCACCAATCATTAATTATTCCTTGTCAGATTTTACACTGTTGCCTAGAAATATATACAATAACAATCAATCACAAACATAAGGTACACTCATGCCCTGTAGGATTCGAAATGCTACTTGGGATGCTGAACAAATATCGATATTTTTCACCGGAATGCAGATATTTATTATACGGATATTTTAATTTTGCGTGACTCGGTATCGAGATTTTGTGTTCACCGATATATAGATATAATTTTAAATATCGCAGCAGTAGGAGGACTGTCCGGTCGCCTTGTCTACTGTAGCTACGAGCCAGCTAAATATTAAGTTTTACAATAAACTTTACATCAGAAAAGAAAACTAATTTATCCAAATAGAAAATCCATTACTTTTATATAAATAATATATTGTATACTGTTATGTTATCATTGTTAATACTAGATAATGTACTGAGCATAAACATTTCAATTAAAAACTTTTGAGCAATTCACCGCAACAAATAATACAATTTCGACAGAAACGTTATTGTTAATTTCGAATATTCCCAGAATCAGTAAGCAGCCTTCGTCGCGTGAGTAGCCGACAGGGACTCGGCAGAAACAAATTGTAACGAAAATGATTCACATGACATTTACCTGTCCGAGAGAATAAGAGATAAAAGTACTGAAGTCGAAATGGTGTAAATGTAAAAATTAATCGTAACGCAAGCGTTGCCCAACACAGACGGAGACTCATACTGCTTAGTACCGTGACTCTTTTGACTTGCAAAATTACTAGCAAGGTCGTGCTGGGGAATTAATAATTTATGGCGCTACGTTATGCAACAGAATCGACTTGGAAGCGATTTTATAACACGAACAAAGCGTAATGAACGGTATGGGATAGTTTACCACGATATAATTCATTTTATAGTTTAAAGAATACATACTTGTAAATAAAGTATTTTTCTTCGAACAATACACTTAAATCATTATGGATATATTATTTACTTATTACCATACTGCTAGATCCATTTACGAATCATATTTATTTATATACAGTGAGATATTCAAATAAATAAATTATGTATATATATATATATATATATATATATATACATATCATAAGATAAAAGTAATTATATTGATCATATAGTTAAAGATTTTCGACTCGGTATAAAAAAACGCTTTTTTCTATTTTAAGATTTAAACTCGCTCGACAGTATCATATAATGTAAATATACTATAAAGTTAGTCAATTGGTAGGCAATGAAGTTTAGTATGAAAGAATCAAAATCATTTAATTAGCGGATTAATTAACAGAGTAGTGTTGGTAGACATTTTCTGGGAGGATCAATCTGTTCTCTTTTGAATTCATTGAATTAACTGGAATCTAACTTATCAACAAACGAGTACAATTTAACGTGGAATTGCCAATCGCTCTGAAGTTACTCGAAGCATATCTTGCAGCAACTTGCAGCTCGTGAAAAGTAAAGGAGTACTGAAGTTGCTTAATCGTAGATTATTAAAAAACATCCCTATTCGGCGAAGCTTCATCAAGCTTTGATTTTTGAAATTCGTAATTTGCAAAAACTTATCTTAACATAGTCTACTGGAATTTAGATAGAAGCTTTGAATTTGGAATATAAGAAAGCGGACGAAAATGTAAACGCGGACCAAAGTACACCAATTGATCTTGCAATACTCAAAAACAACAATTATAAACAATTATAAACTTATTGCTCTAAGTACAATCTATGATCTTTTGGTAATTTTATTGGTTATCATTTAAATATTTGATTAACAAATTTAAAAACTTTGTTATCAATATTAAAATTATTCTTGAATGTGTAAATTAGGATGTTTTTTTTTGTGTAACATAATGTCCATATTTTATACTCTGCTTTATCCAGATATTTTTAATAGTATATAGATCGTACTGTTACACTAAAAGAATAATATTTGTTTGATTTATTTATACTTTTTTACATATTTTAAAGTCTCCTTTTACCAACTATGGGTTTATCTGGACTGGACCTACTATTTAACGTGGGCTCCGAACCACGGTTCTCGGCATTAAGCCTACCGACTGGCGAGTGACCAACTTAGAAATCATCCCAGAAGACATCTGGTCTTACCCAGCCTGGTTACCGGCGTGACTGGGATCATTTTCCTTGTCAGATTTTACACTCTTGTCTAGGACAATCACAAATATTAAACAAAAACAAACATACGACCATGTCCTAACAGAATTCGAACCCGCGGCTTTCGCAACAGCAGGAGGACCGTCCTCTTGTCTTTACCACTGCAGCATCAAGTCGGTTTATTTATACCTTATAAAGGCTTATCTTTGAAATTCTTTATTAGCAGGATAGAATCAACTTAATTTGTAGTTAATAGGTCGTGAAAGTTTTTTTCCTATAATATGAGACGCTTTATGCTGGTATTGAACTTGTTTCTCACGCTGTTGTTGGTGTTGCCGTACTACGAAAATTTTTCGCTAAATCTGACCACTGTTGACGATCGGTCACAATCGTTCTAACCTCGAACAATGTTAATATTATATTTCCCTGCATTTCTACTATTTTTCATATCTCTCTATGATCTTGATCCATGCCATTTTTGGAGATTTTTGTTTCGTCTTCCATCCAAAAGGTGGATTTCTAAACAGAAATTACAGGAATTTGTTTGCCTTTGATCGATAGACATGTTTGAGCTGTTGAAATCTTTGTCTCTGGATTTGTATTTCAACAGTGCACTGATTACATCATTTTTATTGACTAGTGATTAATATCACTTTTTATGTAAATTTAGGCAAACATAATTAGTGATCACAGACTCTAAATTTTTAAAATTATTTTTTTAAAGTTATAACCATATAATTATGTGTGTTATGTATCAGTTATAAACTATTTATATCTCACGAATACTATTCTTTATCTTGAAGAAAAATAATTGACATGTTTTTTAATATACAGTACCGGCCATATATAAAGAAGTTTTAACGTTTGTGTAATATTATAATTAAAGCAAGGATATTTATTAAGTTTAGTATTTGACCCATAATGTCATTCTTGTACATATTAACAAAACGTAATGAGGCACCATACCAATTTAAAAAAAACATATGGTTGTTACTTTATACGAGCATATCTAACGAAGCCAATTTTTATTTTTGAAAATGAAAAATGTCCAATGCAACTAAATTGAATTAGTGTAAACAAATGACTATTTCGATTGGTAGGCCAGGTTGAGATTCATCTTAGCCATCGAAATTTCCAGAATGAAAATTTGAAAACTAATTCTGACACTGCCATTCATTTGAACATCACCATTATGCCTTCATTTACGCACTTATTTATATAAAATTCGTACAACTTTCCGTATTTTTGCTTTTCGGAATTTAAAAAGGAATTTCTAATCACAGTATGGCTTCATTCACCAACGCTGTGCCATTGATACATTGTATATATTATATAGGCATTATTCATACAATGTGCAGTTTAAAACGTTATTGGAATATATTCTGTTAATGTTTTCTCCTATCTTCTATTTGTCAAATATAGAAGGGTATGTTAGAAATTATTTAAAATATAATCATGTATTTTAGTTTCCGAGTTTACAATATCAATTCTTCCTGTCTAAAAACTTTACATAGTTATGAACTAAACATAAGTGATTACGTGTAAATTGTACGAAATAACCTGAAAAAAAGATCTGAATTTATAAATTTCCTATTTACATATTCGATGTTTTTTTTTCTTTGAATAGCAAAAGGTTAAGAAACACT
The DNA here is from genome assembly GCF_030347505.1 of Rhynchophorus ferrugineus. NCBI lineage: Eukaryota > Metazoa > Arthropoda > Insecta > Coleoptera > Curculionidae > Rhynchophorus > Rhynchophorus ferrugineus. The sequence goes on along the minus strand of NW_027472583.1, from coordinate 26,280,916 downwards.
TTAAAAAAAGCCTTAAAAGGTAATCAAAAAACATTTTATAACATCAAAACACTTAAAATGCCAGACAATAAGAATTCTTTTGCATTCATTATGACCATGATTTAATCAAAACACTCAGAGTAGAAAACATGTTTTATTAGATTTGGCATTTATGATATATCAGTAAAATTTGATAACTGAGATAAGCTTGTTAAGTATAAGTTTTTGAATATTTTACTAAAATGTTATATAAATAGAAATTAATTGATTTGGAGGTTCTTTAGCTGAGTAATTTTGTCTGTAAGTGAATTAACATATATTAAGTTGTTCAATCAATTTTAGTTCTTGATTGATAACACTTACAAAAAATAAGACATACAATTGTATTACTATTTCCTTATACTGAAAACAGTCCAGAGAAGCATGGCCATTTTTGGCCCCGCAAAATGTACCATATTTATAACGTGAAGGAACTAACTTAAGAAATGGTCGCATAAAGAATATATTTGAAAAATCATGAAAATGTTTGTTCGTGAATTTCCTTTAAACAATTAAAATAATAGCTTCAGTTTATTATTGTATTTATAATTGACTATATATATTCACACAAAGCTAAAAAACCATTGAAAAAACTAGTTTATTGAAATAGAACTAGGTAATATCTTCCGAAGGACCTTTTTTTGAGCTTCTGATGTAAAGCAATTAGAAGCAGAACTCATCCAATTTGATTATAGGAACCTTATGGAAATATGACTTTTAGCTAAAAACTAGTTTTTGTGAAATGACTATCGTTATGCACTATGTCACAAATCAATATTTTTTCTATAACCGATTTTCTTCACGAAATTTTTTATTTAAATGATTCAGAATGTAACAGTTATATTCTCAGTTTATTATTTCACCAGTTTGGAGGTAATACAAGAACAAAATTATTTACGCCGAATATCTTTTGGATTAATTCTTAGAGGTTAACTTGCTTTGGAGCCCAAATGTCGGTTTCACATCAATTATGAAATTTTAATTACGTTGTTAAGATGAAGTATTATTAATATAACGAGGAATTTTTAATTTTACTGTTAATAGATTTTATCCTAGAATTTATTGAGCAGCCTAGTATGTTAAAATTCAAACTAAACTAAACTAATTATAATAAATATGGACAAACAACTTAAATTTTAAAATTAATTATATTATATTTTAAGATAATTTACTTTAATTGTGTTATTAACTCTGTTTCAATATCAATGTGCTGTATAACTATATGTTAAGTATAGTTAATACCAACTGTAAATATATACGTAACTGTTAATACTAAATAGTTTACATTGAATGAAGTATTTTAATCGTATCATAATAAATATACGGTTAAAATATTCATCGTTATTCAACCTAATGGAAACTAATTATACCCCCTTGTGGCTGTGAGATTTTTAAAATTACAATCGTAATTAAATGGTACGGTACGCGTTCTTGTTATCTCACTACCCAGTGTCCTATTTTTTACGCTCCGTGAGGTTATTACCATTCTTATTCCACGTTTGTTTCGAACATATTAATTTTTTATTGTCTTGTATAACATTACACGCGTTTAATTATACGTATTTGTCGTGGAATTTCTGTTTATTGTTGATTTGTTTTGAATTGGTATATAAAACAAAGTCGTTTTTGTTGTATAAGTATCAGAAAAAAAAGACGTGATATTAATCTTGTATAAGAGAGAAATGTGGTATAAAAGTCAGAATCCAAACTATTTGAACTAGAAAAAAGTAGAAATTAGAACAACTGGCATATTTGTATTTTTACTAGCTGTCATTAGTCAGATTTTCTGTGTCTCACTCTATTTTCTCTGCCTAAGAGGAAAATTAAGAGAAGTAAGCACAAGTTTTTGTAGTACACACGATGTATATATTATTTGCTCAACTCAACCAAGAACATTGAACATATAATTTGCCAAGTGAGGAGCTATAAGAGAATTTCTAGATTAGTATTTTAAGAATTAGTATTAAAGGTTGTTAGTGAGCTTTGTTGATAACAATTGAGAATTACTAATTTATATGATGTGGGTTGGACGTGGATATTAGCATATATTTTATATTTCTCGTTTCAATGAACTTTTTATTCAAAATTAAGCTTGGATTGTAATGCAGGAATATCAAATGTGGAGTCAACTCTCAAATACTTTATCTTGAGGTAATATCCATCGCAAAGTAAATCAAAGAGGCATCATTTCAAAATAGGATAGCTATTGTAGGATAGCATAATAATTGTTAGTTTATGTTTCTTTTTCAATATAATTGTTTCTGTATAAATATTCATACTTCATTTAGAGTTGCAGCCTTGAAGCGTCATGCATATAAGTATAATCCGGTCAGAACAAATGTACTAATTTGTTATTTTATCATGAAAAACCTTAACTGTTTTATGTCGGTAGAGATATTGCAGCGTCCAATTTACTACTGATATGATCGCCGAAATACCAGTGAACATAGGCATTTTCTTGATTATCTGTGTTCTAACGTTGTATAGCGTCGATTTGTGGTTTCTCATTGACGTCTTTGAGCTATTCTTAGCCTCTCACATTTATAATGTTGAGAAGGATATGAAAATTAGCATATATTAAAATGATCATGTTGTGTGAACTGTTTATTTTAGCTCTCTAGCTAAAGTTCTAGTCTAGCTTAGTAAAATTTGCAACTACTTAAAGCATCTTTGCAACTAGAATAAAATAATGCCGTGAAAAAGAACTAAGAAAGCTTTAATAAAGACACAAAATTATAACAGGTAGAAAATAAGAAATAAAAAGCATTACAAATTTTAGATACTGTTAAGATTTGATTTTTTTATTGCAAGTTAAAGAAAAATATCTGACCTGAAGCGCATTTCTTAAATTGCACTACCAATAACAATTTTAACAGCACTATCAGTAACAAGTCGCCACTATTTAAACAATCACAGGCATCATCAAGTCAATCTGAACATATGACTTTCAACTATGGATAACTAACTATGTAAGCAACAGTAATATTGAAATATTAGAAAGGTTCCAGAGTAAAGCATTGAGGAGCTGATGCTCAATATTGTTCAAAGCTTGAGCAACAGGTTTCTAGATTTCAGTATGATAATAGTGAAGCAGCATAGCATAAAATATCAGAGGAAACTTGCGCAACATACAAACGACCTGACATTGGTGTTGAGTGGAGTAGGAAAATAAAAGTATGCGATACTCAAGAGATGCGACTTCCACAGTCCCAGCAACAGATTCGCATAGAGGAATGGGATCTGAGACTACATGTGGAACCTCTCCCATAACAAATACAACAAACAGTTTAGAAGTTGGATGGATAACATAGTGGTTTTTTGTTTTGAGACAGATTCCCATGGCGCAGAATAGCGAAGGAAAAAACATTTTAGTCATTCAGTGAAGATATTTTAGAGTTTTTTGAGTTCTTGTACAAACCAACATTTACAATTTGCATTTATATAGATAAACTAATTGTTGGTGATTCTTTAAGCAGCACAAAAAATAAAAATCGTGATAGAGGTCTTGTTTAAGAGATCATTTTGGTATAGATTATCGGGGATGACGTGATTCTGAACAATATCTGACTCGTTTTTTAAGTTAATATATCGTCGGGTACTCGCTGTTTCTTAAAAATAAACCAATCGATTTCATTTTATTTCATTAATTGGTATTTATCTACGAATTTAAGTGTTTTTTTTTCAACAATCTAGACGAACAATAGTAATGGTCAGACCTTGACCCTGAATAGTTACCAAACTTTGCGGTTTCTAGAAAGGTATTTTGACGGAACAGACAGACATTTTTCATTAAATACAGGAATTGTATAATCTTTTTAATATGTATTTTTTTTTTAATAAGGATTTTTCTAATGTTTAGGTTAACTGCTATATTGAAGAAACTACATGTTAAACTTAGATGTTATAGTGTTTATTGAGCCAATCAACATGAATAGTTATGGTGTTGAATAAGACAGAGTTTAAATTCTTAATTGGTAACATACTATTTTAAACTGTTTATGAAATGTAATTTAAAAATTAACTCTCTAATAATTTCATCTTAAACATTCTTTTGCCTTTTGGCAATAAAATGTCAGTAATAATAGGTGTTGTGTGTGTTAAAAAAATAACATTCCTGTTATTATATTATATTATACTTATATCGTAAATTTTTCTTTTATTAACATGGTATGATATCCGCGACTTTTTCTAATTTGTTTGTATCTCTCTCCTTCTCTGTGTAAAATTGATGCTATTACAACATATTATAACTAACTATAACAGGTTAAGTGAATCCTTGATGCTATGCATCTATTTTGTCTTGTTTCTGACAGATACTACCATTTGTTTTAACGAGATTCTTAACAACTAGAATTTGTTACTATTCCATTCAAGGTGTTTTCTGGAAAGAAGTTTCTGAGGCATCCGCCTTAGTCGAATTTTAGTTATTGTTAATGCCCATATTTCTATACCAACTGCATCTACAATTTTAATGTTCTTTATTTTGAGTTTATGCTTTCATCAGCTAATAATGGACTACATCCTTTTAGCTTGTTCGATAAATTTCCTGATTTCCAGTTCGTAGTTAAGTTATTCGTTTAATTTTGTTATAAAAAGTTAATAATATAAGATAATATAAGAAGTTATATAAGATAGTTAATCATCACTTTTTGTTCTAGTGTGTGGTTGTTTATTTTAATATTTATTCCACTAGAAGTAGAGGTTACTTCATCACTGTTTTCCTTTTGATTATTTTAGAGCCAATTTTCGGCTTTCATTGCTGAATTGGCATTAAATATCATCTGTAGATCTTGTTCATAGTCGGGTATAGCAACTATATTTAAAAAGTTCATCTTTAAAGGATATTATTTTTTAAAGTCCCATATACAGTAAGTTAATCAGTTCAAACATTTTTATTATAAATATGTTCAAGGTAATAGCAGTTTACAAATCATTTAACTATTATCTTCTTGTTTACATGAAACATTTTTGGCCAGCTGTCTAAAAAACAGTAACAGTAACAAAATAGTTTGCAAAACTTTTCCGCTGTTTGAGCTTGAAAAATTGCTGTAAGTTCCATGCAACTGTATAAGATGCCAATGGGACTACTTTACTAAACATGTAAATATTCTTTCAGATTCACCTTTCTAAAAAATAGGGCATATATAACTCTCTTATTCCTTGAGAGTTTCTTTCATTAAAAATGGCATGCAGGTTTTATTGTCAGTTTGTTCATAAATGTTAAAATGTTTTGGTTTCTCGCAAATCTGTCCGATAATGCACAAAGTATTTTGAGTATTTTTAACTCATTTTAAATGTAATTATATGAAGATAAACTATCCAAGTGATCTTGGTAGATAATGCAGTGGTCTTTTTCCTCCATCTATTCAATGCAGTAATGTTTTTCAGCTATATAGCCGAATTTTACTATATGACTATGTACACTATGTAGCAACGCATTCAAGGTGTCCAGTCTTATAAATTAAATAGTTAACTAGATTTTTCTATTTTAATAACCGCAACTTAAGTCCATTTTTGAATTGAATTAATTTTGAATTTTTTGTCTATATACATATAACAGCTTTGCATGTTCTTTATATTCCTTGCTTTGACAATATTTAAATGTACAGTGGTAAATTACATCACACTTTTTATGTTTTATTATTTAATCCGATCGACATTATTTTGCTAATTGGAAAACTATTCGATCGGCACTTTTTTGTCTGCACATTAATCGATTTTAATTGTGCTAATTGTATTTAAATATAATCGATTTCATTTCAACTAAAATTAGAATTAATTGAAACCGTTTTGCAAACGTTGTTACGTACGTCGAATAATTGCCGAGAGAAAATGATACAACGAACTGAAGAAATCGATCCGATTCCGAGATTAATTTTGAATAATGGATGTCTCGATGACAGAATCAGCATCCGCCTCTAACGAACGACGATCGATTAGGGGGAAATGACATTTGATAATAACGAGATAAGGACTGTTGGAGAGATCACATGTTGTCAATCAATTTACTTTTTAACTAATTGATAGTCCTAGTTTTTTTGCATGTTTATCGACAACTATATTATCTACAATTGTTATCTACCGTCATGACGTCGGAAGCTAGGATACCTAATTTGTTATTATATTTTAGAGTATTGTATTTAACCATTGACTGTTTATACGAACTGAACCTATTTGGCAAAACTTAGATTACTTTGCATTTTGCATTACATCTCTTTTCATCAGCGTCAATAATCCACAGTCAGCGCTCGGAGAGAATATCTATTTTTCAACCAATACGCTTTTCAGATTGTTTTCGATGATCTTGATCCACGTTTTTTTTTTCGGAGGTGTTCGCTGTGTCTTCCACCCTAAAGGGTTGACTTGGAGGGATGTCTAAGCCCTTGTAATTTACGTTTCTGAATGTGTTCTTCAATTGTACTCTGATTATCGCATCTTAAACGAAGGACTTCATTTTTAACATGATCTAGGAGTGCCTTCTAGAGTTTGCCTCAAGCATTGCATTTGAATACATCTATTTTAAGTATATGGTATGAAGTTGTTTTTTTTATATTTGATTATTAAAATTGAACCACCATCTGTTGAAATTATGTTTTAGTATCTTTTTTGTCTTTGAAGCAGTATTTCGAAAGTTATTAAGCTCATATTTTTTGATATCTCGATCTTTATTTATAGCAATACCAACATTTGATACTAAAGAAAGCTGCACTTGTATTTAATATTCATTTCCATCTATATATTCCGCATATAAATGATATGCGGATGGTCCTCACTTGAATTTATTGAAATAGACAATTATAATTTGCCTAAATGAGTTGTCACATCTTGGAGATGAGAGTAATTACAGCACTTCATGTTTAACGTTATTATTTAGTGCCATAACTAATATATAATAGTAAAAATGCTTTCCATTGCTTTTATTATAGGTCTTAGTTACTGTTGGCAATTTGTGTTTGTCTCTTATTAGTATTGCAATTGTAAGATGACTTATGCCATTAGCTCGTTTCTGCTATTATTTCGATTTCTAATATTTCTACTAAGAATATCACAGATATTTTGGACTATAATATATAGCACTCAAAATTGCATTTTCGACATTCCTTACTTTATTGTTTAATTTGAAAAGATGTTCTGCCGAAAACACTTTTAGAAATGTATGATGTTGTTGGTGTCATTACAAACTCTTTCTGAAAACTTAGTCGCTGATGAATCAACTATGTCCAGATATTTATATGCGGTGGGAAATATCCAAAAGGAGGGAAAATTGCTAAAATTGACTAGAACTATTAACAAAAGGTTTTCTGGTGCGTATTATGATTAGCAATGAAAAGTGGATCTACCACGACAATTTTAAATGTTTGTTTAATATATATTGTACCAATTGCTCTCAATTATTTTAGGGCTAAAAAATAAAAGTGAAATAAAAATAATCGAAACACATGCGAGCACCTATGTATTTTTCACTTCGAACGCATAATGTAATTAGTGTTAATTTCTCATTCAATAGTATATGTTTTCTAAAACTCAATAACGAAAATTGACAGATAAATGACGTTTTACGAATTATTCAAACGCCTGATAGGAGAGCGTTGTGTCTAAACGAAATCACTTTCGTTTACGTTGAATACTCGATGGCACACAAATGGCGCCGGATGAAAACGATATTCCGGATGACGTCATATGATTCGTTTGTTTTTGTGTTCATCAACTGACCTTAAAGAGTTTTTCCTTTTGGTACCAGACATCCTCGGAGTCGTCCGGCTGGGCATTGGCCAGCAGGTTGATGTCATCTCGTGACCTTGAGAGGATTTTCCTGCGAGATACCATTTTGCTTTTTGTTATCTTCCCATGAAATTCTGCAAAACAAAAAAAATTATTTATTAATTTGTCTAAAAATTTGTTACTGAGTTTACACATGTGTATCTTTTCCGGGCGGGTACATAATTATCTGAATATCCTGTTTATTTAATATCGTTAATATATTAGGTGTATGCATATATTTTGATCAGTTATATCTATTGCTGAAAATGAGAGGTCCAAATGTAAACAACTTTTAAACAGCATAATCTAACTGTTAAATTCGATGTTGTTGACATTCCTCTACCATAAAATAACAATTTCTGATTTAGTATTACGGAACGTTCGAATATAAATTTTCTACATTATTTTTGTTGAAATATTGATTTGTGTTGAAGAAATATGTTGCTGAAGCTCAAACAGTTTTAGAAACTGATGGTTATGCTATTCCGTTATATTTAAATTGTCGGTTTTGGTTTCAACGATTTAAATGTAATTAATTTGATGTCAGTGGCCTGGAGCGCTAAAATGAATTGGAAGAGTTATTGAACGAAAACTCAGACCAAACTCTCAGGGAATTTTTAGAAACTTATATGAGATCGGAAAGATCTAAAAATGGGAAAATGGGTAAAACACAAATTGATTGAACATTCCATTTCGATTAATTTCAACATCGTTGTTTTATTTCTTTTAAATCAAGAAATAATGCTTTGAAAAAGTTTTCAACGACATATTGTGGCATATAAATATTTGAAGAATTATGGAACATATTTTGTTTAATATATATTGTATCAATCCTTCTATAAATAATGATTGAAGTGACATTTCTCTGAAGCAGGTTACGAAATTATTAACATTAACATATTAGTGAGCGGTCAAACTTGTTAAGATTTGGTGAGGTATTGAAATGTTCGTAATACTTAAATAAAAATGCTGTAAAAACATCGAGTCTTAATTATAAACCTTATCGGCACTACCAACTTATCATATTAGTTTATTCAATTAACTGTGTAGCGTCTTTACTTTTTTAAACGAAAATCTAACTTTTTAAGATTTTTTAAATCTAAGTTAATGGTTGTTAAATGGTGACTTTGACTGTATCATGTCATAAAACGCCATTGATATAGATGAGTCTTGAATAATACGACCCAAAGGTTTACGACTGATCAGGCGAACATTATACTATATACGAGCTCATACTGATCACACCAAAGTAAGTAGAAAATCAAAGAATCAAGGCGATCTACTAGTGGACGAAGTTGATTTCTTGCTAAGTTGTGTTCATTCCATGTAATTGATCTGGACTTTGATAACTCATGGCTGAAAAACAAGAAGCAGGCTCTGGCGATCCAAAAAATGAAGATATTGGATATCCTAGCACTTCGTGAAAGTGTAGCAGAGCATCTAATCTTATTTAGAAAATTTCCTTGTGGTAGAAAAGAAATATGATAGCTACAACCATGTTCCTACTATCGATGAAAAAAAAACTTTACCATGCATTATGTTTTGAATTCATTTTGTCCGCCAAGGCGCGTTGTCCTTATGGAGGAACATTACAAAAAAACTACCAAAAAGTTTGAAAAGGACACTTTTATTTTTAATAGTCATAGAAGTAACACATTCAGGGATACTTATTGCAGTGTGCCTCTGGAAGGACAGATATACTGAAACGTTTAAAATCATTGTGATATTGTTTATTAAAATTTAAATTGTGTATGCTGGTTTCCATTTATTTAAATTAATATTAATTAATCACTATAATAAGCATTGTTTACCAATATACCGGAAGTTAAAAAATAATTTACATAAAATATAAGACATCTGGCTTTTTTCTGGGAATCCCTGATATCGGTTTCATTATAATAAAATATATCAATTTCGTTGGATTTTAATATAAATTCGACACAAGCATTTTTTTGTATTTGTAAAATTTTAAAATTATTATATTATCGTGAGTTGAGTAATCAGTTTGACTGTCTTCGTTTGAATTAAGCCATTTTAAGTTGTGAGTATAATTGATTTTACTATAGATAATGATAGATTTCATGTGACGCGAGTTTTATTACATAGATGTGAATTGACTTTTTTGGGCAATAAAATGTTTCGACATTTTAATGGATGCTTTTTATTCATGAGCTTTCTCAAATGGGAATAAGCTTTTAATAGATTGTTGGTAATTTGCAATATTTTCACGTTGTTTGACTTACTGATTAAATTTCTTCTATTTTTAAAACTTATGTTGGGGTTGTATATATTAGTTGAAATGGCCAGTTGGTTTTTATTCATTATCATTGTCAGTATTAGAGATTCAAATAATACTTATATTTGTTGTGAGATTTGAAGTATACGATGTACAATTTCTGCCAAACTGTACACTACATTCTCTATTATGGCTATTTTATTATGATTAGGTGAATAATTTAAAACCGATTTTGTTGGATTATATAATGGAAATGGTTGCCTATTGGAAAGAAAATTCACTCAAATAAATTAAAAATAGACTTTAGTAATTTCGAACAATGTCAAAATAATGTAACAATTTCAAGTGACATGTATTTTTTTAAGGTTGAAGGTTTCTATGTACTTGTGGACTATTGGAAGAGATTCATGTTCAATTAATGCTTCATGGTTTCATAGTTTAGACAATTTGTACTCATATTTTGATAAAGCTGTTAAAGTTGTAGATACGACTGTTCCTTTATATAATTGCAAGTTATTAGGGAAATGGTTAAATTCGTTTTAGAAACAACGCGAGATCTAATTTTGTAATGCAGCCAGTTTAGTTTGTCTGACCAGCAAATTAGTGTCCGTTTTCACGATAAGCGAATCTTGTTATTCTTTTTTTTTCGGATAATCAGTGAACAACATATTTAGCAAAATAGTTATTTGGGTAACTCCAGTTGGTTGACGAGTGGCAAGTTTTTGTTGCGCTTGTGTTAAGTCATCAGAGCTTGCAATTTTGTATCTTTAAATTGTCGAAGCTCTTCATGACGAGGCTGATCACTAAGATCGAAATAATACCTTTCATAACACATAATGTTGTTACCGAAATTTGACATTATAAATAGATTTCCGCGCTTCTTTTTGCTATCGTATCGTTTTTTTGTTTTTCGTTCTGATAGTCAAGAAGGTGATGTAACTAACATAAAAGTTGAATTTATTTCTTTTTAAGCGCGCTTTTCGAAGCCAAATTATTGATAGAAATTCGATTCCAAATTATTTTTTTTAGTAATATCATACTTCTGTCGTTGTAGATCTTCTGATTGAAACTGAACCAATTGATTCTCAGAAGCTTCTTTTAGGGTCAACTTTCACCATTAAGAGATAGACGCGGAGACTGGAATACATTATGGTTATGGGAAAGGGCAAGGGCAAGGTTCAGACCATACCGTGAATGCATCAACACTTTCCAGTTATGGTTTCCCAGTTTTTACCGCGTCAATGAATATATGTAGATTAGTGTTATCGTAATGGAAAATAAGGTTTCCTCTTGATCAATGCTGGTGGATTTCTTTCAATCTCCTGCTTCAGACCCATTAGTGGTTGATAGTAGATTGTCAAATTAATGGTTTGGTCATGTTCGAGCAGTTTACTAATTTACATCATTTTCTTTGCTCTCAGTGAGGGTTTTGAAACCATTTATGAAGTTTCTAGGGTTTCAAGCATCATGTTTTTCATGCACTATTGCCGTCTATTATCCACGTTTCATTGTTTTAGCAGTGATTGTAAATGTAAACTAACCCCCTAATTTTCCAATGTTAATTCATTTGATACCTAATTTTCGAACTTCTGGTGTCTACTCTTAGGCAAATGGAGACTATTGTAAAGCGTTTTATCTCAACACCGTTTGGCAGGTGAACGTAAGGTCAAGCGTTATCATGTAATACTATGACTTGCTTGCTTTCCTACCAATTAAATTGGTGAATTTCTTCTTTAGCGATATTTTTATTGAAATATCTGGAACGAATCCATTCAGTTGCAAATTTCTTCCACGAAATGGTAGTGCGTGTGTGGAACAAACAAACAAATTCGGTACAGCAAACGAACATTCTTATAGAGATGTGATTTTAAGGCTATGTTATTTTTCGAACAGACTTAATATCATATAAGCTCTTCTAATACGTAAAACAGTATTACATATAAAATATTTATACACTTAATATGTAACATAAAATAGAATGACGCGAATACTGATTATGTTAAGCAGTGTATTTTGTAAATATTTGTATGTATTGTTTGCCCAGCATTGCAAATGAATATAATACGAGAGCCCACGCTCAGCACAGAATCAAAACTAGATTGGTCACTTTCACCATTACAGCATAATCATTACTAAAATTAATTTGTATTTATATAACGGCTGAGTTTTCGACGTCGTCCATGGTGGAATAGTTTAATTCCTAATTTGCAATTGAAATCGTTGTCGGCCCGAAGAAGAAAAAAAAACTATGGAGTAAAACAATATCTTCGGCTTCAGCGGATGAATAAAATATCAGCGAGGATAATCAGCAACGGTCTACGCGACATTTGAAATGGAACATTCTATTCCGTGACCTTTTGTACGAGAGTCTTAATTTTAAAATGGTAATACCAAGAATTTCTACTGGAGTGGTCTTTATGATGAAATAAATAAATATATATGAATAAAGAAAATGTACTTGGTGTAAAGCAAAACTATATATTGAGATATTGAGTTGGTGCTGTCTGCAAACTTACCACCTGGTCATGTGACGTGTTTTAAGATTGGAGCGATGCCAAAAGATATTATTCGGCTGCTTTTCTAGACATATCTCAGGCTTTTGACAAAGTATGGCATACGGGCTTGCAGGTTAAACTAAACAAACTTCTCTCTCATCCGGACTATCAGTTATTAAAGTCGTATCTCACTGATAGACATTTTATTGTAAATCAAGGAGATGAACATACCGAATTAAATCCCATATATTCAGGAGTTCCGCAAGGTAGTGTACTGGGTCCAGTAGTGCATCTTCTGTATACGGCTGATCTGCCCACTACAAAAATAACTACAGTGGCAACATATGCAGACGACACAGCAATCTTAGCATCCCATGAAGATCCAGTTACAGCATCAATAAACTTACAAACCCACCTGGAGAAAATACAATTATGGTTGAAGACATGGCGCATTAAAGCCAATGAAACAAAATCCACGTATATAAAGTTTACCCTGCGTAGAAGAACATGTCGACCAGTGAATATCAATAATCGTCAACTCCCCCAAGCAGAGCATGTTAAATATCTTGGTATGCACTTAGATCGACGTCTAACCTGAAAGAAGCATATACTCTCTAAACGTAAACTACTTGGACTAAAATTATATCAAATGTATTGGCTCATCGGGTGCAAATCCAAGTTATCATTTGATAAAAAGGTATTGCTGTATGAGTCTATACTCAAGCCCATTTGGACATATGGAATCCAACTATGGGGTACCGCTAGCAAATCTAATATATCCATCATTCAACGGTACCAAAATAAAGTGTTGCGTGCCATTGTTGATGCTCCGTACTATATTTCAAATAAAGCGATACAACGAGATATTCCTCCAGAACCTAAACAAGTGTAATTCAACGTGTTTGTGTGAAGTATTTCGAAAGAGTGCCAGTGCATCCCAATGTATTCGCTAATATATATATATACTGGACATATGTAGACTTTAGAATAAGCTTTAGAATGAAGGAGCGATTTTTTGTCAATATAAATATTTTGGAGGTCAACTGTAAATAGAACGAATATTTCAATGGTAGTGTTTTAAATTATTTTTGTTTTAGGAATCGAGATAATGATATAAAGAAATGAGCAAGCCCCTTGAACACAATGCTTTCAAATACCTTGCTATATGCCAACAATAGCTTCGACATTTTCTTGTAGAGAAATAAATTGTGTTTTGAATAGGATTCCTCCTCGTGTGCATTTTCCCATCTTTGTTTGGCATGTATAATCACGACAAATTAAATTGGCTTGTTTGTGAAATTAATGCTTTATTTTCATTAGTATGTCATGTGTTTTGATAGTGAAGCTGAATTTTAATAAATCTATTTATTCAATAATGATGGATCGTATAACAGTTAATAATAGTTCCTTATTCCGTTACTTTATTCTTGTATTTTATGTTGTTAATATTTTTATTGAAATTAATATATAAAGATGGCATAATGTTTCCTTAAAAGCATATTTTAGCGTTCATGGGGCTGTTAAATTTTGAGAGTGCTGTGTAAGTGTTAGTTGGAAAATAACAATGGAAGGTTACAATATTGAACAACGCATAGAAGTTATATGATACTATCAAATCGAAAACAAACATTGTGATGCTGAGTAGATTATTCATCATCTGGGACGTTTATATCCAAACAAGAGACATTGCTGCGAATTTTTTTGTTTTGAAAATTTTTTGCAGATTTTAGCATGACTCAACTTAACTTTTTTGTTGAAGAATTGATTTATGATTGCTCTTATGTAAAATTATATACATTCAGTAGCTAAAGATGTGCTGACCATAACCATCATAGAACGTTCGTTGTCTTGTTTCCAAAGTGCACTTGCAAAAAAATGGCACCACAGTGACAAACAAGTAATTCTTAATAAATGTGTGGAAAGTGATACAATGCAATCAAAAAGTCTAATATCAAAAAGATATTAGAACATCGAACGAATTCAACATAGAAAATTTATATCTATGATAATTGAACTTTTAAAAACTGTAGCCGTACGATTATGTGTTGTAAAATTTGCGAAAACCTACATTTTATCAAAATGTCTGAAAATCGCTCAAGATTAATTGAAAATTCTTATATTTTATGTAATTTTTGCGTCTAATTGTTCTGCGCAGGTGATGCTCAGGAAATTGTTAAATATAGATATTAGGTACAGTTTCAGTGACTAATTGTTATAGCTCATAAAAATAAAATAAATAAATAATAATTATACGTTTAAAATTGGATTTTCTTATCAAAATAGTATATTAATTAACTGTGAAATGATTGATAGTAACCTTGGATTAGAAATGTGTCCAAATAATTTTGAATAAATATCCTTTAAGAGCGTTTTTTTACAATCAAACGGAAATCACACGTACGTAGTATTGGTGTATAAGGTGGGTGGGTGTGGTAGGTAATTACAAACGACCGTTGTTCCCAAGCACATTTTCGCCTCTTCTAATGGGCGTATCCCAGGTTGATTTTAAAGGTTATATTGGGTAACCTTAAATGTATATTTAGAAGAATTATATAACATGTATATTTAAGTTATCAAGAAACGTACAGTCACGATTCTTTGATGTTTTTTTGTTCTACTTGTCAAAGATGGATAAGCGAGAAGCAAATGTGATAGATGTGTTCACCTGTTATTCTGGTCAGAAACAAGAGAACTATTATAAAAAAAAATGGGTATTATTTTGAAACTATTTTACATACTTTGTCGTCACGTTTTATTGTTTTTGTTATTATTGCTGATACCTGACAACTTTTTTTTCGGTAATAGACACAATACTAAATACAGAGTCATGTGAATTCATATTACGAATATTAATAAATATTTAAAAACATGTTGAGTTAGTGAGTATCTGAAGTCGGTAATAACTATATCTTAAGGGTATATTTTAGCCTAGATGTGTGAAAAAATCGACTTTTTGATCTTACAAAGAGCTTTTTCAAAATTAAAATTATTTTCGGAGATATAGATCTTTTAGTGATGTGATATTTAAACTGCGGAATCCAAAAACGAGATTTTAAACGCTTTTTTCTAGAAACTTTGGATTTTTGTCAAAAATATGAGAACCGTCTTGAAAATAGCAGTTTCGAGAAAAATGCGTTTAAAGTTTTGTTTAAATGCCTGGTCACTAAACTAGCCATATTCTCGAATTTTGAAATATCCTCTTAAGGGCATATTCTTAGAGGGAAATATGAAATTTCTTGACAAAACTACGCATTTAAAAGGAGTTTTTTTTTCTAAGGGAACAAAGATAATTGAAAGGCAAAATCCAAAGTAATCAGACTACTTAGTAGGACATTTTTTTCGGTTCGTTTCTTTTACCTATATATGAAAATCGGCATTTATTGTGAATGAGGGAAACTTTCCTTATCGTATACAAAATATTGCCCATTCCTAGGCATTGATTTTCCCCATTCCCATCTGTCCAAATACTTAGAACAATACTATCAAACTATAACGAATAATACCGACTAAATTTTGGTAACGTCATATAATGTGATGTGATTCAAAACTACTAATGCTTGGTGAGGTAAGTTTCCGAAGTGAGCCATTATTTGAAGTTTCAAAATTACTTTTTTTATTGATTTTTTTATTAATGTTTAAGTCCAATAATCCAACTTTCGTTACAATGTTACTTCTTCATGCACTTTCGCCCTCAACGTCAAATTCAATGTTCTTATACTTGAGACGAGCTGGAATAAGAAATAAAAGAAAAAAGTAGAATCGTAAAATTTGATATGCTTTAACAAAAAATTTGAGCACAATGTATTTTTAACGTCTTGTCTTCTTCATGGCAGATAGGTATTTGTGGCTCTAATATTACTTTTATAAATTCCATAATGTTTCACTAACAATTAGTCGTTCAGTGACGATATATCTAATACATATACGAAATGAAATATGCTTTTAATGCAAATTATCTGGACTTTATATTTTGTTTATATTTAAGATAATGATAATATATTCCATATAACAAAAATATTTTCCATGAATATTAATGTACTTTTCCATTAACTGGAATCAGTTTTCGTAGTACTTTTTCCATTCCGATTGAAGTAACTTTAAACTACGAATTTGTACGCATAAACTGCATCTTTAGATTTTGAAAATGGTTTTGAATTGATTATCCGGTAATCTGGTTGGTATTAATCTGTGGGAATAAAAAGTCATATAGGGTAAAAATCGAGAACATTTTCCTGCTATCATTTCCCATCACGTTTGATGTGCATAATGAAGACAACAGTGTATTGAGAACTACGCTGCATTCACACATCCGTTTAAACAATAGAAATTTTGAGGACCCAAAATACCCAGTGCACGGTAAATGAATGTATCCGTAGTGACCTTGAGGCATATCGAATTTTACATCGTGGAATAACGGTTAACAAATTACCCAGAAATATAATCTCAGTTGTTGAACACGGGCGGGGTGCCAGCAGCGACAACTAGAACACGATAACGAATAACTGGCAACCCCTAGACGTTTATCTGGGATGTTATTGAAGGGTATTTCGATCATTCAGTAACCGACCATCGTTTGGTTTAGACGTGCCACCATCGACTGCCCAAGCCTCGTCTCCAGGTAACACCGCTACCATCCGTTTTATCTATACTGAATTTTCCACATTTTTTATATTGCCAACAAATAACGGTCACATAATGTAAATACCACTGTTTCATTTCGTCTTACCTCCATTTACCGATACCCTAAAGTGGTGACCCCGACGTGATCTTTTTTCAATATTTTTAATTCAATTCGTTTTCGATTTTCTTTTGTTCCTTCAACATTACATTCATTCAAACATTTGTTCCTCATTAAATTTTATTTTAGTGCTGGAACAATGAACCTTAAATTTCATTTCATTATTTGCATTTAATTTTTTTTATAATTCTTTTGTCCAAATTTTATTTCTTTCACAATCCTTTGAACTCTTAGAGATTTTTACATTACTATTTAATCATCAGCATCTCGACTAAACATTTCTTTCGGCGCTATGTTTAAATCATAATGTCTTCTTTCGCTCGTCGTCTTCGTTATATTGGCAGACTTTTTGATTTGAAAGGCTTTGGGCAGCTTCGGTCGGATACCATCGTTATTTGTTTTTTCAATTCAAGTGTCAAAGCGACGAGGAAGCGACGTTATCTGTAGGACCGAAAGATATCAACAGCCGTACTAGACCGCAACCGTACCAACCACAACCGTTTTGATTTAGCATATCCAAATGTTTAAAATTCTTTTCATGCATCATATTGTTTTTATTGCTTAAAATATTTGTATGTAAAATTCTTGCAGGGGAGTATTGTAGCGACCTTGAGGCATGTCGAATTTTACATCGTGGAATAAGGGCCAACAAAGTACCCAGAAATATAATCCCAGATGTTGAACGCGGGCGGGGTGCCAGCAGGGACAACTATAACACGATAACGAATAACTGGCAACTCCGAGACGTTTATTTTGGATGTTATTGAAGGGTATTTCGATCATTCAGTAACCGACCATGGTTTGGTTTAGATGTACCACCATCGACTGCCCAAGCCTCGTCTCCAGGTAACACCGCTGCCATCCGTTTTATCATTTGTATTTTTCACATATTTATATAGCCAATAAATAACGGTCACATAATGTAAACACCACTGTTTCATTTCGTCTTTCCTCCATTCACCGATTCCCTAAAGTACCCGAGATTAATTGTTCAAGTTATTGTAAACAACACAAATCGGTCTCAGTCTTTTAATATATTCTCTATATATTAAATATGGCAACATTGGATCTCTTTAAAACCCACTTTTACTTTGTTAAATTGCTATCGCTACAAAGTAAAAACAAAATCGCGACCAGATTCTTAATATCCGTACGATTGTTGATCGCCTCTCTTAATTAAAGAGGAATTTGGGGGCAAAAAATCTATAATTAAAACTTTGAACTTTCCGTCTTACATCACAAACTGTTTTTGTAATTATTATAATAAATTTACATTGATTATTGAGCAACTTATACTTAATATAAGTAGCGAAACGCCTGTTAATAATTCAAGAGTTTTCATAAAATGTGTGTTAAATTTATGCAGTTGATTTATAACGATGATGTCTGTTATAGGACGGTCAGTTTTTATTAAAAAAATAATTCAATAAAACCACCAAGGTCGTAAAAGGATAAATAAAAAATATTTTATTATTTATATTGCACCATATTACAACAAAACACAGTACAATTGTAGCTGTTCTTTACAATCTTCAACATTGCATGTTTTAATTATTATTAGGTTTTTTAATTTCTTTGGTGTTGTTATTTTTATGGGCATTTTTCTTGATTTTCTTTATCACTTTTTCATATTCTAAACCCATTGCATGATTTTTATAATTTTATTTACTGTTTTCCTGAAATAAGAAGTTACAAACCAGATGAACCTGAATTTGTAAGTTCGAAATGAGTATATAGTTATAAGATCTGAATGTGCGATCTTCAATTTTTTTGTTGATTTATTCATTGTTTTAGCTTTAGCATTATTACCATATTGTCCTCTTACTATATTTTCGGTAGTATTGGGATATGAATAATTTTAAAATAAGAATATATGTTATGGTATGAAGTATGGGCGTAAAATCTTGTTTTGAAATCACTGCAAATGTCATTATTTGGGCATTGAATTCCCCCGAGTTGGTTGAAAATGACCCGACCGGTCTAAGGATTGTTTTATATAGTAAACAACTCTAACAACTAACACTTGTAATCTGATACACGAACAGTAATAATTGTTTAAAAAGCAGCTTTAAAACTCTTGCTTGTCTTTTTCTCAAATGTATGAAATTCATATTTTGAAAATCAAATTAATGTATAGAATTAGGCTTTAGAGTTTGGATTTTTGTTATGAAAGATCATTGTTACTTGAGTTTTTGGTATGGTGATCACTGTTTTTCTAAATATTTGAGGAAGGACTAAGTAAGAAGCATGGTGTTGTATAGAAATATCTCATTTAAAATATTTTATAGTACTAGTATTTATTTCGCTAGTAATAATTGGACGTGTTAAATATTAAGCTTTTATAAAATCTCATATTTTATTTTTCTTCTACTATAGGTTAACAGTGAAAATGATTGTGATTGTTATATAGCCCATTTACTATCATTATATCTTCGATACTAAATAAGTTGCATTTAGTTTTTAAAAATAGTCTTTAGTCAATTTATTCAATTTATTATATTATCAGTTTTTCTGAACTGTTTAAATCAAGTTTATTGAGTTTCATTATCTGCCTAATCATTGTGTAGGATAATAGTACCAACATGTAAATAAAAAATCCCAATGATAACTAATTTAATTATTTATCTTTATTTTTGAATAAATAATTTTAGAGTATTGAATAAATGTTGTTTAAAAACTTTTGATTTATTCAAAATATAATTGAAAATATAACATAATTGCGATTTGTCATTTATATCTGTTAAGTTGTTGTAAGTGTTTTTTTTATTCCAGAATTGTACTCCGTCATTTTTATTTCTCTATTTCTTCTCTATCCCCTTCGACTTTATTCTATTTGTAATTCCATTAAATTATATTATGCTCCTGTCAGTCTAACCCCAGTTCTTTTGTTATTTGGTATTAAATATACGGATACAATATACAAGGTGATTTTAAAATATATAGATTTGATCTCATGGAAGCGAAACGTTTTTGAAAATGTCTTTTTTTGAAAAGTATGAACATCGTAGATCAGAGGTAATCAAAAGTTAAACATGGCGGACATCGCAATCATTCGTATTTTAATTAAATGATAAAAATTATTCATCATCTGTAAATGGTGGTGATTTGTGTTTTGTACAAATTTTTATATCTAAATGACCCAATATCTTGATATTTCGTTAGCGCCGACCACATTTATATTCAGTAAGTCATTTTTCTACTATTACAAATTAAAGGTGAATAATAATTAAGAGTTTTAGCTAAAATTAAAAAAAAATTAGCTAAATTTCAATTGTTTATGACAAGACATGATTGAGATACCTTATCTTCGTATTTTTTTTGCATTTTTTCTTTCTATTTTATAATATAAATTCCCACTAAAACGTCTTACATTCATATTCCGATGTATTATATAATGTTAGTATACAGTTAATAAGCAATGAATGTTGGGCGAGAAAAAGCAGTATCAGTTATTATGCGTTTCATTGTGAAGTATTTTGTTAAACGGCAATAAAATTATCAAATAACCCAAATATTGTCGAGGTATACACGGAACAAAATGGCGATGGCATCCCAGGCATAGTGAAAAACTATAGATGTATCTGTAAAGTCGATAAACATATGTTATATTATCTCTTTAGAATAGTGTTACGAATGAGATATATATAAATCAGATTAGAATTTTGTTGTACGTCAAATCCAAACTGAACTAAAACTCAGAGTTGATACGGCAACATTTCGATGTTTAATTTGCATCATTCAAATTAGATGCAACATTCAAATTTAGATGAGGTAGGTAGAAAATAACTTTGGATAGACTATATTAACATCTATATAACAGTAGACATTGGATCAGTAGTTTTCACCGTACCCTCGTAATTATTTCTAATTAAAAGATATCGTACTGTAATACCCATTTATTAGTAGTCCATTGCTAGATTGCTTCATCACGTTACCGTAGCTAAAACAAAGTCCGCCTCGTTCAGCGAAACAATTTTAAGTGTGCTTCTCGCCTTGATATTCAACGCTTCTCGAAATAATACATAAATAAAGAATAACCGTGATGGCTTTCATGGAGAAGTTATCGCCGAATGTGTCATGTATATTGTTATTTCGAACAGGTTATGCAATGGGACGCGTCAGGCCCGTCGAACAAAGAAATTATTTGAAAGTTTATTGTCACCTAACGCTGAACGGCGAAGATGTGTTTCATTCGGCTTGAATAATATTCATTTTCACTTTCATCATTTGTTGTTGTGAAACACAAAAGAATTTTCAATTAGCAAAATAAAATGTTTTAAATTTAAATTTTAAGCTTACTGAATATTAGTTATTTAAATAAATTGTTGTGTAAAATATAAATTAAGTGTTAATTAGTGATGAAATATCTGACTTTAGAATAAACTAATCGTTGTTTAACGTCTTTAAACTTGATACATATAGTAGAATATAGGAATTTCTTAATGAATAATTAATGATAATTTTTCATTTTTCATGTTCTAATCTGTGATTAGATGGTGTTGTAATATGCGATAGAATCCGTAGATAGTATTACTGCTCAGAGGCTCAGATAATTGCTGGATAGAAAATATCTTCAAACATATAGATATTTTTCACATTTCATATCATTCCGATTATTCATGTATAAGTTAATAGGTTAGTGAAACAATCGATTAAACATTGATTTTAGTGACAAAAATACTGTCGAAAGTGAGATAGAGAATATATAGTAATGAAATCATTTATTATTGACTCATAAATTTTCCTTCAACAATATATCGTTAATTTGTTCAGTTGGCGTCTGCTGAGATATAAACTAAATACACAGCAGGACTTTATTATCATGAATATTCTCTGTCGATATGGATAGCTCTTCTAGACTAACCTATTGTAACAGATCCAATAGTCATCACCAGGTAAAATACACAATAGAAAACTTTTTGTTTTCGTGGCAAGCAGTAAAACGGCGGTATTGAAACATTCGAAATAGAACTATCAGTCAATTCGTTTTGTAGCTTTTGTGTCCCATTTTTTGAAGCCTTCTCATTGGATGTAAACATAAATAAACTGAATCATGAAGTACAAAAGTCTGAAAGTTCCTTTATTCTAGATGTTTCGTTATCGTATCGACATATCTTAGTCATCCAGGCCGATATTCTTCATCCTTGTGGTTCTTTGTCAATTTTGACTTTTAAATCACCACTTTTAGAACGTTGAAACGAAAATCGACATAGGGATATTCATATTCGACATAGAAACATGGCACTATAATAAGTTAAACGTATTTGGTTTGTCTAGCCAGCAGGTTTCGTTAAATTAAACAACAAAATTAATAAATGCAGAGAAGGAAATGTACTAAAATTGTGTATTCGTGGAATAACTCAAAAATGTTAACTGGAAAACTACTCTATTATTTTGAGAAATGTTAATATAACTGCTTTAAGATTTTGGTTAATTTATTTAACCAGTATATACCGCATACCAAAATATATGTAGTCACATAATTCTGATATTTATAATGTTGAACCCTCTAGTAGCCCAAAATAGGTGCTAATATTAAACATGGGAAAATGTTATATAACTAACTAAAAAACTAATATACATTCTTTCATCACAAGCAAATATATTGATTTGTCGATATATTCTTATAGACATCAATGTATTTGTCATCATTATTTGTAGTAAAAATTTAGTATATATCATTTTCTTGATAACACATTTATGGTCATAAATAAATATCGTAAAATAAAAAGAGGTGTAAACTGTTCTTTTTAAAGAATATATACAGAAATAGACATAGATACTGATAAAGAAAGCTCTGATACACTTGAAGCTTATAAAATGGAAGAGTTATTGGATTATTAAAATGTATAAGTTATTTAATAAAAATTCATGTTAAACAACTTCAAGAAAAGCATTAAAGTATATATATGATATTGGTGTAAATAATTCGATTATTATAAACTCTTGCGTAAAAATTGTAAGCAGATAATGATGAATAATTTTTAATAATACATTTTTTGTAACGTTTTATATGTATATATATATAATCTATTATATATATATATATATATATATATATATAATCTATTATATATATATATATATATATATATATATATATATATATATATATATATAATCTATTATATATATATATATATATATATATATATATATATATATGCTATGCCCATATCAAATGAATAAATTGAACTATGTATCAACAATATCAAACCAAGTCGTCTTCTTGCACGAATGGCTTCTTTTTAGGCCCACTTTGCGAGAGTTTTGATATATTATTGCAGCTTTAATGGGAAGTTTTGCCGCAAGCAGCGTTCTCAATAAACAGAACTTTGTGGTTACCACTTCAGATTGATGCTGAGTAGATAGGCTGACCAGATTTTTCAAAGGTTAGATTAATCATTAGATCGATGCTAAACCAATATCCTCTTTCGATAAAGTGTCGCTATGTTGCCAGAAAGATGGGAGAAAGTTGAGGAAATTGATGGAAATTATTTTTATTAATATATTATGTAAATATTCCCTATAATTGCCTATTTAAAGTTTAGTTTAAACATGATCGGAATGCATTGTTACGTTACTTTAGAAACACAAGATTACGTTATTGCGTAGGCTTGACAAAGAAAAATTATGACGATATAACACACCATTTTATATTTAATGGCTTTTAAAATATATGCTAAATCGCACACACCTAACTATGATGAAACAGTTAATTTGTATTAATACCACCTGAAAATATTTCGAATATTCCGTGTTTATAATGATATCGCGAGAAATATAAATATCTGGATGATCCTTTTTTGTTTAATACTCAAGAACAAAACAAAAGAACAACGAAGTCATGACAAAAGCGGTTAGCGTTCATTCCGCATTTCGAAAACGTTTCTATTAATTATTATTACACCGCGAAAATAAAATGATCCAGTGGCGGTTTTTGCTAATTTTCGATATTACTTGGTTCTTTCTCTATTTATACGTGGTGTCGTAACAGCGTCGTAGTAAGGTTCCACTTATTTATCACTAAAAACGTCAAATTTAGATTCGTGCCTGCATTTTTGCGTCGCGGCCTACTTTCAAAAAACTGATCTTGTTTTAGTTTTCATTCCGTACCGAGAAGTAAACATAAAAACCTTTCCATTTTAAATGGTGATTATGCAACTTTCAGATATAATGTTAACAATAAGTATAACGACAGTTATGTACGAGTACTGATCAGAAATTAAACTTAATTTTGTTGTTGTTTATATTGATATCTTTATTTACAGCTGTAAATGTCAATGTTAATTTGGATCACATTTTTCTTTATTCAATTAATAAATACATTTTTTGTCTACGTTTTGTGTGCTAATGTAAAATAATAAAAATGATAACAGTTTAATTTAGTATATATCAATGTCATGCTTAAATTTGACAAGTGATTTCGTCTAATCATATCATGGACTTAATTATTGTTGATATTACCAATAGTCATGTTAAGGTATATATTTTAGATCTGTCTATTAACATAGTAATCACTAAAAGTTTTTTTTTGGCGTGACAACTTTTCGACGACCTTCACAATTTTGCTCGTTAGACAACTTTTAAAAATGGCGACCCAATTTTTGCGTCGACATAAAAAGGAACAGCTTCATCTAACCTGACAATGTCGGTGTAATTATTTTTCGATCAGATTTTCCTAAAACAACGAGAGCACTTTGAACTTTTTTCGATTCAAAGACCTGACATTTAAGTTATTCAACTGTTCTTTGGCATTTGAAGACAAATCATGGCAAATTTTTTAATGTTAACTGATTATTAATTGAATTTAATTTATAGTTAAAATATTTTAGTAAAAACATATATCAAATAATAATTAGTAATATTTAATTAATTATATTGATTACAGGCAAGATTACTTCAATAAGAAAATAATGATTTATATATTTTAATATAATTCTCAATTTCTACACATTATAAATGGATATATTTTTACGTATCAATTAAAGCCGCTGGCCAGCTTTTATCCAGCAGGTACATTTTTATTTTATGAATTTTTAAAAAGCAGCTGCCAAATTGTGGGCGTGTCCTTGCCTCTGGCTATTGTCCTTCCTTTCTCTTGATATTTCATTCCCAGCAGGACAAAATAATTTCGATATTTTTGCGTTTATTTTTCGAAAAATCTTTTCCTTTTTTTAAACTGGATTTGCGGAATTTTCATTTTTATTACACCTTTTGAAGGATAAAAGTGTAACGCAACGATTGGTAATTAAAATCAAGCGACTTTAAATGGATTTGCGATCAAAAAATCTTCATAGTTACAGTTTTTTTTTATAAATATTATATATCAATTGTTTTAATTCATGTTTTGCAAATATAGTATTGAAAAAGGAACAGTGATGCTCTTTTATCGCAACTTTGTATTGATCTAATTTGTTTTTGTTTTTAATTGTTTTAATGCATTATTTCAATATTTAAGATAAGCATCTGGGTATTTTCTCCTTGTGATTGGACGTTGATTGGTATATCACTTCTCATGATATGGTAAGGTTGTATTTTTCAAGGAATGATTTGAAAATTTGTAGTGACATAATTGATTAATTCAGATGTAATACTGTCAATATCTTGTACTATTTTTCTATGACAATTTTACTATTATAGAAGCAATATATAATATTTCATATGAAGATGAATATTCAGGTTTACCTACATTGTACTACCTTGAGTTGGTGTCGGATATTTAGTGATTAAATGCTTCAATGTAGTTTGTTCACATTTCACTCTTCCCTTTCTGATTATTATATTGCATATTTTAATAACTCTGTAATAATTGGTGATTCGTATTAGTTAACATATGATGTCAGGTGTTATGGACCTCGGAAAATGACAAAATTCATTGGGAACATAAGAACTGTATATTAATTAAAATAATAAGTTTTATTTTTATATAGAATAGTATTTTTATTAGATGATCACTGATGGTAGAAATTTATAATGACAGAGACGTGGGGAAAGGATGTGAAGCACGGAAAACTTACCAGAAGATAAAGCAATTGTCCTTTATCCAATACGGTGCATATAAAACGGAATTGACAGAAGACGAAAGCACAATCACAACATACCGAATGGTGAAAATTGAAATCTCTATATCTGGTGATCACTTCAGGTGAAAAAGTGCAGCGAGATAATAATCTAATACGGAATACATAAACCAGTGGAACGAGACTGAGTTTCGACGACCAGCAACAATGTTAGTGACAGTATCAAATATAACACGCGTTTCGGTAATACGCTTGACGCGAGCCGGCCAAAGACTAACGTTGTAAATTTGCGCTATGTTCTTGCATTCACCTCTGGTCGGGAAAACTTTCACAATCATGTGGATAAAATGCCACCAAATCTAAGGTCGTTCTCTAGACGGAATCAATGATCTTAGCGGACGCCACACGTCCTTTTTGACGTGTGTCTTTGTACGTCGTCTATTCAGTTTATCTGCTAATTAAAACGACAACAAAATTGTCTCAACGGTTCGCTAATTTATGAATTATTAGAAAGTACTGCAGGTGTTAAGTAGATCAGTGCACTGTGATACTTTTGGTTTTACGTAACCGTCTCATGTACAATTATTGGTGAAAAATATGTCAGAAACGTTACACAATACCGAATTTATTTTTGTAATTGTGCCCCCCAAGAAAGATTTTTAAAAATAAATTAAAACGGATAACATAAAAACGCAATGTAAAGTTTATAGCTTAATTGGCTATAGTTTGCTTCAGTGTCATAAAACATATGTTTCACGCATTGAAAATTAATTAATTGTAAATTATTTCATCAATTATTAAATATTTTTTATCAATTAGTTATTAAGATAACACTAAAAAATATTGAAAAAATTAATATGTCAAGATGCCCATTTTATTTCATACAAAAGTGCGGCCTATTATTATCTACTATCTTCTGCTATCCTGGAAACAAATAGATTCGATGATATAAAATTTTAATATCTTTTGAGGTATATACAATCTAATATCCTTTTTCGGTTTAATTTTAAGAAGCTGGTTTATGTAGATATGTTACGACCCATTAAAACGACAAAACGGAAAATGAGGCTATTCGTGTGATGGCTTGTCATAATATTTTATTGCTTTTTGTTTCAAGGATTAGATATTGTTTAAAAACAGTAACTTCAATAGTTTGACCGGTGTGCAACACATTATAAAGTAGTGGGCCTTTCTTATCCAGTCAAATATATAGAATTAATTTTGTAATATGACTTCTTGCTGCTAATATTAATGTGACGTCAAATGTAGTGTCTCGACTCTTTTTCCGCTAAATGAGACTGTAAAATAAATGCATTTCTAATATATCGCAATTCTGTAAAAAACTAGAACGATTTTTATGTCAAAAAATACTATATTTATTTATTGTATTGTGATGAGATTATGCGATATTAGTATATATAAAAGAATATCAATGATGTGTAAGATAGATGTTTTAGCCACTCCACAAAGTTTAATTTTCACCAAAATAGTTTCAGTAAAGGCGAAAGTTTTTAAGCTCAATCCTACTCGGGGTACTATAGTTCCAACTTTTAATTATCGGTCCTAAGCGGTTGATATGAAGAGTACCTGATTAAATAGGGTTACCTGATTTATGGAGTCTCACTATCAGAGTTCTTCCTCTCAAGATGCAACATTTAATGATTGTGAACGTCGTTAATAAACACGGTTTCAATATGGAAGGCTGGTTAGGCTATAATAGATAATCTTCTATATTTAAGTCCCATATACATTAAATTACGAATAAAAATTATCAAGCGTTACACATAATGGTTACTAAAAACCAGAATGTTGAAGGGCTTAAAATTTTACTTTTAATCACTGCTTGTGAGGGGTTCAATCCCTTAATTTGAAAGAAATCCTTTTGAAATCACTTAACATTTTTAGTCATTAAGAAATTAAGAAGTTCTGCTACGAAAATACATTAAATGCGAATTAAACATAGTTTTCAAATTAAATAAATAAAACAAACAGCTAGATTCTTCTAGTAGATGCTAAGTTTAGTCGTGGACATTACTCGCTCAAGAGATAATCATTCATATCTAGAGAATTGAAAAACTATATTTAGTTATTGAACAATATCCATTGTAACTGAGAAAAAATAAGAAAAACAAAAGAATGGTGTAAGAACCTAAGTTTTTATAAATTATGTTCTTCTCCGTCTTATTCTTGACTGCTATCTTTTGGAATCCTGTGAAACTTTTTCTGCTAAACTTATCCCAATAAGTTCAATTTTTTTTGTCATACAAAAATATTAGCTTATCGTGGCTTTCATTCATATTCAATGTGCTTTTCTGCATGTTCTATGCCGTCTAACTTAGACGAATTATAAATATTTTTGTTGATATACTGTAATTTATATGACACATTAAGTTCTGTAAGACTATTTGATGTTAAGTTTCAGGGTTTGAAAATTATTTTTGATTTAGAAAATAACAGTTCTTTCGTGTAGATGATCCCCTGTATTTCAGAAGAAGAGATATTTATTTTTATTTTTATTAGTAACGATTATATTAGGGCTCTTTGACACAAACATCTCTTTTAAAGATCCCGATAGATTCTTTTACCAGCTGATTTTAGAAATACAATTAATTCTCAACTCCAGTAACTGTTAATAATATAATGCAAGTAAGCGGTTTTTGTTTATTAAGTAATATGTTTCCATCAATATGTTTCAAATATGTTTCATAATATGTTTCGAATTAACATATATTTAGTGAATTTTAATTGAATTATTTCCATTTCCTGTAAACGTTATTTGGTGCAAAAAACTTCGAAACCATATAGGCTTGTTATATTAGAACAAAATTATTGATTAAATTCCTATTCCTGTTTATAAAAAGACAAAGAGAAGCAAATATATCCTTTAATAAAAGTACGTTAAAAGTTTAAGAAACAAAAGATTCCACTTGTTTTTTGTTCAAGGTAATAACGTTCCCCTGCAATAATAATTTTGTAAGTCGTTTCGAAGCTCCGGAATGCTTTTTAATAACCTGCTTCCTGGATTGTCTTGAAATTGTTGACCCGTGTTAGACTTTTTACCTAAATATCGATAGTGCAAAACTCAGTATTAAATTCAGCAAAGACGAGGTGATCCACATCTCCTCAAATTTAATTTATGTTGTCTTAAAGAGCAATTAATGAGTCATTGTTTTCGTTGTTTGAATCTTAATTGATAGCCACTAGAGGTCAATAACGTAAAATAACATTTATCAAGCAAGCATGATAATTGTGATGTGTAATTGGAGACTTATTAAACGTCGGTAATTTACTGATGGATTGTTTAGTAGATGATTTCTATTACAAAAACATTAATTTTGTATTGAATTAATTAAGATATTTTATCAAATATTTTGTATTTTTCTGCCGTTGGGTTAATAAGAATACATTGTGTCTGTATACCATAAAAGTGTATTTTTGCCAGTCACAGGGATATAATATTGACGGTAACTATGGTATTTCAGTAAAATATGACAAGGTCTTATTAACAACCTTGTACAGTGACTCTACTCAACTTATACTAGGCTACCAAGAGAAGTAGGACACCTGGAGGAACTACAAATATAAACTGTCCGATGACAATAGAACATTTTACTGTTGCTACTTTGAGGCATGTTGAATTTTACATCTTAGAATAGCAGCCTACAAGATACCCATACAATATTATCCCAGATGTTGAACACGTGCGTGGTGCCAGCAACAACCACGAAACGTTGACCTTGGATATCATTAAAGCGTAGTTTGAATCATTCAGTTACTGACCATCGTTCAGTTCAGACGTGCCACCATCTGCCAAGCGTTTTCAAGTAACAGTGCGCTGCTCACCCTTTTTATTCACCCTCTTTATATTTTCTATATTGTATATAACGTCAATAAATAACGGTCATATTATGTAATCATCACATTTTCAATTTCGTCTTACATCCATTCACCGAGCCATAAATCCCTAAACTACTATGAAGTTGAAAATGCTATGCAATTAGCAAAAGCTAATATAACCTAACTTATAGAGCATGGGAAATATTGAAATGTGATATCACCTGAAGAGCAACCA
The DNA here is from genome assembly GCF_030347505.1 of Rhynchophorus ferrugineus. Taxonomy (NCBI): domain Eukaryota; kingdom Metazoa; phylum Arthropoda; class Insecta; order Coleoptera; family Curculionidae; genus Rhynchophorus; species Rhynchophorus ferrugineus. The sequence continues at coordinate 26,250,573 of NW_027472583.1, read as the reverse complement.
ACTGGTTAAATAAAATTTTTGACATTGATGATATTTCTACTGGTTGGCAAGGCTCAGATGAGAAATTCAATGAGAAAGGCAACATCCTGCTTATATACGCTACCACAATGTTGTTATGAACAAAAAAGACATAAATATCTGCTTAGAGCGAATATAAACTGACAACAAAACCCTCGATTCAACAAAACGCGATACATTAGTTTAACAACTCTGTAAAGTTGGGGGTGACAGCAAAGATCGACTTTATCAGAACCGTCTACAAGATTCAAATCATTAGACTCAGATATGATGATAATTTCTTCTCACAAATTATTTTTGATAAAATCCTAACTGGAAGGAATATTGGAATGGAGTTTGACGCTATATCAACTTACGAGATGTGGATATATCGATATCGATTCTATCGATTGCCTACTATATGCAAAATCTATAGAGCAGACTTAAATTAACATTGAAAGTATAAATTTAATGTTCAAAACCCAAGTCCTGAAAGACAAGCATATTACCAAGAATCTTTGAATAACTGTGATGTGTAGCTGTGAAAAGTATATCTACAACATGTAGCAAGAAAAACAATAAATGCCCCTTGAGCTAAGTATTCACATGTGTATTTTCAGTTCAATATGATTCATATATTGCAAATGGAAAATTGTATTATATCTGCTTTATTTAGTAGATATTAACCTATTTAGATTATGAGTGTTATACGGTTTAGATGAGCACCATTTATATTTCTATAGATTCCTAGATATTACACATTTTGGCTCTAGCTTCTAGTACAACTAGCATGAATACACATATTAAAATTAAAACATAGACATTTAATTTCAGATACAAACTGGTATTATCTACTGTTTTGGGATGTCATTATTTGTAGGATTCTTCAAGGACCTTTCAAGGTAGGGACAATAATCACTCAGTAAATCATTAAATTTATAGTTGGTTTGCAGTATCTTTAAAAAATGAAGAAGGATACAATATTCAAAGATCCATTAGTTATTCGTAATATATTTATTATAAGATTTTTCATCATATTCTTTAGGATTGGGAGTGGTCAGTAAAGTAGGACTGATTCACATTTTATGTACACTGACGTAGTATAACAAAAGCAATTATGCACTTGTTACCCTATACTGTCACACAGGATCTTATATAAAGCGATCTATGGCGATTTTTCACGAACCATTTTTACTTTCGTTTTCTAATTTATCCATTAAGCTCAAAAACGTTTAATAATAAGGTAAATATAATTTGAAAATATAATAACTGATCAAAATTTACTTGAGTTGTCTTAGTTGGCACAGTGGTAAAGGCGACAAGACGGTCCAGTACTATTGTGATAGTCGTAGGTTCGAATCCTGCTGGTGAATGGTAGGAAATTTATGTTTGTGATTGTTTAATATTTGTGATTGTCCTAGGCAAGAGTGTAAAATTTGCTAAGGAACAATGATCCCACTCAATCCAGTAACCAGGCTGGGTAAAACCGGATGTCTTCTGGGATGATTTCTAAGTTGGCTAATGCCGAGGCCCGTGGTTCGGAGCTCACGCTATACAGTAGGTCCAGTCCAGATAAACCCTCGTTGGTAAAAATGAGACTTTAAATTTTAATTTATTTAGCATCTTCTAACGTATTAATTAACAAATTCCATCAGCAACATACAGTAGACACCAATATCCTTGATGCAATAATTATTTTACTTAAAGATCTTTTATTAATTATAAATTGGTATACTGTTACACATCGTGCAACATGATGCAACGTGATATTACAGTGGCAGAGCGGGAATGGATCGAACTAAGTGATTATTGATGCTAGACATTTCTTTTAAGGACTTGATTTTCTGATACCCAACCACTAACGGAACAACTGTTTCTCGATGTTGTTGATTTTTTTGTTATACCTTGGGGTATTCATCAATGTCATTAAAAAGACGGAATCATTTTTGTATACTGAATATAATTTGCTTTACTTATTTAAAAAAATAATAATTAAGTTTAAAAATATTTCCAATGCGGTTTTGAAATATTTGAGTGAGTCATTTGAGTAAGTTCAATTAGACATTTCCAATTCAGTCACCAATTTTCGATTGCGACACGGAAATGATGTTTTGTCCTCCATCGAGCATTTTTCACGAATTTTGTCAGTATCGGTAGCGACCAGTAGCGTTCTTTAAAACAGTTCATTCATGGTTCGAGGTTACTAATATAGATCCGGGTTTCTCAACAGTTGGTAATTTCAGAGGTTGTCAATAATATGCGAATTTTTTCTAGACTCCGATGTTGTAATTTGTATAAAGAACAATATATTAGAAAAAATATTATTATTGATTGATATTTCGTTAATTTTGGTTTGAAATTAATTTGATTATTAACACTTCTTAGCATGAAACTGATACAACGGTTTAGTTTGTACAGAAAATGTTGAAGTACTTAAGTAAAGCAAAATAATTTCCTTTTTGGTTATTACTGTTGTATGGCCGTTCTTGATTGTTTCGATTGTTCGAAATTCGCTTTGGAAAGCATGAAAAATAAAACTACGAAGCGAGAAAACGAAATTACTTTTTTCCCAACCTATTATAGCGATGCAACGGATGTTGACGTTATGAGTATCTCGTTTTTAAGGACGTGGTTTTAGTATATCGCGCATCTAATCGCTATAATTTCATCATGGTTATCAGCACATCAGTATTTTATATATTCCATGACCACGACATAATTTAAAAACGACTTTACCGATTTAATTCGTCTCTTAGTATTGCTTTACTCTGTAAGAGGTTCTTGGGGAAAGAAACAAAGAAAGAGATCATTAAAAATTATATGGAAAATTGAAAAATTTCAGAAAACTTAACGTGTTTTTAACATTTACTGATTCTGTACTGCCAATCTCATTTTGTTTGCTGCATCCATTGGCAATCTATCAAAAAACTCATTTATTCATATCTTAGCGTACAGTCTATTCAATCTGAAAGTTTATTGAGTTTTGAATTTGTTCACGGTTCACCGTAATCACTCATTATGTTAAAAGTAAGTAAGTAAGGAAACGATGGAATAAGAAGAGGATCTGTTATTCGACATTTCCAATAATTGTATATTATATATATTTATAGATTAATAGCTAGATGTAAGCACTGGGAGGTAGTATAAAATCAGAGCTTGGCGTGTGAGTGAAGAATTTATGATTAACAAAACAGACACTACACTAAACAACCACTAGAATTAAAAATAGTTTGAAATATATTAATAATCTTTGGTCGAGGAGATCATAGAAATACTTTTTTACATGAAACAACATTATAGTAAAAAACTACATCTCATTTCACTTGTATATAGCTGAAGGGGAATTACCATAATATTGTTTTTATGTATTTGTTATTAGATGTTCTTGTAACTGTTTTGTTTTTAACCATCAATTCCTATTATTATTCGTACAATGTACGACAGATTTCTTATTAAAAAGCAACATTTGGGTTCTAATAAAATAACTATTTGATTACTGATAAGTTAGAAGGAAAAATACATGATACAGTTTTACATATAATAAACAAAGCGAGTACTGTTTTGGTTTCATTTATATTGTATTGTTCAGAGTTATCTGATTTGCATGATGAAAAATGCAATTATTTAAATTAAAAGTTCCACTTTACCACAAGTGTTAGGCATACACTGAATTAAATAAAATGTTTATTTGTCTTTATAGAAAATATTCTGTCATCAATAATTGAAAAGTAGTTCATATACTATCTGTTTTTATTACTACTCCTTTATATATTTTTATTATCAATGGTTAAAACGTTTTAAGAAATATTATAAGTTAGCTTATAAGTTATGGACATGTGCAATCCGAATATTCCGAATGTTCTCTTTTGATCAAATTGTGACATGATTTTGTGAATATATATTATATATATATATATATATATATATATATATATATATATATATATATATATATATATATATATATATATATTATGGATCATCAATCTCTTTTTCAAATTATTTAAGAACAGGGCCTGGATTTAAAAACCAATATAATTATCAGACACATGTACAAAACTCAAGGTATAGTTTAAGGGAATAATATTGGAATTCTTCGAAATTAAAATAGGAGTTACGCAAGTTTATGGACTCTCCCCATTATTTTTCAATTGCGTCCTAGACAAAGTAATCGAAGAGTGGCGCAAAATAAAGTCGGATCTTAAAATTGACCAACCAATCAAATTAGAAAGAATCAAAATTACGATAGATTGTTTGGATTTGGCAAATGACCTGGCGGTTCTAACGCAGATCATTCAAACAGATCAAAAACAAATAGACATTTCAAAAGTAACGGCTGAAAATATAGGTCTTCAAAATTCATTTGAAGGGAAAATTTTCACTACATTAACATGACAAGCAATGCCATGAAATTAATACCAACATTTTATAAACTAAATACGATACAATCCAAAGAGTTTCTCATTTCAAATATTTCGGCCGAACTATTCAAGAAACTGGATTGGAAATGATCGCTAATATGATTTGCTGTCAAAAAAGGATAGAGCTTTTAGACTTACAAAATATATCTACAACAAAAAATGCATCTCTAAATATATAAAACTAAGACATTACGTTTACATTGCAAACATTCAAAAGAAAGAACGAAAAATTATTAGAAAAATTGTAGTCCCAAAACACACTGAGGAATTAACAGGTAAAAAGGGTAGAATGAAAGTGGAAAAGTTTAACAATATATATTCTGATTTAAAAAAACGCAGACTAAAGTTTTATGGACATATTAAAAGAATGGAACCAAGCATATTGAGCAGACAGGTGGTGGAATTCTATAACGCTGCAGGCCAACGTTGAAACAATGAAATATATCGCTACAATTAAGAAGGACCTGAAAGGAGACTAAATAACACAAGAAATACAGGATAGATACGTTTAGAAAGATTAGATGGACCGGACAGAGAAACCCAGGAAACCTGGAAAGTGTGGTCAGATGGAATAAAAGCAATTTGGGCCGAAAGAAGAGAAAACTATAGTGGAATGTCTCTCTGTTGTACTTCGCGTGGTCCAGTAGGGCCCAAACATGCATAATAACACTGTATGATAACACTATAATATATTTATATATATATATATATATATATATATATATGTATATATATATATATATATATATATATGTATATATATATATATATATATATATATATATATATATATATACATATATATATATGTACATTAATTTTAATTTTTTTGATTATTATGATATGAATTACTAGTGACAGCCTTTTCTATTTTAGAACAAGTCAATCCAATAACACGTACCGTTGCGAATGTCTTAATTTTTTCGATAATCGCAAGTAGAATTTAAGATGCCGTCAATTTGTAATTATTCTCTACCCTGTGCATGATCATTTCTTGTGTTAATTGAACTTGGTAAGTATAGAAACACAGATCCTTAAAATTGATGTTCCTGAACGTTCACACACTTTCACGTGCTGTTTCGATATTAACATTTGATGTCAGTTTATTCCATAGTCAGTGGGATTAGCATCACCAATTAAACCAGTTATCCCGATTTTTAAAACATATTTCAATTATATTTCATGTGAAATTTTCGAACTGTGGTTGCCACTATTTTCATAACTTCTTAAAGTATTGCAATGACAATGAAAGTTTATTTAGTATCCAAGTTTTAGTAACTCCGACTAGATATTTGTCAAACTATTTTTTTGAGTTCAAATATTCGTTATATTAAGATAAAATTGGGACATAAGGCGGAATCAGAAGAATGTATTCTATTATTAATTATCGTAATCACCTGAAACTATTTTTGGTGAGAATTTCTAACGATAATTAATATATTTACATCATATTAAAAAAATTAGAGTAGCATATTTCAAGAGTATTGAAATATTAATTGATAATTGGATCTCATATGAATAAACATATTTATATATTTGTACGGAGGGGAAATCTGTGAATCTTTTGAGATATAGATGAAGATTGAGTTTACAACAAAATACACCATAATCTTATTTGTAAACCTAATATATCGACTTATTCTAACAAACTTACCGATATTAATATAAATTCTCTTAAATTGCTATACTGTATCACAACACAAATGCTATTATCCAACAAACTTTAATGAGTCATTATTAGGAACCAAAACCAGTCACTATTAACACACTGTTATTCAATGAGCCACACTACACACGGCGGAATTAAAACGTCTACTGATTCTTCATCGTATCCTGATGATACCATGATACTTCCGATTGGGAACCTGAAAATTCCAAGTTCCTAACGCAGAGCTTAGGTACGTCATCGTTGTTAACGTAATAGGTCGTCCTCTTAATTGTTTTCTTGAAATCGGTTGATGTTACCGGCGGCCAAGAACGGCGTTTAACATACCCAATGAGTTCTTTTTTTGGGGGCTTCCCAATTGTTTGCATTTTTAATAGATGCTGATTACTAATCAGATAATTTGTTTTGTTTCGTGGTAATTTGTGTAATTTTTATTCAGCACAGCTTCATTTTTTTATATTATGCTCATGCTGTTCGACTTTGTGATAGCAGATTTTAAAACCTCTTTCTATTTTTGTGTATATGGTATTATGTATGAATTATGTATTATGTATTTACGTATATGGTATAACATCGATATTAGGATTTTTAGTATAGTTCTAGACTAGATTTAATTGTATTAAATTCAGAAAAAACGTTTTATACTTTGGCCATGTATATATACTTGGTTTATACTTTGGTATGTCTGTAAAAGCAGGTTTGCCAGGAATTTTCAATATATAGTTCGATCTATTCCTACTACATCCTGAAATGAATTTGAAACTAAAGACGAGATGGAAAAAGAAGCACTCAACAAGTTGCAGCATAGTTTTCTTCAAAAACCAAAATCTTTATTGCTACGTAAGTATGCCATGCAGACAGCGCTCTTGGTTGGTGCAACCCATGAATCGCGAATCCACAATGTGCGCCATGTAGTTCTTGGCTCTTTACGTTATCCTAAACAACGAAGGGGATATGGGATGCACTAAATAAAGTGAGGGGGGGTACATGGATAGATGAGTTAAATTATAACTTATATATTTATTAACTTATAGGAAAAAATACATATAATTCTATACTAATACTTAATACTAATCAAAGTAATCTATAAAACTAATATATTACTAAAAAGTAATATTCACAATCTTAATCAAACTCCATTACTACTACCTAACAGTCAACACCCATACCGAAATATCATGAAATGTGCTATTACACAAAAATAATCGATTATGAAAATACCTCCAATACCGAAATAATATCTTATCTTGAAATATCCCAAAATGACACAGGATGCTATAGAGAAATATCCCGTTCTAAATATATGTTATCTTGAAATTATCCGAACATATGTCCTGAAGCGAAACCCTGTGATATTTTCAGATCACATACTAGAAAGAAAAGAAAAGGCTTACCTTCACTGAAGTTTGACAACTTCAAGGAAGCTTCCTCCGCGGTACTGCTCTCCTTTCGGGTGAGTGTCACCAATCGGCCACCATCGGAACTGAAGCCAAACGTTCCCAGAGACACCTATTCGGATTTGATGGTTTGAATTCTGATACGTTTCATGGCATTTTATAAATTTTGCTATTTACCAGGTAGCAATGTCTAATGTTCCAAAAAATTGTTGAATTCGAAAAAAAAAAGTTGAATATGGTGTTTTTAGATTAGGGAATAAGCAGAAAACCGACGAATCTAAATAAGGATAATAGAGTGGTTTCAGAACTATTTGATGAGTCAACTTTTTGAGGAAAAACACGTGTTGTACAAGAAGGCTCTTTAGAGGCGAATAGCTTCAAGTAATATTAGCTACCGTCCTAATGTTAATTGCTTAGTAATAATAAAGAGGAACTATTAATATTCACGGAATCTAGTATTTTATGTCAATTACGATTAAATTAGTTGACATTTTACGTTATTTGCCAAGGTCGTCCCCTAATTATCACATCCTAATGATCATACGGCTACTTCCGTTTTGAAAAGAGAGGATTTCCACAAGTGAATCAATAATGACGAAACTATATGATTAATACCAATAGTTTGGGAGACAGAATCTGTCCCTGATGATTATTAACATTTTCTGGTATCACTTATAGTATAAAATTATCTGAATGAACTGCTGTGAGTATTGCAGATATTTTTTTATGTTGGAGGTTCTTTTGGTGCCTTATAGATCTTCGGTAAATTTTAATAAAACACATTGAGGATAATCAAAATACTATACAAATTTAATGAAATTTAAAACCTGAAATGAGTGAATCACATATTTTTAAGTTAATTATATTTAGTTAATCACATTTAAATATGAATCGATTTTTATAGATATAAATAAACTATATAGATGAATAAATTTTATAGATATATATTTAAACCCGTAAGTATACGCACAATAAATACATGTAATAAATTGTGAAAATTTAAATTAGGCGTATATTTTGGGACACCCTTTATGATTAGTCATAAAAATATATATTACTCTTATCGTTATATATGTAAACTACCTTAAATTGTATTAGGTTTTTATAAAATATCCAAACAAAAAGAAAATATATTCAGGTGAGCTAAATAAAATTATTTTTATAGTAATAACCCACTCTAATATTATCAAGATATTTCCGAACTAAAAGCCTGAGAAATCCCACAATATCCCGATCCCCAGAAGTTCACACTTAAAACGGACCTGGAAATATATCGTCCTTAAGATTGTTTTCTTAATATTCATCGCTTAGCCGAGTAATAACGATCTAAAAATGGTTCTTTAATTTATCCGTAGGTGGTAGTTTCTGGGTATTCCCTAAGAACTGGGCTTTTCGTTTTAATAATTGTGTGTTAAATGTTGCAATTTTTGTTATAGTTATTTAAATATCACCACTAAAGGTAAAAATAAGGTACAATTTAATAATTATTATATAAATTATATATATTTATTAATTACGTATTTAATTTTTATTGTGTTTTATATACTGTTTATAATTCTGCAATTTCTATTTGATTTATGTTGTCGATGTCTATGCAGGTTCACTCCATCATGTTCTAATGTGGGTTTAGTGCATTTAATTCAATGACACAACTCTCTGGTGAGTAAAGAAATTATTATATTGAATTATATATAACAAGTCAATTGAAAAGTCCCCGGCCTGACACATTGATGGCGCTACTAGAATTAGATCCATATGTTTTTTAGTTAGCACTAACCCTCAAAATATGCGTGTATAAATTTGACAGCTGTCGGGTCATTGGTCGGGAATTATAGCATTCTGAGTCAAGCAACTCTTGTTATTGTGAAAGAAATATATAAAAAGGAATTTCGTGTGTTGATAAAATATTGCTTTTTGAAGGGAAAAATAGAGTTGAAGCAAAAACCAGGGTTGGTGCCGAGTTTTTGGACACTGCCCCAGGAAAATCAACCACCAAGGATTGGTATGCTAAGTTTAGACGTGGTGAAATGAGTACCGAAGACGGTGAACGCAGTGGACGCCCAAAAGTGGTTGTTACCGACAAAATGATTTTGAATGACCGTACATCATATCAGTCACGAGTATTTGGGTATGAGAAAGCTCTGTGCAAAATGTGTGCCGCGCGAGCTCACTATTGGCCTGAAGATGGTTTGAAGATAGCCAGGCGTAAGATACCCGAGTTTTTGCGTCGATATGTGACAATGGATGAAACATGGCTCCATCATTTCACTCCGAAGTCCAATCGACAGTCATCCGAGTAGACTGCACACAATGAACCCGCTTCAAAGCGTGGGAAAACGCAACAGTCGGCTGGCACGGTTGTGGCGTCTGCATTTTGGGATGCGCGTGGAGTAATTTTCATGGACTACCTTGAAAAAGAAAACAATATTGCCAAAAAATGTGTTTGACTATGGTAGGCCGGGGACTTTTCAATCGACTGTTAAATTTCACTAAAATTTATACTTTTAAATAAAATTTAGCACTTAACTTTGTACTTACTTTCCGAAAAAACAACTCTCATCAATCAGTCTCTGATTAAAATTTCTTATGTTTTTTGCATTAATTTTTACGTATCTTTGATGTACTTTTCTAATCTATAAAATAGCTCATTATTGGTTTAAGCTACTTCCTTCAATTGATCATATTATACGTCTGATCATATTTTACTTGAGCAAACGTTATATATTCCTTTCTACTAGCATTCAGCAATCTTCTCAATGTATAATAAATATGTTAAGTTATTTTTAATTACATAATAATATATATAAGATCGCTTAAACCATATAAGTTAGCCTTAACGCTTATGTGACTGAATTGGTATGAACAGGCATACACAAGAGAAATCAGTGTTTTTCTCGTCCATTTTTGTAACTTAACTTATTAATAATTAAGTACTATATATTTTAGCAATTAGAACTCGACTTATAAATAAGTCTGAGTCTGTGATAAGCACGTATTATGAGACACTAATGAAGTAGAAACGCTGCTTTTTAATGATACCATTTCATTAATACTTCTTTCTATTCGGTTCCTCGATAGCAATATACAATAATTAATTACCTATACAATATCCAATAACCTAAACGGTAACAATTTAGTTCTCAAGTCTGCAAAAATGTACACACAAAAGATAATTCGCAACTAAAGCAGAAAAACATTTGAATTAATTTATCGTACATACAGATTAAGCATCCTAACTGAACACCACTATATTTTATAACCGAAATATCAACAATTGAACTATAAGCATTATATTACAAAGCTATTGAACACATCTTAAAGAATTACTGCACACACGAAACTTACGGACAAATCGTTAATTCCATTTGTTGCCGATATTTACTAATGAACTCTAAAAAACTCCAAAATAAACGAATATATGCACTAACGACCATTATTTTAAAATATGTTTAAAAACCTTGCATTCATTTTATCCTTATATTAAGTGTATTAAATAATTAATAAAGATTATTAATTAATAACAGACTCTGTTAAGTTTTGGGTCTTATTTTGTCTAAATGATATTTGTACAAAGGCTTCCATTAAGCTTAAGGTCGATATATTAAACTTAATCAGTAGCATACCATAATGTGAAGGTATATTTAATTAGTACCTTTATCTTCCAAGGCTAATTAACATTTGTTTTAACTTGGTGTGGTGGGTATTTTTTTCATATTTGTACTTAAATAGTTATGGGTAGATGGTATTACTAAGGCTTAGCAGTATTTTTATAATCAATGTCTCAAAAACAAGAATGAAACAACATATCGGTCGAAGGTAAACTGGATAATATCGTTGCAATATAAGTTTGAAATATAGACCGAAAATTGAAATGAAAATAATCGTTTAATTACATTAATGATAAAATTAATAAGGCTATATATAATATATTTTTGCATACTTAATACCATATTTTTTATTCCTTAATGCGTTTTTTTAATGAAATGGGTTCGACGAAATTAATCAAGCGAATTTGTTGAATGAACATTTGTCCTTATTATACTGGTCCAGATCCATTATTCGTAGGAAATAAAAACATTTGCTTGAATTAAAAGATGAATATGGGTAGAAAATATGTATATAAAAGAATCACTAGCTCAAGGTTGAGCATTTAGTTCAATATAAAAGTTTTTTAAAAATTATTAAGTAATATTGTTTAAATGTTATTTGGTTTATGTTTAAAGTTTGGTAGGTTGCAAGAAAAGTTCAGATAAAAAATATTATAAATAGTGTAAGATCATAGAAAGTTAAAACGTTTAGCATTTTATGTAATAATAATATAAAACGACGTATGAGAAAATTGTACCCTGAAATAGATTGAAACAAATTAAAATAAAGAAGAATCGTTTGTTACCTCTGTCCACAAGAGGATAATTTTATTCCACTGTTTTACCAATGATTTATTTCACTCTTCATTTCATTTCTCATTATACAAATATTGACTGAATTAAGATTTTTTAGGAATTTTAAAATTGAAAAATACAAAATAAACACAGGAAAAATGTATATGTATATAAAATGAAATTATAGCAAGCAAATATTGTAAGTAGTGAATATATTTTTGTAGTTTTGTAAATCTATCAAGTTCATAACATAAATAATTAGGGATGATATTTAACGTATTAACATACCTTTAAACAAAATTAAGATTTTACTATTATTTAAGTATTGAACATATTTGAATTTTTGTAAATGCATTTATTCTTTGATATTTTTTTATGCATGATTCAAATACATATTAATTAGATTATAATGAAGGTGAAATTTATCAATTTTATGGGATTTTCACTCTTAATCTCGATAAACTATATACTTTCACTTAATTCTAAATTGAATTGACAAATGTTTCATCATGGTATGGTTTTGAGACTTTTGCTGATAAGTTTAACAAACGTATTTAACTCATAATTATATTAATTAAGAGGCGTTAATTGATATTTGATCTGACCATGTCTAATTACTTAAACTGTCACATAGTTCGTATAATATATCTATCTATATTAATAATCATATAATAATAATTATATATATAATTAGTCACTTCATAGTTGGTCGGCTTGGTGGCGCAGTGATAAAGGCTTACTGTTGCGATAGCCGCGGGTTCGAATCATGCTGGGGCATGGCCGTAAATTTATGTTTAAAATTTCTGATTGTCCTAGGCAAGACTGTAAAATCCGACAAGGAAAATGATCCCAGACCCGCCAGTAAACAGGCTAGGTAATACCGGATGCCTTTAGGGATGATTTCTAAAGTTGGTCACTCGCCAGTCGGTAGGCTTAATGCTGAGGACCGTGAATATATATATATATATATATATATATAGCAATTTTTCCGATTTTTCCGATCCAGTCTACAATATTTATTTGACGATATCGATGTGTATTCTTGTTCATCTCCAAGTTAGATTCTACTATTCAGCTTATTCTCCATAGTTAGCTCCCTCTGGCGCCTAGTTTATTTGACATCTAACTAAATTATTCCATGAAAAATTATTTTCACCAAATGAAAACTCTAACGATGTTCGCATGCTGGTTCCTGCGTATCGAATACACAAATAGAGGATAGATTAGGACAAAGGAAACATTCTAAACATACTTTTCTCTATATTATACACAATAGAAATGGCAACAAAACACAAGAAACTAACATGCTATATAATTTTAATAATTTATTACATTTAAATTTACACAGTACTTATTCTACGATAGACACTTCGGGCTTAACATCTATGTCTATGTTTTTAATATAACCTAGTTGTACTTATAACTTCACTGAATCAATTGATAAAACCGCTTGAGTTCTCTTTAATCTTCTAAGCCATCATCATCGAGGATTTGGAGAACTTTAACATTGATGTGCCGATGGAGACTCTGGTCATGTGTTTAGGCATAGTCCTTTATAACGTTATCGACAGTTTGAACCTTCAGGTCTTTGTGCAGATTATCATTACGAATGTACAATGGCGCATCCACAATACCTCGCAGTACCTTGTTTTTGAATCTTTGTATAATATTTCTATTACCTTAACTGGTACAACACCAGAGTTGAACACCATAAGTCCACAATGGTTTCAATAGTGTTGGTAAAGCAAAATGTTATTATATACTGACAAGATGAATATCCACCTAATAACAAGTGCATTTTTTTCAGCTTGAGTTTTAATTCTTTTATTTGAACATTTGGCTTCCACCTGAGGCTAGATTTCCATACGGAACTACTTGCTGATTTATATGTATTGGTTTATGCTTGATTTTTTTGTTGGTGAAATCAATATGCTGATATATTTTTATTTATTTTAATGCGCTATTTTTGGGCCCAGCATTGTGTTTCAGGGATAGCTGTTTGTAATTTTTAGGTTGATTCAATGTTATTACCTCCAATGGCTAAGATTGCAGTGTTATCAGCAAATGTAGCAATAAAATTTTCAATGAATGTTGGCCGATCTCGACTGTACAGGAGATAAAGGACTGGTTCAAATATACTTCCCTCTAGCAGTTCTGCTTGTATTTTCCTCAAGTTAAAGAAGACATCTTTTTGTTTGACTCTTCTTGTTTCTCTGTTGGGACAAGCATTTTAATTTCATGCATTAAATTTTCATGTCAAACTTTCTTGTCGAGAGCTTGAGCAACAACTAAAAATACAACATCCTTTGCAGTGTTTGGTAGCTCGATATAGCGAATTTACTCATAATGTCATTTTTTATTTGCTTAATTTCATGTCTCAGATAGGTTATTCAGGTAAATTTTATCTTGCTCAGTCCTCAAATAATGCCATTTCTTCTTGGCTCTTCTTTGTTCTGATATTACACGCCTTATAAATGAAATGAACCAATTGCGCATTCGTTGAGTGATTGAATTATTGATTCATGCGATTCAAACTAACTAATTAAAGTGCTCGGAAAGGCGATTTAAATTTCATCTGAATTGTGGACGCTGCGAAATAATTCTCCAAAGTCTTGTATTAAATTACATGTCTATTTACTATATGACTAAAGTTTGCGTCGCCATTGTTCGTTTGAAAGAAAGTATTTGGCACTAAACGGTAGGCCATCATGAATTTTACCTGCCGGCTAGTCGGTGGTTTGCATTTGGTCAATATTTTAAAAATAAATTCTATTCTCCAAGTAAAATACATTCCAGAAAATGCGCACTTTAATGCACTGTAATAAAAGATTTTTAAAGCTGTGTATAGGGATGCCGAAAAATATTGGCACATGAATGTTTTGCCCGATATATCAACAGATCGATAATTTTTTGGGTTAGTAATTTTTATATTTTTTTCAAGGAGGTATTGATAACTGTAAAAAACAGTATCGAACTTTTATGTGCTAAATAAAATATACATATGAAAAACCTCGAGTTTTTCAAAGGAAAGTATCGTGTGTGATTTGGTATTATCGATATTTTAATTTTAAATTAATTTTAGAAATTATCGATAACTTATGGAAGGCCCAAAAAACTATTTCGGCTGTAATTTGATTTACTACAAATTTTTAAAAATTACAAGTTACATATTGCAAATTACATTAATACTAACTAATGGGGTCAATTGTATAAGTAAAGATAAAGTGAAGTAATTAGTTATATTAACTTTGATTGACAAGTCGGAAATATATATTGCATTCTAAACATAAAGTGATATAAAAGCATCATTAACTTAAGGTCGTCCATTCAACACCGCCTATCAGTTACAAACATTAATTGGTCTAATACAAGTGTTCTAATTAGTTTGCCGAATGATTTGTCGGAGAATAAATCGGATTCTTTCACATAAGAATCACCGCGGTATTTATTCTATCCAATGACCATGCAAAAATTACGACATCTATGTGTCCAAGCAGCCGAGCGGCCTACTGATATGACGTCACGTTCTAGAGCGTCACGCCACTGGTAAAAGCGTAGGTTCGTAAGGAAAATCCGTCTTAGAACGAAATGAACAAATTAACTACGACGACACCAACTACACGTACATGGTGAATGTTGCTTTAAAAATAAACTGGCATTTGATGAAAGAAAAATTGTTACTTTGACCTTGTCTACCGGTATGACCTAGACGAGGATTTCGGCTGGTACCGTGTTACAACATCGTTTGATTTTTCGCTTGGAAATGTCATGTGTGAGACGAATTATTCATAACTAGTCGCCAAAGCATCGTTCGGCCGGTTCTAATTACGATGATCACATACTTTTGTGAGAAACTAATAAATTAAAAAACGACAAGAACCAAACAAAATTATCGTTTGTTGTTTGGCAACAAAGTATGTTAGAGAAATTAGTAAATGGTAGACATATTTGATTTGAAACAGATGTTATATAACATTTTTGTTATTATGAAATGTGTAGTATAAAATTAGGACAGAGGATTAAAATAAATATTACATGTATGATAGGTGATTTTTTTCATACTATCAAAGCTTAACTCTGTAAGGATCTGGCGTCTAGCTGTTTTCTTGAATTTGGTAATTTCTTAAAACTACTCTTTTTGAGACGGTTGATATGATATTTTAAATTCAACTGAATAGATTTGGTTCTTTAAGGTAAATTAGATGACTCGGTGAATGGAGGTAAAACAAAATAAAACAGTGGTGTTTACATTATGTGACCTTTAGTTATTGAAGTAATATAAAAATGTAGAAAATACAAAATAGATAAAACGGATGCCAGCGGTGTTACCTGGAGACGAGACTTGGGCAGTCGATGGTCGCACGACTAAACCATACAATGGTCGAGTACTTAATGAATGGAAATACCCTTCAATAACATCCCAGATAAACGTCTCGGGGTTACCAGCTATTCGTTCTATATTCGGCTGTATATTTATCTTTTAATATATGTTCGTCGATTTCTCCGTCATTTGTGAGCCTATTTTCAAAATTTCTTTTTAATTCGCAAAAGTGCACCTCCGAGGTGGCCCATTGGAACCAAATCAGGATATCTTGTGGGGAAAGGGGAAAATTGAGAACTACACGTATTTTATATTCTACTATATACACAGAATTTAGCTTAATACTTACCTAAACCTCTTTATCTTTTTACAATATTATTTTAACTACTACCAGTTGATCACTTTGAAGTCGGTGCCGAGCACAAAAAATACAAAAATAATAATATAATTTTGTGATATATACAAAAAATTAATTTACCAACAAAACAAACTTAAATTATTATAACTGTTTGGTTTGTTGGATTAACTGTTTATTTTCACTTAGTTATTACAACGATTATTATGTACATATTTTATTTTAAAATATTTTTTGTGTTAAAAATCTAAGTTTGATTATTCCTTAAATTTTAGTGCGTTCCTTATTTATTTTTTGAAGTAGGTTAAATTATATTGCTAAACATATTTTGTAGTATACTATTTTAAAAATTGTTCTTTGCAGAACTAACATAAAACACATATCGTTCGAGGAAACTCGGAATCACCGAACATAACTGAACATAATTGGTTATTAGAAAACTTAAAACGGTAAACGGTAAACGGTAAAAGAAAAACGGTATCTGCAAAATATCGAAACCGTCTTAAGGGTAATTTGTTTTTTTTTTAAATATAGCTTTCTATTTGGAACATTTGTGTATATTGGGAATATTGAAATAATGATGAGAAACTAAAATGGCATGTTGTCGTCTCTAACCGTTGCGGGATCTGTCATTCTTGCAGACACCTAGTAACAGAAACAATTGCCATAAATGGGAATATGTTAGGTTCTCTTTCCTCGGCCAGATGTTATATTTTCCCAAGTCTAAGAGACGTTGGAATTTCATAATAGTTCATTTTTGTGAAGACGTGATGCTAAGAGTAATACACAATTTTTTTTATTGTTAATTTTATTCTTACTGTATTTTGTCCCACCCAACATGAGTTTCATCAAATCGTGAGTTTGTTCACAGATTATTCCAGTTTGTCTATTTAATTTCATTCTATTCTATATACATATATATATATATATATATATATATATATATATATATATATATATATATATATATATATATATATATATACATATACAATATCAAAAATCAAGTCAAAACAAATTTATGTTTTGTTTTAGTTTATACAATCTCAGTACTTCCCTATATTAAGTATTATGTTTTTCTTTTGGTTTCAGATCACTTGGATTAGTAATAGGAGAACTTATTACAACTAGGAGGGTTCAGACAGTTTAGTGTTAATGACGTTGCCTAATTATGTTGATACCCCCAATTTATAAGCCTGTATCTTTTTGGGATTTTTAATATTTTAATTTTTTTCTTTTATGCATTATTTAGCACTAATTAATAGTTAAAAATAGATACTAAAAATATTGGTTTTTATGGACGTAACGGACAATGGGATCAAAAAATGAGAAACATGCGAGATAACTTGTTACCAGAATTAGTGGGTCCATTTAAAGAGAAGTTAAAAAATTAATAAATAAATTTGTTATGCACTCACTTCTTGTTAGCTGAAACTAAAATTAATGTGCAGTGCGTACCAGGGAAAAGTCAAATGCAAACGTTAGATACACCGTCACCATAGTCGGCAACTATTGTTATCAGTGGCGGGTAGGGTATGTTTGTTTCAAATTATTATTATAACATAATAATATAATATCTATAACGTCAGTGATTGACTTTGGCATCGGCTTCGGCGTTATAAGAATAGTTATAATTACAACAGAATTATAGTTCCAATAAAATGAAAAAAATTATGGCAGAAAACTATAATACTCAATGAATAAATTGATCATATTAATGCATGTTTTAAGTGCGTGAGTTGGGCAAAATAAAATTCAACGAACCTCTAGTCAGTAAACCTATTTAGTGTGAGTTCAAGACAGAACTGTTATGAAACAGTGGTAATCCTTGCACATACACAAATCTTTCACATACTTATTACATAAATACCACATCTGCCAATAACAGTTGATACTCATGGTCCAAGAATGTTGCCTTTGAATTTGTTTATTGGTATTTTTTGATGTATTTTAAAGTTGGTAAAATCCTTTTTACCAACAATGGTTTATCTGGGGTGGACCTAACATTGGCTCCGAACGACGATCTTAGGCATAAATCCTACCAACTGGCCAGTGACCAATTTAGATACCCAGAAGACATCCGGTCTTACCCAGTCTGGTTACTGACGTGACTGGGACGGTTATACCTTGTCGAATTTTCCGCTGTTGTCTATAAAACCATTTACAATTCAAATCACAAACATAAAGTGCATTTATGCCCCAGCAGGATTCGAACCCGCGACTACAACAACAATAGTTACCCTGCGCCATCAAACTTTATTGGTCTTTGCTTTCTTTAATTTAATGTATTTTTGTTTTTGAAACGTTATTATAAGGAACTTTTATTTAATAAGACCACCATTTAATCTTATGAGATTTAAAATAGATAATATAATTTATTATTTCAACGTTCTATAACCTTTTCGTGGAGATTTTAAGGTAGATTGCAACGAGTGCAATATTCTATTTAATTTGGAAAACTTTCAAGATGAAGAAATGTATACAAATTAAGTATTATAAAAAAACGTGCTTTTAAATTCGTGTTAACTTATTGTTTCATATGATTAATAACCAAAGGTGATAAAGGAAAATAATATCTCCTTAAAATATATTTTCATTTTTAATTTACTTATGTTATCCCTAATATAAAATTTGAGAAGTACATTTTTAACTATTTAATTTTCACATAAGTGCATATACCAGTACATTATATTCATATTACCTTATTAGATACTTAAGCTAAAATAATATTAACTTTTCACAAACTAAATACCGTATCTTTAGAAATGGCGTGTACACTGTATCATAGTTTAATTTTCAGAATTCCATAATTTCATAGGTGAAAAATCTACCAATGGATTCGATGCAATATTGGGTTTTTTTCGTTTACCTGTACCGTCCCCTAATTATTGGAATTATTCCATAAAGCATTTGGTTTCCCAGCAGTTAACTTATCATTAATTCTTAATATTTCTAAATACCGGCTAGGTTCAATAATACCTTCGTGTCACTTTTCCGTAATGTTAATTTTTTTCTTTTGTGGCAGTGCTCGTTTTGAGAGTAATAGTTTGTTTTAGTGTACATAGGATCTTTTATCAAATCACGTTAATTATTAAGGTAAATTTAAATATTGATATTTTTTTAAATAAGGTTGGAGTATAATATGACACTAGATACATTTTGTTTTTATTTGGCTCACATTACTGTTGATTGGTATGAATTGGAAATATTGAAAGGCTGTAGCTGACTGACATCTGTACGTTTTTGGTAAAAAATAGTGGGTATTGTTTCATTTTATTTACAACAGAGAGTACTTGATGTATTCCTAAAATGTATATATTCTTGCCTGTAAATCATATTGACTATGGTTATGTATAATCTGTACACGACGATGTCTTAGTTATGCCATTCCACACAATCACTCAGGTTTAATTAAGGAAAACTATTCTTTTCTCAGAGGTAATATACATTTTTCAACTTTTTGAACCGTCTTAATATCACCGGTTGGGTTGGCTGTTCCGTTATGTATATTGGATGGTTGTACTTATTCGGGTATTCTTTTTTCTTCAAGTATGCAGTAATTGATCCACGTTTGATTCATTAGCTCATGTCGTCTAAAATAATCAATTTTATTTCGTCTGAATAACTTCAAATGCAAGACGCATTTGGAAAAAAAACTATATTTAAGGTAGTATCATGTAGTAGTAAAAAAATTATCATGTAAAATTATAGACTGTTCGATAACTTGAAGGTGTTACTTATCATACTAAACGACACTTTAATGCACTACTACGTTTAAATATGTCTTGTATATTACGTTTTCTTCAATAACTGCCGACTTTTGAGCTTAGGTTTAACATACTGGCCAATAGTAGTTTTTATTTAACTTGCACAATATTTTTCTATAATAAAAATGAGAAGTTTGTTTAACCATACGGCTACACGTACTATGAAAAAGCGGATAAATAATTAACTCATATGTTTAATACATTAGTTTCTATATATTATATCTATAAAATTATCTCTGTCAAGATCTTCAATACTATTTTGTTTTATTTCATCATTTTTGCGCTACATTAGTTCATAAAAGTCAAGGGCGATTTGATCCGGTTTGAATCACATGTGAAATATTTCTCTTTCCGCTGAGACTGTAGTGAAGCTATTTTCGTATCATCCTTTCACAAGGCTGCCATCGATCATAGTGAAATGTTGCCTTAATTATCCGAATAATGTTGTAATATTTCGTTATTTATTGAATAACATTAATTATTTGGCTATGTAGTTGTTAATTTGTTCTTTATATTCATTAAGCTCGACGTCAGACGTTATAGATTAATTCTTGTATTAATTGGATTATTCGTAAATTATACCTGCTCTTCGTATAGAAACGAAGGTGAAGATTCCTTTAAATTTCAACAAACTTTAGATAATACAGATTCTTAATTATACAAGTTTGTATTTGCTAAGTTACTTATTTATGTATATATAAAAGTATATATTTATGCATGTACGATGGGGCCACCTATGGGTTATAAATGCTACTAGTTGAGGTACACATTATGCTACTTGGTATATGTAGTCATCAGTTAATTTTTATTGGGTTTGTTATAGAATATATTATTTGTAAATATAACTAATGTTCTTATTTTAATTTTACCAACAATATTCGTATATTAACTTTTAATTTTCTAATTAAAAATTTTTTCTAATTGCAAATTTTACAGTTTTTAATTTAGTGTGTGTTCGCTTTCGGCTTAGGTTTTCTATGTCAGATTTAAACAGTTGAAACTAATCATTAATCTACTTACCTAAGTAAACTTTACCTTTACCATCATAGCAGTTCTATGCCCTAGAAGCAGGTTTCATAAAATTAGAACGGCAAAAAGTATATATATATATATATATATATATATATATATATATATATATATATATATATATATATTGGGAAACTCGAAATTTTTTTACACGAAAAAATAAGTATCACGTAAACGTATCACGAGTAAATACAACATGAAATGTTACTTGCCATCGCAGACGCCCCATATTTTGTGACTAACAACAATTAAGTGCAATATCTTCCTGGAAACCATAACGAGTGTGATCTAAAATCATAGAGTAATAGAGAGAAAACTCAATGGGGGTCTCTGGCGAAAAGTTTTGCTTTGCTCAACATTCAGACGGGGCTATATCGGCTATTCAAGTAATTTGATTGGCCTATTAAATGGTTACTTTTTTATAAGTTTGTCACCCAGGTGCGGCACCTGACAGCCCCGACGTCACGTTTAATTGACCTATAAAATTTTAATAAAAAGCAATTAAATTTCTGAAATAAATTTATCAAATAAAATTCAATGAATAAAGTAAGTATAACCTGTAAAAAGAAATATGTCTATAAAATATAAATATTATATATATATATATATATATATATATAATCCTAAACAAAGTACTCTTCAGTCTATTCCCTAATAAGGTCCCTAATAATAGTCTAACCTAACTGATGCGGTATTTGTAAAACCACGAAAATTAATCCAAAGTTCTAGCATATATCCTATATTCATTAATATTAATTTTCTAATCATATTTTAATATTTTTAGATATAATATTTAGGACAATGGACCCCTTGCTGGAAATAAGAAAGTTGCCGCCTAGCGTAACCACCCATCTAAGTTACCTTCTAGATTACGGAAGTCAATGGAAACACCTGATGGCTATTATTCCTAAGAAGTTATCAATCCATGGTTTCGTAAGCGCTATCTCGGAAATAAATCCTGTAAAATATTCTGTCGAAGATATACAGTAATTTGCACAGAAAACTGTTTTAAATTTACTATTAATTTTAATATGTTTATAGGACTATTGATCAAGGTGCACGTCAGTACAATAAATCTCCTACTTTAATCCTGTTAGATGAATGGGGAACTTCCGGTAGACCTCGAGCTAACCTTGGACATCTACTACATCTCTTAACCAAAGCAAACTTATACAGAGCGGCGGATTATGTTTCAGTGGAATTGTTGAAACAACCTCCGATATCTCGACCAGAGAGCGGACCTGCATCGACGGTTAAACTCTTATCCGATGACCTAGTATCTCAAGATGGCACCGAGATCGACACGGAACATGTACCTCTCCCCAATAAAGTAAAACATTTGTTGAAACAGGTTCAAAATGTTGATGTGAATCAAAACGAGATCGCTGTATCGTGTGATTTACTGACTAAACCTGAAAATAAAAGTCTGGAATCCTTGTTGGAACAGATTGACTATCCCTTTAGTGATTCAGATGTGTCATTCTCTGTCAACGATGCAGTTAGGTCAGATATCACCACTTCCCGTATTGAATCTATTGCTGACACTTGCGAGTATAGCAATATACGAGAGGACGCTGTCGAAAATCTGGAATCGGCATCGACAAAAGGTATTTACAACGACAAAAATTTTATTAACAATATATACTGATGAAAATACTAAATTTTATTATAAATAAAAGTTGATTAACCTAGCCTACTTGTTAAACTTGATTGTTTTGACATTTCTCTACAAAATATCTCTATAAAATAACATCTTTAAATTTAGTATTACTAAGTTATTCAATATATATGAACGTTAATCATGGAAGGCATATTCGACATTTATAGCTTTCGTAATTAAGAGATCTCCTGCCAAAGTCAGTCAAACACTTTTATAAACTTATAATGTTGTTACTCCGTTATATTCCAATTGTGGATTTAGTTGCAATGATTTAAATGCATTTAAATTTAAATTTAAATGGATAATAATTTCATGATAAAAAATAGGTAAGTAATCGTAAGATTTATTGGACGATACTCTATTTGAAGCTCTTAAAGAATTTCAG
Source organism: Rhynchophorus ferrugineus (assembly GCF_030347505.1). Taxonomy (NCBI): domain Eukaryota; kingdom Metazoa; phylum Arthropoda; class Insecta; order Coleoptera; family Curculionidae; genus Rhynchophorus; species Rhynchophorus ferrugineus. The sequence continues at coordinate 26,227,193 of NW_027472583.1, read as the reverse complement.
ACAGCTTAGTGTATTAATTACAATATATATTATGTATTAATATAATACTTAGGCAATTAGACGTGTAAAAAGTTGTGGTTTAGTCCAGAAGAGCTATCCAGATGGACATGGAAGCGGTATATTATTGTTCACAAAGTGCATATGATGGGGTTAACAAGGTGTAGTATATCACGAACTGCTAAAATAGAGTGAAATTGTTATTGCAGATGTTTAGCGACATCAATTTAACAAATTGAACTACATATTATCGCTAAAAATTGAACCACATATTGCAAGAATGTGAAGTTCTGCTTCAACCAACGTACTCTCGAGATCTAGCACCTTCTGATTGAAATTTGTTCAGAATAATGCAGCATGGATTGGCAGGCACATTATTTCAAAATGCTCAAAAAGTTATTCGATCACTGTTCAACTAGCAAATGGGAAAATATATTATGCCCGTTCTTCCTAATTAGAGTTCGATTTAGATCAAAAATTTATCAGAATAAATACAAGTCATATCAGTTATATAGTTATAAATAATAATAATAATACCACATTATTAGTCTGAACAAATGATTAAAGTTTTTTAAAAGGTGACATTATCAGCCCCCTTTGTTTATATTACTGTGATAAATAAGGAATCATTTGAGAGAAGCTGTTTGAAATAGCATGATTCATGGTTCTATATTGTTCCAATTTCATATTGTATCATCTCAAGCGCCTTATTGGACCGATTTTGCTACGTCCCACATCTCGTAATTTCCTAAGTTGTTACCACAAATGAATTATTATTAATTAAATAATATTTTTGCCTTTTAATTTAAAAGTTTTACAATTTTTTATTACAGTTATACTATCAAATGTAATTGATTTAAATAATTTAGCATGTTTTGAATAATTTTAATTTATTTTCAGGTACAAAACCTAGAAATGATGCTGTTCCGCATCTATCAATGTTGCTCGCTATGCCCGCAATGGTAAAAGTTAATAGGAGTGCAGATGAAGCAAAATCTCCAAAAATATTAAATACTAGCAATTATTCTTTTATAAACAACATCGCATTAGATCAAAACGATCAAAATACGTTAGGTATCAGCGATAGCCTTATCCATTTTCCTGCTTTTAGCCAAATTATGACTGAATCTAGCATAGATAATAAATAAGTTCAAAATTCATTTGCAATTGTTATTAAATATTTATCAAAACTAAGTAAGGTAAAGTACAAATATGTTCTTAAATAATAAACTTAACTAATATCACTCTGGTCTTGCAACATACATATATTCCTTGATTATTTTATATATGTTATAAAATATATATTATTAGATATTACAGTCTGCCCATGTTTATATTATTTTATTAATTATTATATTTTTAATCATAAGTTACAATCTGTGACAAGAAACTATTTTCCCTAACTTTTTCTCTTTTAAAGTTATATTTTATAAGTTGTATTTGGTCGTCATATATAGTTATTTAGAGCTAGAAACATATTGTAAACTGATAGATCAGATCGTAAACAACAATATTTTAGTAACAATTAGTTACCATTAAAACTGCTATATTTTTAACTGAGAGAAAATAGACTAAAACCGATAGTATTGTAACACAACTAAAACGTAGTAGATTAATATTTCATTAATGATTCGTCATTAAAATCATTCATATATACACATATTAATTTTTACAATTTTGTTGTATATATCATTACAATTGTTGCAATTCATTGTTAGTATTATTATTTGATTGATAAATGTTGAAATCATAAATGAATTTTTTATTTCCAACCTTTATCTGAAATGAGATCTAATAGTTATTCGGTACGACTTAATTTGTATATATTTTTCACTAATTTTATTAAAAAAGATCATAATTAACCTCTCAAATTACAAATATTTTTCATTATTTTCTATGACCCTGTGCCATCTCCTGCTGTCAATTATATTTATTAACGATTTTACATATATCATTCACAGCTTTACGCACAAATATGCCACTTGAAAATTGAGAAGGCGACTATTTTTTTAAAACCATTCTACAATATTCTAATGCATTTCATATCATCTAAAAAATATATCGATTCTGAAAAATCATTAGTTTCAAGAGAAAAAGACTTTTTTCTGTTTTAAGATCTAAATTCCCATTAAAATTTTTGCCGGCGTCATATGATGTAATAATACAGTTATTAAAGAATGAATTATTTAACCAACAATTATTATTTGGCTTATGAATTATGAATTACAAAGCATGTAAATGGGGGTGTAAAAGATCACATCGAACAAATGAACTTGTGCATCCTAGTATTGTTGAAAAAATATCGATATATCTATAAAATCGATAAAACCAAACAAATAGGTAAAAAATATCTCAGAAACAGTATTTTTTTAACAAACCGATATATTTGCCAAACCAATAACCTTATTTTGGTTGTCGGGTTAGTAAATCGGATATATCGACATGTTTTGCTGCTTCCTATGCTCCTATAGCCTCTCACTGAACGAATACTGGCGTAATTTGCCCTGCTTGAAGCTCAAGTTATCATAGCGAATAACCGCTTGGTAATATTTCTATTGCATAAATTATTAATTATGACCTAATATGAAAAAAATCCTAGACTAGTCTACATTAGATAATTACAATATTTTTGGGATTGTTTATTGCTATCAACATCACATTTTATCATGTAACACTATTATTTGCTTCTTTATTCAAGTTAATTCACTCAGTTTTGTTCAATCGTTCATTGTGGCGTTTCCCAGTTACCAGCATTCAGTTTCTAGAACTTCATAAAAAATAGTCCTTCATCTTCAATCGGATTTACGGGAGAACGTCTTTGATGTGGATGACTTTTGAATTTTTTTTATTGTAACCGTTGTTTTTTATCAATATGTCGTCCATATTTAATCTAAAATAGGATAAATTAAAAAGTATTTTAAATAATTTCAATTCGCCATAATGTCAAGATAATGTCCTGTGGTCGAAATTCTACCGCAATGTATTAAATACGTAATTAGTTTTTCTCATAATAGAGTAAAAGGGCTAATTTAAAAAATTAAAATATATAGGAACTCGAATATATAGATCTCCAGAACTAACACTCACTAACATCTTTTAAATTGCATTTAATTAAATCTATTTTCCATTAACTTTCAATAATCAACAAAGTATTAATTAGTGTAAATTACTGCGCCACTAAACATTATAACCTGTTAGTATCATAAGTTTAGACTATTTTCAGAACCGAATTTCAACGCATTAAATATAAGTTATACATGACATTTCTTTACTTTTATGTTATAAACATAAGAATGGAATAATAAATGAAGTGATATATGTTTGTACATTAAAACAAAGAATATATCAATAAAACAATTTTGAAATTGATATTTGATGTTGATGTATATTACAACGAACATAATTAGGTAATTGATTTTCTACAGTTTCGAAATGTATATTAAGGGAATGTATTTACAATCATTAAATTAACTATTAATTTTCCAAAACTTAGGTCTATAAAGTATATAATCAAAATAATTGATGCAAGATCCAAAGAATAACATGTCATATAGTCACATATCTTATTGCATTAATCATTAAACCAGTTAATATTTCCTAATTCTTTATAATTTTTTTGTAATTTTTAAATTTCTTCTATTGTCGTATATGTTTGACTTATGTAAATTATGTAGTTAGTTTCATTTTAAATCCTGCATATTTTTAATACTTCATTTATAATATGTATTCATGCGGTCCTTATCTTTTATCCATATTTCTTACCTAAAATATATGCTGCAAAAACAACAAATACACGGGGCTGATTAAGAGAATAATTTCTTTACCTAAATTTTCTGTCTTTCATTAATCTATTGCTTTCTACTTTGTTTCATGTCCCATGTGTCGAAATTAAAATTCTATGAATTCTTTTCTTCTTTTTCTTCGAATTAAATCAATATTATGATTTCAAAAATCATAACACTACCCTTTTTATTTTATAAACATAAAAAACCTTTAACTTTTTTGCCTATATATATATATTAAACTTTAACTATATATATATATATATATATATATATATATATATATATATATATATATATATATATATAGATTTACAGGTTTAAAAATGGGGGGTTTGTTGTAATAAAAGTAGATGCATTTCTATAGAAAGCCAACCTTTCAATCTAGCTCTTAAAATTTATATATAGGCCTTAAATTAGTAATCTAAAGTAGAATCAGGAACAGGGAATGATAACTATTTTAAATAAAACTGTAGACATTCAATTAATTAGTTAATTTATTACTTCGCCATAATAACAAGATCAGTGGGCAATCAATTTATAGTTTTATATATATTTTATATATTTTTTATTTGATGCAGTTCTGTATTATCTGTATATATATAGACATCTATATTTTAAAGTAAAATTTCGGCTTTACGTTTATTTTCTTACAATTATGCTGATAATCTGCGTTTATTATAGGTACTATAATAAATAAAGTTATACATTAATGTGTATTAATATACTTTCACAACATACATATTAGTTCTTATAGAATATTTTAAGAATATATAGATGGACTTTTAAATTCTAGATTTGTCCTTAAAAAGGCTGGATCTACTGTTTACGTGGCTTTGAAAACATGGTCCTCGCCGTTAGGCCTATCGACCTACCGATCAACGATCAAAGAGAGGGACCATTACAGAAAACTACACTATTTTTTTTTAACCTGGAACCATATAGAAATGCCAGAAATGAAATCATAATCTTGAAGATCGTCATTCTCTCTGTGATTTTGGGAGTTCCTAACGAACTAGGGGAGAGGTTTTCTGAGGGGTGTGATTTGGCAGACCTGAAGATATTCTGCTGGGTGAGATGAAAATGAAGGCACTGGATCCATACAGAATGTCAGATTGAATCAGTATCTAGTAAGAATACCGATTTATTAAGCACTGCGGTTACTAAGCTGGCTATAGTACCATATTTTAGCTGTAATATGTTTTTTTTTAAATGAACCGAAGTTTTACTAGACGCTTCAACTATGATTATAGTAGCTGTTTTAACATTTGTAGAGAGCACTATGAATATTTAAATTACCTTTTTGTTGCTTTTTCATATTCAGTCACATGCTTATCAGAAAATATATTTCACTTTGAAGGTTGTTTGATAAATTAATTTGTTTTCATTTTATTTCATAATATAGTGCATGTTAAAATATTATGTTAACATTTTAATAAATTTTAAAATTTTACTTAGTATTATTCAATTCTTTTTTTTCTGTTTTTTATTATGTCGACAAAGGAACATAAGATTTTTAATTTTATATATTAGGCTACTAAGCTATCAGTAATATCATTTAAAGCATTCAACAGTTGCAAAAATTATTTGTATATTTAACAGAAAGATGGAAATAAATTAACTAAATTGATAGTTGAATGTCAATAATCGATGACGATATGTTACGGCAACATTGGCCACGGCATTATTGGAATCAAAAGGCTGTGTATAGAGCACTACTTCGTGCAGGCAGCTATGTACTATGGAGCCTTTGACCAGTTTGAGACAGGTTTTATGGGCAATTCTAGCAATTGACTAAAAACTAGTAATTGAGCAGTAGCTGAGGTTGTAATGATTCAAGTTATATTATATTTTCATGCAGAAATATAGACAAGGTGAAACATATATCCAATATCCAATATATCCCATATATGCCGGAAATATGTGGACCCCAAGCGAATGATGAAGTTACTTGCTGAGAACCTGTTGATGAACAGTAACTGGAATGAAGAATGAGCACAGCGACAATGCTGGTTGAAAAGTTGAAAAGAACTGCATTAAAGATGAATCTCTAGGTTATGGGGACTATCAAGGAGTTATCCAATGAAAGCGAACATAAAAGACGAACGAGTAGTGTCAACTTTTTTGAGTTTTAAGAACACTTTAATTAGATGATCTCATAGATTGAAGTGAGGGAGTGTGAAAGGTTTTTTTTGGTTTTTGATTCTGCTGCAATTTATAATATAAATTTTGGGATGTGTAGATGTTATTTCCTCGACAACACCCGGCATCTTAAGCTATACTGTCAACTCAATCCTATTCGAATGTAAGCAAAACCCCTATATATAGACACCGCACATGTCACTCATTATCCAATGATAATTATAAAAAAATAACTTTACTTCTTGAATATTGCCTTGCATTAGTTTTGATTAAGTGTTTAGTGGAGTATCACGATGCGTATATTATTTAATATTATGACGTATATACAAATTTAGTATAAATATATTAAATATATCGATAATATAGTGGTGCGTTTTAATCTATACTAGATCTGTAGTTCCACTTTTATCCCCAATGTTCTTTCCTTGGGCTCATTGTAGCGGTATAAAAGGTTGGATAAAAACCCCTTTTTGAACGCCGTATTTATGACATTTTTAGAAAGGGAAAAACCCATTGAATTATAATTTTCCTTTCTCGCTAAAGAACATGTGTTTATAAATTTTCAGAGATTCAAAGTTTCCAGCGTATTCAAGGTCAACGTAGTCCTCAATGCTTTTCTGGTTATTGTCTGTTTTGGGCGCCTGAATTTTATGTTATCTCGAGAGCTTATATGATATAGAAGCGAAATCCTGTATTCCTTTTTACACTACATGCGTTTCATCTTGTCATCACCTAATGCATCTTAAATGCATTTTTAAAGATTCGTTTTATGTCTAAATGGGTTAATAGATAAGATAATAAATATACATATTTAGTCAAAATATTTAAATATATAAATTTAATATTATTTTAAAAATAAAATTATTTTAAAATTGATATTGTTTCTTTCGTTTTCATTAATGTTTTCAAGACCAGTTGATATACCAGCTTTTACTTATATTATTGTCAGTTATTTAGTGAAAACTAAAGGTATATTAGTAAATTTCAGCAATATAATAAGTATCTATTGACATAAATTTGTTTTTATTTTGACTTGATTTTATTTTTCAACCTTCGACTCCACTAATTCTCGTCAAATATTGATAACTGTATTCGCATTGTGATTATTTTTCAGAGAGAAACCTTAGCTTAGACTTATTTTTCTACGAAATACGGACATGTAAACAATAAAAATGCAAAACATAATCAAATTAAATTGAATTTTATTTTAGTGCGCCTGCGCTTAACTAGCCCATCATATTTTACATCTAGTTCACTTCCTTGTTTATCTTTTCCTTGTTCATTCTTTGTTTATCTTTTGTATATAACGTGTTATATTGTACCCGAATGCGCATATGAATTGACGACTTGCCTGCATTAGTATCAATAATCGCCAGTCTAGAGAAACCATCTAGAAGCTACCTAAACCAAATTATCATAACAAAATGTTAATTTAACCATCTGTGTATATGTTTTTGGAAGTTCCCAATGACCTGTAAAAATTTTAAATTAGTAAAGTTCTGGCCATGAACATAAATCCCAGACGAGGAATTCCACTAACTGTTGTCATAATTATTTAGAATTATTGTAAGTATTGCAACCGTTTTATGGTTTACATATAGGAATAATACTTATCGCTAACTATAACTCGTATAAATAAGGCAAGAGAATGGCTGTATTTATCATAATTAGATTGACGCTGACTGCAAACATGTTTACTATATTTGATGTTATTCGGTTTTGGAGCATTTCGTTTTACATTGGCGTGATGTGCTGTCAGGTATACAAAGAAAATATATGTTTATTTATTTATTAATAAAATTACCATATGGTTTAAGGAACTCAGTCCAATTGTTACCATAAATGATGGTAAAGTTCAAGGGATTCTTAACAGGACTGTTCGAGATGGTAGAGTTTATTACGCGTACCGTGGCATACCATTTGCTAAGAAACCAGTTGGAGACTTAAGATTTGCTGTAAGTGAATCATTAAAATCGTTTTATAAACCTGATTCTCATATTTCAATGTTTAGCCTCCAGTACCAAATGAACCGTGGTCTGGTGTATTAAATACTACTACTGATAGAGATAGCTGTACCCAAGTGTTGACTGCAGAGGATCCGACCCTTCTTACTGGTTCTGAAGATTGCCTTTATATTAACGTATATACCACAAATGTAAGTAGAATATTAGGCATATAAGCATATATAAGTTTAAGGCATACATACATATATATATATATATATATATATATATATATATATATATATATATATATATATATATATATATATATATATATATAGGGTCAACATATCATTAATAAATAATAATAACAATAAAGTTAATATTTGTTTTTTGTATAAAGAACTGTTGAAGCCTTTTAATTCATTTCAAACAAACGTTTCATTCAGTTTATTATTTTTAAAGTGATGGGTAAAGAATAAAATGTGTTTATTAAATATTGTTTTTTTTTTCAAGAAAATACTGTTGATGCCAAACAAATGCTTGATAGCTGTTACATAGATTCCGTATGAAATAAATTAACAATTATTATGTATTGTTAATGTGTAAAATCGATAGTTGTTTCAGATTACCTAAAACAATCAACAAAAGAGTTTTAAAAAAATATAAAGTAAAGATGCATAAAATAGTGAACATTTTGAATATGTTAAGATAGCGCGTTTGTATTTCAATACGTTTGGACAGACAATAATTGTTGAAACGGAAATCCAAACAGAATGGAATCAAAAGTATAAGCATGTAGCTAACGGGGATTATTTTGGAGGGATTATTTTTGCTTCAACTGTATTTTTTCCCTTCAAAAAGCAATATGTTATCAACACGCAAAATTCTTCTTTATGAATTTTTTTCCCAATAACAAAAGTTCACAAACTAATAATCCCACAGCTGTCAAATTTATAAGGGTTAACTAAAAAAATATGGGTTTAGTTTCAGTAGCGCCATTTATGTGTCAGGCCGGGGTAAAAAGTCCCCGTTGAAATTGACCTGTTATTAATGAGTTCGTCAATGTCGATCACGCCATTTTTAGAATTAACGCGGAATATTCACATAATATAAGCTGTAGTATGTTAAGATCTTCTGAAACCCAGTGAAGTGAAGTAACAGTCTTCAGATGTCTAGTTATGTCAATTCAATCATCATCTTTTTTCACCACTTGTTCAGATCAATGCATTGTTCAGCTATCAGACGGTTTCAAATTGGCGAAGAAGAATATCTCATCTGAATGAGACCCTTCTAAAAGTGTTTAAAAATGAGAATTTATATATATATATCTATATATATATATATATATATATATATATATATATATATATATATATATATATATATATATATATAACTAAGAACCTAATATGTTAAGGCTGTTGAATTATTACATTACACATAATTTCTTAAACTTTTTTAAAGGTGATTCCTTTATAGTATATACCTTTATAAAAACTTAAAATATTAAGGACGTTAAATTATCGCATTATACATAATTTATTTAATTTATTTCAAATATTTTCAGTTAACTGGAAGACTCCCTGTTATGGTATGGATATACGGAGGTAGTTTCGTCTTTGGATCGTCTGAATATAAAATATATCCTCCAGATTATTTAATAGAAAAAGACGTAATCTTCGTTTCTTTCAATTATAGATTAGGAGTTTTTGGATTTTTGAGGTATATCAACTTTTTAAATAAATAAATTAAAAATTATTTAATCATAAAGCTAAGAACTTTTATAACACCGTACATTTCCAGTACTGAAGATTTAGCAGCGCCGGGTAATTGGGGTATAAAGGATCAAATTCTAGCTTTAAAATGGGTAAAAAACAACATAGCACATTTTGGCGGTGATCCAAATAAAGTAACGATATTTGGTGAAAGTGCTGGAGCAGCTTCAGTTTCATACATAGTCAATAATCCTTCAACAAAAGGTAATGTTTTTATTAATAAAGCTAATATTTTTCAATAGGGTAACAGGTCAATTGAAAAGTACCCGGCCTGGCATAGTAAAACATTTTTTATTCAACATAATTCCTTTCAAGTGTGATACACTGATTATAGCGACCCTCCAACTTGTCGATAGCATTTTTGTAGGACGTTTTGTCCTTTGCTTCAAAATAGGCCTTAGTTTCGTCGATCACCTCTTCATTCGACGAAAATTTCTTCTCAGCAAGCATTCTTTTGAGATCTGAGAACAGGAAATATTCGCTGGGGACCAGACCTGGAGAATAAGGTGGATGAGGAAGCAATTGGAAGTCCAATTCATGGATTTTTGCCATCGTTTTCACTGACCTGTGACACGGTGCATTGTCTTGGTGAAGCAGCACTTTCTATTTCTTCAAATTTTCGGCGATTTCGTCCATCAAATGGTCGAATAACGCTAGGTAATAGCCGCTGTTGACGGTCCTTCCGTTTTCAAGGTAGTCAATGAAAATTATCCCAAAATACAGACGTCATAACCTTGCCGACCGACTGTTGCATTTTCCCACGCGTTGGAGCGGGTTCATCGTGTGCAGTTCACTCGGATGACCGTCGATTGTATTACAAAGTGAAATGATGGAGCCATTGTCACATATCGATGCAAAAACTCAGGTTTATTACGCTTGATAATCTTCAAACACTGCTCCGAATTATCAACTCGTCTTTTTTTTGGTCAAAACTGACTTGCAGCACCCACTTAGCACAGAGCTATCTCATACCCAAATATTTGTGAATGATATAATGTACACGTTCAGTTGATATCTTTAGAGTGTCTGCTATTTCATTCAGTTTCAATTTACGGGCATTCAAAATCACTGTGAATTTTTTAAATTTTTTCGTCGGTAACAACCTCTTTTGGGCGTCCACTGCGTTCACCGTTTTCGGTGAACACTTCACCACGTCTAAACTTAGCATATCAATACTTGATGGTTGAATTTCCTGGTGCAGTGTCCGGAAACTCGGCATCAAGCCAAGTTTTTGCTTCAACTGTATTTTTTCCTTCAAAAAGCAATATTTTATCAACACGCGAAATTCCTTTATATCCTTTTTTTACAATAACAAAAGTTTCTTCACTCAAAATGCTATAATTCACAAATTGATGATCCAACAACTGTCAAATTTATACACGCATCTCTTGAGGGTTAGGGCTAACTAAAAAACATATGGATTTAATTCCAGTATCTTCATCTATGTGTCAGGCCGGGGACTCTTCGATTGACGTTTTATTATAAAACCATAATTTGGTATTAAATTAGGGGTTATATAGTCCGCCCAATCGATATATTTTATGTCGGAACATGTAATCGAAATCGGTCTACATATCGATTTAAATTGGCGCTTGTTGACCATGACCATGCAAAATTCCTTAAATCATTAAGGATAATAATATTAAGCCTTAAACATTGTTACTCAATATTTTAAATTGATGCATCAATATTACAACTTGCTGATGTCATATATTTTGTTAACGTGTAATGGTTGTTTGATTTGAAGGGCTATATATATATATATATATATATACATTATCATGATATACATAAACATAAAATGATGAATTTTGTTGAGCAACCATAACAATTTATGTTAATAAACTAATGATTTTAGACTTATACGGCGGTGCAATTATGCAAAGTGGTACTAGTTTATGCGTATTCGCGTTAACTAGAAATGCCAGACAAAAAACTGAACTGGTGGCGAAAGAACTCAATATTACCGAGACCAATTCAACGAATTTAATAAAACGTCTTCGCCTGGTAGATTATAAGAAATTGAAAGCTGCTGAAGTTAATGTAACTATAAAGGTAAGATATATCAATTTATTTATTACAATGTGTTAATTTGATAAAAAAACATTTTTTGACAATTTGATATGAAAATGCAGATCAGTAATTTGTTTTTCCATGAGAGCTGATATTGTTGACAAAAATAACCGATATTTAATAATTAGTTTCCTTTCTCTGAAATATTGCTTCATCCTATATTTTTATTGAGAAAAATCCTAGATATTTTGCTTTTGTTTCATTATAAATGTATTTAATATTTATATAGTTGATCTTTTTCAATTGTAAGTTTCGATAAGTTCTTTGCTTTCCCCTGTCCTTATTATATTCATTATATATCAAGTTTAATTTTTAAGGCACCGTTTTCATAATATAATTATTAAACATCATAATTAGAATTGGAAAGAATATTAAAGCTTTGTCATTCTGCTATAAATAATGCATTTATTTCTTTATCGAACTTTATCGAAAAATATTTGCTGGAATTTTAATTAAATGAAAATTCCTGAAAATATAATAAATCCAAACCGAACATATTGGTCTACCCACAGAGTTTAAATGTGAATCATAGGTAAGTTCTAGTTGTCTAAAAACACTATAGTCTAGTGATGGATAACACGTTGAATAACGCGTACAATACGTTGAATACCATCATAATCACCAATTTTTGATCTCGGACAAATTCATCTGAAATCTTGACAACTAATATGCTGCTGTTGGTGCCCAAGCTTTTCTAACTCTATACTTCACTTTGTTTTTCGTGATTGTTTGCCAGTAATTTGCTCCGCATTATCTGATACATATTTTTTTATTAACTACATCTTACATTAGAGATGCTTAGTACAACCTTAATTTGCAAATTAATTTATTACTACTGTTCTGTTCTACTTGCATTAATACACAAGGAGAGTGAGTACGGGATTAATAAATCAGTAGGTATTTCCCAAATTAGAATAAAACGAATCTACTTAAACTAAAGTTAAGAATACACTTACACACTAAACAAGTTCGGCTAGTTTGGTTCGATTAATCGTAGAACTTTGTTTTGGATCCGTTGGATTACTATTTGGTGTGATATTTTAGTACAACCCAATATTTGCACCCGTAGGTCCAATTTGGCTTTATGATAGATTGATAAACCGATCTCATTGATTTTAGGTCAAGTTGAGAGTATCTTCCGACTAACCAGTATAATTGCTTGATTTTGAGTCTAATTTGCTCTACTTTTTGTCTAACATGATGTTTCCAATTTAGCCTACCATCGAGATGTATTCCGAGGTAATTAGGACACCCGTCAAGTGATCTAATTATTTTTTGTAATTTCGCTGCAACTCGAAATTAATATCGATAGATTTGGAGCTATTAAGTTGTAATTTACAGCCTTTAGTATATTTGTAGATCTTATTGACCGCTATCTGTACTTTTTCTACAGCTTCTGGTATATATATATATATAAACTTCGAGTATTTTCAGAGTTCTTTTGCATAGCTATATATTTAAAGAATAGAAGTACAAAGAATAAAATCTGAACAACATCTAGTTTGAGGAAGAGTAATCTTTGAGTTGAGAGTAAAAGTTTGGGTAATATTTAACACAGAAGAATATAGTCGCATATACTGCAGGATTAGTAAGGAACAAAAACTTCTATGATGGTGCTTGCGGTAAACATATTAATAGGCATTCTAATGACTCTTCTGTACCTTCCCCAATTCTTTTCAATCAATTTTATCACAACATAATATTCATAATATTTTTATCACAAAATGATATCACTTTCAATGAAAATCAATGAATAGCGAAGGAACAAATAACAATGGTTCAAATGTATAATACGTTTAAAACAATATTTTTCATTCAAAGTATTGGTGAATTATATAATGATTAGTAAAAGACATAGTTTATTTACAGTATAGACATCATTTATATAGATAGTAAATAATAACGCAATTATTATTTCACAAAAAAATTCTATTTTGAAGAATATCTTGAAAATTAATTAACATTACTTCTTATTAATTTAAACGATATTATAGCATATGTTGTGTTATTTAGGTCTTTGTAAGTGAATTATTAGGTGGTGAAACATTTGGAGTGGTCGAGGAACCCTATCATCCAGGCGCAGTCCATACCGGTAGAACGTATGAAATCTTGAAAAAGGGAAGGTTCAACAGAGTCCCGTCAATTATCGGGTTCAATTCCAATGAACTTGGTGCGACACTGACATCAGATAACTGTAAACTATTAATAGTGCGTACTTTTATTCAGTAAATGCTTCTTTAAATAATTTCAGATGACGTAGTTACTGGTATTTTAAATTTAACAGCAACTCCAGCGGTATTTGCTCCGTACGATCTGACAGGAAATGTTTCCAAATTGAACGAAGCGGGGAAACTTGTCATTTCTCACTACTTGGGGCCATCACCCACAATTTCGGATGCAGAACGTATATATAAAGTAAGTAACATATATATATATATATATATATATATATATATATATATATATATATATATCACATATCACAGGTGAAGACGAAGTTCTTAAGACACATTTTGTGGCACTTACGCCTTGACAAATTGACAATAAATCATTGTCCATACGTGCGCAAATGGTTTCAACATAGATGATACCACATTTATTGAGCAAATGTTGCAGTAATCTATATTTTATAATTTTCCGGTTATGTTTGTTTTTCATTTAATATATAACAGGTCAATTGAAAAGTTCCCGGCTTCCTATAATTAAACACATTTATTTGGCAAAATTAGTCAACATAATTTCCTTCAAGGGTGATACACTGATTATAGCGACCCTCCAACTTTTCGATACCATTTTTGTAGTACGATTGGTCATTTGCTTCAAAATAGGCCTCAGTTTCGGCGATCACCTCTTCATTCGATTCGAAAATATCTCCACAGCGAGCATTCTTTTGAGTTGTGAGAACAGTAAATATTCGCTGTGGACCAGATCTGGAGAATACGGTGGATGAGGAAGCAATTTGAACCCCAATTCGTGGATTTTTGCCATCGTTTTCACTGACATGGGGCATGGTGCATTGTCTTGGTGAAAGAGCACTTCTTTTTCTACAAATACAGCCGTTTTTCGGCGATTTCGTCCTTCAAAGGGTCCAATAGCGATATGCAATAATCGCTGTTGATGGTCCCTCCTTTTTCAAGGTAGTCAATGAAAATTATTTCATGCGCATCCCAAAATACAGACGCCATAACCTTGCCAGCCGACTGTTGCGTTTTCCCACGCTTTGGAGCGGGTTCATCGTGTGCAGTCAACTCGGATGACTGTCGATTGGATTTCGGAGTGAAATGATGGAGCCATGTTTCATCCATTGTCACATATCGACGCAAAAGTTCGGGTTCAATCTTGGTCAATTTCAAACATTGCTCCGAATCATCAACTCGTTGTTGTTTTTGGTCAGTGCGCGTTTATTTATGTAGTGGTATCCCCTGGAGGCCTGATCCACTTAATCAACATTTGTATATCTGAGACACGTATTTTACTTTCATTCGAGAGCATATTTAGCTTCTTACATTTAGTTCTTCTTTCCTTCGATGGTGTGTTTACTTGACAAGTCATTTTATAGATTGTCAGTATCATTATATATTTTATTTCTTCTGCTACTATCTGTGTACACAATTCTTCATTAAATTAACCACTGAATTCTGCCTAATGCATTTACCATATCTACAAGACAGTTAGTATTCATTATCTCCTCATATCTTCTAACCTAATGCTCATGTTTAATTTTGAATAATTACAATCCTATCTGTGAATACAAATCTTTCACACCCTAAAATACCATTTTCTACAATTCTATTCAAATAATTATGTGTATACCTTCAGCTGGTTCCACTCTCATCACGCTGTCTCAGGAATTTTGAGCATTGCACAGCATTATTACATCTTAATTACTTCCTCTGAATTTCTTATCGAGTTCATCCAAACCGAAGGTGTTATGGTTGACACTGTTTCCTTCCACATATCCAAGCAGTTTTTGATGGAATATCCTTCTCAACCAGCAGTATATCCGCGATTAATTATTAATAAATATAATGAGCAACAAAACCTAATCGAATGCTATTGTAACTTATACCTGTTTCCATCAATTTTTGTTGTCTACACTTTTTTGTTACTGTCTCGCCAAGAGTGAAATAACAATAAACCATTTTGAAATATTCAAGATTCATCAAGATACACTAATTCAAATGGTTTATCTTCCTTGTAATGTCTGAAAGTTCCGTTAAACCTCTCCGAGGGTTATCCCAACTCTTTTATGTATACTTTCTAGACAATTTCCTCTAAAATAATTTTATTAAATTATGTTTATATTGATAAAATAATTTGCTGTACTTACTGTTCTTATACATTTCGTATATTTGGTCTTGAATAGAGCCAATATTAAGATGGTTAAGATTCGTTATCCACTTTGTATGTAGACGGGCTTCCTCGGGTTAATCTAACATATTATTCCTCATTTTGTGAACGATATTATTCACGATACCCACATGAATATTTAGCGCGGCAGTAACCCGCTAAAACATTTTGAATAAAATTGTAGGGACTTATATTATTTAATATCATCAATAGTTACCTCTCTAACGGAATTTACCGACAAAAGGGGGCCTCCATTATCTCGTTCCTTTTCGAAATAATCTATTAAAGCCGCAATCAATTTGTGACCCTGATTATCTATTGTTTTCGGCATTTTCAAACAAAGTGATATGATATATTACGGAGCGATTTAAAATTTATCAAAATAATGAAAGGGCTAAAATAATGTTTGCCGGTTTATAACCTGTAGTAATTATAACTAATATTTTGAATAATTTAGCGTACATCTGACAACCGGACGGCGACCAGCTGTCAGATGTATGCAAAATTCTTGAAAGCAATAGTGATAAGAGGTTTTAACTCTTACCTATAAATTATTGTGACTGTATAATTAACTATAGTTTTTAAATATACTATAATGTTTTTATTAGATTTTTAAATTAATTTTAAAAATTTAAATTAGATTTTTTTGTATGTCAAAGCCAAACTGAACTAAAACTCAGAGTTGATGCAGCAACATTGCAATGATTCGACGTCACATATATCCATGACGCGTTAGTAAAAAACTTTGAATAGACTATATTTGACTATTACTTTACTAAAGCCTTAAGCCGGCAATATGTCATTTTCTGTTACGATAATTCCTTATTGAGGGGCTTGTGTTATGAAGGTTTACTTCAATTTCAACAAATATCCAGTTCAGTTTTTCGTATTCTGCTTTGATTATGATTGATTGAGACATCAGTAAATATCAATTAAGCGTATATGTTCTTCAAAAATTGCTCAAAGCTTAGACAATAATTGGAATTTTGTTCCTTTTAAAATATTAGACGATTGTGATATTAACGTTAATTAGACTTTTTCTGTAGTACCTTACAGAGAACCATTTTAACAGACCAATTAGACAAACTGTTAATATGATGTCCAGATATTCCAAGGTATATTACTATATGTTTTCCTACGAAGGAAATTTGGGAAATCCCAATAGAACAGTTCCAGGTACAAGATATAACAGATTAAATAATATAAGATATTCCCGGGTAATTTTTATATTAACTGTGATCTAATTAATTATAGGTGTTCATCATGCTGAAGAACTTAGTTATATTTATAATAAGAGCAGGGCGGTATCCGAAAAGGATGCTTTAACAATCCAAAGGGTAGTCACTCTGTGGACAAATTTTGCTAAGACAAGGTAAATATATATGTATACATTTAAATAAACCCTTCGCATTCACAAACCAATAAGCCTATAACCACTACTATGTTTATGGAGGATATTTGAATATACGTATCAAATTTAGATATATTTATATAAATGATTATAGGTACTTGGGAAAAGCCCGTATGCAGCTACATTCGCTCTATAACTTCATACATAACGCTGTGTTTACATATATTTACTACTTTACTTATAGTTCTATATATGTGATAATTTTTTAACATTATTTAAGGAACCCAACGTCATCAAATAGAACTGGTGTTCTTCGAAACATTAAATGGAAACCGAACACGCCAAATACCAATGTCAACCAAGAAGTATGCTTCCTGAATATCAATAAGACTTTAATCATGCAGAAAAATCCTAACCAAGATGAATGGCTGTTTTATAAAAATATTTATGACACTTATGGAGATCCATCCTATTATACCACCTACTAAGTATTTATTCCGAACTACATTATATTCTTTATATTAAGTAATTTCATTGTCTTAAAGTTAGTTATTCATTAGTTGACAGAATTTACACCTAACAATCACAGATTAATAAAAATATTACTTATAATTTATTTTTTGGTTAATAAAACTCGGACATCTAAAAATATCAAAAAATATCTTTGGTTCATTAAAAAGTTCATGCTGATATAAATTATGAGTGAAGGCTCAAACCGAGGGAAATCAGCATGATTATTGAGCATTGAAATAATAATTGTTATATAACTATATGTCACAAAACGTGGCAACATTAAGTTTAATATGCTCGACTGAGTGAATGAGTGACTGACTATGAAATCTATTCTAACAACGAGTTTTACTTCCATTAAAAAATGGAGATATTTAGCAGAAATGTACAGAGATTTAGTTTTTTTAGTTGCATTATTCACTAGGTTTCAGTTGCCGTATGTCGTTTTTAGTCTTCGTTACTATACTTTCGGCATGAAGATAACTTCATATGTTTAAACTTCCTGATATCTGGCTGCTTGAATATATAGTTGATTATCAACTCATATTATAAGAGTCTTTATTATGTCGCGCTACTTTCAATGTAAAACAGGTAGAGGCTAGTTTTGTGTTTTGCTAATCTTATACATTTTTGTGTGTCAGTTATTTATTTAATCATATTTATTATGTATTAACATGCTATGGACGATAAGTTTTTAATATCAACGAAATCTTATTACTGATGTCCTCCTAAAGAAACGACCAAAGGGATGTATAGTCTATCTAAAGAAAATTTTGTACATATCTCATCCAGATGTTTATTGTGTTACCTGCCGCAATTTGTAAATTCGTTTTAGAATCAGATAATATATTCATTCTCATATTATTCTAGTTTAAAAGGCACACAATGGTGTCTTATAAATTCGGACATGTAACCGAACTGCGTGTAACGTGTAAGTCGTCAGGTTGCCAAACGTATGCAAAATTCTTCAAAACAATAGAGATAAGAGATTATAAACCGGTAAATATTGATAAATTGCTTGTTTTGATAAATTTAAAATCGCTGTTTATTATTACCCTGATTTAGAATTCCGAAGGTAGACATTACAGATTACGTCTCTAATCAGTTACTTTAAATAGAAACGAGATAATGGAACTCTTACCTCTTACCGGTAAAAATTCGTTACAAAGGTTCTTACTGTTAAATATTAATTATCTGCAATTTTAATTGAAAATATTTTTTGCGTGTTGCAGTTGCACTGAATATTAGTATGGACACCGTCACTGAAATACCTCAAAAAATGAAAATGTAATCTTAAATTCACCGAAAAAAAAACCGTCTTCATATGAAGCTATGAATCAAGCTGATCTTGATTCGTCACGAATTAATATCAGCTTGATGTTAGCTCTATCAGAGAATAAACATATGAAATTTATAAAAACATTTACATTTATATAGTTTTTCAATACAAACAGAATTTCATACATATAGAATAAATTATTTCAAAGGAAACTGTTGAAAAATCGAAGAGGTCTAATGGAAATTCCGGATATTGCTTCTAAAAGAATACAATTTTTAAAATCATATATTATTGCAGGATTAGAAATTAACAGCTTAGTTCACTTCAATGAAACTTTCTGAATATGATATGATTCAATGCTGCCAATTTCTAAGACAGAGTGACAGGGAGAGTAGAAACAAGAAAAGGTGAGTATATAATTAAGTATGATAATTGTAGGAACTGTTATTATAGAGTGCAAAATATTTATGTGCACATATATGTGTGTAATTATTCAGAATATATATGAACATTTGGTCAAAATGTGTCAGAAGAGGCAAATGGATGAGATGGCAAATATATTAAGGAGAATGCAGTGATTAAATTTAGTTTTATTAAGAAATATATTTACAGGTATTAATAGAACAAATTAAGGAGAAATACAGAGATATTAAAATATCTAATAAGAAATTGTACCGAAGGACACAAGAACTAAACGTAAAAGTTAAATATACTTTCTAATGAAAGTAAAATATATTATTTCGATATACAATTGCTAATTAGGTGGATTAGGCCTCCAGTGGATACAACTACATAAAAAACGCACCTAGAACCGTAAATAATAGGTGGTACTGTAGATAGTTCAATTTAAATATAATTAAACACAACCTACAAATTATTATAACTGTGTACTTAATTGTAGTTTTAAGTCTTTCGATAATATATGCATTAGATTTACTATAATATTAAAATAAATTATATTCGACAACAGAATTTTTGTTTAATTAGTGTGAACTAAAACTCAGACTTGATACGGCAACATTGCAACGTTTTGACGTCACAAATTTAGATGACTTACAAATCGCTCAAATGGATGTTTTATTAAATGAAAGGTTAAAAATTAGACTATCTGTCTCAATGGAAATAAGTAAATGCTATAGCAATAATATTGGCCTTTCAATCACATAGATTTTCGTCGAAACCTGAAATATTGTAGACTTGAAAGAATATTACAGAAACAGAAAATAATATTTTTCTTATTGAATGACAAAACTTTTAATGTGATAATTAATTATAAACAATTTGGTTGATAAATGTTAGTTTAGGGGAATTTAAAATTTTTTATATTTAAGGATTAACAACATAAATTACTTTTACGTGTTCTATATTAGGCGTGTTACTTTTAATCAATATTATTTTGGTGGTTGCAGTTATCAGCGAGGACGTGATGGTGTTGGCCAATTCATTCGTCATTAAATGCGAATTTATCGGTTAATGGAAAATGGACAACGACAATCCATTCCAAGTATTTTAATACGGTTTATTTAATAGCTTTTATAGGGATTTTTTTAACACTCATTAGTATTACGGGTACTAATGAATATTTAAATAAGCGTTTTGTTCAATTACATAGAAAGTAAATTAGTCGAATATGTAGAATACCTCGATACACTCGATACGTCTTTATTTAACAGAAATATTTTTCTATTTCAAAAATTATGTTATTAGATAAGCTGAAAGTAGTTTGTCTAAATATAATTCGTCGGATAAATATAAAAATACCAGCGGGCCCCACAGACGTCACTTTTCATACCGAGTCATGTGTAATCAAGTTTATCAATGATTTTAATTTTTGTTTGAACACATGTGCGTTATACCATGGTGATGTTTGACCTCATCAAAACAACAATAAAATAAAAATTTTAATTTCATCCCCATTTGGATTACTCGTAAATGTGATGAACGGATCTGGTCAACCAATTCACGCAAAAAGTCATGGCGTCTTTAATATATTTTTGCGTATGAAGTGGACTAGCAGTAGTATGATGATGGAAGTATTTATGCGGTACCGATCTTATCGATATCACTTGTCCCATCTAAGCTACTGATGATAGCATCACTTAAATGTTTGCAGTCCTAAACTTCGCTTAATTAAACTTAATGAATCGGATTAGGTTACTTTCAATTTTCGCAGACAAATCAACAATATATTCTTGAAATAACTGGCGACATTGGAATGTTATTATCTTGATTGGCATGGATCATCAACCGATATGAGTGGGAATTCATGGTTCTATATTTCTCGTTAGCTTCTGCACCTGATCAATAAAAATATCCGTGAATTTCTTTGAATATTGTTTAAATGACATGTGTTTTTCTATTTCCAAAATATCAATGGATATTTCAAAGAATCGTAAGAACGATTACTGTCTTGGATCATTGGATCATCTACACCCCATTATCTTTGCGTTGTATATGTATATCTTGACGTTCAAAGATCTCTCCATATAGCTCTTTAGGTGGCTTAATGATAATAGTATAGTTGTCATTTTGTAATCTATTAGAAATGGTATTAAACATCTGATCCAATTGGTTATGATTTTGAAAAAACTTCCTCAAATTTATCTCAATTTCTCTCTTCTCTTTTTGCTTGTTGTTGTATAGTCAACATGTGTTAATATGTTGCTCCTCGCCACCCATAAAATATATTTGCAAAAATTTTGGATCCGCATCAGATATTGAAAATAAAAATCAAGTTGATGGTACACTTGTTTCTGGATATCGAATGTTGATTGATAATCACTACCATCCTTATACTGAATGATTTTTGTTGCTCCAAATGACATCTGGAAGCAGGATTTAAATTTAAGAATTTTAAGTAAAAATAATTTCGATTGAGTTGTGGCTTCAGCTAATTGCTAATCCACTGTTGAAAATATGACGATGGTGGTATATGTATTAATAGAAGTGAGATTTTTCCTGATGCTCAGCAAAAATAGGTTTAAGTGCATGATTGTGATAACGACTTATGTATGTGATGAATATTCTATTTCAGTGTCATTTTCTAACGTGACAAGCCTCTTGGTGCTCAATCCATTAGCACGAAACCATTTGTTGTGTTTCTCTTGACTTTCATTTACACATGTGTTTGCAATCTGGTGTCATAAACTTGTATTATCTATAATATTTGTCTATAGTTCGATTTAACCAATAGTTACGGACTATTTATGCATTATGTGTATGTCGACCAATATTTCCTGTTCGTCCGCGAATACATTTTGTTTTAACGAATATACAACAAATAGATATATTTTATCTATAGATATAGACTACATTTTAAAATATCAACATATATTAATATACATTAAAGGATACCTTATTTAGAAAAATGAAAATGGACTGGAAGATAGAAATTTGTATTATTTCTTCATGTATTTTCAAAGCACATCTATTCATATTAATTTAAAGCACTAATCAGTTACATATAATGCCACTTTGAACTATGGTCCTTTGATACTATGAACCCCATGAACTATACACCTTTTCTGGTGTAACCATAATGTTACCTTAAAATTTCAAAGTTTTTTGAATGAAAAATTGAATGAGTTTTTCAAACCGAAGCAAACAGTAATCGGGCAGGGCAAGGTCCAGGCTATGCAATTAAATAAAACATCCCGACAAATCAATATAAATTCAAGAACTTCATGATGAATAGTTCCTTTCCAATCTCATCAATATATACAATCAACTTTTTGGCATCAAGGGAAGCTTTGCAGGAAACCTTTTCTGTATTTTGACCATTATTTTTTCATAGATTATTGTCATACGTGATCATCGCCTGTATTCGTTTGAAAACTATTTCTTTTTAATTTCACCAGCGATTTACTAATGAAAACTTGGCCTATTCAATTGTAATACCCATCTATAAAATTTATTTTGGAATCCAGTATTATACAAATCGTTTAAAACTGGTTTATGATAAATATTCAGTTCGGTACTGATGTCTTGAAAGATATTAAATTACTTAGATATTTTAAAAAGTTTCATCAACATTTTTGCTGGTAAACCAATTCTGAGATTGATATTCACTTAAGGACTCGTCACTATAAATATCACATAACATTTGATGAGCCTACTCTGCGCTTTATGTTTTTCGGGCCTAACAAAGTAAAATATGATGAAAATAACCTTCTGGAATTTCCATTTTTAAAACGCAATACTTTTAAATGGGTAAACAAATGACGCTACCTTTATATTTAAAAATATTACCAGAGATATAAATATTTTAAAGCCTTACGATTATGTTAATATACTTTAAAGTACCTCAAAATGGTTTTAGTGAAATTACTTTTAATATTACTAACATTAAATAGTTAATTTCATTCTTTTTTTTCGTATTATACTGGACTGTACTTATATTTTTTTACCTTCATTCGACTACAACCAAATATAGTTGAACGATATTATGAAATTAATTGAAGACGTGTGAAACCTTTAAAGGCTCTGTATTAAAGTTTTTATGGACTTGCCTGAATGATTAAAGTATATTTATTATGCAATTTTTTAAATACGAGCTCTTGAGATAAAACTTTCCCTGGTCCATTTTAATTGGCTCAAAGTAAATTTTAGAAAAGATTCCCATACTTCAAATATGACCTTATCTCAATTTATTTTATCGATTTTACAATGAACTCATGACTTATAGAGCTGTTTTGGTTTCTCGTGGTGGTATAGATTCTGAGTGATGCAGTGAACTGAATTTGAGTGACGGTCTGTGCCATTCAACTCTAGAACAGAAGATCTTTTGGTAATAAGCAGAGTGAAATCGTACAATAAATCCATTTTAGTTGCCTCATCTCTCATGTCACGCCTGTAAGAGTCATTCATTTAAAAATACGCGTCGTCGCTAAATAATGGATTGAAGAAAAAGCATATTAGCTTTTTTATCCAATTAACAGTATATATGCCGTTTTCATCAATGAAAAGCTATTGTTATGTCATCGTAGAATTTATAATTATACTGATAATAATATTTCTAGCCAAAACTGCATTGTTATTCCACTTTTTTGATGCCACCTTTACACGATTAAGAGAGTTTTGTGGGAGTAAGGTCCAGATTAAATTAAGGAAAATCAGAATACTTCAGACAATCTCTAAATTTTTTCTCAAGTTCAAACAATTTTGCTCATTTTGTTACAGCAGAGAGTGGACTTGAATGTTTGGACAGATTTATTTCAGCCAGGTAGGCCATAGAGTAGCACACTTTGTATCCGCTTGTGAAACATCTTCAGGTTTCATCTACGTTCTGCTTATACATTATTGTCGCACTTTATTACATTTCATCACTCGAATTCTTCTGTATAAAAAATAGCTCGATTTCGTTTTGTTTGAGAAGCATTTCCTAAGGGGTCTGGGTCGATATAATATCGAGTACCTTCTCATATACCTCGATATTTTTAAGATGTTCATCGACCTTTTTAACGATTGTTCGACCAGGTGACCAAGAAATCGAATTCTGGCACTCACCTAACCACTCATTACGACAAACACCGCATACTATTTGATGAACCTGCACTTATTTTCCTTTCGGAAACAAAAAACCAAATTATGACATAGAATAACTTATGAAGTCTTCCTTTTAAAAACGCAATAACAATTGTTCGATAAACGAATTAATATGGAATGTTCTATGGACTATTATATTTCAAACACGCTTTATTATAATTTCTTTTAGTATAATTAAAATTAAAATTATATATTTGGAAATTGGGATTCGAAACGAAGCTCGGTTACCTCGCAAAGGACGTTTTATTAATCATTAACGTAACTTCTGGTTCAGTTGGATCTTATGTATTTTGATCTTGATAAGGGAAAACTCTCATGTAAAAAAACGTAAAACGCCGACCTTGTTGTGCACGACTAGAACCAGGCTACCATTAGCACTTATTTTGATAATATAACTAATATCGACGGAAAATTTATTGTACAATTTATATCTCCATTTGATTCATTATTCGCAGAACATTTAGCTAACGTATTCCATCAGAATTATATGGAATCTACAATAGCACGTTCTGGAATTTTTTAAGATTGCTCGAATAATTATGTTCAGAAAAACTTGACAAACCGACGGAACAATTTGTATCTTATAGACCTATTTCGTTGCTACCTAAGATATCAAAACTATTTGAGAAACTAGTGTTAAAACGTATTAAACCGTTTACCAGGTTTCCAGTTTGGATTTCAAAATCACCACTCGATAATCAACCCAATGCACTGTAACAGTGGTTGGTGAAAAAACATTTGGAGAAAATAAATACTGCCCTGAAATATTTCTGTACGTCTCACGAGATTTTCACCGTGTTTGGCATTTGGGATAAATCTACAACATGAGCAAATTGCTACCTCGGAAAAACTGTCGACTGCCGGAATCATATATTTTCGAAAGAAAATTTAGGGTCTCGCATGAAGGAGCACTCTCAATATTTAAATCTATTTCGGCTAATGTTCCCCAGGGTAGTATTTTGGTTGTATCTGGTCTAAACTGCTGATATCCCGACAACAAAAGAAATAGTTCTTGGAACATTTGCCGACGATACATTTCTCATGACAAAAGATATATATATCTGTTTAAGGCTGTAGACAAACCACCAGTAGCATTCGACAAAATCTACAAAGCGTCTTGTGACTAGAAAATACAGCTTAGAGGCTTCAAATTTGCCCATGTTAAGTTTGCGTTGCGGCGAAATGACAAAATCTAATTATATCACTTGAGGGATGTCCGATTCATCAAGCAGTATCCCACTAAATACTTACTATAGCATATATCATACTAAATACCTCGGCATATATAGGCTAAATTGGAAATATCCAAATAAAAAGCACAGCAGATTAGACTGATAATCGGGCAACTATACTGGTGAGTCAGAAAATACTTTCAGCGAAAAAACAATGAAATTGGTTTATCAGTCAATCATAAAGCTAATTTGGACCTATGTGGTGCTAATATGGGGTGATGATGAACGTAATCAGTGAAGAGCAGCACGATAACCTCGAAACCGAATGAATATATGAAGTGATCTAAGAATTAGTCTTAAAACATGAAATAAGGTGTAATTAATAAAAAATATTAATGCATAAATTGGATTAAGGGGAATATTATTATACCGTAGGGGATGCAATGTATTTAATTCATGTTGTATCGAATTATCTTAAAACTGAATGGATGTTTAAAAAATTAAATATTTTAATAATGCCCATTTTGAAAAATTAATCGACAACGAAAATCGAATATTTAATATTAAGTATTATTTAAATTAGTAATTTGCTATGTTTTTATGATTGATAATTAGTTGTTGTATTTACTTCAAGAATGTGGCCTGATATGTGTAATAGTTGTATGTGATCGAGTAAGATTTTTGGTTTTTAGAATAAGTAGCCTTTCCCTGAAAGTGGAATTACCCAGTAATTATGGCAAAATATACATGGATGGCGAGTCGGAAGGGATATACTATTTTTGCACTAGCGTTCTTTTTTTATATTACCAATTTATTCATTTACGGTTTATACTAAATTAACTCGCACGCGTAGTCTTTGCTTGTTTTCTCCTCATCATCATACTTGCATCATACTTTGTCTGTTTTCCCCTCATCATTATACTTACATTATTTTACTTCACGGGATATTTGTGGTTAATACGTGCCTCGTTTAATCACTTATGCCTAATCACTCGTTTAATAAAATATATGGTTATCATTATGTACGAATGCGGCTGTTATTAGCTAAAGTAACATTATTGTAAACAACAGCTAATTCATTCAAGTGTATTGCTAAATACCGACAATTCAGAAACAATATTTAATGATGTATTGTCAATGCCATTCTAACAAAGTAAGACAGAAAAGGAACGTAATAAATGTCACTGTATTTATTTCTTTATTTTTATAAAATTGCACAAATTTTGTCACATATACTGTATATTTGAAGTAATAAACCGTATTCATGTAATATGATATTAGAAAATTAGTTAATATGAATTTGTCGTATATACAAAACTTACCACTGTAGATTTATGATTGACTTGGATTGGCTTTTGATTGGCTTGAAAATATGCTATTTTCTAAATCAAATTTTGTAGCTCAAAGCTAATTAACACCACAAATTAATTAGTTAAGTGGAACTTGAATTAGTGAATATTTCATTTGTGGCTGATAATGATGATATTATCCTGCTGAAACCAAAGGCCGTTTTAGTATGTCAGATAATAATAATAATAAATAGGAGTTTGAACTTTTGACAGTTTTATTTGGTTACGTAAGTTTGAAGATGAAAATAAACTTCATTGGAAGTTATTATTTCGGAACTAAGTTATCGATATTCAAAATATACTTATATATTATATATAATATATGTTTTTGATATTCGGTGATGTATTTTCAAAACCGATTTTTCAATTTAAAACTGCAGCAACTAATATTTAACAATTATATTATCGGTTGCAGATAACTGTTTTGCATTGATGCAAAGTTTTTCTTCCGTTGTAAACTTGTATTACTCAATGACGAGTGAGTTTATTCCACGAGTTCACATGACGTACAATTATTCATGGGGTAAAATTGGAATTGATTTAAATGCTGCTCATATACATAATTGTGTATAAGACGAAAAATTCCACTAATTATTGTCATATTTGTTTAGAATTATTGTTGATAATGAAATAGTTACACGTTTTACATATTGAATTAGAATTTATCGCTAACTATAATGTATATAAATAAGTGAAAAGAATTAGAGTAGGTAATACAATAAGATATATTCGAGTGACAATAAGTGTTTCACTATGTTTCCTGTTATTAGTTATTGGGGTGTTTTATTTTGTGCTGGCATCACTTATTGTCAGGTAAAGATATAAAGTGAAAATATATGTGTGCAAATTAATAAGTACATTTAAATATGAAAATCGTGTAACGTTATTTTCAGGAATTGAGCCCTATTGTGACACTATCGGATGGAAAAGTCCAAGGAACAGTTCGTAAGACTGCCCAAGATGGTAAAATTTATTATGCATATCGAGGAATCCCATTTGCTAAAAAACCAATTGGTGACTTAAGATTTGCTGTAAGGTGCTATGCATTTTCTATACCATGATTTAATATGTGTTCTTGTTATAATTCAGGCTCCAGTACCAAATGATCCATGGAGTGGTGTATTAAATGCGACTGCTGATAAAGAGAGTTGTACCCAAGCATTATCTCTGGATAATTTGTCAGACATTGTTGGATCAGAAGATTGTCTTTATATCAATATCTATACTACAAATGTAAGTGTTCTTGTTTCGTTATAGTATATATATATATATATATATATCAGAGCTATAGATAAACAACAAGTCAGCGAGATTCAAAAATGAGCTAGAAACTGAAAAATTGAGTTGCAAGTTAGACTCAAAATTAAATAACTTAATATTTATAGATCAAATATTTGATTTATCAGCCTATTTAAAAAACGTATTTGAACTTATGGGGTTTCACTAATACATAAACTGGACTAGTAGTGTAACGCTGGCAAAACAAAGTAATTCCGATTGCTTGTCCTTATTGCTGTGTAACTAACAAATCCAGCATTCGTCTTGTTTGTGAGTTGATCCAAGTACAACAGTAGCAATGAATTAATTTTTGGATCAAGATTATATTAAGCGTATCTAATCTAAAATTACTGATGCCAAATTACTCTTGCAAGTTACATGGTTTATGTTGTATCCATTTTATAACAGATGGGTTGGACCTTAAAAATCGAGTCTCCAACGTTTGGAGGCTAAATTCAAGACGAACGATTCAGTAAACAATCAGTCAGTGCTCGTACGTAAAGTCAGAAGTTTAAAATTAATAATCATAGACAACTCTCTCTATTCAGTGTGTATATAAGAGGATACATTTTTCACTACATTTTTAGCAAATAGGCGCATTTCTAGATAAATGTCTTTGGAAGCAAGCAATTTTTTCCATGCAATATATAAAATTATAGGTAAGGCGGTGGTGATTAAAAATATCTCAATATAAATATAATTTTCCAAAATTTCATTGAAAATCAAGAAAATTCTAGTAAAAGTAAACAATGATAACCAATTTACTGTGATCAAAATTGAATGATACGGACGTGCTACAGAGTGGGACCACCATGGATATTTTGCAGGAAAATTTTGGAGATATAATTATCTTTATTGAGATATTAAAGGGCCTCCAAAATCGTGCGATTTATTCTAGGAGGGTCTTTATTTTATGGATTGTTCTGAAGGTCTTTTTTTGTTGTGGTTTGTAAGCAGGTCCAGTCAGTGCAAACTAGAGATCCAATGTTGATAAACATTTCTTATTATAATTTTAATGAACAATCAATTTATGTAAAATTTGTTGAATATTTGTAGTTTATTATTTTTCAAATTAGTCCCCACTGATATGTTCACATTTTAAAAATGACACATCTTTTTGTGTTTTGCAGTAAAATATTTAGTATGTGAGAATATCTTTACCATTGCCACTCTCTGAGGTCGGCCACAACCGTTCTGGCATTGGACAATGTTAGTCTCCTATTTTCAGGTCGTTCTCTAAGATCTTACCCGGCGTCTTTTTTAACTGTTCGTTGTATGAAGACTGTGAAGAATTCATTGAATTTTACTGTTCACTGTGATTTATTTCCCTAGTGTGCACTACTCTGTAGATCTCGGAATCATGCAGGAGGATTGATAAAAATGCCGTTCGAAATGGCCGGATTTTAGATTTAATTGTCTGTGTGAATGAATTTTTATTCTTGCTATAACTGGATACCTTTGAGATTTGCAGTAGAATGCGATTATTTAATTGTCAGCATTTGTGGTACTGCAATAGGAACAATAGCATCGAGAATGTTTTAAGCCTTAACATCAGTTTTTCTAAATTTCATATACGTTTGTCAAATATCGGTTTCTTACTATTTTCATTTCTCACAAGATACCACAAACAATTTATAATATAAATTGTACACAACTAAGTTCACCGCATAACTTCATTATTGCTGTATTTAACTTCAAAAATATATTGCATTTTACTATTTCTAAAATGAAAATAATTGGGCTAGAAGCAATAAGGAGAAGGCCGACATTTTCTGAAAACACTTAAAAAATATTTTTAAACCTTCATTAGTCTGAGCTACATAAAGATGACGAAAATAAATTGACTAGGTTTTTAAATTAGTTATTTCAAATGGATTTACGGCATTAAAAAATAAATGTCAAAAAGTTAAACAAACAGTAATGAGAGATATTGATATTAAAAAAGCTGCTGGATATGAATTATCAAAAAAGGGTATAAAACTATTAACACATATATTTAATACTATGCTACGAATTAATTACTTACCTAGCATCTGGAAAGTAGCTAAAATATTAACGATTCTCAAACATACCGAATTACATCCCGTATATTCAGGACTTCCGCAAAGTAATGTACTGGGTTCAATACTGTATCTTCTATATACAGCTGATCTACCCACCACAAAAATAACTACTGTGGCATGAAGATCCAGTCACGGCATCACTGACCCTACAAATTCGTCTGGAGCAAATACAACGATGGTTGAAGACTTGGCACATTAAAGCCAATGAAACAAAATTTACCCATATAACTTTTACTCCACAAGTAGAGAATGTTAAATATTTTGTTGTATATAGTTTTCAATATTACAAATCTAGACATTATAAAATATTATTTCAAATTTGAATACACTAATTAAGGAGATATGCGTTAAAATTAGTTTGTACATATTTCAATCGACGCCTAACCTGGAAGAAGCACATACTCTCTAAACGAAAACAACTTGGATTTAAATTACATCAGATATATTGGCTCATCGGGCGCAAATCTGAGTTATCATTAGATATCAAGATATCTATACGAATCAATACTTAAGCCTATTTGGTTATATGGAATCCAACTATGGGGTACCACTAGCAAATCTAATATATCCATGATTCAACGGTTCCAAATTAAAGTGTTGGGTGCTATGTTTCATAAGAAGTGATACAACGCGATATTCCTCTAGAACCTATACCGAGTGTAATTGAAAGTGTTTGGGTGAAGTACTTCGAAAGAGTGTCAGTGCATCTCAATGTTCTCGCTAATCAGCTAAATATGCAACATGGTAGTGAAGTGTGTAGACTAAAACGTTTAACACCACCTGATCTGATGATTGGACGTATATATACTTTATAAATAGTATAAGGCTAATTAATTAAGATTAATGAAGTGATTTTCTACATTGTTATATATATATATATATATATATATATATATATATATATATATATATTATATATTATATATATATATATATATATATATATATATATATATATATATATATATATATATATATATATATATATATATATATATATATATATATATATAGATAATAATAACATAAGATATACTTATTGCCTACTGGGCAGATTATAGAACCACTAAGAGTAATAAAAACCATATTACTACAATAATATACTAATTATTATTTAAAACATTTTATGGATTGTACAAGTATATTTAAAACTTTTTAGTTAACTGGAAACTTGCCTGTTATGGTATGGATATATGGAGGTGGATTTGTGTCTGGATCATCTGATTATAACACATACGCACCAGATTATATTTTGGATAAAGACGTGCTCTATGTGTCTTTTAACTATAGATTAGGAATATTTGGATTTTTGAGGTATTAACTTAATTAATTAATTTTTCTTGACCTACATTTAACTTAAGATTATGAGCAGTAATATCTGTAAACGTGTTTTATAATCAACATTTTCAGCACTGAAGATTTAGCAGCGCCAGGTAATTGGGGGCTGAAAGATCAAATTTTGGCTTTAAAATGGGTGAAGAAGAACATAGCTCACTTCGGCGGAGATACTAGTAAAATAACAATATTTGGTGAAAGCGCCGGTGCAGCGTCTGTTTCGTATTTGGTCAATAGTAATTTAACAAAAGGTATGATAACTTTTTACAGTTTCGTTAAAAAAATATCAAATTATGAAATACAATTAAAAAATAAATACCTTCATTAAAGAAAATAAATACTAGCTGATATTTTTGATAAATATTGTTAATTATTTTTAATCAAAAAAGCATATTTAAAGGAATATGTGTTATTTATTGGAGTTGCTATATTTTATTATGATTGGTACAAGATGAGAATCATCCGCTGGAAGAATATTTTGCATTACAAATGGTGGTCGAAAATTCAATTCTATTCCAAACATATCAGTTGCACATTGTGGCAGCTGATATTGAAAACATATTCTCTAAACCATGATATTTTATGCTTAGGATCGTCTAAATATATTAATTTTTATATATCACCGGCAGTAATCTGAAGCAATATGTCACAAATTAAAAAACGTCAGCGTCTCTGAGTTTCAGTTCGCTAAAGGTCCCAACATTCTTTCTTACTTATCAATCTTAAGGTAGTTTAGACATGATACCAATTGTTGGTAATTCAACTTTTAATGATTTATATAAATATGAATTTTTATTAACCAATCTTATGGATTTTACATTTCTGAATCTTATGGTTAATGTGCGATTTTAAGTTGCACGAACCGCTTTCTACAGGTTTGATCAGCTAGAGTACGTTCTTCATATACAGGCTGCGACAGGGAAGTATTTTTGGATAAAACGACATATTCTTACTTTTAAATCAATATAAAATACACAGCTTTTATACATTAAAAGTGCATATCATAATCAGGTGTAAAAAATTATATCATTTAGGTAGTGTTAATTTTTTTTGCATGATATTCTATAATTCTCTCTAAGTATTCATAAGCAAGAACATTACGTTACAGCATACTCTAAACAGTTATTATCTCGAGCTAGAGAGGTTATAAACTTTGCTTTATTCCCTCCTTCTTGATATTTCGAACTCAACTAACGCAAATCGCCCTTACGACGTTCAAATAGAAGAAAGCAGTCAAAATATATTTTTATACAATATCTATACTTTATAATGCTTTATAGATTAACCCTTATTTCTATTTGTTCAATAAAACACGATAAAATTGAATTATATTGAGTTGTAACTCACATTCACTACTGTTCACAATTCACACTCATATATCTGTTATTTTTTGGTACATTAATAAACTTTGCTTTAAAAAGCTTATCAATCAAAGACGGATCAAATAATTCTGAAGTAGTACTCGGGATATTTGCAATGTGACGTTAATCTATTTTCTAAATCGAAATCAGCATCTATAGTGATGGGAATAACGAAGATCGGCAATTTTGGCTGTCATCTTATGTTGCATTACATGTACAATATTATTTAGTAACATTTGTTATCATTTGAAAAACGTCTTTCTTCTTCGGACTTCTTTCACATTATAATAATATATATCTAATATAATAATTATAGCAATGAAATAATGCTTATTTTAGGATTATATCGAGCTGCAATTATGGAAAGTGGTAATGGGCTATGTTTGTGGTCGTTGAGTAGGAATGCTAAGACTAAAGCTCAACAAGTGGGAAAAGAACTAAACATCACTGAAACTAACTCGACCGCCTTGATAGAACGTCTTCGTCTTGTGGACTATAAACAATTGAAGTCAGCAGAAAATAATGTTACCGTTAAAGTAAGAAACTTAGTATTACATTTTAGTTAATATTTGAAACGTTAAAATGCTCTTTTTCACTTATTATATTATTAAATATTATTCAGCTTGAGATTAACACGTGATATAAGTTATAGGTAGTGAAAATATAACAGAAGAAAGACGTATATGATATATAAATTATATCTGATCATTTAATTAGACAACCTAGTAAAATATATAATAATCAAAATATTTTTCATCATTATACGATGTCGTGTTGAAAGAACGATATTGAAATAAGTGTGCTAACCAGCCCATGCTGCATCTACTTGAACAAGTGGTAATCAGAAAACTCTCTATCTGGTGAGTATGTTGGATGTGGCAGAACTTCCCATTCTAACAGCGTCAGTTTATCCTTCACAGCTCTTGCTATGTGATGCCAAGTGTTTTTATGTAAGTGTATGACTGTTACTCGATATTACCAATATATTTCCATCAATACCTTGTAAATTTGCTTAATTGATGTCGGTAGATATCTGCTGTAATAGTTTCACGCGGTTTCAGCAGATCCTACCATATGCACAGCAAAATGTTATGCCTATGAATATGACATAATTATATAACCCTTCTTATTTTGCCTAGCAACTAATGAAACTGAGGTGTTGAAACTTTGAATCATTCTCATCATATGTAAAACGCCTGGAAATAGTTGATTAATCAACTAAAAGTTCTGTCTGAAGGTGCTTTGAGTGTTTAAGCTAGGTTTTCCAATAACGTAAGGTATGTTATAGGTCCTCCACTCCGTTGTTTATTATTGGTTATACCTAATTTCGGAATTGTTTATTTCTTAATTTAATATCGTTCAAAAAGTTCCCTCTTATGTAGTGGATGGATCAAGGTACATTTTCAATTTGCCAAGTGTTTTACAATGTGATTTGACTTACGCTCCCTGAACCGACTGACTTTAGAGTTCTGCAACAATTCTGTTTTCACCCGTTGAATGTTGCTTCCTAGTCTTTTAATTTGTCAGAAAATTTCTTCTTATTTTAGATCATGTGAACTGGTGTTGGTTTTTGAAGAATTTTAAAGTATAAATATTCCTGTGGGCTCTGGGAAAGTGAAGTTTCATGAAATAGATAGCAAGTTCTCTGCAATTGTCTTGGGTGCTAAGAGCCAAATGCCTATTTTACTATTTGATACAGAGATTTTCTGGATGATTCCCATTTAAGGCATATTTTTCATATTAATTACGAAATAATATGAATGAATCTAGTTATTTAAATTTGTGACATCAATATGTGGCAGCGTTGCCACACCAAGTCTGAGTTTTATTTCAGTTTGGCTATTCTAATCCAAATAAAAATAAAATAATTAAACAAAATGTTGTCAAAAATAATTTATTTTAACATTATAGTACGTCTAAAATAAAACTACAGTTAATTATACAGACACAATAGTTTATAGGTTAGAGTTCTAACCTCTTATCATTACTGCTTTCAAGAATTTTGCATACGTCTAACATCTGGACGAATTTGGCAGACTCAGTCGTTTACGTGTTCGAACTAATTAGACAGCATAGTATCTGTTTTTAACTAGACTAAAATGAGAAGGAAAATATTGTCTGATTCTGAAACGAATTTACAAATTAGGGCAGACCATACATTAAACATCTTGATGACGTATGTACAAAAAACGTTGAATAGAGTATATATAAGGTCTGTGAAGTATTATGAAATAAAGATGGCAGAAAAAATATGCTTACGGAACCTGACAAACCTTCAGAACAAGTTGTATCAAATTATTTGAGAAACTGCTATTAAGACGTGCTAAAATGTTTACAAAAATATCCATTACTACTACTTTTAAATAATTTAATATAAACGGACAATTGGGATATAACGGTGCAAAATCAGTATATGTTTGAAAAAGTGTTTAAGGAACTTCGGAAGGATATTCCTTTAAGTTAAACAACAAAAGTACTGAATGTAGAAAATTTAGTTCTGAGCATTTCAGGATTAACACTGAAAAGTACCAAATATGTCAAAGTTATCGAATTTAACTGTTAGTTTAGGCTGTTGAGCAAGTACTTACATCGATAATTTGCTTGTTCACCAATAGATCTCGCTGATGTATGTAAGCATCTAATAAAATGAATATTCAAACAATGCTATTTGCTTAGTACTTTATCAGTTACTCTATAAAATTCGGTTGAAAAGTATTTGAGTAATATCTAATAATAACCAGAAATAATAATTACTGCTGACGAATTTTTAATATGCTATAAATATATATTTTAGAATGCAATAAATAATTTATTTTCCACATTTTCTTGGATTTACTTCATTTCCGTTTTGAATTATACAATAATATTATTATTTGAGCATTATTTGTTCAATATTAGCCTTCTATTATTTTTGCCCATGGTTTATTTAGCTTAAAGTTCCATTTTTAAGCTTTACAGCAAGCAGCAAGTGTATCGAAATCACTGATTTTAAACTGATGATAGAAAATATTCAATTTACAATTTGCTGATAGAATTGGAAAACATGGATCAGCTATTTTGTTAGAAATAAACATTATAATTTTAACTTTCCGAAAAGAGTGTTTAGTTAGCTTGAATTTCGATCTTCAATCAATTCTTTCTCAATTCATTTGGATTAGTGGAGACAATATTAATATCCTGTTTTATAGAAATAAGTCATAATTATAGTTACAGATGTGTTTCATTGGATATAACATAACAAATCTATTTAAATATCTAACTTAATTCACATATAATAACTTAAAAAAAGAATTTCGGACTAATATTAAATTTTGTTTTAGATCTTATCTGATGGCGATATCTTGGCTGGTTTACCATTTGCTGTTGTTCAAGAACCAGATCATTCAGGGGCAGTTCTTAGTGGGCGGACTTATGAAATATTGGCTAGCGGAAAATTCAACAGAGTACCTTCCATTATTGGATACAATTCAAATGAGCTCGCGGCGAGGATTACGGGATCAAATTGTAAACGATAAACTATTCTATTGTTATTCTCTCTTCATATATTTCTTAATCGATTTCAGATTTGCTCGTTATCGGATTTTTGAATTTGAAAGTTTTGCCGAAAAATTTAGCTCCATACGATCTAACTAATGTAACCTCCAAAAGGAACGAAGCTGGGAATAAAATCAAGAATAAATACTTAGGATTTTTATTGATTACAGATCTAGATAAAGCTTTTAGAGTAAGTATATGAATCGAACTTCACTCATTGAACCAACTTCACTTAGATCACATGAAGAGTAATTTTCGGTATCGTTGTTGAGTTCTCTTGAACTAATCCATGACTTTACTTTTTATCCATGGTATGACTACTATAAGAGTACTTTTTTTTGCGTAGCAAGTAAGAAAACAATCATGTTGAAACGATAGTTAATTTTCCTGCGTTGAATATATACCACCGCATGTCCACAAGATCAGAAAACAGTCGCTTTATCATTTTGTAAGCCGTGTAGACATTCTTTGAGAACAGTTTAATCCCCGGGGTGGTTATAAATCATTTAAACCAAAACTGAAATTGGAACCAAGAACAAAATTAATCAATTTTCAAAGTGCTATTTCAAGCGTTCCAAGACTAGCGTTTATTTTACAGTACCGGATATATAAGAAGAAACTTAATATGTTTCCTATATCTGTCTGTATACTATAAGTTATAAGAAAAATATATTGACATCTGACTAAGAAATTTAGCAAAAACAAGGTTTTTATTTTATATAGACATGAATGTTGTACTCAACTGTAATATCATAATGTCAAATTACACTTGTCAGTGTATGCATTTTTCTAACTAAGACTTAACAAATAAACGAATTGTTATAGCAAATTTACAGTTTTAAGCAATTCGTTAGCAAATAAATATAGTTGCTTCAACATATTTGGCTAAAGTTTTAGGGAAACAACTATATTAACTTATAGGTTAATCATAAGATATTTAATAAAAAACATATTTGTCTCTTGTCAATATTAAGTTAATACTACAAGCTCAGTTTGTTTTGAATTTACCGCAGCAAAAGTAAATTAAAAATTATGTTGATCAAGTGGTGAAAGTGGATTTAAACAACTTTTAAACACGATAGAAATGTAACAACCTAATGGTTATATTAAAGAAGATTGTAAAACATTGTTAAATATTGAGAAATTATAATAAGCTAACTTATACTGTTGATATTTTGGCTTTACTTATATTTTATAATATTCGACATACAGCCAAAAAATTCTGCAAATTTAAGTCCTTGTCACATTATCTTAACTTTGAAGGAAAATCCAAATTCAAAAGATCAAATTAAAAGAATTTAAAGTATCAAATGTGTCAGCAAATGATTCAAAATAAAGGTGTTATATTATTTTCAAATTTTCAATTTTACTTCTAATATTTATGAATGTTTTTCAAAAATTATTAGTCAAAATCACTTTTTAAAAATAATTGTTATTTATATTACGCTATATTTTCAGACACTTGCATGTAACTGTAAGGGAATCTAGGGAAATTCAATGATTCTATGATTATGATATTCTATGATTTTGATGATATATTCGCAATGATGTGTTAAATGTTTAACAATTACTGAGATACAGGTCCTTAATAAATATCCTTTGCAGGAAACTTCTTGAAACTTCATTCTTATCTACGACAGCAAAATGATGTTCAGCACTAACATGCTCACACACTGTTTCGCTATTGACATTTGAACAACTGTTTAATTTCACGACCAGTGGTTTTAACATGATCAATTGACTCAGTCCTTCGCAACTTTTCAAATTCATTTTTCACAATTCAAGAAATTATATCAATAAAATGGCCATATTTTGTATAAAGTTGGCAGCAGTAAATTCAAATCATTTTGAAATTTTGGAATACTAAATAATAAAAATCTCGATTTTTTAGTTTGCTACGATCGACCAATTCAACAGACCAGTAAGGAAAACCGTTCATATGATGTCACGATATTCTAATGTTTACTACTACAAATTCTCGTACGAGGGAAAACTGGGAAATTCAAATAGAACCGTTTCAGGTATAGAATATAAATGTATTATATAAATAATATTTTAGTAAACGCTATATTAAAAATCAAAATGACATATAAATTATATTTGCATAAATAATGATTCAACTATATCTTCACACTATATTCAGATTCAACTATATTTTAATTTTAGGTGTCCAACATGCTGAAGATATGAATTATATTTTCTACAAAAACGTATCCGTATCCGAAAAGGATTCATTAACAGTGAAAAGAGTCATAACTATGTGGACGAATTTTGCTAAAACTGGGTAAGTTTGGTTGGAGATGGATTTGAAAATTATGTATAATTTTGCAATATTTAAGGAACCCAACTTCGTCAAATGGAACTGGTGTTCTTCGAAACATTACTTGGATACCCAATACACCAAGTACTAACGTTAGTGAAAGTGTGCATTATTTAAACATAAATGATACTGTAACCATGCAAAAAAATTCTGAACAAGATGACTGGCTATTCTATAAGGATATTTATAACACTTATGGTGATCCTTCATATTACACCACTTATTAACATTTATTTCATATTTGTGCCATAATGTTGAAATAAAATATTCACAACTGTTATTGTTTTTATTAATGTTAACTCAAAACAATTATCTATTATTTCACTTCAAACTATTTGAACATCACGATTCCATTACTGGCCATGCACAGTATGAAGAGTTTTATATGTCCGTTGCGGGTTATTCATGGCCTAATATCTTGCTGTACAAATGGCAAGATCAGCAAGGTGTTGCTAAACAACTACTGGCTAAACCCAATGGAATTGCGTACTGAGAATACCTACCAATATTAATTGAAAAAATTGAATAATATATTGTTGAAAAAAAGACCAGCAATATTGAAAAAAGACAGAAAGTCGAGTTAAATTACAGACGTCTTCTTGTGTCCACGGCCACCATTTGCAATATTTGTGAAGTGTAAGCTGTTGTAGTTATTATGGGAAATTGCCAGGAATTCTGATTATTACTCAGTCGATGACACATGGCCTAATTGGCAGTTTTGAAATACTAAATAAGTGCGATAATAGATGACTGAATCGCTACCAAACCAACATCGTTCATTTGATATTACAAAACCAGAGAAAAGAAGTTATAGGGAATTATGGAAATGGATATTTGGTATGACATCATAGTACATGCAATCATCTAATATCTTCATCTCCAGGCACATCTGCAAAATTATTTAAATCATCAGCGCGACTGTGGCTGAATAAAACTGTTGTTGTAGGCATATGGTCCAATACTAACCATTACCAACAAAGAGTTTGCCAATTGCCAATTAACTTAGGATAACTGCAGAAAAAAGTATTGTACAGTGTGTGAGATTTGTGGGCATATATATGTTTATAATTGTTCAGAATATACACCATTACTAAGTTAGAATTTATGAGGAGATAATTAAACTAACTGTTTTACAGAATGCATTTAAGAGAATACAATTAAACATTACATTACATTAATCAAATCTAATATTATATTTAGGAGATATTGAGGGAAACAAGAACTAAACGTAAAGATGTAAATATTCTCTCTAACGAATGTAGAATACATTACATTGATGTACAATTGTTAATTAGGTGGATTAGGTGAATCTCCATGCATAAAATGCGCTTAAAACTCTACCTCATAGATGGTGTGGAAAGGAGTTTAGTGTAAATATAATAAAACAAGTTAATTAATTAATGTGGTTCAAGTCCTTTTATAATGTGTTTTGTTATGCTAGACCTAAAATTGACGTGACAACGTTGCATTGTAATACATGAAGATGCGAATTGAGGATTTTAATAGAAAAACTATCGATATGATATACTTTTATTCATATTTTCACATGACATGTCAAACCAGATAACAGCATTTACAAAACTACATCACTTACTATATTTCAGTTAAGTCATTATATATAATATATTACTACTCGCTAAAGCTGATAATAAACTTTTTCATAAAATTACCTACTATATTTTGGTTGTCGTAAAACTATTTTGGTTCAAAGATAACATGTACTCATAATTGTTACTGTTGTCATTGTTAAAAAATATTTGTAAATAGAAGACGATTTATTGTCTATTAGTTGTTTAATGCATATGGAGCAAATAGTAGATAATGTAGTTTAATGGACAAAATGGAAAGACCGTGTATTGTCAAAGTACCCAATTAAATTGGTCACATTGTCAGCAAATGTATATATATATATCAAACTTGAATTAATATTTGAATTTTACAAAAATGATTGCCATCCTTATATATATTTGTATCTTGATTAGTTACCATACGTTAGATTGTCAGGTAAATAATTGCGAAGAAATATATTTGCACTATAATATGATTATTAAACTGTTTCAACAAGTTATTATATAGACTAATGTTGTTATATAGATAAGTTTTTGGAAAAACTCTAACTTTGTTTTAAGTTTTTATATAGACTTCAATCAAATTTCGGTTAGATTATAGGACTTCTGTTATCCATGATATGTTTCGTATTAAAATTATATATCATTTTATATATACTCTTCTAAATACATTCCTATAAAATATTTATCCTTGATATAAATGTTGAAATAAAGTTACACGTATTAACTACCAAGTTAGAACATATCAAATTTGTGATTGAAGGTGTTCTTAAGTAGTTTAAAGCTTTGGGGTAAGTAGATATGGCTTAGTGAATGGAGGTAAAACGAAATGAAACAGTGGTGTTTGCATTATGTGACCGTTATTTATTGAAGTAATATAAAAATGTGGAAAATACAAAATAGATAAAACGGATGACAGCGGTGTTACTTGGTGACGAGGCTTGGGCAGTCGATGGTGGTACGTCTGAACCAAACGGTGGTCGGTTACTGAATCCATGGAAATACCCTTCAATAACATCCCAGATAAACGTCTCGGGGTTGCCAGCAATTTGTTATCGGGTTCTAGTTGGCGCTGCTGGCACCCCACCCGTGTTCAAGATCTGGGATTATATTTCTGGGTATTTTGTAGACCGTTATTCCACTATGTAAAATCGACATGCCTCAAGGTCGCTACAATACTCCTCTGCCAGAATTTTACATACAATTATTTTAAGCAAATAAAAATACAAAAATGTATGAAAAAAAAATCAAATACAAAATACCGATATACCAAACAAAATGTGCTGCATTAAAAGGGCTTTGAAACATATGATAAATCGAAACGGTTGTGGTTGGTACGGTTGCGATCTGGTACGGCTGTTGATATCTTACGGTCCTACAGATAGCGTTGCTTCATCGTCGCTTTTGCACTTGAATGTGGTCCATCGACGACGTTGAAAACAAGCTGTTTTTCGGACAGGGCTTCCATAATCGACGCTGTGGGAGGATCGATTGTTCGACGACGAGACGTTGGCAATTCTGGTACCTCGGCGAAGACATGACAAGTCTACGGTGATTGTAATCGGTACCTAGCTTTTGGAGCTGCTCTGTGACTAATCCGTAGTCACATACGTTACGGTAATTCAGAAAAAACAAATAACGACGATATCCGACCGAAGCTGCCTAACGCCTTTCAAATCAAAAAGTCTGCCATTATGGCGGAGACGGCGAGCGAAGGAAGACATTATGATTTAAATATAGTGCCGAAAGACATGTTTAGCCAAGACGCTGATGATTAAACAG
This sequence comes from Rhynchophorus ferrugineus, assembly GCF_030347505.1. Lineage (NCBI taxonomy): Eukaryota > Metazoa > Arthropoda > Insecta > Coleoptera > Curculionidae > Rhynchophorus > Rhynchophorus ferrugineus. Next base: position 26,184,682 of record NW_027472583.1, on the reverse strand, counting down.
TGATGTAAAAATCTCTAAGAGTTCAAAAGATTTGTGAAAGAAATAAAATTTGGGCAAAAAATTAAAAAAAAATGAATTGGAAATAATGAAATGAAATTTAAGGTTCATTGTTCCAGCACTTAAATAAAATTTAATGAGGAACAAATGTTTGAATTAATGTAATGTTGAAGGAATAACGGTAAAATCGAAAACGAATCGAATTAAAAATATTGAAAATGTTGAAACAAAAAATATAACGGCGACGTAAAATACACCATGTTGCACGTACCCTCCATTCACGAGTCCAAACCCTATTTTGCGAAAGATCACGTCGGGGTCACCACTTTAGGGTAAATTACATGTGGCTCGGTGAATGGAGGTAAAATGAAATGAAACAGTGGTGTTTACATTATGTGACCATTATTTATTGAAGTAATATAAAAATGTGGAAAATACAAAATAGATAAAGTGGATAGCAGCGGTGTTACCTGGAGACAAGGCTTGGGCAGTAGATGGTGGCACGTCTAAACCAAACGAGGGTTCAGCACTGAATGACGGAAATACCCTTCAATAACATCCCAGATAAACGTCTCGGGGTTGCTAGCTATTCGTTATCGGGTTCTAGTTGACGCTGCTGGCACCCCGCCCGTGTTCAACATCTGGGATTATATTTCTGGGTATTTTGTAGACCGTTATTCCACTATGTAAAATTCGACATGCCTCAAGGTCGCTACAAAGCTATTTATGAATTTCGATTTTTGTAATTCAACACAATATTAAATATATCCTGTGCATTAATTAATTTTTTTACATTCTTACTTCGACTTTAAAATTATATTTAAAAAAACTTCTTAAAGCTTATACATCAGTTTATATTGTTCGTGATATTAGTTTATACTGTATACTCGTATAAAGACATAATATTTACGGATGAAAATTAAGTTTAAATATGAAAGTGATTCTTCGAAATGATTGTCAGTTTATTTAAAATTATATTTAAATTTATTGTGTACAAAACTGTTCTTTGTATTCTAACAATCTGGTTTGGTACTGGTAAACTAACGTAACATAAAAAATATGTATGTTATGTTTATCCTCACAAAGAATAATTTCAGAAACTTTGGAACTACTATAATAGAGTTACTAGGAACTTTACACATTTTTCAACATTCATGACTTTTGTTGTTTGATTAGATAAATTCCCATTGAACACTTACAGAAATTTATAGTGAAACCTGCTCCGATATATGGCAATCGTCGGTTTTGATTTCAGTGATTTAAAAGTGGTGATTTTGTCGATGGTCTGGAGAACCAAAAAATAATCGAAGACAACGAATTGCAAGATTTATTAGATGCGAACTCGCCTCAAACTCTCAATGAACTTCAGAAAGATCTGAAAGGAAGGAAAATGGCTATATTACGAGCCTTTTCGCAGTGTGATTGCTTGTCAGGCAGAAAAGAGATTTGTATGTGGCTGGTAGGCGACGAACTGTGACCGCTAATCGTAAGCGCAAAATATCATAAGTTAGCCCAGGAGAGCTATCTATGTGCATACTGATGTCTACCGAGATCAATTGAACAAATTGAATAGCGTACTGTTGCAAGAAAGACGCAATATGGAGTAATATGTAATAAAAATTCTCTTTTTCGGGCTCACGTTGTAAGAGTCGTGAAACAAATAATATTGCAGCCCGAATATGATCTGCCACACGTGCCACAATTCTGCTATACCCAGCGTTCTCATCGGATATAACGTCTTCATTTATTCAGATCGAAGTAGCATGGCTGGGCTAGTTATACAGTGACAGAATGCTGAAATGCAAACATGGATGATTGGAATACTGTTACATCTTTTGACAGGATATAGTCGTTTTGTCAGAAATAAGAAAAGCTTCGGAGAATGATTGAAAATATTTTTTTAAAAATTTTCAGACATTCATTGAGAAAGGCTTCTAAATGGCAAATAAGATCAGAATACCTGCAAAAACCTAATATAATACTATTCGGATATCGTATTTGGAGAGGATTCTTGCAACGGTTTTTAGTGGTAATTATATACTATGACCGTATTGCCAGCAGTTCAACAAATGAAGCTGTTTTGTTGAACGAGTCACTAAAATTTATTTAAATAATTGAAAATATGAGGTCAAAAGTTATTAAATAATTCTAAATGGCGCTATAGTAAAAAAATAGTGAATGAATAAAATCCCAATAAAGAAAATTCCCGCTTTTCTGGAAAAATATTTATTTTCTTTGGAAATATTGGTTAATAATTACATCAAGAAAATCATATTTAAAGATACACTTCGTACATAAGACAAACTTACTTTGTTATTTAAAATAATTTTTTCAGAATTTTAGCCCAACCATTACACTCTCAGATGGACAACTACGAGGTACTGTAAACAAAACTGCTATTAATGGTAAAACTTACTATGCTTTCCGTGGTATTCCGTTCGCTAAAAAACCCTTAGGCGATTTGAGATTCGCGGTAAGCTATTTGTTACTCCCAAATTTTGCAAATATTCGATTAATTTGGATGATTTTGTCGGTATACAGGCTCCAGTACCCAATGATCCATGGACTGGCGTGTTGGATGCAGTAGCGGACAGAGATGCTTGTACCCAGTTGAATATCCTAGAACATTTCACCAAGGAATCAAATGTTGTCGGATCCGAGGATTGTCTCTATATAAACGTGTATACAACTGATGTACGTATACATTATTTAATAATTTATCCTTAAACAGAACATATACTTGTACTCAAACTAAGACTCACACAAGTAATTTATGATTACTTTACAAAACTCTTCTACTGATCAAAATAAACAGATTTAAAACAGTTTTTTATTCAAAAATTAATTAATTTCTAGCATATTTGAGATATGATGCATATAACTTAATATATAATATGTATATGTAAATTTGGCCTGATCTTACCAACAAATATACTAAGTGGGACAAATTCATGTTAATACTGCAGGAACAAATCACTTTAAAACTAAGACTCAAAAGTATAGATGATCTTGAGCAACAAACCAAATATCTAATTGAACAAACTCGGTCAGCTGCAATAGATGCTACTCCAATAATAAGAGAGGAATCAGAATATGAAGCAATTTACCCTCCGGGATTAGATAATTGATAAAAGCGAAAAGTTTGAAGAGTATTGCACAGAATCAGAAATGCTGCAGACAAAACAACTTTTAATAGAATTAGTAATCAGACGAATCAAAAGATCAAAAAATATGAACAGAATTGCTTTCAAAAATATGTAAATGAATTAAGCCCAGAAGCAGACAAATATTATTCGCTATGGAAGGAAACTCAAAGATTTAAAAGACCGATTATTTGAGTACCACCAATTAAAGATATTCAAAATGAATGGGTCCGACGCAACGATGAAAAAGTTGAATTGTTCGAACAATACTTAGCTAACATATTTCAACAATGATATAGAATCTACAATGGATACATCTCCTGTTTGTCAACCCGATGTAGATCTATATCTAATTTCTCCATTAGAAGTTGACACTGAAACTGAAAACCTCATTCCTGAAAAAGCACCTGGAATAGATCACATTTCACCTGGATTATTGAAAGAACTGCCACAAAACAATCATCATGTTGACATATATATTTAATGCCTGTTTAAGACTAAAGCATGTTCCGAAATGCTTTAAGGTTACATAAATAATTATGCTCAAAAAACCTGTCAAACCTGTAGAACAAGTTGAATCTTACAGGCCTATTTCGCTGCGACCTGCAATATCAAAACTACTTGAGAAACTAATATTTAAACGTGTTAAACATTTTGTAATAATACTAGATTTCCAGGATGGTATTCGATATCACCACTCAACAAGCTAACAAGTACACAGAGTAAAATACGTTTCAGGAAAAAAATTCCTGGATGTCTCACAAGCTTTCGATCGAATTTGGCATTTTGGATTAATCTGTAAGTTGAGCAAATTGTCCCAATTTTTGGTGCTTTATATTAATTTTCGAAGGTTTTTAATAAACTATTTATAAAATGTCACGAACAAATAATCAAACACCATTTTAAATACAGGAGTTGGATGAAATAATATGAACACCAGATGTATGCATAATATTTATTTAACAAAGCGGAAGATATTCTTAGAGCGCCTGATTAGTTTCCAATAAACTTTTGATGAACTGAAATGTTGTCCCATTTTTGTATCAAAACATCCGCCAATTGCTTCAATGATGTTGAATATCTATTCCTCATTCTCTGGTCTAAAACTCCCTATAGTGATTCAATTGTGGCTAAGTCTGGCGATTGTGCTGGCCAAGGAAGATATTTGATGATATATTGATCCACTTAAAAATAAGACCAAGAAGAAAATAAATCTTTGTAGCTGTATGTATGAACGCATTTTACGCATTATCATCTTGGAATATGCCAGTGCTTGGCAACAATGTACAAGTTATAGTAAGAATTTCATCATTTAGGAATTCAAGATATTTATTCGTAGTAATCTGTTCACTGATGTGAATTAGAGGTTCAACTCAATACCACGATATTGCCGCCCATCCATTATGGAGTCTTCCCTAGAACCAGATGTTTGATGCGGGCAGAACGGATCATAGGTTTGCTTCTTCTTCATGGTGTTCTCCATACATAGAACCGGTTATTTGTAAGAAACGATTTTTGCAACGATTAACCTGGTCATACAACATCCTTCCAATCATCAAGTATCCAGGTTATATTATCGTTGCACCACTTCCTTAGTAGCTCAGTTGGCTTCTTTTCAAAAAGTGTTTCACAATCGTTACTGTAATGTCACTCTAGAGTAATTTTCTACTATCATTTCTTATACAAGAATAATGCTTTCACAAACTTAGTTCGCATATAGAATTGGATTGCTTGCATTATTAGGTTAGATTGTTGACATATTTTAAAAATTACACCTCCACAGTCGATATATGGACAAGAGAAATAATAATAAGAAGTGGAATAAAATAACACACACACATACACACACACACACACACATATATATATATATATATATATATATATATATATGTCTGTATATATATATATATATATATATATATATATATATATACATATATATATATATATATATATATATATATGTGTGTATATATATATATATATATATATATATATATATATATATATATATATATATACATATATATATATATATGTATATATATGTCTGTATATATATATATATATATATATATATATATATATATACATATATATATATATATATATATATATATATATATATATATATATATATATATATATATATATTTATATTTATATATATATATATATCGGTATTTTATTTTTAGCTAAAGGGAACACTTCCTGTGATGGTATGGGTATATGGGGGTACATTTTGGAGCGGATCCTCACGTTATGAAGAGTTTGCGCCCGATTATCTCCTGGAGAAAGATGTGTTATATGTAGCTTTTAACTATAGATTAGGAGTATTTGGATTCTTAAGGTAAGAGAATGCCAGAGAAAAGAGTATACTTATTTCTAATGGCTTTATGGCATATGTGACTAATATATCCAATTACAATAATCATAACAATCAATCAATAATTTCAATAAAGCTAATCTATAAAAATTTGTAATTTGACATGTCACTTTGGAGACGAAACAAATAATAATGTATTTACAAACGATAGGTATTTTTATTTTTAGAGGATGAATTGATATTACAATGTATTTCAAACATAAATACTATAGGCTGATTTGAAAATACTTGAAATACTCTTAATTTTATGTTAGTGGTATGGAACGTAGGAATTTGAAATGTCAAAGCAAAGTATTTATCCTTAATCCCACATAGTTAAATGTGTCAGTTAGAAATAACAACCGCCAATTTTTAGAAAAGTTGCTTTTTTGCTTTTAACTGAAATAAACTATAGATGAAATATTCAGGTGATTCTGTATGAAGATTGTTGCCAAATATAGTAAGAATTGGACAACCTAATAGAGGTTATTCCCATACATTATGCATTTTCGCATCGATTAAAGCTTTGGCAATATTCAAAAAGACAAAATTAAAGTCTTCACTGTTGTTTCTACACATGGTAACAATATTTCGAACAGCAGAAGAGAAAACGGTTATTGCATCTCATAGTTACTGGAGGCAACAAGCTAATTCATTAATTATGACAAGTCCAAGAATATAAAATAAGGGGGATAATTTTGTTACAAGAAGTTGCGATCTGACTCAAATGCTTTTTTTTGTTCCTTTGAAGATGTTATAAATTGGGTCGACTCTTGTTTCGCCTCGGAGGTTTTCAATTTAGGCACCTAACAGTTAAGCACTTCTATTAAACGTAAACTTTCGCTATTATAGATTTTTTTCTATAAACAGTTACTTGTTTGTTGTAGCTATATTTTATTACTAATTACTGTTGTTATTTATTAATTTAACGAGTTAAGCTTTTAAGAGGATGTTCTGATTTATTTCAGTACTGAAGATGACGTTGCTCCCGGTAACTGGGGATTAAAAGACCAAATTCTCGCTATGAAGTGGGTGAAAAAAAATGTGGCAGCATTTGGTGGCGACCCAGAAAAAATAACCGTCTTTGGACAAAGTGCCGGAGCAGCATCATTGTCGTATTTGTTGAATTCCAAATTAACTGAAGGTAGGTCATAGGTGTTTTTTTCATCATTTTTCAATAGCGCGTGATCAATTTTTAGGTTTGTATCGAGCTGCTATTATGCAAAGTGGTAACGCCCTATGTACATGGACCTTGACTAGACAAGCGAAGTCCAATGCAGACAAGCTGGGTTTACTATTAGGTATTTTACCAACTGATTCGAAAACCTTAGTGAAGCGACTTCGGGAAGTCGATTATAAAAAACTGAAAGTGGTTGAAAATTTGGCAACATTTTCTGTAAGTATCACATTTAAAACACTCGGTAACGGATGAGTATGAATACAAACTAGTGTCATATTTCTCTTAAAACAGAGTATAAGGAATAATATAAAAATGATAGTTATTGATAAATTTAAATTACCACATTATTGAACATTAAAACGAAATATCGTAAGTAAGATTATTTTCTGGAACTTCAGAGCATGTAATATTAATATACAAAATATTTCTTTACTTTTATGTTATAAACATAAATATGGGATAATACATAAAGTAATACCTATTTGTATAATAAAACAGATAATATAGGAATAAAACAATTTTGAAGTTGTTATTTGACTGTAAACTTGTAAATTATTTTTTTACAATATGGAAATGTATTTACAATCAATAAATTGACTATTTATTTTTCAAAATTTAGGTAAACAACTTAGGTAAATAATTATATTAATTAATCGAAAGTTTTAATAATCCAATGTTATGTTATCACATATCTTATAGCTTTGATTTTAATTCTGGTTACATCGTTGCCAGATATCTATTTTAAAATTTACTCGTCCGTAGTAGATTTACGTACCATAGAAACGTCGAATAATCTACTATATAATTTACTATAATTCACATCTCCAGATGATTCATTTTCCTTAAAAAGCAAGCTAAAATTGTCACTAAGCCGATTAATATATAGACATTAAGTCATTTGAACATGAAATTTGTAGGTTGTACTGCGAACGCTGGCGAAGATACTTAAATAAATAAATATATAAAGAAAAAATTGATAAATCAATTTGTACTATTTTTTGATGTTGTTATCTAACATATAAAATATTTATGTATTATCCCCTTATACTATGATTTTATAATACAAACATATATTGAATAATATAACAATACAATTAATACAACAAATTATGTAGGGTAGATCGATGTGAATAAACCGCTCAAATCATATTATAACCATTAAGCTACATCATGGCAACGACCGCAACTAAGCAATTTTGGAAAATAACAAAGCCAAATTTACTATTAACATCACCCCAGAGTAAGGTTAATCTTGTCGAAAAAGATACTAGGAAAATAGTTAAGACTGAAGTGAAAAAGACTGATGAGAAAGAATGTGCGAAGAAGATAAAGAAGCATAAAAACCGCCTAAACTACAAATTAAAGTTTTATCTGCATATATATATATATATATATATATATATATATATATATATATATATATACATATATATGTTATATAAGCAAACACCTAATACGACATTCTAGTTCTATGTGATGTTGAAATTCATGTATGTGTACAGCTAGTAAATGTGGTTTCTAGATCTGGCTTAGTGGTAATATTATAAATGGATTTCCGTTCGCTGTCGTTCAAGAACCAGAACATGAAGGAGCTGTTCTATCAGGGAGGAGCTATCAAATACTGGAGAGTGGAAATTTTGTTCGTGTACCAGCAATAGTCGGATTCACCTCTTTTGAGGTTGCACCTGGTATTCATATCAGTAAGAACCTATTTTAGCTTAGTTAAGGTGTATCATATCCTAATTATACTTTACTTAGATTTACTGTTACGTATTTTTGCTATTATTTTGCTCAATTTGAAAATTAAACCACTCTCATTGGCTCCATATGATCTTACTAAAGACCTATTTAAAAAGATCCTTGCTGGAACCATGATTAGATATAAATATTTTAAATTATCGCCTCTAGGCCTCAACGAACAGGACGCCTTTAAGGTAGGTAGATAAGGAAAGATCTATATTTTATTTTAAAAGTAATATTATTTTAGTGGGCTACAGTGGATGAATTTAACAGGCCAATAAGGGAAGCTGCTGCCCTCATGTCCAAATATACGGACGTTTATTATTATAAATTCTCTTATCAAGGACGTTTGGGCAATCCCAACAGAACAGAGCCAGGTAAAGTAGCTATCTGTAGTATATTTACACGGTATTAACGGTTAGATTCACCGTTACATCGAGATAACGAACACAATGTGTGTAAATAACGCATATCATGATTAGATATATTATAAGAGCGTGTTATTAAAAAATAATTTTTCTTCATTAAAGAGAATCGGTGGACATTAATTTGTCTTAATATTATTATTATCTTATATATATTATTATCTTATACTTGTATCTGTTGAGAAAACTAGCACTGTGACATTACCGGTTCTCTAGCACCCAACTTGTCGGTTGCAAAAAAATCGAGATTTTTTATTTATTCATATATATATATATATATATATATGACGATATTCTACCTTTAGATCGATACATCAATATTATTTTGTTTCTCCGATATTTTTTTTAATAACCATCTTTTTTTAATATATCAAAGTTGTTACAAAAAAATTGATTTTTTATTCTCCGACAAATTGATATTTTTATAAATATATCGATATCGATTTTCGTTCGCAGCCGACATTCCTACTTTGTAGAAAAAATACGGAAATTTAACATGTATTCCACACTCTTCCTATGATTGAGCTTGTAATTCCTTCCTTAATTCCTTAATTTCCTAATTTCTAGCAAATGCAAGGTGAATTGAATGAAATAAAATAGATACGCTTAAAAATTCAGCGGGAAAGTTAGTTGAAATTTGTGGTATTCTCGAATTTAACAAAAATGAGTTTTTGATGACTCTTGAATCCTCTCCTCTCAGCTATTTTCTCGACTCACGCCCATATGGGATCTTTTGAAGCAATGGTATTTTCAAGCAAGCAATTTTCGTCTAACTGCCGCCTACGTTTTAAATAGTCTCCTTATTAGCAGCTAGAGTTTATCTGGCTTAGATTTACTTTTTAACATGGGCTCCGAACCATGGTCATTGGTATTAAGCCTACCGACCGGCGAGTTATCAACTCGCAGATCATATCAGAAAACATTCGGTCTTACCCGGCTTGGTGACTAGTGTGACTGGTATCATATTCCTTGAAGGATTATACACTCTTTGCTAACGACAATCAAGAATATTAAACAATCACAAACATACATTTACGACCATGTACCAGAAATCGAACCCGTCACTATCGCAGGACTGTGGTCTTGAGGACTGTTTGTCGTCCTTATCACTATGCCAACCAAGCCAACTTTTCTGGTTCCATTTTCTTAATAATAAAATAAACCAAAAGTGGACGTAATTAATTTATGTAATTAATAACGTAATTAAGTTACTTGGTGTATTTAATAATATTCTAAATTTTATTTTCTTACTTTTTCGTCAAAACAACTAATAAAATAATAAAGTTATTGAACTGATCTATCGCTAATATGTAACAGCTAAAACAGTCGAATAAACTAAACCATTGAACGTCAATCTGTCAGTACTTTTCTGTACCTTTATATAAATCTTGTCCTGACAATTACAAACACAACAAAAAACAAACAAAAAATGAATTAACCGAATAATTGCAGTCATTATGAAATAATTGACTTACTTTAGGCAATTTATTTTTATTTCTACAGATATATGTTCATTTGTGTACTCAATCGAATTATTGAAAATTAAGTTAAATTGTAAATTGAGATTTACCCAGAAGCCCATTTAAAAAAACTTCAATCTGTCAATGTTTTTTCAAATGTCTTCTTCATAACTTTTTTCTTATTATGGGATATAAATGTGAAGAATATTTCCGTAAGCTTTTTAATTTTGTTTAAAAAACTTGTCCTAATGATAAGGAACGCTACGTTTGTTTTTCAGATATAATTAAAAGAAAAAATTAATTTTACTCATATTTTTTTTTAATATTCAAGATATTAGAATCTCTGTCAGTGCTCTTTAAATGAAAACCATTAAAAGTATAAAACGTATTTAAAAAAAAATCAGAACATCATGTTTACCTCTAACAAGTGTGATACATATATGAAATATTAATATACAATATAATAACGTAATTGAAGCAATAAATTGTGATAATAATATTTATCTACTAATCAAATCAATTAAAAATTCCTGGAGTGAAGTATTATTTCAAGATATTCCGTAAATATATATACTTATATTTTTATGTATTCTTATCATATATACCGGATGTTGAAAATAATATATTATTAAGAAAATAATTTTAAATAAATGTTTTAGGAGTTCAACACGCAGAAGATTTAAAATATATATTCTACACTAATGCAACAGTATCTCCAGAGGATGCATTAACAATAAAAAGGATGGTAACCATGTGGACTAATTTTGCAAAAACTCGGTAATATATATTGTAATAAGCTGTAATAATATTCATAATTAATAGGAGTTTATATGACCTACTAACATTTTTAAGGAATATATAATTAAAATTATTTTCATTATATAGTATTTGATAATATTTCTTGTTCTTGTTCATCATGTTATATTGAAAGATTGCTACTTTCAACATAACGTGGAAAAAAACAAAAGGTTTTTTGTAGCTATTCAATTTATCATTCTGATTTAATTAACCTATCGTTTTAATATACCATCTCCATAAAAAACAAACTGCTACTCCGTTAAATAAATATTGATAATTGTAAGGAATAATTATGATATTTTGACAATTTTGAAAGGGTCAATTAGAAGGTAGTTCTTCGACTCCATATTTCGAGTACTCATTGTCATTACCTATTCTGGTTGTTTTGATGTTTTCAAAGGTTTCTTATGTTCAGTTACTTATGGGATAAAATGATATAATCATTAAAATTATTATTTTTTGAAATACATGAATTAATCTCTGCATTTTGTGTTTAGACCAATATAGTTACAGAGAATCTTAACCAGATATCAGGAAAAAGAAAGACGCGGATTCGGGGACTGCTGTGTTGCTATATTCATCATTTTAATAACATGGACTCAGTGAAATACTGTGAGTTCTATTATAAAACATTAAAATATTATTTCATTTATTTTTTTTTGTTTATTCAACAGGCTTTACCTATTGTTGGATTTAGAAATATGTTTTATAGTATTTGTTTTCCTATACAGTTTTCTTTCAAGAATTTCATTTTTCGGATTAGAAACTTATATCCCAAGCAGTTTTGATTTGATGAATTAATTTTCTTCCCTGTATGAACGAAGTTATAGGCTACCGAACTGTGTGTCTTTTAAATAGTTGTGTATCCGGTACTCAAAATAAATTGTATTACTACTGACTGGTTTTTGTAACGACTATTATCATCAATAATTTTTACCAATAATATGACAACGTAACAAAGTTTTTATTATGATTTTAGAAACCCCACATTATCAGACGAATCAAATGTGTTGAAGATCACTTGGGTACCGAACACACCACATATCGATGCAGAAAAGAACATTACATATCTGAACATTAACAATACGCTAGCCCTGCAAGAAAATCCGGATCAAGATGATTGGTTATTTTATCAAAATATTTTCAAGGATTTTGGAGATCCCTCCTACTACGTGACATATTAAAATATTTATAATAGTTATTGTTATACTGCCACTACTATGGAATTAATTGGTTTTTACCTGTATGTTGATGTAGGGTTTATTGGGCTTATATGGATTAAAAATGAATCGGTGAAATAATTAATAATCAGTGTTTTATTGTATACATTTGCGATTATGTGTAATAACTAAAAACAAATATTCTAATGCATATTTAAGAAACAAAATTATTTCATGAACAACTTAATAGCTAATTAAAATAAAAAATAACAGTTAAGTAATTATGCTCGGAGTGACATTTAATTAAAAACGTAAGAAAGTATAATTTCATAGGAATAGGGAACTCAATTTTTATAAATATGCGCCATTAGCATCTCAGTACTAATGCTTGATAATCCTTACATTTTGAGGTTGGTAAGTAATGTTCTCTAATATACCTATTATAGCTATATAAACAAGTGGTTATCGTAGGTAATTTTATGTGTAGGTCAAGAGATGAAAAGGAAGTGCAGAAATTTTAATCATGTTTGCTATATGGAATGATTTAATAGTAATTCTTGAGTTCCTTGATTAGGCAGTTAAAATTTCCACTTTTCAATCGTTTAAACCAATTCAGAGAAGCCTCTTGGGTCGTTACACCATACGTTTTCATGCATGCAATGATTTTTACTTGCAATTTTTTGCCTTAGAGACAATAGCAGTGTTTGCTACAAATCCGTTTCATTAATTCATTAAATGATGACTGACTTGAAATTTTTTAAATATCAATGATATTATGAGAAAATATTTATAGTAATACAATTAATTAGTGTAAAAGATAGTTCAGAGTTGCTCTTTTCTTAAAAGTCCACTCTCATAATAATTAACAATTACTAATCGCCATAGAGCTATTATTGACAACTAATTTGAAATCTCATAGGCCCGTTCAATCATTTCTTCACATCGAAGCTCTCTTACCACAATTTACTTTTTTTACATAGATATGATTTAGCGAAACACAATTAAAATTGTTCTATCCTTGATACCTAATTCAAAAATAAATGGTGCTTAAACACCATTGGATTCCAGTGAAACCTTAAGATATTATTATAATTTAAATGATCATTTTAATATAATCGTCAACATAAAAGTAAGTATGAATATAAATAAATATAATCTCTTATCTCACATTTTCATTTACTAGATATTGCCTTTGTCTATTATCACTAGCATTATTCATTATATCAACAGCTTCAAAGGGAGCAAATATATTTCGTTAATATAGCTAAAAATTATATTTGTTGTTTAATAATTTTGATGGGCATCATTTATTTCTTAATAGTAGAACTATGAAAGCCATTTTAATATTTCGTCAAAACATTCGATTGCGACTTACTTAAGATATATTGTACTCAGGAGTGATGTAAAATAGGAGAGGTTTTCGAATATAATTTAGAATTATAATTTTTTATTTTTCTAATTCTTAACCAAACTCTCAATGTCTATTTCGCACTAGTCACTGTTTTATTTCGATTTATTTCGTTATCAATAGGATTTAATTTATCACACCTTATTTATAGCTGTATATATATATATATATATATATATATATATATATATATATATATATATATATATGGATTCTGATAAGTAAATAAATAAATCAATATTTAATCGTTCATGCTATTTATATTTACTAGAGATTACCATCAGAATAATACTAAATATTTAACATCATATAATTATTAAAATATATAATAAAATAATGTAGGTAACAATGCGGTCAAATAAAATTGTGCTGCAAAGTTTGAAACTCTATTACGGTATACTTGATTATTAGAATTTTTATCTATCCATTGAATGTAATTGGCAACATTTGTGTAGACTCCAGGATATCCTCTTTGCGCACAACCCTCTCCAAAACTCACAATGCCAATAAGAGTATTCTTGTATACTAATGGTCCACCACTGTCACCCTAAAATTATAAATAATCTTTATATCAACGTCAAAATAGATATTATTTTATCTTAAAACTAATTTTCTAGATTCAATATTTGCATAACCTTGTATGCCTCTTTGATCTAGCTTGCTCGTAGAACAATAGCAGAACAATTATAATTGGTACAATAAAGTTCCTTAAAGCTATATCCACATAATTGGAATACTGGTGAATAAATTTGAATCAAAATAACAACTATTTAATACGACCTTTTACATTTCAGCACACATGTTGCGAGAGAGACGTTTCAAAACCCCACTATTGGATTCGATAAATAAAAATTCAAGGATCCAAAATACCAATTAATAATATTAGACCGTTTACATAAATAGTAACTATCCATTAATATTCTTTTAGCGTATTAAAAATTAAAAGCGCTTGCTTATAGTTGATCGTTATTTCTCCTTTGATGGTCTTCTGAATAATATTGTTTTTATATGCCTGTCAACTTCAAAGCAGTCTAGTGTCTTGATCGTGTCCATAATATTTGCGATAAACGCATTCTGCTTATGAATCTGAATTTAATATATTTAATAATAATAATAAGAGATCTTACCGTTATTCGAAATTTAATAAAATTGAATCAGTTTTGTTGACAAAATTATAGATGCCGTGTTACACTATGAGTGACATTTTGTAGCTAAAGCATCAAAAAATAATACAATCAACACAAAAACCTGCATGAATTCATGTATGGAATGGAGCAAAAAGGCAATTCCGTTAAGTTTATGGAATTTCTGATCAAACCTGATTTCAGCATAGAAGAAAATCAGCAATATATTAATCCCCAATAACTATGAAAGCAGTTTGTGAGACCATATTTACCAAAAACTCGCACCTAAAGTTGGCGAGATATTTGTTAACCTAAAGTTTTTAAAAATATGTCGGATATGTTAATTGGGTGCTAAGATATATGTTGTATTTCGTTTTGGAAATGTGAAAGGATGTGAATTATCCGAGAAATAATGTGATATCGATAAAGTGTTTTTGACCTTTAGTCGAGTATCAGTAGTAAGTAGTACTTGCTCGTGAAGGGATGAGAAAATTCTGTTAAATGTGCTGCAAGACGGTCTTTTTA
The DNA here is from genome assembly GCF_030347505.1 of Rhynchophorus ferrugineus. NCBI lineage: Eukaryota > Metazoa > Arthropoda > Insecta > Coleoptera > Curculionidae > Rhynchophorus > Rhynchophorus ferrugineus. Next base: position 26,169,354 of record NW_027472583.1, on the reverse strand, counting down.
TAATAACCAACGTGGCCAAATAAACTTTTTAATTTACCTTAAATGTATCATTATATTTATCTTTATATCATTATATTTAAGACAATCAGTCGAACAGAACAGATGACTCACATCATAAATGACGTCGAATATACTGTCAATTGTACTGAAATGTAAAATTGAAAAATTCGTTTTAAGTTCAGAGCGTCTTCTCACTTAAAAAGACATAGAATGCTGTCTAATGGGTCGGAATACACAACCCAATAATGTCTATGAAGTTCAATTTAGGCGGTAATTGGCAATAATAACCAGATGTGATAAACCAGCAATGTTGCAAACTAAAAGTCAAAGTTGATGCGGCAACATCGCGACGTGCTGACGTCATACATTTTGATGACTTATGTCGGCTGTTATCTAGAACCAGTTATTGTTTACGTGAAAATAAAGTTTCACACTTAGATTTTATATTCAAAAACCGAAACCAAAATTTGTATACTGTACAGGAAGCTTGTTTTAATTTACGCAGGTTTTTCTATTAAATGCTATTTAAAATGTGTAAAAAGAAATTTAAGTATAGCCTTGAGACCCTGATACAAAACATGACGAAACATAATGTTGCTGTAAAATCTTGCTGTCGGTGATGAGATTTAATAGGTTTTTTCAAGCTTATTTCTTATCTTATGTATACTAAAATTTAAGAAATGATAGAATATTAAGATCAGAGTAAGGACAGATGATGTAAAATAAATAACGTAAGTCAACAAATATTATCTGCATAGAGACCCCGTTAACAGTCAGGTGTATGAAGTGAATTATGGGTGTCAAATATTTTATTTCCAATATTTAATATAAATAAAATATAAATAAAATAAATATGTTATATACAACAGTACACAGTCAACTATGGAAGCCAGCTATAATTAGTGACACTAGTAAAATCAGAAACCACTGTAGTGGTATATCTTTAGTACTGTTATTAAGTGGTTGGTAATCAGAGTTATTTTGTATCCATTTAATATAATTGGCAACGTTGGTGTATACTCCCGGGTAGTCTTTACGAGCACAACCTGATCCAAAACTGACAATGCCAATCAACATATTGTTACATACTAACGGTCCTCCACTGTCCCCCTAAAATTAAAGAAATGTGTTATTTGTTATATTGATTTTCGTCATATCAAACGTCAAGATTAACAGGTCAATTAAAAAGTTCCCGGCCTACCATAGTAAAACACATTTTTTTGGTAAGATTAGTTGATTTTATTCAATATAATTCCCTTCAAGGGTGATATACTGACTATAGTGACCCTCTAACTTGCCGAACTGGGATGCTGAAACGATTTGAAACAAAATTTTCAGTGAAATCGTTCGTGGTCACTTTCGTTCTTTTTGGGTCCCACCGCATATAAACTTATGGAAACAGTCCATTCATCCGTGAGCCTTTTATCCCTCTAGGTTGTTCTTTGTTGGCACTTTTGAATAGTGCACCAAAACCTACAATTGGGATATGGCGGAGCTGCCACACGATAAGTTTCTGAAAATGTTTGATGGGCTTCTGCAGCAGATGTTTTGAAATTTTGAAAAAACAAAACTAATGAATGTCGTTTGTACACACTGAATAACTCAATAATACCAAATGAAAAACTATTATTTTATATAGAAAAATGTCAAAACCATTGACTTTAACAGTTAGGTTGTGTTATTATTATTGCATATATTATAGTGTATATTATTTTATCTATTTTGTTTATAAATTAACATAGACCATACCCTTGAATCCGAAGCACTTTAGCGAGGTGAGAAAAGAAGAGAAGGTGAGAAGGTGTACAATCCTATATTGTCAACCATTATTTAAGAGATACTAACATTAATTGAAAACATACAAAGCAACACATTTATCAAGCAAATTACAATGAAAATGTTGTAACCTATTTATTTTTTATGATATTTACACAATAAAGAATTTATTGATAAATATCAGAATCGATTAGTATTGAAACAAGTCGAAGATAAATATTGGACTATAATTATTACTACAGTTAATTTGGCTTCAGTGTTCTTAAAAAAATAAATGCTAGATAACATTTAATGTAGATAGGAACAAACAAATTCTACATAAGAATGAAAGTCTAGAGTTTTTCAGATAATATGGTAGTCCTAGCAAAAAATTATGCGGATATAGAAAATTATAGGATATTCCACAATATTGCTAATATGAAAAAATAAATAGGATTATAGATTAAATAATCTAAAAATACGTAAAAATAAAAACATATAAAGAGATAAAACAAAGCAACAACAAAAAATAGATTATGGATATTTAACAAAAAACCTGTACGCTTCTGAAAAAATAATGATACGTGATCAAATACCTAAACGAACTATCCACTATCTAATAGAAGGTTAAAATTGTTATAAATTATAACTTAGAGGATAATATTATGCCATAAATAATTCTGAAACGCTTTGAATAATAATACTTTTTTGATAATATTATGACGTACATTAATGAAAGAATGTGGCTGGAATAGTTTCAGTTTTCAGTTCAAACTAAATTATTTGCGCTAGAAAGTCAAACAATGCTTTGAATTAATAAAGTTTGATAAGGTAAAATAGTTTAAAGATATGGAATTGGAGAAGGTGCTGGACGGATATTATTGTCAAGCTCAGAAAGTAATTGCTCATTCATTAGAGGCTACGAACCATTTACCAAGGAAAAAGAGCCCCGAAAATGGTTAAAAAACGTAGAGACTTGGATTTGGGTTGATTTTTTTAAAAAAGAACGAAGAAGGAAACGATAAAAAAACGGGGAGAAAAGATGACCTGAGCTGATCAGTTAAGGATCTTTGGAGGCACGCGAGCAACGTGAGCTAGATTTGCTTGCTTTTTATCCAGTTAATGTCCTTTTTTAATCAAGTCCGTACCATAGCTCGATCAATTGTTAGTCGTATATATAAGTACATCTTCCATGCCTTTCCAGGCATAATGCGTGAATCCGCAAATGCCTAAATATAGCGGTATGAGCTAAGGTATTTAGCTAAGTATAGGGTATCTATATACTGAAAGCGTTTGTCCGTAATAATTACCAAGCATATAAACAATAAAATGATAAAACTCTTAAAAAAGGCCTACTATGAAATAAAATTATAACTATATATATAATAAAAAAAATGAACAGATTTATGGAGTTTGTATAGCAATTTATACAGCGTGTGCAATATCTAAAAATCAAAGCACGTTTTCGTCCATCATCGTCATCACCAATCAATAGCTAATACTTGGGAGACTACTATACTCTTAACCAATAATCTGCTGTTGGTGCCGCAAAACTTGGAATTCGTCCACTTTTCATTCTACAGACATAGTTAAATCACTTCAGTCTGCCTCTCCGAATTTGTTTTTCAATCAATTTTGCACTGATTGTAGCATCTTAAACGAACAACTTCATTTCTAATATGGTCCTGGACGAAACATGTAGAATTTGCCTTAGGGATCCGACTTAAACCAGGTTTACAGATGTGATAACTGTAATACTGTAATAGCATCAGGTCCCAGAGCCATATAAGTAAGATTGGCAAGGTAAGCGTTCACATGCACATCATATTGAAGGATCCTATATCCTGGCCGCTTCGGTCTAATACCTCTACGGTAGATGCATTCTTCACTTTCTTCTCCTATCACTGTATTCCTGTATTTTTTCTATTGAAGCAGTACAATTTCTTCCCTCTAATTATCAAATCTCCGCACAGAAACATTATATATATTTTATACAGCTAGTGTTTCGATTGTATGTGACTATGAGTTGTGTTGATTAAAGTATTTAAAAATGAGGGCATAAACGAATATTAAAATAGAATTTGACCGATAGTGTTGTTTGTAAATTTATTCCAACAAGTAGTCACTTTTTCCGTCAAACTAAAATCGTTTTCGAATAAAATAAAAGTTATTTTGATTTTTTACGTTTCTACGGCTCTATCAGAGATTTTGTTCTATTTTGAAAGCATTCAATTAAACATAATAGATTTATTTATCGGGAAGAGAACTCAGGGTGACGTTGAATTGGCAGTCGATCCGTAGTTACTTAGTTACTCATATCTCAAGCTGTAACGTCGCAAAAGGTGGGTTGAAGGTGTTCCTTAGTCATGTACTATTAGAATTAGGAAACAAATTATAGTTTGAAAAATATGCATAATCTATGGATTCCAGATACAAATATAGCAGATTAGGATATTATGCCACCATAGGCAGATTGCAGTAAGTGTGTTGCCCAGCAGTGGAATTTTGATGTTTATGTTTCAGTTCCTACATGTTTCATAATTTATGTAACACGTACATCTATTACTTAAATAATGTAACTGCGATTTGTTTTAAAACTTGACAAACTTTCAATTTTCTATCGATAGTTAGAAGCATTTAGTTATTAAAGAGCAATTATAAAGGCCGACACTGCTATATAAACATATACTGCTGAAAATTAAATATAATATTTAACATATCAATATGCCGTAATATTACCTGACAGGCATCCTTTCCACCTTCTTCAAATCCAGCACAAATCATGTTATTTGTTATGTTAATCATACTCGAATACGCTTTTTGGCAGTACTGTTTCGTTGTCATAGGTACCAAGGCTGCTTTTAAATTACTACTTACATTGCCGTTCTCCTATCAATATGTTATTAATTTTATTAGAAAGACATCGCCACTATTAGAGAAATAAACTTACCGCTTCGTAACCCCAACCACTAACTATAGCTAAATTTCCCGCGACATATATTTTGCGTTGGGCCAGAACAATAGTCTGAACTGTTGAACTTAATGTTAGGTTTGAACATAACTGCAAAAGTAATTACTAAATTATTACATTATATTCTATATTAAAAAAAAAACTTTGATTTCACCTTAATAATCGATATATCGTTATCAATAGTGCTAGAGTTATAATTTTCGTGCACTTTCACAGAACACATGTCGACTCTTATGCCATCATTGTCTTTTGTTGAATTGCCACCTACTTTCACCGAATACCACAAAGGATTGGAGTTGCTTCTGTGAATTAATACTCAATTAAATAAAAATACGTGCACTCTAAAACCAAAGAAAAAAATGGGGAATTCTTTTAAATATTTCTATTTATTAAATATTTCGATACACACTGAATATATTCAGAATTACTTCTTATAGTTGCTACTCATGTTTCGGGACTGTCAATAGCTGGAGTCATATTTAGTCGGAAGAAAATTTAGAGTATCGCACGAAATGGCGTTCTCGACATTTAAAAATATCTCGGCTGGAGTTCCACAAGGTAGCGTCTTAGGAGCTCTCCTGTATCTGCTCTACACTGCTGATATTCCAACAACAAAAGAAACAATTCTTGGAACCTTTGCTGATGACACAGTTATTATGGCAAAAGATATATCTCTGCATAGAGCAATAGAAAAAATGCAAGTGGCAGTCAACAAAATCTACAAATGGACAAAAGATTGGAAAATTCAACTTAATAGCTCCAAATCTGTCCACGTTAATTTTGCATTAAGGCGAAATAATAAAAACTTAATTATATCACTCAATGGATGCCCGATTGCTCAAGCAGAATCAGCAAAATACCTTGGAATCCATCTTGACGGTAGATTAAATTGGAAGCATCACGTTAGACAAAAAGCAAAACACATTAGAACCAAAATAAAACAACTATACTGGTTAGTCGGAAGATACTCTCAACTTGATCTAAAATCAAAGAGGTTGATCTATAATACAATTATAAAGCCAATTTGGACCTATGGGGTACAAATATGGGGTTGTACTAAAAATTCAAATCAGTTAGTCATACAGCGCTATCAAAACAAGATTCTTCGATTGATTACCAATGCCTATCGCTATGTAACCAATGAAGAACTGCACGATGACCTGGAAATCAAATGGATTTGCGAAGTTGTGCAGGATTTCGCCTTGAAACACGAAAGAAGATTACTAAATCATTCTAACGTGGAAGCAATACAACTGCTGGACAGCGCACGGGATGCCATGAGATTGAAACGAACAAAACCATACGAACTTGTGTGAACATTTAGTGTGTATTATTAGTGTAAACTATAGCTATAAGTTAATAATTAATAAATAATTATAATTTTATAATTGAGGAATACATACTGATGTATTTTCTCGCACTCGTCTTGCTTGTTAATTAATCCAAGCATATAGGAAAAGTAATAAATTAATTGTAATAATAATATTAATTATAATATTATATAATAATAATAATTAAGATTGTACTAAGCGTATCTAATAAAGATGTTATAAAAATATGTTTCGGGATATATTTGCCATTAGTAAAATTTATCCATAATTTATTATTTAAAGTATATAATTGCAAATGTAAGATTTAGAAGATATTGTTTTCTTGTAGGCTGGTAGCACGGTGGTATAAAGTTGTACAATTTATTGATAATTTTTTTGCTAATGCTCTTGAACGTTCTGTGATTTTAAAATGGTAACTTAGCTTAACAAAAACGAAATTTTGTATTGGAAAAATAAATTTAAATGATTGGTTTCATTGTTAATAACTTTAGCTAATTTCAATCGTCTTCCTAATTCTTTTTAATACAGATGTTAATATAGGCAGCGAGTACTTTTCAGCTACATAAAACACTTTTATCATTGCTTGGCAAGTAATAAAACTGCAATGCTGAAACGGTTCAACATGGTATTTCAGCCAATTCATGTAGTAGCTGTTCCTTTCTGTGTATATTTCCCATCACATGTAAACGACTAGAAACATTTCGGCAATGCTAAATTGTCTAAAAATTCTTTGAAGTTTTCTTCCGATAAATCTTGCAATTTATTGTCCTTGAACATATTTGTCAAGAAATGTCTAGCCATCGAATTTAACAGTCCTTCACATCAATACCTCTCATTTTTACCAACAGATATCGGTAATTCAAATACATGAAGCACAGAACCAAAAATATACTATCAAGGACCAAAAACGACATGGCATAATGAACATATGTGAACACTGCGAGGAACTTAAAATCAATAATTAGTGCTTGAATAATATTATATACTTATATGGCTCATAACACTAATACTCCAGTAGATCAGACTCTTGATTGACCAGGCTTTCAATTTCTAATTAGATATATGGATCGAAAATTTACGTTAAATTCACCTGGATTATTATTTGTTATTATGGTTATTACTGATACGGTTAAAGTCGACTACTGCTGTGTTTGTGATGAATGACATGGATTTTACCAGATAATAATATATTACGAACAAAACCTCATACTCATTTAATACTATATTAGTCTGCCTGACACTTCTTGTAGCTAAAATTATTACATAAAGACATGTTATGACTTTGACAATTTCATCTTAAAATAATAATTCCAATAATTCAAAAGCATATGTTTTAACATTACAATTTTACGATTTTGAACTAAATGCATATTTACCCTGAAGGGAAACAATGCGCAGCACTTAAAACAAAGGAAGTAGTAATCAGGCTGCCACCACAAAAATGTTGGTTAAAGTATTGTAATGACACCTGGTATGGTAGTTCCCTAATATCGGCATCAAATCCACCAACAATTCGCGTGTCTTTATAAATGTTCGCGGATTGATTACCTAAAAATGGAAAAATAAAATAGATATATTATAAAAATAAAATAGATCAACTATAACATATAATACGACTAGTATATTAATACACTAACATAAATTATATATAAGTATATTATAAGAAATATATTTAAGTTCAAAGAAAATTGTATGATAATTATGAGAATCAATTCAATCTTCAAAAGAAGGAAACTACTGCTCAGTCAGGCTATATGCTACTACCGGGTAAAAAAATAATCCAAAAACGTAATATCTGGAGAATACTGAGGGTGGTGTAGGATGTTCCATCAATTACATTTTTCTAGCAAATAAGAGATAGAAAAACCCCCTTATTTTCGGCACTTGGATTAGCCGCTGATATGAGAAATAACGTCGTACAATGTTTATAGATCTTAAGTCATATGACATCCAATATTATTGTTTTTGTACCAAATCCAAGCTTTTTATTAGTGTAGAAGTTCTGAGTGTGGTAGCAAAGTCCAACAACTCCTTCAATTCCGCACCATATGTCCTATTGTTTGTTTAATATTTATCGTAATGTTATTCATAACTAAAGTTGTTTAGTTGACTAAACTGGCAATAATGATGAATACTACTCGTAGGCGTTTCAAGAGATCGGAATTATGGGAAAAAAACTCTTGGTTATTTATAATGATCCGTCCTTTCAGAGCAATTAATTCTCTATATTTACTATTCTTTATTTAGTTCCGTTGGGTTTTTCCGGAGATTATCGAAAGTAAAAAAAAAACATTCAGGTATATTGTTTTGAGTCGTCGATTTGGGAAACCAAAAAAGGCTTTCTAAAACTCTTTCGGAAAACTGGAAGAAATGTTGGCTTAAATACATTATATACTGCACTTGCATTAACATATCTACATAGTTCTATCTAGATATATGGATAAATGTAATAATATTTCTATTAGATAATTATCAGATAAGAACATTACAATGACCTTTAAAACATGCAAGCAGGCATCACTCAATTGTAATAATACTACGCTTATATGTATTTAATATCTAGATTAATAAAAGAAAGATTTATTATATTATTTAAGCAAATGGTTGTATAATAAATCAACTCATATCTAAATTGTCACGTTTTAGGAAATGTTATACTTAATTAACAGTAGAAGATAAAATAATACGTTAAATCCAACTATAATTTTCAAATGTAGCTTATGATACACAATAGCTCGCAGCTTTTAGAATATCTGGAGAAGGATGTAGAATACCACAATATATGGATTATTTTGTATTTGAAATGTGTATATGGCATGGAATAGAGAAAACATAACATAATAATGAAATAATATAGATAGTAAAGAATAAAATAAACTTGAACCCATACAATGCAAGCATGAAAAATAAACTCACTCCTCATTACTTCACTATATTATGTTAGAAAAGCTCAAAGCCATAATGTGAGTGGTTCTTAAAATATCGCCTTACAAAATTGTCTTTCAAGGTTGAAATATAACAGGTCAATTGAAAACTCCCCAGCCTGACACATAGATGGCGGTACTAGAATTAAATCCATATGTTTTTAAGTTAGCCCTAACCCTCAAAATATGAGTGCATAAATTTGACAGCTGTCGGATTACCAGTTTGTGAATTATATCATTTTGAGTGAAGCAACTTTCGTTACTTTGAAAAAAAAAAGGATAAAAATCAATTTCGCGTGTTAATAAAATATTGTTTTTTGAAGGGAAAAATACAGCTGAAGCAAAAACTTGGTTTTTGCGTCGATATGTGACAATGGATGAAACATGGCTCATTTCATTCCGAAGTCCAATCGACACTCATCCGAGTGGACTGCACACGATGAACCCGCTTCAAAACGTGGGAAAACGCAACAGTCGGCTGGCAAGGTTATGGCGTCTGTATTTTGAAAAAGAAAGGACCATCAACAGCGACTATTAAATTAAGATTATTAAAAAATTATTATTAAGGACGAAATCGCCGAAAAACGGCCTTATTTAAAGAAAAAGAAGGTACTGCTTCATAAAGACAGTGCACCGTGTCACAAGTCAGTGAAAACGATGGCAAAAATCCAGAAATTGGGCTTCGAATTTATTCGTCATCTACCGTATTCTCCAGATCCAGAACGTCCAGCGACTATTTCCTGTTCTCAGATCTGAAAAAAAAACGCGCTGGGAAGTAATTTTCGTCGAATGAAGAGGTGATCTTTGGGCCTATTTTGAAGCAAAGGATAAATCGTACTACAAAAATGGTATCGAAAATTTGGAGGGTCGTTATAATCAGTGTACCACCCTCGAAGGGAATTATGTTGAAAAAAAAACTAATTTTGCCACAAAAATGTGTTTTACTATGGTAGGCCGGGGACTTTTAAATTGACCTGTTATATTGCTTATATTTAGGAAAACTTTATGGACATGAATTTCCCACATTGATATCGATGTGAATGCCCCTCCTCGACTAACTCATAAGTTTTTCTGTTTTTTCTTTGAAATATAATGAAACCGCGATGTTGAAATAGCTCAAATTATTATTTTATTTCAATTTGTGTTTCCATTCATTGAATACGTTTTCATTGAATCAGTTCATTCGTCAATTGCTAAGGGTTCTGAAAGATTTTGGAGGGCTGTTTTAGTTCGATATTCGTGCAATAAGTCTTTCAATGTTTTGTTATCGAACATCCTTGTTCCTCTTAGTTGTTCTGACCAAAACCGAAACCGACAATTGGGATTTAAAAAGCAGCATCACCATAGATTTGAACAAAAATAATTCATGTCGAAAATGTAATTTTGAACGTCATTGGATCATAACACCGGTGTACACTGAAAGAAATCAATAATACTAAATGCAAAACTACTATTTTGTATAGAGATATATCAAAACGTTCGAATATTACAGTTTGGTTAGATTGTTTATATTGATAGTTCGCATTATCACCACTAAACATCGCTGATCAAAATACTTGGCAGCTCCTAGTTTTTAAAAGTGGCTTTCCTTCAATTAAACATAAAAATATAATATTGAACAAATAGCTCTTTGTTGAGCAGTAATTAAAATCATCGTAGTTAATACAAAACAAAATGACACATGACGTTAACAAAGTTATAGATATGCTTAGTTGAACCATCGTAAATCCCTCAACATTATTTCAGATTTTACTATTTAGTCAACAGTAGCTATTTTATAAAATTTTGTCGAATCCGATTTTACCATATATCCTTATTCTCGGTAAAAAAAATCATTCTAGAATAGGAACAGGTATATTGAAGTTTTAAATATTATGTTTTAAATTAAATAAGAAGATAGCTTATTTAAATAACAGCTAAAAGTAAATTTACATCTTTGTATTATTCATATATGTATCAAATTACCTGTTCTACAGAATATTTTGATACAATATATTACGTATTCTTTTCAATTATTAACTAAATATTGCTCAAGAGAAGTATTATACAAGACTTAATTAAAAATCTTTAAAAACTGATACTCCTAAGGTAATATCATTGTATTTATTTTTAGAATTCTGTGTAAAAGCTTAAACATGTTTTTATCACTGCTTTTGTTTATTCTGCTGAAAACAATTTTATTGATTTTATTTACGTTATACTTATTTTTATCTAATTGTATATAATTTTTTATGACTCGAGTATTCCTGAACATTATGATTCACCTATTTTAATAATGTAATTGGAAAATATAATAGAATATAATAGAGTTGGTATTTAATTATTTTAATGTTTTTTTATTGCTTGTGAAATATCTAATATTAACGTCTTTCTAGCTAATAGTCACTCGTTATTCTGCCAACTTGATAGCATAGTCTAAGGTGTTTTATGTGTTTAATTGTTTATAATTGCCAATAGGCAATAGTGATAAACCAGACAATCACGAACCACTCCAATCATGTGATTTATCAGACTGTGTATGACCGAAAGTTTGCAAGAATGGTCCCCAAATTCCTCACGGAGTCGATAGACTAAATGTCTGTACTTTGGAATCCAAATCAAGTATTAAGTACAGTTTAAAAAATGTTAACGAGTTCCCGAATTATTATTCATAGACTTTTTTAGTTTGTTTTAAGAATTTCTACAAAATTAGTCGTATTTAATTAGAATGTCTTAAGAAATAGTTCGTCTGATGCTTACCATTACAGAAAGGAACTGCCGGTATTAATAAAACAACAACGCATAATAATTGATGCATGGTGATACAGCGAAGCTTCGAGCCTAACTGAATTAAATCGCTATCTCTCTGATAGTGGTATTAATACTCATTAGCAAATAAAAGGATTTAGGTACTGTAAATACAGATTTATAAAATTAAGACATACACACAATTAAGTAATTAATACTATACAATGAAAGTTATTTAAAACAATGAGGGTGAGGCAATTTTCCATATTCGTTATAAACACATATTTTCGATGAAGTTGTTTTTATTTTGAACAGGTTTTGTCTTGATTTTAGACTTTGTGTAAGAGTTGAGTTACCAACGCCGTCTATTTATCAATTATATCAGTTATTTCCATGTTTCTAGATCTTGATCACTGCTAATTAAATCATCAAATGTAACGCTGAAACCGTAATATTTGGTGCTTTAATTCATCAAAACATCGAACCATGCTTGTCTCTAAAGTTGTATTCAGTGTATGTCATTATAACATCTCAGTAATAAGACAGAAAATTTAATTTTCAATTAGCCCTGTGTACAACAGATGTAAGTAATCTCAGCAAAATCTATTGGCGAAAATGACAAGTATCAATGTAAAAAAAACAACCTAACCTACTATTAAGTTCGAAGGTACTGGCATCATATTTCCATTTAGTATTATTGAATATTTAGTACATGCATATGCTAATCAAGGCACATTACTAGATTTGACGAAATCTTATCGAACCCTTTTAGAATCTTATCTGATGTTGCTTCAATATACCGTAATTATCCGCTTTCGTTTCAATGATTTAAATGAGCTTGAAGGGCATAAAGTCGATGATCAATAATTTGCAAGATGCATTGGACTAGAAAATTCAGCTTAAACTCTCACAGAACTTTCATACCAACATTGCGGTTATATTCACGGCCATGAAATCCTACTGTACATATGATTGTATCGGTGCGGTAAAGTGCATCACGAGCAGCTAAAACTGAATTAAACTGTCACTGTAGCTGTCTACCGACATATATTGAATAAATAAAACGACTGGTTGGGTAAGTGTAATCGAGAATTCGCATTCTCTGGAACTTGTTACAGGAGTGTAGAAAGTAACACGACGCTTATTTGATTGTATGTTCAAAAAGTCAAATAATAATTTGTACAGTTTATAAGAAACATTTTTTGATTCACATAGGATATTAATTATCTGTGATATGAGTTGATAACTTTTTTTAATTTCTTATCTTATTTATGATAAATTTTAAGAAGTGATCGACTAATAAGATTGTAAGCACATATAGAGTAAACACTAGAATCAATTAAGTAAGTCAACAAATATTATCTGCACAGAAATACATGTAACAGTCAGTTATATGAAGTGACTCATTGATGTTAAATATTTTATTTAAATTATTTAATATAAATTAAATTAATATGCTATATACAATAGTACAATGTTAAATAAAAAAGCGTACAGTGATGATGGTAGAAACGAAGGCCACTGCAGTGGTATTCCTTTAGTACTGATATTAAGTGATTCGTCATCAGAGTTATTTTGTATCCATTTAATATAATTGACAACGTTGGTGTATACTCCCGGATAGTCTTTTCGAGCACAACCTATTCCAAAACTAACAATGCCAACCAGAGTATTGTTATATACTAACGGTCCTCCACTGTCCCCCTAAAATTAATGAAAGATGTTATTTTTTAGTAATTTCTACAATGATTTTAAACAGATCAAACGTCAAGATTGTATGGTTACTATAGCGTACTAATCCTTATGTACCAAATAACCAAAAGAGTAGCAGATTCCGCCATTCAATTTCGGAAAGAACACCTTCAAACTTCTCATACATTTTTTAGCAATATCTATGTTCATTTACAAAAATATGTAATCAACCAAAACATGTATTATGTACCAGAATATGTCTTTTATTTAATTGACGCTGGTAAAGTAGTAGCAACAGTCTCATTCAACCAGTAATACCCTACACTTTTTGTACAGCAAGATTATAATGTTCTGAATATTCTTATTCTATATCAGTGTAGATGACTTCCTTAGACCAATCCATCACTTTTCGCGCTTAAGATCATCGTAGTAGATCCACTTTCGAAATCTTAAGAATCATAGAAATCTGCTATCCGCTAATTTAACTTGTCGTCGAATAAATCATCAAGCATGTCTTATTCGTCATTAGAATTAAAATCACTGCTTTGGAACAAATAATTGGAATATGATCATAATTATCTAATAATATTTGATGGCCTTCGATAGCAGATTTCTTCGAATGAAATAACAACAGTAATGAGTGCCGAAAATTAATTTTTGGACGTTCTATGATAGGTAGCTTCGATAGTTGATTTCTTTCAATCAAGCGATTATTAAACAACATTCCATGATTAGCATCTGTACGGATTGAATGCCTCAATATCACTAAATGAAAAACTATTAATTTAGGTGGAGAAATATTAAAATCATTAATATAATAATTAGGTTATGTTAATAAAGAGTTTTATACATTGATTCATTGCATATATACCATTATGGTGAGAAAATATTCGGCGGTAACAATTCGTTCGTAGTAACGGTTCGCGGTATTTTCTGGATATAACAGGTCAATTAAAAGTCGCCGGCCTATCATAGTAAAACATATTTTTTTGGTAAAATTAGTTTTTTATTCAACATAATTCCCTTCAAGGGCGATACACTGATTATAGCGACCCTCCAATTTTTCGATACCATTTTTGTAGTACGATTTGTCCTTTGCTTCAAAATCGGCCTCAGTTTCGGCGAAAATTTCTTCCCAGTGAGCATTCTTTTGAGATCCGGGAACAGAAAGTAGTCGCTGGGCGCCAGATCTGGAGAACACGGTGTATCAGGAAGCAATTCAAAGCTCAATTCATTCATTTTTGCCACCGTTTGCACTGACTTGTGATACGGTGAATTATCTTGGTGAAGTAGCACTTTCTATTTCTTCAAATGTGGCTGTTTTTCGGCGATTTCGTCCTTCAAGCTGTCCAATAAGGCTATGTAATAGTCGCTGTTGATGGTCCTTCAATATGAACTACCTTGAAAAAGGTAGTCAATGAAAATTATTCCATGCGCATCCCAAAATACAGACGCCATTACCTCGCCAGCCAACTCTTGCGTTTTCCCACGCTTTGCAACCGGACTTCGGAGTGAAATGAGGGAGCCATGTTTCATTCATTGTCATATATCGACACAAAAACTCGGGTTTATTACACTTGATCATCAGTGTTTTTTCCCTTCAAAAAGCAATATTTTACCAATACACAAAATTCCTTTTAATCCATTTTTTCAATATAATATTTTTTCAAACAATAACAAAAGTTGCTTCATTCAAAATGCTATAATTCACAAACTAATAATCCGACAGCTGTCAAATTTATACACGCATCTTTCGAGGATTAGGGCTAGCTAAAAAACATATGGATTTAATTGTAGTATCGTAATGTATTGTAATCTATGTGACAGGTCGGGGACTTTTCAATTGACCTGTTATCTGGTCCCCAACAATCATTTGGTTTTCATCGTTTGGTTCTCCGGTACATATTCTTTTGTTTATAGCCTTACTTTTCACAATGACATAGTAAAATAAAATGTCTTGTGAATCACCTATTTATGTCACGTGTACTAAGTTCTTTCCCTGAATGGCAATATTCAGTGCTTAATTAATACGTACCGTCTTGGTGTTTTTAAAGAATATAAAATTATTGTATAATAATTACAAGTAAATAATTTATGTATTCATATTAAAATCCTATGTCATTCATAACCCCGCCATATTTTCCCATTCGCATTCCAGTTTCGATTTCGCGAGTTTTGGGACAAGATTTTTTTCGTCTCCAAGCGCTGAATGTAATGCGGCAATCATTGGAACTAAGCAAAGTACGTGAAAAACAACTTAAAAAAAAATATGATGCGTTCCTTTAAATATTATATATTTGAATTTAACATGTGAGCAATGTTAAATGAACTCATAAGTAAATTATACAATTGCTTAAGGCGTCACAATCTAGCCGCAGTAAAAAAAATATTATTATATTCTTTACTTATTGCACAAAATAATTATTTAATTTATACACAAATTTATTTCATTTACAAGGTTTATTTGTGGACAGTTCACCCTACAAGCGTGGATTACTTAGGATATTACGTAATCTCTAATCTCCAATCTGGCAGTGAATTTGATGATTGAAATGCTTACATTGTAAGGGGTTCGTTTAAAAGCAACCATCCTGTATCAGAAGAAATAGGATAACAACAATCTGAATTGGTCTATGTAAATAGTATAGTATTCCCCAGGAGACAAAAGTTTTTACAGAATTATTTAATTCCCAAAATTCAAGTCCCGCCCTCAATCAAGGACCCAAGTATGGAGCTGGACCTATAAAAATCCCGATACGGATACTGGACGGTCTCTTTTTTCTTAGGGTTTCCTCGAGTAGTTGTGACGTCAACTGTAAATTGTTAATCACTCGAAAAAATCATAAACAATCCCGTTAGTTTCTATCACTTCCCTACGTGTCCATCATCAATTCTCACATCCATATAGTCGTCCTAACAAGTTATTTTTGATAACTTTATAACTCGCACAATCGATAGGATTTCAGAAAGATAATGATTCTGTTTTATTTTCACTTCATTCAATTATACGGAATAAAATTATTTTTTAAGAAAATAAATAATTTACCAAGAAAATTAATCCTGTTAAAAACGTATCATAAACGTAACAAAAGTATTGTAGTTCTGAGGATTAGGTTTGGTTTACAGCTCAGCTCAGTTACAGCAGGATTCTTTTAATATTATATCACTATTAGAATTAGAACATATCTATGAACTAGTCCATTTATTTGTGGAAAGATCTGTAGCGACCACTACAACCCTTTAAACCACCACTAATACAATAAGCTAAGCTAATATCCTGTCCATGTCCCCATCAAACACCTACAGTATATAATATGGAAATAAACAAATTTATATTCAGCCGATAATTTCTGTTTCCATGCGAATTTCTTCCACCTAATTAGATTGTTCCGATAAAAAATCGAGTCAACAAGACATTCCTACAGATCACATCAGTTCAGGGTGTAATGCTGCTAAAGATCAAAGATTGCATTATTCCACTTGCTGTGAAGTTCCTGCTTTATACACTAAGCATTTTATAACTTATATAAGGGAATATTGTTAAATTTTATTCAGTATATGACCGGAAGACCAATAGAACTAACAGTGCGATTTGATAACATCCCCCCGATGGAACCAAGGCAACTCTGTGCTATCTCGTACCTGATCTTGTAAAGGAGATGGGAGTGTCTAATCAACGGAGGAGGGGCAGTTTCTAACAATATGTATTAAAACTGCCCCTTTTTAACAGCAACTTGTCTTAAAAGTTAAAAATTAGTTCCCGATGACACTTATACAGTTTTGGAAGCATTTAGAGGTTTTTCAGCATTCAGAAACGGATTTACTATTATATAAACATATGTTATAACATAATACTTTCGAAAAGTTATAAGTAATATTTAATAGATAAAAATTCCATAATATTACCTGACAAGAATCCTTTTCACCTTCTTCAAATCCAGCACAAATCATGTTATCGGTTATTTGATTCAAACTTGCATAAGTCTTCTGACAATACTGTTCTGTTGTTATCGGTACCAAAGCTGAATTTAACTTGTTACTTTCATTGCCATTCTCCTATAGTTAATACATAGTTAATTCTCATATAGCCACAATTACGGCAATGAACTCACCACTTCGCAACCCCAACCACTAACTATAGCCATGCTTCCTGCAACATACATTTTGCGTTGAGCTAGAGCAATAGTCTGAACTGTTGAACTTAAAGTTAAGTTTGTACACAACTACAGAAATATATGTTAAATTGCTGTGTTACTTAAGGAAACATTAATTTAAAATTTACCTTAATAATGGATATATCGTTATCATTAGTGTGGATATTGTGGTTTTCGTGCACTTTTATAAAGCATATGTCGACTCTGGTCCCATCGCTACCTTTTGTTGAATTGCTACCTACTTTTGCCGAATACCCTGAAGGATTGAAGTTGCTTCTGTAAATAAGTAGTTACTAACTGTATATTAGCATGATAAGATTTAGAAAATCCCTCCCAGAAAAAGAATTTTTTTTTTAAATTATAATTTCCGATATCGACTACAATTACCTTGAAGAAAAACAATGCGCAGCACTTAAGACCAAAGAAGTGGTTATCAGGCTTCCACTACAAAAATGTTGCTTAAAATACTGTAATGACACCTGGTACGGTAGTTGTCTAGTATCGGCGTCAAATCTACCAACAATACGCGAGTTTTCACATATATTGGCTGATAGGCTTCCTGAAAACGAAAAATCTCAATTATATGGTTATATTTTCCCGCTAAAAAAACAATGTTAAAATGTGAGAAAATTGGGCTAAAGTAAAACATGTTTCTTGAGAAATTTGGTATGATAATATTAATCATGGTGTGGCAAAGATGGCTGACCACCAAAACAGCAAAGTAGCCATTCGATTGTGGTGCAAAGGAGCTAAATCACAGAAGAGAGAAGTTGACGAGGAAATGGTTTATCAGAAAATCACGTGAATGTTTAGGTTCCAATAGTAACTTTTGAGGCTGTGCATGAATCTTCATAGGCTGAAGTACTTCTCACTATACGAGCTGAGCTGGTGATACAAGCAAAACAAGTAGAAAAAAAGAAAGCAAAATCTGAAGATGGCAGATGAGTTTCTGAAACGTCGTCAATATAAGTACATATAATTAAATATTAATCAGATACGTACAGATAAGTACATTACAATGGCTTTTAAAATATAAGGAAATTATAGGAATATTCAGAATAATTAAGCAAATACTTATTGATGCGAAATCAACTGATATCTAAATAATTAGAAAAAGTTATTCCAAAAGTTTCAAAACATGCAATTATTAGATGCTTGTATGAATTATGGTCATTTTTTACTTTAAAAAGGCAATTATTGCAAACAATTTATAGAATATATAATAATCAAAACATTTTGTATGTTGATAGGAATATGCTGATTTAGCAGCTAGCCAATAATTAATACATTGCCACATTTTCAGCATTTTGAAATGGTATGCCCTTCAAGACATGCTGCATCGATTTGAACAAATGGCAATCACAAGGCTCTGATATCATGAGCCATAGGCTGGATGATTCTCATTCAAGATTCAATAGATGAATTGTATGGTCAACCACTGTCATGTAAGAAGAACCACCATGCAGTAATAGTTTTAATAGTTTTTATCAGCTCATAATATACAACACCTTGATGATGCTAGCATATGTGCATCATGACTTTATGGTCATAAATACTTTGCTTCGATATCGGGGTTCTCTTTGACTAGCCCATGAATTTTTACACTTGGGATTGTTGTAGTATATCTTCCGTCAACAGTCTCAATAGGCCTTTGAAGCCTCTCATTTCTTTGGTTAACAAGAAATTAAACCAATTTGACCAATTAATTACCAAAACCAATTAAATTAACCATTTTGAAATGGTGGAATTTGAAATGCTATTTTCAGTGAATTCATGTGGTAGTTTTTTCCCTATATTTGTGCTGCTAAGAAGTTCAACTTTACCAGAGTTTGAGAAGATTTTAGCCTAGTACATCTTGCAATTTATTGTTTTAGATTTTTTTTTACAAATTGTCAAAACAGACAGGTGGAAAACCATCCCTGTCATGCCATTGCTATTAACTATCATGACAACTATTTCCGTTGGTTAAAAGCCAAGTCTAGAAATATACACCATATACAGTCGAGATATTATGGTTAATAAAAAGGAGACTATAACATATAATTTACTACATATTTATGAAAATGTATATTTTATAATCAAATATAACCCATTTTATCACATTTACTAAAAAAAAGTATTTAATTTAAATTTCTGCTTGTTTTGTAATTATAATATTATACAATACAATTTTAATTAATAAAGAAGTGTCAAAGTATACTATTTTCTTGACTGAACGAATTTATATTGCTAAATAAAATATTTGAAATTCGTGTGATGTAAGATCTGTCAACGTTATAGAGGAGCTAAGAGAAAACCCTTTTTGATTTTATTTATTTTTTACGTGGAACCTGTTATATTAAAGCTATTTGTTTGTATTAATATTGCTCTTTGATTTTATTTGTTAGATAAAATAATTAGAGAATTGTTAACATATCACATTATTATTCGCATTTTTTTAGTTTTCGGATAATCGAATAATATAAATATTTACTAAATTACTTACATTTGATGAAAATGCTTAAAAATGTAGGGTTCGACGCTTACCTCGGCAGAAAAGGACCGCCACTAGCAGGAAGACAGAACGTGTGTTCGTAGGTGTGTCAAACATGGTGAAAAACAACACTGTATACTGGTGAACATTTTGAAATGAGAATCCGACTGAATGATTCCATCATATATCTGATGGCGATATTATTATGATAATAATAAGTAAGTACAAGTATTTCATATTCTGCAGAGATAGTAATTCATAATGATAAGGCAAGAATAATTTTTGTGATAAAAAGGTTTGTTTGTGATTAGCAATTTTTTTAGTTAGAACATCTTTACTATTAGTGCAAGTCAACTTGCTATTAAATAAAATAAAACATTTTTTTAAATAATTTTTTTACAACTATTAGATAATATTATTAGATAATACTATCAAAAGCTAGGTAATTTACTTTAACTGATGAGGGTTATTGAATGTCAAATTATATGTCAATATTCGCTTCGTCACATTCTTAAACTTAATTATTTTAATATAGCTGCGTTTAGAATATGAGGATTCAAGTTAACAAAGAAATCTAATCATTAATCTCAATTACAAAATAATTTATTGCATATATTGTGCTGTACTTGTATCAATAGACAAGTAAGGTGAATCTGGGATAAATACATCACTATGAATTTCCCAAATTAAAATATAGTCGATTTCGTTGGCGTAGTGGTCAAGGCGAGAGGACAGTCCTCCTACTGTTGCGATATTCGCGGGTTTGAATCCTGTTAGGGTATGGATGTACATTATATTTATGATTGTAATTATAAATATCTTTAAAGGCATCAGTGGAAAATCCGATTAGAAATAATCGTCTCAGTCACGCCAGTAACCAGGCTGGGTAAGGCCTTCCTGGATGGTCTAAGTTGATCACTGCCCAATTGGTAAGCTTAATAGCGAGCACCATGTTTCGGAACCCACGTTAAGCATTAGATCGTGTCCAATAAACCCCCGTAAAAGGAGACTTTTTAAAAGGAGAAAAAAATTGAACTATATAAGCTAAAATAAAGAATAATACTATCCAAGGTCATGTGTGTTTCTTTCTGCGTGTTGTCCAGGTGCTCTACCTTATTTTGTAAACATTATTTCATGTGTTTAGACGAAATGAATAACTTAGTAACTGCATTTTATTTTGAGGTTGAGTAGATAAGTATTGTTAATTATTCGTAGAACTTTGTTTTGGGTACATTGGATTGCTAGTTGATTTAATGTTTTAGTGCAACCCCATATTTGCACCCCATAGATCCTAATCGGCTTCATCATTGACTGATAAACCAGTCTATTTGATTTTAGGTTAAGTAGCAAGTATATCCCTACTATCAGGTTTTTGATTCTGTTATTATCAAAATGAATGCCGAGGTATATAGCTGATTCTGCCTGAGGAATCCGTCAGGTAATATAATTAAGTTTTTTGTAATTTCGCCGCAACGCAAAATTAAAATAGACAGGTCTGGTCCTATTAAGCTATATTCTCTAGCCTCTAGCCCATTAGCAGATCTTGTTGACCGCCACTTATACATTTTCTACAGCCTTACGCAGATACTTTTGCCATAATAAATGTGCCATCGGCGAATATTCCAATTACATTTTCTTTTCTCCTGGGATATCTGGAGTGTAGAGCAGATACAGAAGTGATATATGTATTAGATACAGATATGGCTCCAACACTCCCTGGCCTTATTACCCCGGAAAATTCCAGTCAAAACAGGTATACGTGTTAAGAATGCCCCTTCATACGAGAGTAGAAAAAAGAAACGAAACAGTCGAGTCCAACAGTTGGCAATAGTTCTGCGGTAGCAATTTGTTCATCTTAATCAAAAGTTGATGAGACATCCAGGAATAATGAAAGGCTATATTTCATTTCTTCGGAAGCCTTTTCAACAACCGTTGTTACTCTGTGCACTTAGCCGATTGTTGAGTGATGATTTCGAAATAAAAACTAGAAATCAGCAGTTTCTTAAATAATTTTAGTATTGCAAATGGCAGGGAAATAGGTCTCTAAGATCCGAATTGTCAGGTTTTTAATATCATTTTTAAAAGGCTCATTCAATTAAACATAATTATAAATTATCACTAGTTAGAAATATCGTCACTTCCAGGAGCCTTTTTAAGATTGAGATTGTTTTGACAATCTTGAGATTGAGAAAATTTTTGTGACAACTTCCATTGGAGAAATGAGATTTACAACTATATCGGGTCAATAAATATTACTCGTACACATTATGGGTTCTATACCATTTGGTTGGAATGTGTTGGTTATATTTTATAATTAACGTTTCTTCGTCATTATGTCGAACGCATTCATTTCGACTATTTTTAATAAGCGATCAATCGATTTGTTTTCCATAACGAGTAATATTTTTCCACTTCCGGTTTTAATACACTTACAATTTTTTTAAAGAATTCTGTTTATATTCTTTAATCTTTTGATTCGTCTGATTCTCTTAAACACTGTTTTGTCTGCAGCAACATCTATGCCAAATTCTTCTAACTTTTCATGTTTTCTTCATCAAGTCTCTAATTTCAAAGAGGTAATTTACCTCATATTCTGATTTCCTTCTTGATGCTGGGGTAGCTTTTTGCAGCTGACCGAATTTACTTAATTATATTTCGAGTTTGTTGCTCAAGATCGCCTATACTTGTGAGTCTTACGTTTATATTGATTTGTTCATATATTATTAGTCTAAACTTGCCCCAGTTAATATTTTTTGTTATTAAGATTAAGTATTTTTGTTTTGTATTTTATTTTTTTATCAGTATTGTCACACCTAGTGTTGAAAATGCTGTAGTGCCATCACATTCGCATAAAATTTAATTTTTTTTTCGATGTATTGAGTTGCCTTTCGAAATACAAAAATTCCTCTATGTTTGGCACTTTATTATTGTCGGTGGGTGAGTTGTTCGCAAATGGGTTTGTCCTAAATGATAATCATAATTTGTAATATTTATTATTGCGACTAAGTAATTTTTCTTTCCAGATGTTATTAATCGTGAACCCCAAGATGTGTGTTCAGTACTAAAGTACTCTCCAAAAATAAACCTTGGTCCTAATTTTAAAAATATATCCCTGTATTGTGGTTGCTTTTTTTTCCTTAGTGGACAGTATATAGCGCCAATGTTTATTTCAGCTTCGTTTTCTTCAATATTAAATGCCCTTATGTAACATCGAAATTATAGTACATTATATTTCATTCTGTAATGCAATATATCAATCTATTATTTTGGTATTTCTCTACATCCGGTAACAGTTTTCCTTTTCCGTTATTGTTAGCTGCAGTCTAATTGAACATATAGCAACTTTTATATTAAAAAATTCTTATAACGCCCTGTCCCTTCTTCATACTTTCATGTTTTTTGACTTTCATCAATTGAATAAGTTCTATCTCTTTACTTTCTTATGCTAAAAGTAAACCTTTAAGTCTGCTTTTTAACATTATGTTCGCAACCACACCGAAACATTATTTTTAAAATTATGTTATAAAAATTATTATAGGTGGGGTAAAACTAATGAAAACAGCCATTCAATATCAAATATTTTTTAATAGAATAATATTGTATAGATGCATCCTATTTCTTTGATTTTCTTTTTATATCGAGGATGCAACCTAATCGTCTAGTAGTGATACTCGTTAGTCGCAATACTTTACCAATATAAAAGGAGGTCTAAAAATATATATAACAAACAACAATTAAAGTACGTTAAAAAACTAAGTGAACCAACAATTCAACAAGCCGAAACATTTCCAGTAGGCGGTTGTAGTACTTGCAGTTATTTGGACTGACGAAATATTTCTCCAAGATTGGTTATTCTATGAAAGTATCTCAAGAAATGTTAAACGATTTCAACTAAAACTTTTTTTTAATTTCAAAAAAATTCACATCAAAACAAAAATGTGTATGTATCTTCTATCATTGAATAAAGACTATAAAGTTTATTTGTTACGTTGTAAAAATATATTCACTACAACAGTATGATATTGCTGATGAATCACCTTATCATTCCTAGAACTAAAGTTTTTAACCAATTTATTAATTTCTACTAAATTAGCTGTCTATGACAATGTGTATAAAACATAGAACGTAATACATTATTAATGCAATAAAGAAAACTGACTAGAGTGACTAAATTTATCTCACGATCTACCTAGTTATGATGTTAAGATGACTAGTAAACAAAAGGATTTAGGGATTGTAAATAAAAAATTCTACGAACAAAAGATACATATATGTTGCACATATGATATAGTGAAATTCATCAAATTATCTTTGCTTTAAAGATATGGTTCTATAGATAAAAATTTTTATTGAGGTAATAAAATATAGGTATCTTATTATATAGGCATCTTAATCGATATAAATTGGTATTCTCTAAGGTGTGGTGCTCAACTTATAGAAACAATTTTATTTCATGAAGAAGATGCGGTGATATATGAATGTCCACTGAGGCTAACAATACTTCTTATATAGTATAACCAAAGTAGCAGTGAACGTGAACTAACGTAGTCTCAATTTATGACGTTAAAACGTCACAATGTAGGTCCATAGAAAAAATAGAAATTTCACGGTATAGGCGACCTTGGGGAAATGTTTTCTTTAGTTCAATCAGCGGTAGCGCTGCGATCGCAAATTGTGATTGGTTAGTTTAAATTCCTGGTGCCGCCACTAACATGAAACGTGATTGGTCGATCAACGATCAAATTGTGTGCCTTTTCAGTGGGCGTCCATTTTTAAATTTGTTGTTTGTAGGTTTCGGTTTTTGTTTAGATCAAGAAATTTTCGTTTTACGTTGTGCATATTTTCTGTTTTACATTAATTATTATGGAGTAAGAATATAAAATTGATGACAATACGTCAGTGTAGTAAAAGATTTAGTGTACCGGGGTAAAAATCTATTACGGAAATTAGACATCGTTTCCCAAAGAATGATCTCGCTCCTTTCCAAAAATGGGTTGATCAAGTAAATAGTAGTAAGTTAGCTGAATAAACCACAATGCAAATATATCAACATCATGGTGTCTGTCACCATGCCATTGCCATTATTTAGAGAAAAATTAGGCAGTTTATTTTCATTAAATTTAGCTCTCAAAACAGAAAGAGATGCAGAAATAGCAGCAAAAAATATAACAAAACTATACAAGAGGCCGCATGGTACGCAGCACCTAATAGAGCAATATATCAAAAGTTTAATTATAATTATATTTCATCTATAATTAAACAAAAAATTTCTGAAAAAAAAACTGCAAAAAATCAGAACAGAAGAAAGCAAAATAAAATTAAACAAGGCCACAAAAGAGCTTAAAGAGCTAGTAAATAAGGAACAAAATCAAGGAATTCAAAACTAATTACAAAACTTAACTTGCCAACTGATGCAACGGAATATTCTCCCTGGAAAGTAACAAAAAAGTTTAAAAAACCTCAACAATATAATCCACCCATTAAAACTGACAACAGTACCTGGGCTAGGAATGATAAAATAAAGCGGAAGTTTCCTCTAAACACCTAAGAACCGTATTTAATCCGTACCCGTCTGAAATATCCGCAACAGAAGAAAATAACATACTTGGCTTTCTTAACACTTCGTTTCAAATGGATCTGCCACTTGAGAAATTCACTGTTAAGGAGGTAAAACAAACTTAAAAGAATCAATTAATCGCAGAGGAGAGAAATATTATTCCAGACCATCAATTTGACTTCCGTAATAAACACGGAACAACCAACAAATACATAGATTAGTCAACTATATTAACAAAAACTTAAACGATAAAAAATATTGCTCCGCTGCACTTCTCGATATTTCTCAAGCTTTCGACAAGGTGTGGAACACTGGACTGCACGTTAAATTGTAAAAGCTTTTGCCCAATACTTTCAATTGCTAAAATCGTACCTCACAGACATTTTATTGTCAAACAGGGTGACGAATACACTGACCTACAGCCCATATATTCGGGTGTTCCGCAGGGCAGTGTTCTTGGCTCATTGTTATATCTTATGTATACAGCTGATCTACCGATCTCATATGCTGACGATACAGCGGTTTTATCAACACACGAGGATCCAAATCAGCTAAAAAAACCTTCAACTTCATCTTAACAAAGTCGAATTCTTGTTGAAAAAGTGGCTTGATACACATGATAACAAATGAAACAAACTCTACCCATATGACATTCGCCCTTTGTAGAAGAACATGTCCTTCAGTAAAATTGAATAATCATGAACTTCCGCAAGCAGACAACGCTAAATATGTGGGAATGCATTTTGATCGTCGTATGATATGGGAAAAACATATAGCGACAAAACGCAAACAGCTTGGGCTTAAACTAAACTAAATGCATTGGCTGATAGTGCGTAAATCTAAATTATAATTATATAACAAGGTTTTGCCGTATAAGTCAATACTTAGGCCTATCTGGATCTATGGTATTGAACTGTGGGATACTACTAGCAAATCTAACATGGATATCCTCCAGAGGTTCCAGAATAAAGTGTTGCAAGTCATCGTTGATGCCCCATATTACGTGTCCAAGAAATTAATTCAACGTGATATCCACTTAGAACCCAAAACGAGTGTGATTCGAGGTGCTAGTGCGAAGTATTCTGAAAGACTATTAGTGCATCCCAATGCACTTGCCAAACAGTTAAATGTGCGCGATGATAATGAAGTGCATAGGCTCAAACGCAAACTACCATACGAACTGATTAGTAGACACATAGAGTGAGATTTAATATTCCCTAGAATAAGTTAGAATAGTATCCAAAATAAGATTTAGATTATAAATTGTACAGCAGATCACTTACTGAAGTAATCTTCTACTATGTTAGGATGGTTATATTAGATAACAAAAATCATACAATAATACTTATTGCCCACGGGTAGATTGTTGACGTTCTAAGAGATTGATTAAAAAAAGTTATTCAGTATATGCTCTCATTAATCAAGGGACAATATCTGATCATTGCTTCACTTTACGAAATCGGTTGACAAACTCTATCGAACCCATTTAGAAACTTATCCGATGTATTTCATTATATCCTAATTGTCGGTTTTTTTCAATGATTTAAAAAATAACCATGATGAGCAAAAAGTTGGAAGACAATTAATTGCAGGACTTTTTGGGCGAGTATTCAGCTTAAACTTTCCAAGAACTTTCAGATAGCTTAACAGTTGATCAATCAACTATTTCCGAAATTTTAAATAAGCTGGGAAATGGCCAAAACCGAATTAAATTGTTACTGCACCTATCTACCGACATAAATTAAATAAATAAAACTATTCGCTGGACGTGTGTAAAAAATAAAACGACACCTACTTGAGTGATTGTATATTAAGAATAACCATAACCAGAACATAAAATAAGACCCTAATTTGTACAGTTTATATGAAACATTTTTTTATAATGGTCACTTGAAATGTTAAGCTACGTTTAGCTCCTCCTCTATAGCTATAATATATAATATAAAGTGAAAAAATATAATGTTACCGTACATAAAACCAAGTGGTAGACTAATAAGGGTGTAAGGGTAGATGATAACAAGTAAACATTTGAATAAATTACGTAAGTAAACAAATAATATTTGAATGAAAAACAATTTTACACTCAGGTTTATGATATAGAGAATCAGTAGAGCTAAATATTTTAATGAAATTATTTAGAACAAATTAAATAAATGCGCTATATTCACTAGTACAATTGTAAATATAATAGCGTATAGTTTATGCGTATATAAAAACGAATACCACTGCAATAGTACTCCTTCAATACTCCTATTAAGTGGTTGGAAATCAGAGTTATTTTCTATCCATTTAATATA
Source organism: Rhynchophorus ferrugineus (assembly GCF_030347505.1). NCBI lineage: Eukaryota > Metazoa > Arthropoda > Insecta > Coleoptera > Curculionidae > Rhynchophorus > Rhynchophorus ferrugineus. The sequence continues at coordinate 26,141,473 of NW_027472583.1, read as the reverse complement.
ATTGGCAACCTTGGTGTATACTCCCGGATAGTCTTTACGAGCACAACCTTTTCCAAAACTAACAATGCCAATTAGACTGTTGTTACATACTAACGGCCCTCCACTGTCCCCCTAAAACAAACAAATAAATATTTGTAATTTTTTATAATGATTTTAGACACATGTTTCGTCGAGAGGAAAAAGTACAAATCGAGTCACCAACCGATATTGCTCTTTTTCAATTTCTCCAAAATCAGCCACCCGCTTCCACACACGGTTCAAACAAAACTACTAGTGCAATTCGGCTGGAAATTCAAATAGAAAATCTTGCTATAGTAACGCCATCGGACGGTGAGGCCAATTACTTATTATACCGCCTCCGTATACTTTAATATAACACTGCCGAAAAATTATAAACAACATTTAATAGATAAAAATTCCATAATATTACCTGACAAGCATCCTCTCCACCTATTTCAGATCTGGCACAAATCATGTTGTTGGTTATTTGACGTAAACCTGCATACGCTTTCTGACAAAACTGTTGTGTTGTTATTTTTAACAAAGCTGATTTTAACTTTTTACTTTGTGTGCAATTCTCCTATGGTTAATGAATGATTAATGCTCACATAACCACAATTACAGCAATGAACTCACCACTTCGCAACCCCAACCACTAACTCTCGCTAAATTTCCTGCAGCATACATTTGACTTTGAGCTAGATCAATAATCTGAATTGTTGAACTTAATGTTACGTCTGAACATAACTGTGAAATGTATATTATGTATATTAAATAATATCTTTCTTAAACAAACATTTATTATAACTTTACCCTAATAATGGCTATATCGTTATCATTAGTGTAGATGTTATAGTTTTCGTGCAATTTTATAAAGCATATGTCGACGCTGGTCCCATCGCAGCCTTTTGTTAAATTGCTGCCTAATTTTACCGAATATCCAGAAGGATCAAGCGTTCCTTCAAGGAAAGGAGCATTGCCTCTGTAAATAAGCAGTAAATAATTGTATATATTATACGAATAAAATTATTTACAATTTTAATATTATATCATTGATATTTTAAGTTTAAAAATCCTTCCAAGAAAATTTAATAAAATTTGTTTAAAATTATTAATCCCTATATTGACTTGAATTACCTTAAGAAAAAAAAACAATGCGCCGCACTTAAAACCAAGGAAGTGGTTATCAGACTTCCTCCACAAATATGTTGGTTATCAAATTGTAATGACACCTGGTACGGTAGTTGTCTAATGTCAGCATCAAATCCACCAACAACACGCTTGTTTCTATCGCACGTATTGGTTGAACTTTTCTGGCTTCCTGAAAATAAAACATCAACTACACCATTGATTACGTCTAACAAGTTAATAAACCTTTTGAAGACATTTAAGTCCAACCCTAATTAATAGCTCAATTGAAAAGTCCTCGGCCTGACACATAGATGGCGCTACTAGAATTAAATAAAATCTTCGAATTGCTTCCTCATCCACCATATTCTCCAAATCTGGCCCCCAGCGACTGTTTTCTGTTCTCAGATCTCAAGAGAATGCTCGCTAGGAAGAAATGTTCGTCCAATGAAGAGGTGATCGCCGAAACTGATACGTACGATCGACAGATTGATGGGAATTATGTTGAATAAAAAAAATCTATTTTTACCAAAAAAATGTGTCTTACTACTGTAGGCCGGGGACTTTTCAATTCACCTGTTCGACTATCTACAGCTATAAAATAATCTAATAGAAATTTAATTCCTTATTTATTGGTGAGTTGTTAGTTCATTCGTGGGATGTAAGACGAAGTAGACAGCAATAGATAAATGAACGCCATAGAAAACAAGTTAAAGATCATCTATTTGCAAGGGTAAGATCGAAGAGTGAAATAAATAAAAACAATAAAATTTTATTCAAAAATTCAAGTAAAATTTTCTTTTTTTAAGCAGCCTAGTGTTTTTATTTATTTTATAATATACATTTTAAATGAGAAATATATATAAAAGGTAAAAACTGTATAAGCACATAAATGAAATAATGAATATATGCAAGAGTTAAAATGAAACCAACTCCATAATTTCCATAGATGGACTACATAAGGCAAATAGAAGAAATTATGAATTATTAAAAGTGCATTTTAAAGCATTGATAAGTTTTAAGGTGTTTAATGATTAATGCAATAAGATGTATGACTATATATATACATAGTCTTTGAACCTACTATCAATTATGTTGCTTACTTACTTTGTAGACCTAAATTTTGGAAAATCAACAGTTAATTTAATGATTGTAAATATATTTTTTTAATATACATATCCAAATTGTACAACATGAATTGCCTAATTGTTCGTTATTCTTTTAATTTAATTAATATATATATATATATATATATATATATATATATATATATATATATATTTCTGTTTTAATATACATCATGTATTACTTCATTTATTATTTCATACTTACGTTAAATTCTTGAGATAGTTTGCATATATTTTAGTATGGTTCTATACAAAATATTTATTATTTTGATTAAAGTGTTGTATCAAATACAATTCTTCTATTGAAAATACGGAAAAAACAAGTTTTAGTAACATATCAATTTTAAATCAGTTTTTAAATCCTTTTCTATAATGCTTCTCCAAATCCACAGGGCGATCACTCATTCAGAGATACTCAGATAAGTACATTACCAATTTGAAAAAATAGAAATATACTGCGTCATGCATGACATGATATAGATATGATATAGTTAATAAAGGAAATATTTATTGATATTTATTAACATTTATTGATTTATTAAGGTATCAGCTGACATATCTAAATAATCATGCTTTTTGGAAAGTTTTTAATTAATTAACAATAGATAATAATCATTAATTTTGGCATAACAACTAACGATAGCTCACAAATTCGGATCATTTGAGAATACTTGAGAGGGATAATAATGAAATAAGATGATATAATAAAGCAAGTGCGCGATCTTCCAATTGAAAAATTCCTCATACTTTATTAATAGACCATAGTTTTTAGGAAAACTTATCTCCATAATGGAGCAGACATTATTTCTTAACAAGAAAATATATTTCCTTTTATATTTTATAAAAAGTATTCTTTTAGTTCCTGTACATATTTTATACACACAAATATACAAATCTATGTAATTATTAGCTGTTTGCCTGGATTGATTATCTTTTTAACACTTCGCCTACTTCGGCTGGAGTTCCACGGGGTAGTATGTTGAGACCCTCCTACATCTACTCTAGATTGCTGATACCCCAACAACAAAAGAAATAGTAGTTGGAACATTTGCCGGCGACATAGATATCATGGCAACAATATATAATTATAGGTAAGTAGCGACCAACAAAATCTACAAATGGACTAAAGACTGGAAAATCAATCAAATCAGAATCAGCTAAGTCAGCACTTCGGAATATATCTCAATGGTAGATTAAAATGAAAACATATTTTTGTAAGATAAAAAGAAAAACAGATTAGAGTCAAAGTCAAGTCAACGAAGAGCTGCAAGATGGCCTCGTAATTAAATGGATACACGAAGTGATCCGAGATTTCGCCTTAAAGCATGAGATAAGGTTGCTAAATCACAGCAACGTGGAGGCAATGCAGCTACTCGACAACAGGAAACCAGAAGATTGAAGGGAACTAAACCACACAAAGTTGTTTAATGCAAAAGTGCATTTTTAACTTTAGTTTTAATTTAAATTGGTAAATACATACTGATGTATTTATCCCGTACTCGCCATTCATTTGCATTAAAGGGTGTAACAAAACAGTATCAATAAATGAATTTGTAAAATAAGATTATTAACTTTAAAAAAGCAATTATTGCAAACAATTGGTACAATATATAATGATCAAAATGTTTTAAATATCAATCAAAACTTTTTCTTCTCTTTCTGGAAACCGTGTCGAAAACATTATGCTGATTTGGCAACAATCCAATTATCGATCCATTATTAGTTTATAAGCATTTCGAAATCTTATGCACTACAAACTGTGATGCATCGATCTGTCCTATAAGACCGCTGTCATATAAGAGAACCACTTTGAATATATTACCCACTATTACTAATCTTTTTACCAAAATATATCATTCACTTTGCAGTAACAGTTTAAAACAGTTTTATCATGGTTTTATCAGCTCGTAATTCACTACACCTTGCTAAACATGTTTCCACGGTATCGTTATGGAAGTATCTCTCGGATTAGCCCATGAATTTTTGTATTTAAGAATGTTGCATCCTTCATCAACATAGAAAACACAATACCCCATAGAAAACTTTCCATTTTGTTTAGCATGAAAAGTGGTTTTTTAGATACTATTTCCAGCCAATTCGTGTAATAGTCTTTTCCATATATTTCTACTGCTACAAAATATATATATATATATATATATATATATATATATATATATATATATATATATATATATATATATATATATATATATATATATATGATCAGTCCTATAGCATTTGGGTGCTCACAATACCTCTCAGGACTTTGTTCTGAAAACTTTGTATTATATTTATGTTACTCTTTGCAGAACATCCCCATAATTGAACTCCGTATGTTCAACCTATATGTGTAATAATATATATGTGTCAGTATTTAGTTATATAATAGCAATTTTTTATGTACTGATAATTGCGATTTTCTTCCAATTAGCCAGTGTATTCTCATATATTTCAATTCCAGTTCTTTTCTTCTTTATATGTTCCTTCTAGCAAAGTTTTGCATCGAGATTCATTCCGAGATATTTAGCGTTGTTGCTATATGGAATGATAGTATTATTTAATGTTATTGCTGCTTGTACAGTCTGTTTATAGGTGAACTGCACATGTACATATTTACTTAGTTTTATTATTTATTTAGTTTATGAACAAGGCCTTCATGCCAAACGTTATAGAAGGCTTGTGCTACATCTAAGTATATAGCAGATCATACTTTTTTATTTTCGTAGGCTTTTTCAATAACATATGTTATTCTATTTTGTTTTATTGAATGTTAATACAGCAAAATTAAGTCACAATCTTATATATAATCGATAAAAACTTTTTTTTTGAAAAAATTTGATTTTATTGCATTGATTTTATTAAAAATGCTTAAAAATTGATTGTTCGATGCTTACCTAGGCAGGAAAGAAATGCCACTAACATGAAGACCAGAACGTATTTAAAATTAGACATGGTGCAATTTACAAAGTGCAAATGCAATACAAGTTATGGTGAAATGAGAGTGAAACATTCCATTATATACCTGATAGCCAACAAAAAATATTAGATTACTAAACATAAAAATACAAAAAGATATGAATAATCACAAGTAATCCATATTTCACAAAGAAAGTAATTTGAAACGATAAGGCTAACATATTTTTATTTTGATAAAAATATTAATTTATCAATATCAATTTTTTTGTTAACCACCTTAATTCATATTGAATTCCGTTTACTATTTATTAAAATAAATTGCGAGGTTTATTGTACGTCGAATTATATGCCAATGTTTTCCTCATACTGCCTTTTTGTTAACCACCTTAACCTTAATACTTTTAAAATAGTCTGATTAAGAATAAAAGGAATCGAATTAGCAATGAAATTTTATCATTAATTTCACTCATATCCATATTACTACGATTTAATCATTGTTAACAAAGTCATCTTTTTTTTTAAATCCTGCATCTTGTATTACATATGTTTAGTACAATCTTAATTTACAAATTGATTTATTGTTACTGTTCTGTTGAAATTAGATCAATACATAAGCAATCAGTACATGTGATGTATGAGGTAAATATATTATTAAGTATTTCCTGAAAATAAAACATCAACTACACAATAGATTAGGTCTAACAAGTTAATAAACCTTTAAACATATTTAAGTTCAAGCTTAATTAACAGCTCAATTGAAAAGTCCCCGGCCTGACACATAGATGGCGCTACTATAATTAAATCAAATCTTCGAATTGCTTCCTCATCCACCATATTCTCCTGATCTGGCCCCCAGCGACTATTTTCTTTTCTCAGATCTCAAGAGAATGCTCGCTAGGAAGAAATTTTCGTCGAAAGAAGAGGTGATCGCCAAAACTGATACGTACGATCGACAAATCGTACTACACAAATGGTATCGAAAAGTCGGAGGGTAGCTATAATCAGTGTATCACCACCCTTGATGGGAATTATGTTGAATAAAAAAAAACTAATTTTACCAAAAAAATGTGTTTTGCTATGGTAGGTCGGGGACTTTTCAATTGACCTGTTAGACTATTAACAGCTATAAAATAGTCTAATAGAAATTTAATTTCTTGTTTATTGGTGAGTTGTTAGTTCCTTCGTGGGACGTACGACGAAGTAGATAGCAGTAGATAAATGAAAGCCATAGGAAACAAGTTCTGTTGTAGTTAGATCAAGCAAGATGAGTACGGGATAAATATATTATTATGTATTTCTAAGATTTAAATAAAGTACTTAAGCTAAATTGAAGAATAAAACTATATAAGGTCGTGTGGTTTTGGTTCGCTTCAATCTTCTGATTTCCTGCGTGTTGTCCACTAACGGTATTGTTTTTAAGCGAAATCTCGAATAACGTTAACGAATAACAAGTTCATTGTGCAGCTCTTCGTTACTTATACGGCGATTAGCATTGGAAATTAATCGTAAAACTTTGTTTTGTCATCGTTCGATTACCAATTAATTTTATGTTTTAATGCAAATCCATAGTTGCTCCTCAAAGGTCTAAATTTTCTTGAATAAAGACTATAAAAATTTATTTGTTACTTTGTAGAAATATATTCAGTACAATAATATGATATTGTTGATAAATTACCTTATCATTCCTATAACTTCAGTTTTTAACTAGTTCATTATGACTAATTTCTACGAAATTAGCTTTTTGTAACAATATATATAAAATCTAGATCGTAATACATTATTAATGCAATAAAAAATCAGATTAAAGTGGTATAGATATTTTATCGGAGTGATAATATAAAAATATCTTTAAAACCGTAGACATCTTAATCAATACGAGGGTCACTATTTATATTTCGGGAATAGGAAAAAAACTAATAGTTGAGCTGCGAATATATTTTAATTGTTTTTCACATAACTCCAAACGATGATCGATACACTTTTGCATATGCGCAAATCAATATTCAAAGCATTCATTCCATTCCGAATGAGGTACCTTCAAAACATGATTTTTGAACGCTTCAATAGCTTTTTCGGGCGATGAAAATCGTTGACCACGCAGTTTATTCTACACGGATGGGAACAAAAAGAAGTCATTGGGTGCCAAATCAGGGCTGCACGGCGGATTACTTATCAATTCGATGTTTTGAGTGCTCAAATAGTCTTGTTTGAGAGCTCGCATTGCGATGATAAATAACAATATCGTGTCTCTTGTTTGTTTTCCTTATTCCACCGAAGACTGGCAAACAAATGGTTGTGTATCAATCACAATTTTCTATTCTACGATCCTCTAGAGGCACTGTTGAAATATGACCAGTTTTTCCGAAGAAACAGGCCACCAGTTTCTTTGAATTATTTCGTACGCGAACAACTTTTGTTGGATTTGGTTCATTTTGGAACACCCATACAGTCGACTTCTGCTTTCGGGCTCATATGAATATACCCATGATTCGCCATCTGTCACGATTTTATAAACATCTTTCAAAGTACCGCGATTGAATTTCTTAAGCATTTCTTTACACTAATCGACACGAGCCTTTTTTTGATTGTCAAATTGTGTGGGATCCAACTCGAGCATAATTTTCGCATAGTTAAGTGTTCATGTAAAATCGCATATATGCTAGTGGAACTAATGCTTATTTAGGATATCTACAATCTAGAGGATGTTTCAGCAATTTCTGTGCGGTTGTATTGCAATAACCTCTTCCATCAGTCTAGCAGTTCTTCCATAGTTGTCACCAAAATTCGAACAGACTGATGAAGCCATCCTCGGGACGATCCATTTCGATTCTTTTCTTAATAATATGATGATCTTCCCGGAATAATTCCACCAACTACACCAGTTGTGTTACACCTGTGCCAGTGCAATTTGTGCATGGATGAAAACACCTTTTCATTTCACTAAAATAATTTTACTTCAAAAATAAGAATTGGTGACAAGTTGAATCCACCGATGCTATAACAATACTGCCTATCTGTTCAAATATATATACTTGCCACCACTTAAAAACTATGAGGATGATGGGATTGGTAGCATCGTACCAGTCGCATGTGGTAATCTATAACAAGCAATGGATTTGTCGAGATGAAACTGAGCTAAAATATTGCTAAAACAAGCATAGTTTTAACTCATTTAATAAAGGATCATTTCTTAAGACATATCACCTGTAATATATGTGTAATGATAAATTTAGTAATGATGAAATTCTATATCAAAAATTCGAACTAACTCTTCATCCACTAAATTCTCCAGAATTCGCACCCAACTATTAGTTTATTTTAAATTAAAAGAAAATCATGGGAAACTACCAAGCATATCCCCTCATAAAACGTTAAAATGTTCATATCTCCTATCATGATTGACACCTATACGGAATAACTATGGAATAATATATGGAATAATTTGGAGACAAGGCTTTAGCCAGCACCCCACCAAGCTTGGTTTAAATGTGTGGACGACAGATTTGTTATTCCATGGTTTCATGGAACGAAGAAACCCGACTAGTTCCTGACTTATCAGCATTCTCAATATTCAAATATCGGAATCTCTTTCTTAAATGTTTAGCTTTGACGAAAAGACAATTATAAACTGGGAACCAGATTTAGAAAAAACTAGCACATATAGACATTCCCTAAATGGCCATCCTGAATCCATTACTTTATAGTGCCTTCATCATATTCAAACTAGATTCCTTAGAGAATTAACTTCACCTTACACGTAACATCTAAGTGGATATTACTTGAGTGATTTAAATAAAAAGATTCTGTTAATGAGCAATAACACCCGATACTCACCTGCTATCAAAAGAATATACGACTGAAAAAATGTCGCTAACTGTATTTCAGCTTCTTCAAGGAATAACGTATGACATTTGACGGGTACTGAAGATGCATAATATTATAGTTATTAGGAATGATGTCTCAGATATCCTCCGTAACCAAAGCTAAAAGGGATCCGCTAAAGATAACATATATAAAGTCCTCTGTATGTGAAAAAAGTACACATGAGAGAAACTGGGAGTACGTTAAATGCATCGATAAAAGTACATCAACCTAAATTTTAAAACATATAAATCGACGTCCGGTCCAGGTAATTTTAGATGAACATAAATAAATAGATAACGACAGGGGCTATAAGACCAACCCTATCTATGATAACTTCTTCCCCATTTTTGGTTATTCAACGAACCACAAAAGACAGTGCCCTATCACTGCTGAATAGCTTATGACAGATACTTGCTTAAATAATATAACTTGAACGAAGAGCTTCAGTAACAGACCTCTCGCACTTAAGATAAAATTTGCAACAATTACGAAACTTTGGCTGATTTTTATCGATAAGCCCAGGTCAAAACAGTGAGCCAATAGGTGTGTTTTTCAAAATATTAACAGTTTTTTAGCTTATCATATGACCCTTCAGTCGGTTTAATTGATATAATGATCTAAACTATAGGACAGTCCTCTCACTGTTGCGATAGTCGTGAGTTCGAATCCTGCTAAGACATAGTCCTAAATTTTTTGTTTGTCATTATAGTTGTGATTGTCCAAAAGGCAAGATTCCAAATTCCGACAGAGAAAGTGATTCCATCACGCCAGTACCTAGTTTGGGTAAGCCCGTATGTCCTCTGGGATGATTTCTAAGCGGCCACTCACCAGTCGGCAGGCTTAATGCCGACGACCGTGTTTGAGAGTCTATGATATACCCTAGTTGGTAAAGTTTGTAAATTTGTTTTAATATCATACAATATTTTTCTTCTCATTTTATTCCAGTTAAAATACTTTTAACATGTATCCATACAATTCTGTCTGATACGTTCGAACAGTGCTGTAACCGAATCAGCCTGAAAACGTCATTCGGTTGTCAATGAAAAATTTCTAATCAGTGTCTAATACTTTTGATTACTCTGGCTGAAGATGCCGAGGCCAAATAAATCGTCTGAAACACATTATGTCTCTAATGAATAACTTCGAACACGACTTAACAGCAAAATGCATTAGAGAGGTAAGTACTGATACTAGTAAATATTAAGCTACTGGAATTATAATCGGAAATAGTTTTATTGTATTGCAGCTGCACTGAATATTACTATGGGCACTATGTCTAAAATCGCTTAAATTAAAGAAAAACAATATAATTTTGTATTTACTCAAAGTAATATATATACTATATATACTATATATCTTGATGTTAGTGCTATTCAAGATTAAATTTATGAAATATATAAATAACGGTGAGTGGTTTTTTAATATAAACTTAATTTAATACATTTATTTCAGAGATAACTCTTAATAAGGAAAGTATCCATAGAAAACTTAAGACTTAAGAACTTAAGAAATCCAAGATAACTTAGGGGGGAAAACTCTTTGAGTGATATAAGTCATCACTTCAAACGCTGTTAGGGAAGCATAGGTTTTAAATATCACTAAGATAACCCACGAAGTGGTCCAATGCAAATTCCAGATGCTTTTAAAATAACACAATTTTTAAAAACATATAATATAATTAACAGCGACTTCTTATTTCAATTTTTGTATAGACATAATAAAATTAGGTATTTTAAAATGGAATATTATTCCACCTTTCGCAAGACGCTAATAAAAAGAGTGTAAAGACAATTATAATTTAATCAAATTATCATGTGGTATATATGAAAGATATGTTTAATAATGTTTTGAGTAATTTACCTTTTTAGCAATAGGTCTGAAATAAGATAGTAGTAAGTAAGTAGATCAGATGGCTGAATGATATGGAGACATAGTGTCACCCACTGATCAGCTTGAAATCGGTGCCAAGACCAAACAATACAAAAATAATAATATAATTTTGTGATATATACACAAAATTAAATTACGAACAACACAAATCTCATTTGTTGCTCATACCGACTTCAAACTAATCAATCAGTTGGTAATTGTTTTTTTTTATTACTCTCCGTGATTCCACAATCTGCCCTATTGGCAATAAGTATTTATTGGCTTATGTCTATATTATATGGCATATATTATACATGTAGAAAATTACTTCATTAAGCAATCTTCCGTATAAAATATTATCTTAATTAATTAATCTTATTCTAAAGTCTATTCTAAAGCCTACATATGTCCAGTAATCAGATCAGGTGATGTTAAACGTTCTAGTCTACGCACTTCACTATCAGGTCGCATATTTAGCTGATTAGCGAGTACATTGGGATGCACCGACACTCTTTCGAAGTACTTCACACTAACACGTTGAATTACACTCGTTATAGGTTCTAGAGGAATATCGCGTTGTAGAATAGTGCGTTGGAATGGCACGCAACACCTTATTTTGGAACCGTTGAATGATGGATATATTAGATTTGCTAGCGATACCCTATACTTGGATTCCATATAACCAAATGGGCTTGAGTATAGACTCATACAGCAACACCTTGTTATCTAATGATAACTTGGATTTGCGCTCGATGAGCCATTTGGTACAATTTAAGTCCAAGTTGTTTCCATTTAGAGAATATGTGCTTCTTCCAGGTTAGACGTCGATCTAAGTACAAACCAAGATATTTAACTTGCTCTGCTTGGGGGAGTTGACGATGATTGATATTCACTGGTGGACATGTTCTTCTACGCAGGGTAAACGTTACATGCGTGGATTTTGTTTCATTGGCTTTAATAACCAACCATAATTGTATTTGCTCCAGGTGGGTTTGTAGCTTTGTTGATGCTGTGACTAGAACTTCATGGGATGCTAAGATTGCTGTGTCGTCTGCGTATGTTACCACAGTAGTTATTTTTGTGGTGGGCAGATCGGCAGTATTCAGAAGATACAGTACTGGACCCAGTACACTATCTTGCGGAACTCCTGAATATATGGGGTTTAATTCGGTATGTTCATCGCCTTGATTTACAATAAAATGTCTATAAGTGAGATACGACTTTAGTAACTGATAGTCAGGATGAGGGAGAAGGTTCTTTAGTTTAACCTGCAAGCCCGTCTGCCATACTTTGTCAAAAGCCTGAGATATGTCTAGAAAAGCGGCCGAAGAATATATTTTGGCATTTAGGTCAGTGTTTATTTTGTTCACAAGTCTATGCACTTGTTCTATAGTCCCATGCTTATTGCGAAAGCCAAACTGATGTTCTGGAATAATTTTACTTTTTTCTATTATATAGTTTAGCTTCTTTATGTATAATTTCTCGAAAACTTTCGAGATTATCGGTAATAAACTTATAGGTCGGTAGGAGGTCACATCTTCTGGTATTTTTCCTGGTTTAAGAATCATTAATATTTTAGCTACTTTCCAGATACTAGGGAAGTAATTAATTCGTAGCATAGCATTAAATATAAGTGTTAATAGTTTTATACCTTTTCTGATAGTTCTTTTAAAATTTTACCAGTAATTAAGTCATAACCAGGAGCTTTTTTAATATTAATCTCTCTCATTATTGTTTGTTATTGTTAATTTTATTTCCTCATCTTTATGTAGCTGAGACTGGAAAGGTTTAAAAACATTTTTTAAGTGTTTTGAGGAAATGTCGGCCTTCTCTTTATTGCTTCTAGCCCAATTATTTTCCTTTATTTTAATAGGTGGGTTATGGTGCTGGGGTCACTTAAGCTTTCTTGTTCCTTTCCACAACGAATAGTCTGTAGCCTCACTTGGTGTCAAATTCTCTAGGTATTCTTGAATGCCTTGGTTTTGTTCAATTTGGATTAGTTCTTTAAGCACTTTTATTGCCCTATTAAATTTTCTTTTATTCTCTTCATTCCTTTGCTGTTGCTAATTCTGTCGTAATTTTCTTTTTTCTATCTTTTTCTGTATTGTACATGATATATGTGTATTTTTTCTTGGAAAAGTTTCACTGTTAGGAGACGCGGAATATGCTGCCTCCTGTATATATTTTGTAAGGTTTATTGCTACTATTTCTATATCCATTTCAGTTTTTAGCGGTAAATTTAGAGAGATGTTTCGGTCTAAGTTTTCTCTAAATAAGGGCCAGTTAGTTCTATTATTGCACAGAGAAGGAGGTTTATCTTTGATCATAATTTTTGAAGTAATTGTTAGTATTATTGGTGAATGATCAGAAGATAGGTCGAAACATGATTCTGCATGACACTTGTTGGATCAATATTTTTTGTAATACAGAAACCTATAGTATCTGGTTTTTTCTGAAGTCTGAAGGCCAATATGTAGGTTCACCAGTAGAGATATATTGTAAATTATCTGTCTTTATTGCTTTTAGCAGTTCTCTACCTTTCGAGGTTATTATTCTTAAATCCCACATTAAATGTCTTGCATTGTAATCTCTTCCGGCTATAAATCTATTACCAAGCTACTAAAGAATTCTTGAAAGTGTTCTGCCTTGTTGTTATGTTTGGGTGGGCAGTAAATAGCAGACATTGTTAGTGGTCCATGGACTTCCTCTATGGTTATACTGGTGTTATGGTTATTATCAACTCGAATGATTATGGCTGTACCTCCATGTGTTTTATCATCAGGGTGATTTGTATGATAAGGTTTGTATTTGGGAATTTTCAAATAATGTTTGTCCGTAAAATGTGTTTCGGAAATCATCATAACGTCAATATTTTGTTCAGTTACGAACATTTGTAGTTCCCTGGCGTGTTGTTGGAGCCCATTGGCATTCCAGACGGCGATTATGTAGTTAATGGTTTCAGGCATTAGGCAGGTTTGCTGACGACGGTTGTGAGTAGATCAAGCATCGTACTCATTAGATCCATTAGTTTGGCCATCATGTTTTCTAATCTAGAGATGTTGCTGCTAGTTTCAGTAGGTTGTGATGTGGTTCCTCGTTTTTGTTTTGAACCATTTTCAACCATTTGCGCATAAGTTATGTCTGGTTGACTTGGTCTGGTGCGTAGACTGGTAGGTGTGGATTGTTTTTGTTACTGTTGATGCCTCTTTTCTATTAAGGCAGGGTAAAATTTCTGCTGTAGTTGCTTGTGAACTGCGCAACCCTTGTATTTCGCTGGATGATTTCCGTTACAGTTAGCACATTTCACTTTTTCATCGCGAACTTTACGAGTACAATCTCCTGTTTTGTGTTCTCCTGCACATTTTACGCATCCATATGATTTACGACAGTAAGTTTTTGTGTGCCCGTGCGCTTGACACCTCGTGCATTGTGGAATAATTCTTTTTGTATGTGGTGGTTCGCATTTAATGGTATTATTTTCCAATTTGGTGATTTCATACACCGCCTTATTATTTCCATTAGGTTTTAAATCAATATAGAACATAGGCAGAGGTTTTCTGTCATGCGATGTCGTATAATGTGAATATTTACGACCTTGTGGCCTTTTTTAGCTAGGGCTACCTTGATAGTGTTAAAGTCCGTCCCGTGATATAATCCTTTTAACACGAATTTAAATGTTCTCTCGGATTTTGGCCTGAATGTATGGTATTGGGTATTTCATAGCTCACTGTTTTAATTGTGTAGTTCGTAGTAATGGTTTTCAATAGGTCATGGATGTGTTTTATTACTCCTACCTTATAGACTGTTATTGGTGGTGGTTTGGGAACAACTTTTTCAGGGCTTGTTTGTATATTCTCTTCAATTTATTCTGACAGGTTGCTAAAGCTGTTTTTTGTCTCTGTTGGTAACCAATAGTCACTGATTCTTTTTTGTTTCATCGCGATTTCTTCTTCTGGGCTTCTCAATCGTTTTTTGTTAATGACTGTAGTACAATCTGTTTGAGTTATTGCTGGTTGTTCTAGTCTTATATCATAGTGTGCAAGTGGTTTGGTTGAATCGCTATGGTTTGCCATTTTTAGATTGTTAATATTTTATTTTACTTACTTCCAAAAATAAAATAAATACATTGTTTATTTTATGCACTTCATTTTTCACTCAAGTATTATTTTTTGCACTAGTTTTTGTCCAAAAATACTATAAATGAATTTCAAAAGGACTGTTGTAAAATTAGGGAAAATAATTTTAAAAGACTAATAAAAATGAAATGCAGTCTTTTTGTCTGGTTATATAAACACGTATTCACTACACTTTAGGTCCACTGAGAGACGGATAGCGGCATTTGTTATGCGTTTTTAACACTCAATTATATAACCGTAATAAAATACTGTTTTTTTTTAAGAAAGATATCTTTCTAAAGCTTGGAGCGTATTGAAAATACGTCTTCACCCTAGCATGTTTGGAAACAAACTTGGTAATACTTAAAATAATATTGTAAATGTATAAATAGGTTTAGGTCGGTATTAAGCAAAATTGTGTGTATGTAATAGAATATAAAATACGTGAACAACATAGGTTAAATAAGGTTTTTGTTTATTTTTATTTAAATATATCGACGATTATTATGCACATATTTTATTTTAAAACGTTTTTATCATTTTAAAGATCTAAGTTTGATTATTTTTTATTTTTTCGGTTTAGTATTTTTGGTAAAATTATTTTTATTAAACTACATTCTAGTTTTGTTAACTATATTCTAAAATAATTAAAGCCATATTTTTGAAAAATAGTGTACTTGTAACTATGTAAATATCACAGCGGCATAGTAAACAAATATTAATTACGATGATTTATTTTTTCATTTTTAAACATTATAAACTTATTCGCCTTCATCGTGCCTGTTTACATTAAATATTTATTTATTTTATATCTTTAGTTGCTATGTTTATATATTGAAAACGGTTTCTTATTTGTTTTTTATTACCATGTACACGTGTATACAACTCAATCGATATTACATTAGACTTCAAGGAAGCCACTGTTGATTCTAATGGACCGAAGTTTTAAAACGTCTTCCTTAACTTTTATTGCGATGGTTGTTTGTTATCGGAAAGTGTCAAAATTCAGGTAAAATAGTTTCTATAACTCTAACATCAAACAGCACGGTAGTACTGAAATTAAAATAAGCATTTAATTATATTTTCAGTATCATTTTGTAATCTTTATGAACAAAATAAAATTATATTAAAAAAAATAAGCCGTCTATCGAAATATTGATAATAGTGATTACAATTTACAGTTTGGGATTTTTCTTAACAATAATATCGCTATATATAATAATAATATAAGGAGTTATAATCATGTTCCTTTCTTTTTAATATGTTCACTTCAAGGGAGTTTCAGATCGAGATTGGGGGGGGGGGATGATAATATCATTAATCAATTTGATTATATCACATTATTTATATATTGCCATTCGCCTGTTTTAGCTTTGTGATTGCTTCTTCTCTGTTGCCTTTAGCAGCAAATATTACCTGCAAATATGTAAATGTGTGAAAACAATAATTTTTGTAAGTAAACAATTGGCTCCAATGATATTTCCTTACACCAACACACCTGCTTCAGTTTCATTCATTGTAGATTAGATTTTTTTGTTGAAACGTAAGAGTTTAATGGTTTACTGTGAAGCTTTAGAAACAATTTCTGAAATTCAAAGATGGGTCTCGCAAGATAAAGAGACTTATCTTCATAGAATACCACTGCATCTGCTTAATTGTTGAATGTTTATTTATAATATAAAACTGAGGTGCAGATCGATAGTCGAAATGATGGACTAATTATGTACCCTTTTAAATAAAAGGCTGGACCAGGCCTGGCCTATCAAAAGTTCTGGAATACTGCAGAATATTACAAATGTGTCTGATGCTCCGGTTGCACTATTATTGCAAAGCCTCACGCTAATCCGAACAATACAAGAGTATAATTGTGGAAAGTCATAGCATGCACACAAATATTTCTATTTGCAACGTTGCCAGTTAGAAAATTATACGTATATTTGAAGAATATAATAAATAGAATAAATGAAAATTAAAAAAGTACAAGTTAATTTTTTTAATTACATTTTTCTATATCGCCTATAATATAAAAAGTGTAATATGAAGAGTATTTTATAAACAACAACATTTTAAAATAATTTTAAAAGAAAAAAATTGAAAAAAAAAACAATTTGTAATATAAACATCATTAAATAAAGCATCCATTTACTTTTACAATTACTCAATAATATATCCAAGTAGTGGCAAATTATATATGATCCCTGCTAAACAACATGGAAACCCCTCTCTCAATTCATTCAATACAAGCAAAGACTGCAATTAAAATATGTATGTATTATACTATACAATCATGGCTATGTTCTTTTGACATTTAATATTGTCCTTTAAAGTGGTATAGGTATCCAGAAATTGATATTATGGCTTATATAACAACACACATCCTGTATTTTTGACCTCATTTACCCATACTTCAACACTTGTGGCGTCATTGTTATGTTCTCTACCTATGTATTATATCCAATATAGTACCTATTAGCAGCTAGTTCGGCTGGAATCATATTTGTATCTTATTTTAATAGAAATATCTTAACAATATCAAATAAACTATAAACAACCCAATTCTCAACCTTTCAAAACAGCTCTTCCGGTGTTAGCCTAAACCCAAATAGCCGCTATAGTTCGATGGTCTCTCTTGATTTCTTGTAAATGACACGGTAGCAAAATCAGGCGGAAACTATCGAAGTTTCACAAAGGTTGGCTATGATTCTCCAAAATTAACCACTACTACGCACAATGCGTGGTTTGCTGCTAAGAACATAGCCCTTTCAATAAAACAACCAATGTAAAATTTATGACATCCGCACACAGCATTGTTGCCACGTCAACTTTGTCAAATTTGGTTACTTTTTAACTGAGGCTAAGACTAGAAAATGAGAAGGAAGAATCCGCACCGGGTATAATTTTTATTTTATATTTTTTTGCAATATATTTGGCGTCATCTATGATGGGCTGCGAGTTATATATCATTCACTAGGACATAGCAACTACCCTAACCCATTTCAATGCATTTTATGTGATTTAAATTACGTAATAACAATTTATATTTTATCAAACACCATGTACATTAAAATCATAATGTTGAAATTTTTCTCAAGTACTTTACGAAGTGGTTTTTGATATGTTTTGTTTGGTTAACTATTAAGTAATAAATAATTATATTTTATCAAATATCAGGTATGCTTAAATTTCATCTTAGTTAAGCATTAAAATACAGTAATTTATATTATATCAAATATTATGGTTTTGTTTAATTTAATTTATTTGTTTTACAAGTTTGTTTCAAATACAGTGGGGTGGTTTAAATAAGCATATGATGTGTTTTTGATTACGTTTAATTTTGTTAAAGATTAATAAAAATAATTTATATTCTAACAAGTAACATGTATTTTTAAACTTGACAATTATTTTAATTTAGGATTTTGATTCAAGCAAATTGATTTACGGGTGTCGTTTTTATATTACATATGAGGTTTCCTTTTTATCAACTGATTTATTTATATATTTTTCTATGAACTGGTCAATGATTCTTTTAATCCCGATCTTATAGTCTGCCACCAATAATGTTAGACAGAGTATTAATGAAAATAAGTTGTATAATATAAGAAGACGCCGTCAAAGATGCTAATTGCTACATATATTTTGAATATCTAGAGAGTTTTATTTCATTTGTTTTGAATATTAATATATTTTTTAAGCGATAGCTGCTAAAAACACATATTTTGAAAATATACAACTGAATTTTTATTTTGAAGTATTTTCTGCTTAACCCATTGATTATATTGTCGTATTTATGCAGAAAAAATATTAATATATATGTATTTTTAAAAAAATTTGTCAAATATTTTTCGCCATTTGCGATAAATTAAATATATTTCTTAAATATTAAAAAAAAATTAATTATTAATTATTTTGGTACTTAATTATAAGGTTTTATAAAAAATCAACATATATTGCAAAAAAATTATCAATATATTTTTTCGGATATTTCGATTATTTTTTCAAAAGTCCATATTTTTTTAAGCAGCCGATACACCTAAATTGTTGTACTTAAAATTTAATGTAGATTAAATTAACATGATACATTTAATATTAGAACACTGGCAATTTTAATCAATTTTCGTAATTAAACAAAAATACGTTAAAGATAAATTTAGTTATTTCCAAAAATTATATAACATTAGATTTATTTTTCAAAATTAATGAAAATATTTTGAAATATTAATGATATACCTGATTATCGCTCATTAATTAAAATGCTTTTGAAATTATAGTCTTACTAAATTAAAAAAAATTGACATTCCTTTATAACCATTACTGATATTATTATAAAATATTAACGTTTTTCCTTTTAAATTATACAACATTTTCGAACAACAAAATAAGTGTAAGTACTCACCCAATTGTTGTTAAATATAACAACAGAATCGAAGCTGTAAGAATCACGAAATTTTTTGTATGATGCTCGATATCCGCCATGAAACCTAGTTTCTTCGTAATATGTAAAAAGCTATGGATTATTTCTGGAATTATGACAGTACCGTACCACGTATTTCTTGCAATGCATAATTTAAATTTTCTCGGCAGCTGTTAAGAATAAACTCATATTGATTTCGTTCAAAACTAACCATGTTTTTACATATATTCAACATAATTACTTGAAATGGGTCATACTAAAATTCGCGTTAAAAGAGTTTTAAAAATAGCAAAGTTAGCTTTGAAAAGTGTCAAATTAATTAAAATGTTTGGTTATGTCATATAAATGAAATAATACATTTCTCAACTTCGAAAATATCGAACCACAAGCCACAAAACAGAACATTATGTATTACAATTTGCTAAGCACTTCAAAGAAAACTACCACCGAATTTTATCAAACACTACTGGAAAAGTATTGTGAATATATACCAACATTATAACGTATGAACTTTGGTTTAATTTTTTTACAAACGGTAGATTAACTAACAAAGAATATTCTGCTTAATTTGAGACTGCTTAATCCGATTTACGAAAAAAAGTAAAATTAATCTCACATCTTTAATATAATAATTTTTAAAATAAATAATTTTAATTAAAAATCAGTCACATGATCGTTCGAATTTAGTACTATTTATTTTGAATTTTCCTCCAAATCGGCTCTGTAGTGCCATCCTTTAAATGGTGAATGTGACCAAAAATGTCTTCAGTCTCCACGAACATCTCTAGGCGCAATGATCAAAGTCCAAGCGCTTGCTGTCTTGGCTTTATTTATTTTCCTTCTGACGCTCGATACGGGTAGTACCGGCGTCGTCAGAAGGGAGGTTAATTTAGATACCTTAGAATTAGTCCATGTGGTAAGTAATTTCTTATTTATTTGTTTTTATATTATTATATATTGCATGACTTGTTGTTTTTGCAAATTTTATCATGTTTTGAAAAATGAAAGCGTGTTGTTTTAATGTTGGGTTCACATTTCTTATATATCGATTATTTTTATTTAGAACATTTCTATATTTACAATTGACAAAACATTTTTATATTTACCCTGTATTTTCTTTCTTTGAAATTTTTAAATCTAAAATTTTCAATTATTCAATGATGACATTTACAAAAAACTAAAATTTATGACCGAAAATTAACGTAAAACAACAGTAGTAATTTTACTATCGCTAGTTAATTGCTGATAAAATGTAATTTTTTAAACATAATATGTTGATTTTATTTAAATATATCACAGTTAATTTGTTATGTTTTAAATCAACTGGTAATTACTTTGTTTACATTTTATATATAATTAATTGAATAGGATAATGATTAGATTGAAATAATTAGAAATAAATAGTAATATTTTACATATTGTGCAACAGGTTTTCAGGCATGGGGACCGCACGCCTGACAAATCAGCAATTTACAAAAACGATCCCTATATTAATGTTACCTACCATCCAATTGGAAATGGACAATTAACCAACGTAAGACTTGTACTTTCACATCTTGTTTTCATTTAAGTAATAAATTTAAATATATTACATTTTATCCACAGAATAAGAATGTTTTAAACATTTTAGGATATATGCAACCAATTATTCACGTATAACCTTTTGAAATGTTTTGAGTCTGTTTTCTGTTATGACTAACATTTTGTTTATAATTTTTCTATTAAAAAGTACAATGAATGCTTATTTTATAGGCCGGAAAACGGAAAGAATACGATATAGGCAAGGCGTTGAGATCTCGATACTCAAATTTTCTGGAACATGATTTTACTTTGGATATGGTTGATGCCAGATGTACAGACTATAACAGAACAAAAATGTCTTTGCAGTTAGTGTTAGCATCTTTGTTTCCACCGCGAGGGCATTTCGTATGGGAAAATCGACTAGATTGGCAACCAGTACCATTTAATTACTGGCCTGTTGATGAGGATCATGTAAGTAAATTTAAAAGTAATCACAATTATTCAAATAAAGTGCATATTTTCTTAGGTGTTGGCAGATCCGTTAAAGAATTGTCCAAAATATTATAAACTTTTCTGGAACTATTTACAATCACCTGAAGCTTTAAGAATTTATGAAAATTATACAGATGTGATAAACTATATAGAGAAGCACGCAGGCCAACCAATGAACAGCAAAGTTTTTGCTGATATATATTTTACATTAACAACTGAGGTATTTCTTCCATGTCGTATTTTCTATATAATGTTGCCTATTTTGATTATTTATTTTAATTTCAGAAAGAAAATGGTTATGACCATCCTGAATGGGCAAAAGATGTTTATCACCATATTCATGATTTAGCAATTAAGGATTACATTGCTAGTACAGCAACACCAGAATTAAAAAAATATGCAGTTGGTATGTTTTTTTATATTAATGATAGTTTAATTATATATTACTCTATTTAAATTTAGGCTTTTTGGTGAAAAAGATTGTAGATGATTCAATGGCCAAAATTAAAGGGGAATATAAAAATACAAAAATATTTTTATATTCAGCTCATGAATTTAATATAGCCATTTTGCTGCGTTTTCTGGATGTATTCTATCCTCATGTACCTCCATATGGTAGTTATGTTATAATAGAAATTCATAATGTCAATGGCATAAGAGGAGTGAAGGTTTGTAGTAAAAATAACTTTTAGAATTTTTGATAGAAAATAAACATTTTTAGGTTTTCTATCAAGATTATTCATCCGAGAAACCAAAGAGAATTTATCTTCCTGGTTGTGGCAATTTCTGCAAATTAAGAAAATTTATAAGTCTTTATGGTCACATGTTTCCAGAAGATGAAAAAGAATGTTTTAATGTTGAACAGTAATCAACCAAATTGACACTTTGAGTATTAGTTCTCCTGGAGTTTGGTAGTCAAGGCAAGCGTTAACCAGAGACAAAATTTTAATTGTAAATTCACTTTTTATTGTGAATAAATAAAAATGTTAAGTTTTTAGTCTATATTTTTTTACCAATTATTTTTACATTTTCTATTTTGTATATTAAAGATTGAGTTAGTCTCTTTTAACCTATCCAGAACAATATTTATAGTAATTTATATACTGTTTATTTAAGTACTGATTTTTACAAAAGTAATGTAATTTACACTAAAAACAATGACTGTCAGAATACTGTATTACTACTGTATTAATATTCAAAAATAAATAAAACGGACTTTGTATCAAAGTTAAAATTGTATGCAAATTTACATAAATAAGTTTTATTTGATACTAATTACTATTGTCTTATGTGTTTAAGATGTAATTCAAGTTAATCAAGATTAATGTTAAATAGTAGTAAGATATTTTTAAAACTAATGAAGCCATATATAATATATATTTCATATTGAAGAATAGTAGCAGGATGTGTTAAAGATTATTAGTGTTTTCTTTTTGAACGATTGTTTTTGTTTACCTATTATCATTTTCTTTTTGGTGTGTGACACGATGATTTCCAAACTGTTTACGTAAATCAGGGTCATTATTTTTAATTAAAGTTGTAATCTGTTTATACATCGAAAAAAATATTTGTTAATTATTGGAGGTCAGATGCGAAAAATAAAAAATGGCAATAACCGTTATCTGACTGGGGTACTGAGGTTTGCCTGGGTCTCGTTCTTGAACCAGGTCAAGAGGTGATTATGAGAAGGATCACGATTTCGATCACGTTTCTGTTCAGCCAAGGGGCCGAAGTTTATCACCAGACGACTCTTAATTGATGCTCTGTCGATTCGGCGTAGGATTATTTCTGTTATCTGAAATAAACGGTTTATTTTTTTGGGTTATCGCCCCGACGATGGGTGGTTGTTGATTTCTTTGTCCGTGGCTTTTTTAGTTCCAGTTATTGTTGGAGGAAGTCGGGTAATTAGTCACTGATAACTTATTATCGAGACTCATTCATCTTTTATTTCTACGACATACAAGATTCCTACGATGTAACGGTAGTTTGATATTTCAGATCGGCGGGAAACTGGTAAGGTTGGGTATTTTCGTGGATTATTTTATCATTTTAGGCCAACACAAACAACATGGACGTCTTAAAGATGCATTAAATGCGAGGTATCTGATATATAGAAATAACTGTTTTATTGTTCACATCCTCCTTAAAATTATGTAAATGTTACCTGTCTTAAATAAAATAATTGTTTTAAATTTATTCTAGTGTATTAATATTTTAAATTTAAATTTAAATTAATTGTTTTAAGTCAAAACGAATGCTAGTAAATAATTTTATTTCAACCTTAGATTATTTTATGTTATGTTAATAATAGACAAGCTCATGATAATTTATTGGATACATCAAACACTACATATCTTGTTCCAGAATACGTCTTTAGTTTTTAGGAATAAAAAATTGTGTTGTTAAAATTGCTAGTTCTCCATATACATCTAAATTTTAATTAAAATGGCAACTGAAAACAAACATCGCAACATACAAACTAGCCTAAATCGGTGAATATACAGACAATAATAGAGGGATATAATGAGATTAATGTGGTTCTTTTTGGATTATTGTTTGTAATAATTTTTAATTGAGTCTTTAAATTTGCGGAAATTATTTTCATTGCGTAAATGTCAACTTTGCTCTTGGTGCTTCAGGTTATCTATCTAATTACGCACATATTATATATAGCATTGACATTCGATGGTCATATGTACACCGCTCATAAGTTGGTTATTTTTATTTGATAACTATAAACTAGCAAATATGTGAAAACGACGAAAATTGCAAGGTGCAAAAGGTTATAGAGATTGAGGATACTTTGAAAATAAAATTTCGATTATAACCAAAGTAAGGTTAAATCCCAGGATTCGCAGAATTTCTGTCGAGTTTCTGGACGAAACATGCAAGAAACCAATACAATATATTCATTTAAAGGTTAATGTCAGTCTTTCAAATTATCCCCAAAAATATTATGGGATAGGACTCGTTGTTTTCATTAAAAAAATTGTCGAATTAAGCAATATTTTTAAATCTGAGACTATGAAGATAATTGAGTTCTGTTTTGGATGAATAATAACGTTGGTTATTTTTCTAAACAATCATAGTTTTCAATCAAAAAATTCAAAACTAAAAACGTTCATTACGCATTCTAATATAAGGAAGAAATCGGCATCTTATTACGACAGACCTTATCAAGGCTAGGTTTTGTATATTGGGTTTATTTTCAAAGCTCTGGATCAAGTTTTTTGTCTAGAAATATTAAAAATTACTCAATTTTTCCTAGAATGGAGTATCTTTAAATTCGAATTATAAGGCTAGCCGAGTCCTAAACACAGCTTTGTTCAAGATTCACGTAACTTCATCAGGAGGGTGTAACTCGAATGGTAAGCTCTGGGCAATGGTTTGCTTAGTCCAATCAGTGAGGGCGCTGAGAACGTGACATTTCATTGGTTAAAAATAACATAATAAAATGTATAACATAATAAAATAATAAATTGGTTATGTAGAAAACTGTAAGGAAAATATTTTGTTTGATAGGTCCTCAGTTTCAAGTTATTACTTTACTTTATGAAGTCACATTTACTGCCCAACAGCACACAAATGAAAACCAAGTTTAATTTTTAAACTAAATTAATTAAGAATTAAGAGCTCAATACTCCACGCAAAATAATTAAAATATTCTTCTATAAAGCCTTCTCGCATTTTCGTGTTTGTTTAGTCCCATCAATTTTATGGGATCTATTAGAGTTTTATCTTCTACTTTTGCTATACCAAAGGTAAACTTTAAGTCCTTCTTTAACACCTGAGAATAATTTGGCCTTGAAAATCATTATAGATTCTACAATTGAGACAAATTGAAAATATCCCTAGCTTCTTGTGACAAATATGCACGACGACAAGAACCAAATTTCTTTCTTTATAACACTGCTATAGCTACTACGTTCTAAAAAAGGTTTTTTAGTATTCACTATAGACATTATATATTAAAAGTTTTACCTTTTCGGTGAATTTCTTTTAACAAACACTCTGATTGTATATAAGTATTACAAATATCGTTAAGGTATTTTTCAATTAAAGATGGTATTTATTAGTAGTAATTATCCAGTTATCCTAATTAATTATTATCTTTTTGGAAGACTTCTTTATATGATGACATCAAATCGAAAGCATTCGAAACAATTGGTAGAGCACTTAAATTAATATTTTCACGAATACCACTAATATTTTGATAAGAAATAGGTTGATTCTCTGTAAACAAACAATATATATATATATATATATATATATATATATATATATATATATATATATATATATATATATATATATATATATATATATATATATATATGTCTATTTAAAGTTTTTTTATTAATGCTTCATGAATATTTATGACGTCGAAACATTTGCAGTGTTGCCGCATCAACTCTGAGTTTTTTAATAAACTGAGTTTTAAATAATTAAACAAACTGTTATCGAATATAATTTATTTTGACATTATAGTACATCTAATACATATATTATCGAAGGACTTAAAACTACAATTAAGAACACAGGTATAATAGTTTGTAGGTTAGATTTGTTTTGTTTACATTTAACCCTTTTTCAGACCACCCATGAGGGAGAGTTTCTAGGCACGTTTTTTATGTATGTTTTTTGGTATCCCCCTGGAGGCCTAATCTACCTAATTAACAATTGTATATGTGAGAAACGTATTTTACTTCCATCCGAGAGCATATTTACCTTTTTACGTTTAGTTCTTGTTTCCTTCGATGGTGTGTTTACTTGTCAAGTCATCTTGGTGTCACTGTATATTTTATTTTATCTGGGATGGTTATTAGTAGTTGTCATGTTGCAGTAGATTCAGGTAGACGCAAATTGTCATCAGCTATCATTCGCTCACATGAGTTGCCATTGATTATCATTAGTTGACAGCCGGGAAATATATATAGAATGTTAACTTAAATGTTGTGTTACACTTCACAATCATTAACTTTCCAAGGTATTCTTCTCCAGTGTAGAAACGGTCTTAAAACTAATTCTAATAGTAATTTTAATAGTAAGTCGTTCACTTTTAATCTACTTCGATAATAATAGTAGATAATTATAATCGATATATAACTGAAATGCATAATATGTGTGTACTCACAGATCATTTCCTATTGCAAAGGAAAATACGGCTATAAGATAATATTAAAATTAGGTCAGGTAAACTTAATTATTACTACTTATTAGTGAGTTCCTTATTTATTTTTTAAAGTTGGTTCAATTTTTTGTTAAAAATATTTTAATTTTCTCTTTTTAGTATTATATATTTAATCAATAAATTGAATCGAACCCATAGCAGCAGTAATCTCCTATTTTTTTACCGGCTCTTATACGCTATGTTTAGTGCTTAAAAAGCAAACTGAAAAGTGTTTGCAGTGAACGATTTCTGATTTTCCGTCACATCAGCTCAACATTAACATTATACACAAATACCTGATCATTTTAGATAAAAAATGGTATGAAAACTTAGTATAGGCTTTTGAAATTTGAGGGTTTCCCTGGATTTCCCCCCTCCCCCAACAGATCCTGACTTGATTTTGCTGTAACATCAATTGTATCTATATAGATACTGTGGGTCGTCACGTTCATAAATGCAATAATACACAAATTACAAAACAACATTTTAAATATATTTAACATTTCAAATAACAACACAATCAAATAAAAATCACATAAAACCATGTCTGACAACATACAATACATTTTTGAATAATGTAATAATTTACTATAAATCACTGTAACTTTCTTTACACAGTTTCGATTAAAAAAACATACTGTTCATAAATATTTGCCATTCTTCTTAATAAGACTCGTTATAGTTAAAAGTCTATTGAGAAGCGGTTAATAAATATATTAAGAAATAAATAAATAAAGGGCATAAAATAAATATAATACATTAGAAGAAAATTAATCTAAGTTCACAATGGAGTCGCATTCCAAAGTATAGTTTTTAGGTACGTGATTTTCCGTTAACTGTATGAACTTATTCAATGGACAATACTCCTCGCAATTCGGAAGGGTTAATTCTACAGGGGGTTGGTACACATCTTTTACGTATAAAATCTGAAAAAAATAAAAATACATTAAATTATGACATTTTTATCAAAATTTAGACTATTTATTAGTGTTCGGAACTATCGACTGTTTAGTAATTAACTACTTTTTACTATCGACTGTTTCATTTTTGGTTCGACTGATTTTACTACTTTTTACCAGTGACTGTTTCAGTTGACTGTTTTCAGTCCCTATTTTCAGTCCGACTGATTTTGTTACTATTTACTATCAACTGTTTCAGTCGTATACTTTTACTTTTTATTTTTTGTTCTTCTAGTTTCATTCCAGTAATTTTTAACGTTCTGGCTCTGTCGCCCTAGCTGAGAGCTTGACACAAATGTACCCAATTTATGCTTGCATATATTTATATATGAAATATATAATTTCATGTACTTTTTTTGGTAGTTTGCTCGTAAATAACAATATATTATATATTAATATAGCAGCATTTTGAAATGATATTTTTTAAGATTGTTAAAATAGGCTAAAAAGATTAAAATGGTGAATGATAAGTAGTAAAATACTTTTGACTGTTTTTATGGTAATAATAGGTAATATTTCGATTACTCTCCCGATTTTTATTAAAAAATCAATATCAATAATAAATAAAGCATTTACTTTATTTTAAAAAACTCTAGTAGTTATTGTGAGTTCATTTTTAATTATGTCATGGATTAGTTTTTTTTCTATGATTAGGTATATGTTTAATTTTTATTTAGTATTGGTGATTATGGTACATCTTTAGTTTTGTTTAAGTTCCATTGTATTGTGTATATTTATTATAGTATATTATTTAAAAATATCAACTAACATATTAAAATACGATAAAACATTTGTGGGGTATTATTCCATTCTATAGAAAAATTCCATTCCTCTTTACAGATCCACAGAACGTTAAAATATAAAAATAATTGTACTTCCTTTAAAATGAAATTATTAATTGCATGTTAATAGTATTCGGTAATTACTTTTTTCCTTATTTTCTTTAAAATTAGTACGTGAAGGAATATGTACATCTCAGTCTCGCTTATAACATACTACCGTTAGAAAATATAAGCAACTATAAAATTAACTCTCTAATTTTCTGTCTCACAATTTATACCAAAAAAGATTCGGTCATTTTCATCTGACATCATGAATTGAACAAAACAGTCGAACCGTTCATTTGACTGAACATAGTAATTACTATTTTCAACTGTTGCCACTGTTTTACGACTATCGACTGTTTCTGCTACTTTCAGTCGATAGTTCCCTACTCTACTATTTATTATATTCAGGCATCGCAGCTCCACCTGTTACGGTTTAGGGTAAATTTAATTTCGGTATAACAGGTGGCGCTGGAGTCCTCACCTTGACGGCGTAATCTTGTCTGGAACGTAGATAATGAAGCTCGATGATAACCGCTGAACTATAGTTCGGAAAATGGGTCTGGAACAAGTTCATGGCTGCTAGGACATTGATAACATTGTTTTCGTGTCCGGAGTACAGGAACATTTTTCTTTCGTGGGGTTGTAGTGAGCCCTCTGTTTTTGCTACCATATTTCCAATCACCTTGCCTAACATGCGGCCTAGAAAGTGTTATAAGGGTTAAGTTTAGTTTGGTTTTTGTCCGGCGTCGACTTGATTAATGATCGAACGCGGGAGACCGAACGGGAAACGTTTGGTTTTCTGGAGAAGGAAACGACTGAGTGAAATGGAGCGGCAGTGGCTGATATCTTACCTCCATTAAGTTTTTTCAGTAGATCGTTTTGATTCTCTATTTCGCATTGCTTTGCGGCCAGCATTGTTATTTTCTCTGGATAAACATCCTTTGTCCATTCTGGTAATGTAAAATTTAGGGTTTTTTCGGCTGTCAACGTTTGGTAAATAGCGAATGTATCACCTGAAATGATATATAGATCGTATAAATTACTGTCATTTCGCACGATTGCAAGAAATACCTTCAAAGAGTGAGGTAAATTTGTAAGTAAGAGTTATGATTTATACATAGAATAACGTTTGGTTTTTACAGTTTATTAATATTTATATAAATCATTATTAGGCTGCTATTATTATTATTATTATTATTATGTTATGGTTTCTAGATATTATTTATTTATATTTAGTATACATATTTATATTACATATATTTAAATATTTATAATATACAAGTTAAATATTTTTGGTTTTAAATGCGTTTTGAATATGTTTCGCTAGTAAATATTTCACGCTTTACGCGTCCTCTGGCGCTAAAGACTATTTGTCTTTCATTTTGTTTTCTAAACTCAACCACTAGGTTTAAGTTTCATGAAAATTTAGACGTTAGCTTAAAAGTCATAGCTGTTTTGATGAAACAACTTTTCTTTTAAAGAAAATCGATTAGTTTGTATATTAATTAAATATTAATTGGAATGTCTTCGAATTTAATGAGGACTCTAGTGTCTAAAGTACATCGCCACTAACAGTACAATTGAAAAGTCCCCGCCATGACACATAGATGGCATTACTAGAATTAAATCCATAGGTTTTTTTAGTTAGCCCTAAGCCTCAAAAGTTGCGTGTATAAATTTGACAGCTTTAGGACCATTAGTTTGCGAATTATAGCATCTTAAGTGGAGCAACTTTTGTTATTGTGAAAAAAATGGATAAAAACGAATTTCGCGTGTTGATAAAATATTGCTCTTTGAAGGGAAAAATACAGTTGAAGCAAAAACGTGGCTTGATGCCGAGTTTCCGGCCACTGCCCCAGGAAAATCAACCATCAGGGATTGGTATGCTAAATTTAGACG
Source organism: Rhynchophorus ferrugineus (assembly GCF_030347505.1). Taxonomy (NCBI): domain Eukaryota; kingdom Metazoa; phylum Arthropoda; class Insecta; order Coleoptera; family Curculionidae; genus Rhynchophorus; species Rhynchophorus ferrugineus. Next base: position 26,111,175 of record NW_027472583.1, on the reverse strand, counting down.
TGGTCAAATGAGCACCGAAGACGATGAACGCAGTGGACCAAAAGAGGTTTTTACCAACGAAAACATTTAAAAAATCTATAAAATGATTTAGAATGACCGTAAGTAGAAACTGAATGAAATAGCAGACATTCCAGAGATATCAACTGAACGTGTGCTCACGAGACACGCGAGCTCACATTTGACCAAAAACAATGACGAGTTGACAACGGGTGTTTTAAGATGATCAAGCGTAATAAACCCGAGTTTTTGCGTCGATATGTGACAATGGATGAAACATGGCTCCATCATTTCACTCCGAGGTCCAATCGACAGTCATCCGAGTGGACTGCACACGATAAACCTGCTGCAAAGCGTGGGAAAACGCAACAGTCGTCTGGCAAGGTTATCGCGTCTGTATTTTGGGATGCGCATGGAATAATTTTGTTTGACTACCCTGAAAAAGGAAGGACCATTAACAGCGGCTATTACATAGTGTTATTGGACCGTTTGAAGAACGAAATCGCCGAAAAAGGGCCGCTTTTGAAGAAAAAGAAAGTGCAGCTTCACCAAGACAATGCACCGTGTCAAAAATCCATGAATTGGGCTTCGAATTGCTTCCTCATCCACCGTATTCTCCAGATCTGGTCCCCAGCGACTATTTCCTATTCTCAAATCTCAAAAGAATACTCGCTGGGAAGAAATTTTTGTCAAATGAAGAGGTGATCGCCGAAACTGAGGCCTATTTTGAAGCAAAGGACAAATCGTACTACAAAAATGGTATCAAAAAGTTGGAGGGTCACTATAATCAGTGTATCATCGTTGAAGGGAATTATGTTGAATAAGAAAAACTTGACCTGTTAAAGGAAGTCTCTTGCTAACAATTAAGAAGATAGATGTTGATTTAAATGTTAGGCCTGGGCGAACAATTACTTATGTGTTTAATAATATACTTTATTGACAATTTGAATTGATGGAAGGTAATCACAACATCTGTATAATCGAATAACACTAAAAAAATTGTTAACATCAGGTAAAAATTAAGTTTTCATGTCATGGTTGTATGTCAAATGGTTGTTCAACAAAAAATTATTCATTTATTTCATCCATTCATTAATTCTTTTATTTATTCATTGATTACACTCACCCTAAAAGTGAAGAAATGCATTTTTGTGGTTGAATGCAAGTAAATCATATTAATGTTGACTAAAATTGGCTATTGTTTCAAAAAATAGCTGTTCATATTTCACATAAAAATCGATTAGAAAATATCCAAGTGTTTTAAATTTGTTTCTAAAAAAATTGCCTAAATTCTTTATTTGATCTTGATATGGATACCAATAGTGTGACTTAACTGTTAATAATATAATAATATGTTAATATATTAATAAACAATGAATATGTTGTTACTTAATGCTTTGTTAAAAAGAAATATTTAGTCTCAATGATTATAGCTCGATTCTTGTATATATTAACCGTTTTTATATCCATTAATATTATATATGATAATGGTATAATGGAAGTTTAATAATATTATTATTTATGGCAAAATTCTGACTGAACTTATCGCAATTATTATATGTACAATAGGCTTACTCAGTTTATTCATAGGTCTGCCGCTGTGATTGGAAATGAACTGTAAGGTCTCCTTGTGGGTTTTCAAAAAGGCCAATGTGTCGTCAGATTGCAAGAGCCGCTCTAATTCCTTCATGTATGTAGGACAGTAGGTGTTTGGTCTTTTCAAAGTCTAAAAATAAATGATAAGCATTCTTCAATTGAAATAAGCAATATGGTGTAACAGTAAACAATTATTTGCATTGTGTAATATGCTTAAATATAGAATGTTATATGGCGATTGTTTTTTTCACATTTATTGAGAAATTTATGCTAAAACATTAATTAAGATATTTTCCAGCCAATTTCCTTCATCTATCTGGCAACGTGGTAATACCGTGTTGATATAACTATATTGGTTTGACAATGGTTTATGTTCACGCTTCTTTAACATCTTGAAACTACATTGATATGAACAAGTGCGAAACAGAAGACTTACAACAGGGTTTTCTTATCTACTCTTGCAGCTTGTTCTTATGCATTACAACAATATATTGTTCAATTTGTGCAATTAGTATCGATGGACATGAAGTAAGAGTTTTATTAAACAGATTTGAGGAAATCGAGAAGACGGAAATCCACTTAGTGTCCAAATTGGAATACCTTTCCCTCGAGAGCATATAGTTATAACCTAATAGGAAGCAAATATAAACAAAATAAATGACATATCGGCTGTCTTTGGACTATAGTTATAATATAAGAACATAAGATGGAAAAATTGAGGTGTAAGAAAACTTGCGTATGCTCAAATCACATCTTTAAGCGAGTCTTAGCGCAGGTGGGAAATTTGCTACTCTATTTTGTGCCTAATATCAGTGATAAATGTCAATAGTTTACATCAGTTCGTCATAGTAACTTCAAAATCTATACTACTCTACTTCTTTTTCAGGAAACAATGTCTATAGCAATGTTAAATATTAAGTCCTTATATATGTTGAATTGATGTAAATTGTAAATGTAAACAACTGATAAACAACCTAATCTTACTAATAAATTCGATAGATAAGATAATGTTTTCCATTCAGTTTCCAATTAATCAGTGTATATCAGTATAGTAATGTTAAAAATGGAATACTCAAAATTCGATTTTCGATAGTCATTACTTTTGTTGTTAATTTGAAGGAATTTATTTCCGATGTACCTCAAATACTCTTAGAAAATGTGTGCTATGTGACACTATGGTCGTGAATGTTAACGTAACCTACTGCTTCTTAATGATTTAAAAGCGTATTAATAAATCGATCCGTCCACCATTCTCCAGATCGACGTTAATTTCATTAACGTCGATTTAAATAGTTAACAGGTTTAATAAAAAAGAGGATTACTTACAAAGTCCATTGCACTTTTATCGAAATCAACTGGAATCGGCTGCCAGTCGAGTTGGTCGTGCCATTTTTGAGTCTTGGAAGGTGGGAAAAGGCCCGCTAGGGCCAGTAGTGCAGACATTTTCGTTCTATCATAGTCGGTACTCGTGGCTTTGATTATCTCAGGTGTGTAGGTCTTGTCGAGAAATTTGTCGTAACGTTGACGCAGGACTTGCCCAAGAGTGAATGCCATCCTTTTTCCATGCTAAAAATTGATAAGAATTAAGTAACATACAGCCATTTACGTATAACGCCATTTAAAATATTTATAGGACCTAAAAATTTATATTAACAAACAATTTCATTAATTAAAATTTGGATTTTTCATATATAATTGTAACTATATGTAAATTTCATCACTATATTTTTTTGTTAAATGTTTTAGTTTTTGTGTATAACACGTACGTTATGCAAATATTATGTTAGATACTACATTTATACATAAATGTATTTGGGTATGTGATATATTTCTATAATTTTATGATGATGCAATAAAACAGATATAGAAAAACATTAAACTAAATATAGAAAATCAATCAAGTTAGCGCGAAACTATCTTTTCTTTTATTTATCGAAGCAAGGGGAATATGGGAATTCCTAGCCGTTTAATTTTTATATATTTTAAATTCTATGAAAACTAATTGAAATACAGTGTGATAATGAATTATTTTATGTACTTATTGACAGGGCGAGCTAAGCCACTTTTTTGTGACATTAACATATTCGCAGAAGACCTTGTGATGAATTAAAAATTCTCTATTAGTATGTCGTAGCCTTTTGCCATTATCAGTATTCCTAAACAAACCTCGATATTATTTATTAATAAAAAAAAACGACCTTCTATTTGCATTGTATATCATACAAAATATTAATTTTAATTTCTTGGATTCGATAAAAATTCCGTTAATGAATTAAATTAAATTAGTTCATACAATTTATTGAGAATGTGTAATAAATTAGCTTGTCTTTAAAAATAGTTTCATAATACCCATAATCTGTCAGGAATTTCCCATGATATTCTGATATATTATTTGATATCCCCATGAAAAGAGTGGAAAATAAGTTATTTTGTTTTTATTATGATGTTTATTAGTAATTCATTGTACAATGGGAGTTATAGAAGATAATATTACATAAAATTGATGTAAATATGCACTAACCAGTTGCATTTTCGATAATAGAATATAGCGTTGTTTTTTTTTTATATATATTTTAAAGTCTCCTTTTACCAACTATGGGTTTATCTGGACTGGATATAAAGCGTAATGTGGGCTCCGAACCACGATCCTCGGCATTAAGCCTACCGACTGGCGAGTGACCAACTTTATAAATCATCCCAGAAGACTTCTGGTCTTACCAACTTACTGGCGTGGCTGGAATTATTTTCCTTGTCGGATTTTACACTCTCGCCAAGAACATTCACAAATTTTAAACAATCACAAACATCAATTTGCGACCATGCCCTAGCAGGATTCGAACCCGCGGCTATCACAACAGTGGGAGGACCCATCGCCTTTACCACTGCGCCACCAAGCCGTCTAATATAGTGTTGTTGTAAGGTGCAAATGTTGTTTGTTATTGACAATTAATTTCGTCTTGATATTAATGTATCGTTTTTCCACATATTTTAATATTGTAAAGGATATATTTATGTAAAATCATTTAATTTAATAGCAGTAGCATTCAATATGAAGATAGAATTTAGTGAAAAATTAAACAATCTAATGTTCGCTGATGATATACCTATATATAAGTTTGATACAAATATTGGAGCTTGGAGCCTTCAGCACAACTTTCCATTATAGAACCATATGAATAATGTTCAAACAACTTAAAACCTGAATAACAATGCTTGAGAGAACAATATTTGACGTACAAGTAAAATGCAACAAAATTAACTTTCTTTAATTTGAAGTTGTTGTTTATTATTATCATTCATATGAAGTTGTGAGAGATTTCAAATGGTTAAAATCTATAAAAAAACTTCAAAATGTAATTGATTAGAATAAAACAGCATTATTAGTAGAAATGTGGTTAAAGAATTTTGTAACTTGGCTACCTACGTATATGTATGAATTAAATTATTGACATACACTGGCTGTTATTCAGATATATAATATGTAGAAGAGTACTTTTTTAAATTAATTAGCATGTCCTTATTTCCAAATATAGAAATTTAAATGAAGAATCATTATCAGTCATGTAAATTATATAATGGCAATCAGACCTATAGCTTTTACAATATCCAGGAGTAAATCTAAGAAAAGTAATTTAAATGACATTTGAGCGCAAGTCATTTTCTATAGGAATTCGAAGGTATATATTATGTTTTTCGTATTTTAACTCATATCAGTATTATAGATAATAAGATAGATATTATTGATGGTTTGTGAAAGGTAGGATTTAAAGAAAGTTGTGAATAGCTTAACGAAAGAAGGTTGAAAGAAATTTGAAGAAGGATGAAATATAAATACAAATATATTACGACATATATTTTAATATATACGTTCAGTCAATATTATTTGAAAGTGGTTTAATGAATTAAAGACTTACGTTTGTTAATTGTCCCCAACCCATGGGTAAGAAAGCGTCCAGTTTATATGGATCATTGGGATACAGATCGCTAGCTTCAGGAGTCCTGGCCCCGTGTCTGAAAAACTGTTAAAAATTGTTTTAGAGGCCATGCAAGAGGAAATGAGAGTAAGAACAAACTGGTTATTAATTTTGTTTAACAATTTAGTAATTGTCGCTGGTTAATAGGCGGCATAATAGCAAATAAAAAACGACCGTTTCTCTACGGTAACACCTACGATTTTTCTGTGAAATAACTACCTGATTTATTAACTATCCCCGTTTTTTATTTAATTTTTATTTGACCATCATTTCACGGATTAAGCTGTAATCGATTTTACGCCAATATAACGAACAATCGTTACGCACGGTCTTTTGTTTTTATGGGTTACGGGTTGACCGAGAGATTGATGGCTTTTTCTTTTGTTTGTTTGGCTGGTTTTTACTAATTGTCTATCAATAGCGGCAATAAACTATAATTGTCATGGGCGGAAGAGATGACGCAGAACAGTTTCCTTTGTTAATTTTTGTTTTGTTTATCAAATAATTTATTGTTTAGTTCATTATATGTTAGGGTTATAGTTGTTAATTGTATTGGGAATATAAATTAGTTTCCTCATTTCACTTCTGAAAAATAATTTTGTTTCAGGGATTTGTCACACTATTATATTATTTAAAAGCCTATTAAATTTTAAAACTCATTTGAATATCACCCAAGATTCCTATTCAATTTTGAATTAACTAGTTAGCAATTGTGGGAAGCTTTATTAGGAAAAAAACTATAACCTAGTACTGATAAGAAATTATGCTGAAATACTTTAATAAAGAAATCTTATAGGTGATGATTTCGGAGGCATTATTTGACAAAAATTTTCCTAAAACTCCAGATGAGCGTATTCAATGAAACTCAAGTAAGATAACTGGGTGTGGAAATGAATGAGATACACTTTGAAAAAGTAATTATTACTTACAAGCAGCTGATTCAGTGGCAAAATATTTTTCTAGAGATTGGATGATATTGTTTTGAAATGAAAAATTGATATTCGAAGACTGGTATAACAAAGTTATACTGAATGAATGAATGAATGAATGAATAAGTGAATGAATTACCAATTGCTGTTGGTTTTGTTGATACGACGCAATTGATTTGTTTTTGTGTATTGCAAGAAATAAGACCCATACGATGATATATTATAAAGTTATTTTTCTATATAATAGCGTTTGATCGTATGTAGCTAAATTTATAAAGACTACTTGGACTTTCCCTTTCTCATTAATCAGTCAACGATTGATTAATCTTTTCATTCACTTTGTATTGAATTACGATATTTCTAACCAGAAACAACGGATCGAACTTATCTATACTATATTTGAGATTGGTAGCACATTTGGATGAATTCAATTATTCTTGAGATATAATAACTATTAATTAGGTGTAGAATATATAAAAAAGTATTGTTCGATTACTTTTAGTAATCAGAAAATATGTTACTATATTCTAAGCAATGAAGCATAAAAAATCACTGCTTAAAAATTAACATGATCGAAATAATTACATAATTATGGATAGGACATTCAGTAAATGTATGACTAAATAAATATATATGCCAATTAGATTTCCCAGGGGCAAATCTAAGAAAATTAAAAGCTTTGGTGTTTGAATGCAAGCGATTTTCCATAAGAATTCGAAGTTAAATTTTATATTAATAGTATTATGTTATAAATCTTATTTAAACATTAACAATTTCAAGATATCATTTTAATTAGTTTTAATATTGTTCAATATGAAAAATTGATTATTAATATGATTCAATTCCAGCTACGTATAATTTCAGCTTATATATATTGATTATTGTCGAAATGATTTGCATTGATATAAACGATATTAATATCAAAGATAATTTTTGTTTTGAAGATAACGACATCAAACATTTCGGGCTTTCAACAGACAAAACAGAAACAGACAGATTGACTATAGTGAGTATATAAAAACCAGAAAGGAACAACTCTGTTATAGTAAATTATAATGGACAATTTTTTTAAAATTTAATAGTGAAATTATTTGCTAGTATATAAACATATATATATATATATATATATATATATATATATATATATATATATATATATATATATATATATAAAGTACTTAGTACTATTAATGAATTAATTAGGATGATATCCTTTGTTTACATTTAATATATAATAGTATTTTTTCTACGTTTATCAACTATTTATATTAAATTACCGAAATTACTTTAAATAAATTACAAATGATACTTACCACACTAACCAGTCTCAGACCTTCATTATTATCAGTCGGTTGACTAGAAGCGAATACTGTGCAGAATAGTAAGAATTTCACAGCGCAATTCATGTTGTTGTACAGCAGACTAAAAACGCTAAAAACTACCAAAACTAAAAGGAAAATCACGAAAACCGTTATCATAAACCCGTCTCTTCTGACCGATTCACGCGACCAAAGGCCCCATTGAAACAATTAATGATAAGTAACGAAGTTTTATTGGCGTTTTGTGCCTACCACTGGCCCTATTTGACGATCTCCAGCGACGAATTTTAAACCGGGCGCAGAGGTATTTGTTAAAATGGTTCTTGTGTTGTACAGTACCGCAATGTCAACGAATTGATTTTTGCCGTATTTATATGGAATATTATTGTGTTGTTTCGTACAGTACAGGGTGCGTACGTTTATATTTACTATGGTATTTAGTTTTAAAGACTGTTTCTAATTAAATGTTACACTTATTTTTACTTTCACCATATTTGTAATGAATATTACTGTGTTGTTCCTTGCCATAGAGGGTCCGTATGCCTATATTATATATTCTATTTTTATTACTCTTAATGTTTTAACAATCTGTTTAATGGGCAATAAGTATTTCTTATGATAATTATATTAGTGGAATATTGCCAATTGCAATTACTAAAAATTTAAAATTCCTTTTAAATTCGGAACGTCATTTTGTCCTAGTTTAAAAGAGATGGAATGCTGTCTGAAGCGTCAGAAAGTGTAACCGAGTTAGCATAACATTCGATTTGGGTTGGTACCTCTGGGCTATGTTACCAATATCTGAAAAATTCTTAGGGCTTATAAAACGGCAAACGTTGTTTTGGCGCTATGCTTGTTTTAATTGTAGCTATTTGGCAACATTGCGATGTGCGACGTCATACATTTCAATAACGCGTGTCGATTGTTTTATCGAATAAGTGTACGTGATGTATAGAAGATCACTTCAGTAAGTTATTCCCTGTGTGTCCCTGTTTTAGTCTAAATCCTGCTCTGAAGTCTATATCTGTCAATTAATCAGACATGTTGCGCTGTCATATATACACTTCTCTGTTGTCACTCACGTTTAGTTGTTTAGGCTATTTATCTTTATTATCATTTATCTCGGTAAATGATGATAGGACAAATCAAACAGTAGTGTTTACAAGTTATGAATTTATTAGAGTTAAATAAAAATATAAAATAAAATGGATAATAGGGAGCGGCGCAGATTTTACTTGAAGACAAAGCTTGGGCAGTCGATGGTGGCACGTCTGTGATCGTATGATCCAAACTACCCTTCAATAATATCCGATATCAACGTCTCGGGGTTGCCAGAACTTAGTAATTGTTTACTAGTCTGAGCTGCTGGCAAACAGCACGTGTTTAACATGTGGAATAATATTTTATAGGTATTTAGTCGGCCGTTATTTTAAGATATAAAATACTACATGATTCAAGGTCGCTACAGTTACTACATTGGCTAGTCTCTTGGGGTCCACTGACTCTTTTGAAGTCCAAATGGGCCTAATTAATAATTTCTATAGCAATATCTTTTAATCGTAATCGTATTTCTTTCGTCCAATAAGCCAATACAAATGTTTACAAAGGTTTTGTTCAAGAACAAGTGGTTTTCGTTTAGCAATATGTGATTATTCCTAGTTAGATGTCGACCGGACTCAGTTTCAGTTTATTAGATTTGAATTAATTTTATTTCAATTAAACACAAAGGTCTAATCTTGAATCCTAATATATAAAAGAAGCCTCATTGCAGACTTACGGGACTGTATATGTTTTCGATTCAGCTAAATATTTATTATACTTTTTACAATATAATTGTTAGTTTGGTGTCATTTGTGTTATTTGATTATAATATCTCCATTTTCAGATTGATAGTTTTAGGAAAATCATGCATAATACTCATATAAGATAAACATCTTGATACCTTTTTCAGGTAGAAGAAATTCATAACGAATAATATTACAATTTATATGGAAATAAAGTATATGGTCAGGCGATTGAGACACTATAAAAAATTTGTTTGTTCTTCCTCTAATAACATGATAAACAACAATTAATATGTTATAGCCGGTTATATAAACCGGAAAATTTTTCAATTCTTCATAATTAGGTTTACATCTAATATTTCTCCGTTTATGTCAATGGATGGAGCTCTTTAAAAGAGGTCAAGATTAAATTATATTGTTTACGTCAGCATTGAGTTGTTGATGTAGTTTTAGTTTTTGTGTATTAGAGTAAACTTAACGTCGTCATCGTTTGCGTTATTGATATTGTTTAGTCACTTGAACGATCATTAAAACGTTTTAAATAATAATCCTAATATAATGCGCTAAATTGTTATATTATTTAAAGTGCTGTTTGCAAAACGTATTTTGTACGAAAAATTGATAATTCCGATTGGTAGATCTTATAAACTCTTAAGATTTCAACTTTTTGAACTTTATTAATATATTATGGGCACCGAGTTACAGACTACTTAGCATCAATAGAAAACTGGATTATATTTTATACAGCTACCAAAAAGGTTGAGAAGGAAAATACAAACTTGAAAGATGAATAAAGTCAATGAGTCAATGTCGAAATGAAAGAAGCTGTGTGTGGCATTGTATTGTAAAATGGTGTTAATTAAATTGATTTTTATTTATATCATGGAAAGAAGTAATTATTAAGATTGACATGAATCCAACGAAATCAGGTTATGACTTAATAATAGAACAATTGCTGCAAAAACTACCGAGAAAGGCAATTATAAAACTCACCAACTTGATCAATGGATCAATGGAGCATTTTGACTAAAAAAATATTCTGGGCGTTTGGTAGATTGCTGGAATTATCATGATCCCAAAACCTAGAAATGACCAAATGAAATAATAGTCTATAGACCTATCTCTCTGCTACCAGTAATATCTAAGGTATTTGCAAAACTCTTGTGGAAAAGTTTTGGTTTGTTAATACACATTCAACTATTGACCAGGTGCATAGAATATTGAAGCCTATGAAGGTAAAAATTTTATGTAGTAAAAAAGGTATGTTCAGCTATATTATTAGATGTTGCACAAACCTACGATATGATATGGTATGATGGTTTTGTTCATAATCTACAAAAAATGTTACCGAAGCAATACAGTAAGCTATTGAGATCTTACATTACAGCCAAAATGTTTAGAGTCAAACACGAGGAAACCTACTCTACAGTAGAAGAAACTACAGTAGATTTACCACAAAAGAGTGCATTACGACGAATTATTTACCTACTCTACATGTATGTAAAATATTATGATGGTGACATTTTCTTATGACACTGCGATTTTAGCTGTCGGAGACAATAGCCAAGAAGCCACATGAAAATTGCCACAGACAAGTTATAATATAAATGATTGGACTCAGACTTGGAAAATAAAAATTAACGAAACTAAATCTGTGCATATTCACTTCACGTATAATCAGGCGGCACAAGCACCAATAACAATAAATAATAATATCATTCCATATAGCAACAACGGTAAGTATTTCGGAATAAATCTTGATGCAAGACTTCGCTGGAAGGAATATGCCAAAAAGAATTATCACTACATAATAAATTGCTATTGCATAAAGAAGTATTGAAACCTATATGGTGATACGGAATTTAATTATGGGGACAGTTTTGAGAAGCAACACAGCCCTGAGAAGTATTGTGTAGGTGCACCAAGTCTCCCAGAAAACCAAGATAATTACAAAGAAACACGAGGTAAGACTTCATTCTCATGCTAATATCGAAGAATCAGATCAGACCATTTGATCTTGTTTAGTGTAGTGTACAATAGTGTTAATACCTAAACATTATTACACCAGAGACTAAGATAGGGCCGATGGGTCTTCCTAAATATATATGTTTAAGATTTAAGTTAGTGTAAAGACAAATTATAGATTAGTCGGCAAAGATCAGTAACAATGTAATAAATAAATTTAAAAAAATATATTAAAGATTGGCTGCTAAAAGTGGTAGGATTACGTTGGTCGAATCCTCTAAATCTGCAGTATAGACCCAACTGTGTTTCAGCTAGGATCACGGTTGCATTAACTGTAGTATATCGCGTTACTCACACCTCACTTTATTATTTTAAATTACCTCAGGCAGAATACCCATCGTGCCATTTATTGTGCAGCATGTTGCGCCATCTTACCGGAATCATCTTCCATGGTAGTTTGGTATCGATGGCTGAATGACACCCAAAAGAATAATTTACTGCCTAAAAAAAATTGCCGCCACATTTCTATTGAAAGATCAATTTGTTTTGTTAAAAACAAAAAAAAAATTATTTATGTAAAATGCTGTTTTATGAACCAGGGTAAGTTTAATAACCTCACCAGATCTTTATTTCTATAGCAATTATTAGCTCAATGGCCATTTTAGAATTTATATAACATTATATTTTATAACTTCTATTTTAAATATGTTATGAGTTTTAACTAAAAATAATTGGACCCTAGATGCTGGTCCACAGTTTTGGAGAATTAAAAGAATGAATATTTAAGGTAGTTGAAGCAGTGAAGGAGAAAGATACACGTTTTATATAGAATATTTTGTTTACATATATTAAGACTTGTTGCTATTTACACTCCGTCTTTATATTTTCCTAAATATAAAATGAAAAAATTAATGTGAATCCCCGTTTCGTTGCAACTGATCGGCATTATCGATAATATTCAATGTAATAGGTATTTTACGTATCATATCTTTATATTTATCATATAAGTTGTGAAACGTATAGGTTTTGAAACAAAAACTTTTAATTAATTGTACGGATATTTTATTTTAGCAGAAATAAGTAAATGTTTGTTGAATTGACGATTGACAGTGTTGTGTCAAATCAATACTATTTTGTTATTCTACAAACGAAACTCTTAATTCTAAATACTTCACTCATCAAAAGTCATGCGAAACATATAGTTTTCGTACAAGAGATTTATATAAAATCGGTCATTTTCTCATATTTCAGGCAATTTACGGATTTCATTTCGAAAGAACGATGTATCTTTTGGGACTATCCACATATAGACCCATTTTATAGTGTCTTCATAAGAAGTGAAGCGCTGCTCAGATATGTCACGACTCCTATTTTGGAACAAGTAGTGATTAGAAACAGCAAGTTCTGTATAATAGAGAAAATGGGGTAGCACTTCCTATTTTAATGTTTTCAAGTATGTGTTTACGGGTTTTGGAACATGTGGTCGAGCGTTGTCACGTTAGAATAACATCGTTGTGTTTTTGTTTATATTCCGGCCGTTTTCCACACAGTGCTCGCCCGAAAGCATTAATAGCGATAGCGATTTCCATTGAGTTACGCTTTTATACCCTTTTTTGGCTGTCCATAACACTCGGAGTCAAAATCGCCACTTTTGAAACTAATATTCACATGTTAAAATCTATAGAGTATGACTACCATAAGATTTATGCATTTTTCTTCAAATTGAAGCAAAAAAAAGTAAAACCTGTAAATGCGATTTACTCGATACAAACTCAGACATTTTTAACACAATGATAACAATATTTGTTCACATTTCGACGAAATGACACATAATGAAAAATCCTGTTAGTTTTTTTTTCGTTTACTAAATTGTCCAGCTGGAACCAAATGGTCTTCGGCTGATGTTCATGTTCGGGTTATGGTTGTTTTGCGAGCGATAGAGACCCTATGTTACGACTGGAACTGTCATAGTTTGTTTACTACCGGGATTTGTGGACCGGTAGCGATTTTATTAAGATGTTGTCGTGTTCTAAGGTTACTATTGAGAACCTCACACTGAGCATGTTTATGACATTTTTCACAAACGGGATGCCTGATTCGAGGTATGTATTGACGTTCCTCATAAACTATGGGGCTCTGAGCAACGCACGGACTTTTTGGATTGGAACACTTGTAGTACTTCAAGTTATCTCTTCGAGATATACCTGTGCCCCATTGAGGCAGATTGGACGGACTAGCATTTTATACAGCGTCGCTTTCTGGGGGATTGGGAGTTTGCTTTTTCTGCAGAGTATTGCAGAGTACTACAGAGTGGAGGAAATAATAGGCTGTACACGCTATTTCCTTTGCAAATGGCGTGCTGAGTTTGGGCAGACTATTGAAATCTGCGGTCGAACTGGAGACCGAGGTATGAAACTTTCTGGAGCCTATGGGATAGGGACTTTATCGAATTGGAGGCGATAGGCGCGGAACTCCTTCTTGCGGTGGAACAGAAGAACAGTTCTGCTTGGGTTAATCTGTAGCCACCAGAATTTGTTACGTACCACGTTATCGCTTGGTTCAATTGCACTTTGCATCTATTGCGTATTGCGTCGGTACAGTAACCGGTTGTGAGGAAAGCGGTATAATCTGCTTAAAATGCTGTGTGGGAAAGTTTGTAGAGCGGGAAATCAGACATATAAAAGGGGCGGGGCTAATGGAGCACCTTGCGTGACTACTGCGGATATAGGAGACTGCATCACCGATTCTCACCTGAAAGGACCTACCATCCAAGTATGAATCTATCAGGGGAATATCTAGTCAGTCAGTGAGGTCACGAGATAAAGATGGTTACAAAGGTACCCGATGCTACTTAATACACAATACACCATTTGTTGTAAATCATTTAAAGTTAATGTAAGAACAAGACAACATTCGTGGAAATCTAATAAAACTGCTATTAGAAGTTAAGGAGTGTTTTTGTACATGTGTATTGTAGTATAAGCATTTTAGATCCATCATTATGGGATTTTTAGCGGTAGTAGTTGTACTTACAAGCTTTAGGGGCGGTCTTAGTTTACCGTCGGTGAATTTAATGCTGCTAGTAATTTTTTCGCGATTTTTTATTCTTGATAGACCATCAAAGCGTTTTATCATAGCTTGAGATATATTTTACATAAATGTTAGAAACTTGCATTATTGTATGATAACTATATGGTTATATGGTTATATCAAACACATTTTGAAGTGTTAATTAGAAACGCTAATTTCCCTCTAGGACAAAATACCAATAAGGATGAGTTTAAATAATGATTTTAAGGTTTGAAATAAACTCATACTTTTATTAGGTATATTCCTAGATCTGTCCGATTTATACAATAAATATGGCATTTTATTGTTAGTTGTTTTAAAATGCAGAATATTAAATGTAGTGGTTTATTTTCATGTAAACACAATTACTAAAAAAAAACAAGCCGCTTTTTAGTATATTGCTGATACAGCACTATATAAATACTATATTTATACTTTTATTATACATTCTTATCTAAATATTAATATATACTCAGTATGCTCCGTTAATATAATTTCAGTTTTTGATTAAATACAATCTTTGCATTGCGAAATTAATTTATTATTTTAGTATTATTTAAAGCGTAGTTTGATTATTACATGGTACCTGGTCCTAAGTATAGCTCCGATATTTATATTTCATTTAATACGTCATTTAAATATATTTAGATATATTTTGGTGTGGGTTAAGGGGTCAGGACGTTCCTCCTGCTATATGAAGAAGTCACGAATACGAATCCCGCAGGCTATGGAACTACTTTATGCTTGTCATCGTAATTGTAGATGTCTTTAGACAACAATGTAAAATGCAACAAGGAATAACCATTCCAGGCACGGTGAAAATCAGGTTGGGTAAGACAGGTCAGGATGTCTTCTGGGATTAAAATATATTGAAAATAAATATGTGACATTCATTTTCAATATATTTTAATATATTATATCTCCACACTGTTTTTGCAAGCTTATTAAAATAAACATATACACATAAACATCAGCGTTTGTTAAAATAGAAAAACTATTTGTTAATTTGCGTCCTCTAAATTATATAAAAGTAATACCTAATGAATTTTTATAATCTGCGGTATAAATAAAAAATTCTATTTATAAATAACAAAGTAGTCCAGTATTTAATTGGGCAGTTAGCAGAAATATTAATTATTTAAGTAAAGGTGGAAGTTTTGTACTGTAATTTACTCACGGTTAATTTAGTTTCAAAAATTGTTTGTTCGAAATTAGATAATCCTTTCCGGTCAGAACTCCGTGTCGTCTATTTTACAATAGTTACTACCCTCCAACTTTTCAGCGTAAAGGGCCAAACCACAAATAGGGAATCGGATTTTCTGCCTTAAATTTACTTTTCACTTATTTGTACTATTACGCTATATTTTAAACCCGTTAATAGTTGTGTTTTATTTGATTCAGATTTTATCTTTCATCTCAGCTCATTAAGATCTCAGATCTCCCAATATCTCACTTGATATAAAATAATGATATAGAATTTATTACTAAACATTCATCATTAATTTCACATTAACTCAAATAAGTTTCTAGCTACAAACGGTGTACAAATAAATACAGCATATAAAAATTAATATATAAGTTAATATTATGACAGGAGAATAATTTAAGTCATTTAAATTGAAGCCAGTAGGTAGACAGTGGTTCGTGGCATTTCTTGTTTAATAAAAAATATAATTAAATTTAGAATTAAATTGGAAATTAAAACAAATATATTGTTCATCGTTTAAGATTGTTATAATTATAATAATCATTGATAATTTCACGCATAAACCTATATTTGGAAATTAAATTATTTTAACCAACCCTTTTTCATTGAACATGATTGACTGTGTGGGTCATCTCTTGATCTAACGTAAATAGAAATTACTTTTAAAAGGACACGACTCTCATTATTTGTTGAAGCTAACAACGGTATAATATATTATCTACAAATTTTTTTGCAAAATGCAATATGTTGATATGATTGTAATCATATTTTAGAAATTTTTTGATCCCATCTCGAATATTTTCATTAATATAATTTTTTAAACTCTTCCAGAGTAAAGAGTATCTGTGTATCTGTATATATGTATATCTATCATGTATATAAAATAATGTCGTATTTTTTAATGAAAACTAATTCATCCAATTATTATTCAAGATATAGAAAAATACCATAAATAATCCCTCTCTAACATTTCATAGCGCATTAAAGTTACTAGTCACATAGATTCTCAGAGTAAAGTCTTCATAGAGTCTTAGAGTAGCCAACACAAAACTAGAAAACGAATTTAATTATGACATTATTGGAAACATAAAGTTTAGTTAACATGTCGACTATTGAAGAATATGTTATTGGTTACTATATATTATCAATTTTCTGAGATTTTATGGAGAAAAATTAAGTGATTTTTACAATTGTTTTTCTCCAACCTTAGACCTCCTTACTCATACTTACTGATCAATTACTTACTCTATCGAATTACTACTCATCAACTGATCAATCCAATAATCAAATTTAAGTATTCGATGGCCATTTAAATTATTATTTAATTGTTTGCGAGATTTCAGGGAGAAAAATTAAGTGATTTTTACAATCCTTTTTCTCTAACCTTAGACCATTATAATTTATATATATTTTAGAGACCGGAACAAGTAATAGCATGGAGTAAGGTTCGGGCTA
The DNA here is from genome assembly GCF_030347505.1 of Rhynchophorus ferrugineus. Lineage (NCBI taxonomy): Eukaryota > Metazoa > Arthropoda > Insecta > Coleoptera > Curculionidae > Rhynchophorus > Rhynchophorus ferrugineus. Next base: position 26,093,880 of record NW_027472583.1, on the reverse strand, counting down.
TACGGTGGATGAATTTATATTTCAAAATTGTCACTGGTCTAGTACTGATGGATGACAAGTTCTTTCCTATTGTATAATTTGATTAGTTATTTTAAAAAGGTAAAATGTGACAAAAACTATTTTGGAATCTGTAAATGTCTGAATTATGAATTATTTATTTTATAACTTTTGTCTGAGAAACTAAATGCCCTTAAAATCTAAAATATTCTATAAATATTTATTTTACAAAAGCGCTATAGTATGGCTTCATTACAAGAGATATTCGATTTTAAGTTCCTCTGGTAAGAACAAGTGAAATTAATGTTTTCCTAATCTATATGATGACATCGGATCATTCTATGTATTCTATATATTTAATTATAATCGTATCATCTATACAAATATTATTATCATCATTAAATAGCTATGAAGATGATATATTGAAATGAAAGAACATTATTATTTCATGTAATTTAATTTCAATGAAGACCTTAGATTAGTTGCAAATTTATTGAATCATCCTATATAACTTACGTAGGTAACTAATGAGTGTGCCTTTTGAGTGAAAGATTTATTATTATATGGGATTATAATACATAGACATTGACATGAATAAATAATTGTTGATTATTATCTGATTTTGAAGTATGTTTGTTCTAGATATGTATATGTGATATATTTTTGTTAGTCGTTAAACGATAGTATATATTTTCGAGAAAAGTTTGAATTTAAAATATGCTGTAAGGATTTCAAACCATTTACATAAAAATGCATAAACATGACAAAGATACAAGACTGATCATTTTAGGAAATGATAGTGTTCATAGAAAATGAAATATCCAAATATTATTGTTGCGATAAAAGAAGCATAACATATTTTAGATTACTAAAAGTCAGGACAAAGTATATTAAATACATGTAGGGTATTCCCAATGTTTAAGGTACATTTACATTATAATAACGATTGTTTTATTTCATATACATTTATTTGCGGTTAAGGAAAATTATTGTTGACTTTTGTAAATAATAAGTATGTAGTAATATTAATATATATAATAATGTGTGTACTTTTACATATAAGAAATAATATATTTATAAAGCTTTACTCGCGAATACTCTGAATTTTTAGATCCAAATAACTTCTGACGGTATGTCCAATATTACTATATCCAAACTGTCAATGAAGCCATACTATAGCGGGTCTGATATATAGCATGAAATGAACATTGTAGATACGAAGGCATCGTCATTTGTTTGAGTAATCAATATTTATTGTTTTCTTGAAATTCGCCATAATTTGTTTCTAATTATATCTAATTAAAGAGTGAAAAATGGAGATTCGGTTTAGTCAAAACTGGATCATTAGGATATCTTTGACGCAATGTCCGCTGAGTGGCAATAATGGAACGATAATTTTCAATAAATATTGTAACTATTTCTGGTCGTTCTTATGGCGTACATTTATCCATAATAAAATTTGGATCTCTACACAACATAAAGTTTAAAGCGAAACTGAACTAAACGCCACATAACCAAGATGGCGCATAATCAAAATGGTATCGGGACTTTTGCCACATCTGTTATCAGAAGGGCACATCAAAAACTGGTTTTGCTTTCATATTGATCTTCATTTTTAATAAGTTTCATAGTGTTTGTTTAATTTTTTTGCCAGAAATATATCGCACTTATCACAAATATTTCTTGCAAATATTGATAGATAAACTATAATAATTTGAATTACCATAGATATTTCTTGATATTAAATTTTTCTAACAACTTTTCTGTCGGCTTAGTTGCAGTGGTGCAGTGGTCAAGGTTACATGACGGTACGCTACTGTTGCAATTGTTGCGGGTTTGAATTCAGATTAATACATTATATGAAATTGTATATAGGCAATACTGTAAAAATGGACAATTATGCCGGTAACCATGCTGAATAACACTGGAAGCCCATTTGGAATAGCCTTAAAGTTGGTCCTTAGCCACTAGGTTGGTTAAGATTCGTATATGTATGCCCAGTTCAGATAAACGCTGGTCGGTAAAAAGAGATTTTAAAATACGATAAAAATGATTATCTATTTTAGTATCTTGCTCATTAAGCATGAATTTAGATGATGTACAAGCTGAAAGGTAATTACTGATTACATATTCATGATAGCTTAATTATTACAAAAGTTCAAGAGCATTAGGTCTTTAAGTGGCATATGTATATAATTGTCTAAAAATATCTGGGTCTCATAAACAAAATTTGTGCGTTAATGGGATCTCTAATTTTGTTCCGAAGCTTTCAAAGACAACTATTTTAACTTTAGTGGTACTTTGCTTCTAACAGATAATAATATATTAAATGTTAAGTGGAAAACTTTTATTAAAATAAGGTATCATTAAATTGTTTAAACAAAGACTACAAATTGCAAAACGGCAGATTTTAATTACGATAGTATTTTTGTATTATTTTTTTATACTATTTTTTCTCTTGTAATGTATACCAGTCTAAAAACATTAATGCTGTAGCTACAATTCAGCTACTCATCAACTGATCAATCCAATAATCAAATTTAAGTATTCTATGACCATTTAAATTACTACTTAACTGCTTGCTTTCCATTAATTCCATGTAAGACTAATTTTGTTTAAATAATTTGTTTACCACATCTTAGAGGAAGATGGCGTTCGACTTGACTTTTCAGACTTTTGTTTTCCTTGACTTTATCAAATTGTGAAATAATTTTTTATCCTTAAAGGTTTTGAAAGGGTAGAAAAGGGTTAGAAATCCGATTAGAAAGTTTATGGGTGTAACATATATGTTACATTTCTTAGAAAAGCATAAATAATAATGAAAGCAAGAAAAGGTTTTTAAGTTTTGGAAAACTGTGGAAAAAAAGTTGCAGTTTTATTCGCGATAGTATTTGGAAGTTCCTTAAAGGTTATGATGCAATGTATTACCGTTAATGTAGAGAACAGTTAAATTCAATTCAACAGATAGTTTTGGGAATTTCCCTACATAAAATTCTAGTTTTATATTTATTATTATCGAATTGTTCAGTCTGAATAGTTATACATGATCAGAATTCTCTCAAAACTGAAATTGCAGAAGCTCACCAAACACTTTTAAAAACTTGTGGTCATATTGCTACACCATATACCAAATGTAGGCTTTCGTTTCGATGGGAAGACCAACTCAAACACTCAAGACCTTTTTAGATATTAAAGTCTTGCTTTACATATGGTGGGATCGAAAAATAATAGTGTATCTCGAACTATTAAACTAAATGTAGCTTTTACTGCAGATATCTGAATGACATATTGCTGCAAAAAGAAGAGAGTAAACTTGTTTCAATTTAATCAGTATAGCTTTGTTGGCTGAAGTACTGTGAAAATGGTTCGATGAGAGGGAACGTGGCCAAATTAACATCTTTCTTTAGACACGGTATTAGTTTGTTCCACAAAGAAGGTAGAAAGTTGTAGATATAAAGGGAAAACAATGCTCAGAGTACAATGCAGCACCCATGAGAAGAGAACGAAAATAAATTCGTTATTATCTATTATTCATGTTTAGCTAAAGTGTTTGTAAAAAATAAGTCATAGACCCAATAATATATGGATGCAAATAACTGAATATGGTAGAGCGGAATACCAGAAAAAATTGTATAAATTAATTATCAAAAAACCACATTAGTTTTTCCTAGACTCGACTTAATTATGGTTTTAAATTGCAACTTTATTTTGCGATTAACGAAATTTATTCAAACCAAATCACGTTTTAGCGACACGAGTTTAATTATCAATAAGCAGATTCACGAAAACCCGTTCTGACCTTTACGCTGCCGAGTTTTTTTTTCAGACCGAAAATAGACGTTGGGGTCTTTACCATTAAACCTTTCCACAACGTATTTTTTGATCTTTGAACTGGGCGGCGGGGCTCACCACTCGTACGACCCACTCGTTTTTGTAATTTGTTATTATTAAATCTCGTGTTGCGCGATAAGAGATATCCTCGAAATTTTGTTTAATTATATATTTAGTCGTTACATCGTGCAATATGTACGTCAACAATGAATAATAAGATAAAAGATCGACCGTCACTTTTTTATCTTTGGCCGTCGGTGTTTAGGATTTCTAATATCTTTTGCAATATAATTAACCTCTTTTAATAGTCGATTTGTGATTGGCGAGCCTTCATATCCTTGTGAATTAAACTGATTCGTACATCTTTTAAAGATATTTCTGGAATTTTTTAACAGGTCACACAAGGAAGTCTATTTAAGATACATTTTACTACGTCTAACTAATAGCTTTGTGTCACTAGTATATGTACATAGGCTTGGTTAGTTGCAAAAATAACAGGTAGTTAATTGAATATGTCCATTGGCTTATTTAATAATAAACCGCACATAATCTTGATAACTATATGTTAACTTATTAATTATTAAATTATATTCTGTATAGCCTCATCCAATTTTATACACACAACCTTCATATATCTGCCTATATTACACATATAAATTAATATTAGAGATTTAGCAACAGATGTTACTATTGTGTTTTAAATCGCATCAGGTATATTCAGTATGTGCTATTTCGTCGAATTGCGACGAAAAATAAATTAAGTGCGTTGAAAATGTCTAATTTCTATTGAGTAAATCGCATTTGCGTGAAGTTTTACTCTTTTACTGTTGCATGAAGTTTAAGACAACCATGCTTCATCGATTTCAACATATAAATACTGGTTTAAATGTTTTAAAATTGATAATTTTGACACCGAAAACAAAGAACGTTCTGGACGGGCAAAAAAAATTAAGTCGAGGATTTGAAGGTATTATTGGGCATAGTTATCGACTTCAAATGGTGCGATGGAATGACTCCGAGCGATGTGCGAAGAACGGCCGGAATACGCGCGAAGATGTAACGACGGTATTCTTCAGCGTGACAACACTGGACCACATATTACAAAAGCGGTGAATTCATTCTTGGAAACATTTAAATAGGATTCAATGGTGATGCGCGATTTACTCCTTATTAAGTTACTAAAAAATAGGTAGATTTGTGGATAGCCTCACATGATACATAGTTCTTTCGAGGTAGAGTCCTTAAATTACTTGAAAAAATGGGGAAAAGTTCGCGGCTATCAATGGACCGAATTGACTAACAATGCTTGAAATTAAAAAGAATTAATATATCTGAAGTTTAATATACAAGGGTGGTTCAAATATGATGGAGACAAACGCTGTAGATGGCGCGCATGTATGTTTTGAAGGTGCTACGACTATGAGTGAACCCCAAGTGCCGACCGCCGTAGCGCTACGTATTATCATTCGTTTTTAGTAATGGCAAGGCGTTAAAAAGAGGGAAATTTTTGTGCGTTTGTGAAATCAGTTCGGTAGTGAGTGCCTGAGTAGGGCTGCCGTGTTTAAATGGGTCGCGAACAGCGAACCAGCATCACACCAGACAACATTCACCGCGTAGGACAACTCATTCCGGAGGACCGTAGGATGAATGTTCGAGATATTTCGGCTGAACTCAGCATCAGTATTGGTAGTGTAGAGCCTATCATCCACGAACATCTTCAATATCGTAAAATAACGGCACGATGGGTTCCTAGACTATTGAATTGATGAGCAAAAATTTACGCGGTTGAAACTTTGTCGCCGTTTGATGACGCGATATGAGGCGGAGGGGGGCGGTTTTTTACGCGAATCTTCACTACAGACGAGACATGGGTACACTATTACACTCCCAAAAGCAAAATGTCGTCTAAAGAGTGGAGGAAGGGGCGCTAGTGTATGCTATATACTATTCTAACCTTCTGAAAATACACCCGAAACCCGCTTATCGCTCGGAACGGAGGGGCATTCCAGCACGAAGCGCTATACTTCTCCAGGATAACGCGCACCCTCATACTCGATACAATATCGGAATTATGTTAGGAGGTACTAGAACACCCCTTACATCTGGATTTTTCACCCTGTGACTACCACATGTTCGGACCACTAAACGAAGCCCTCGGAGGTCAAAGATTCAATGAACACCGGCTGTCTGAGTTGCCTTACGAATTCTTTAATAGCGGCAACAAAAACTTCCAGAAAAATGGACAAAATGCGATCTAGTGAGGGGAATTTTTTTCAATAGTAAATAAACGTGTTAGAGTATTGGTCTCGATTACATTTGAACCACCCTTGTATCTGAAAAATATTCTGGAAGAATTACTAGATAGTGAGTAACTGTCTTTACTTTTGCAATGCGATTTTAAATAGAATAAAAGTCAAGTGTGATTGGATATTTGATAGTACGATTTTTGCCAATAAAACGGTCTGTTACTTTAGCTCATTCAATTTTAAAGAACGTATACACAAGGGATTTCCACATCTCTTTTTGTATAAATTGGTGACGATATATTTCTCCTAGCGTAATTTTGCCGCAATCTATCGATTATTTTATTGGCTGGTTTAGACAAAGAATTTCTCTGAAACATAAACTAATACAGGGATAATTCAATATGTTATAGAAAGAAAATTACGTCGCCACTTATACTTACGATGAATCTCTATTCAGGGTGTTTATTGACTTATTTAAATTACTATTAGATATTTTTTTACTCGTTTTAGAAGCACATGTTAAGAAAATATTTTGTTATTTGGTTATTGATGTTTTGTATTGATTTACTAAGAAAATACAATTCGTGATATGGCGGCTCCACGCGATTAGTTTTAAAATCGGATCGAGCAACTTTTGAAGAAGTTCCAAGTAAAAAACTTACAAAATCTCCATCAGCAGGGGAATCATCTAAATATACACGCATAATGTATACAAATGCATGTGGTATTGGAAGACCGTTGAGTGATCGAGAGGATTTTGGGCTTCAACAATGTGGTAACAATACAACAAAACATTCTTTTCTTTTTGAGAAAAGATTTAGGGTATCTTCTTATCAAAATGGATAAAACTAATGTGTACTACCATGATTCTCAGCTAAACTAAATTCAGCTAAATAAGGCTAAGGAGTGGTGAAATGTTAGGTTTTTCTGAAAAATTGAAAAAAGTTTTTCAATACCAGACCAAAACGTTTATAATTGTAAATCTATTTTAGTTTTTTATATTATTTCGTTTTAATGCTCATAAGCTCGATCAATATTAAACACGATAGTCGAGGCTCAATAAAAGGATACACATATTTTTGTCTTACGTGGTAAATAATGAGCTGTTGTTGAAAAGCAACACACCACTATGTGTCTGTCAAATTTTTCGTATTAGCTTTTAGTTATAATTTCTCGATATTATACTGCCTAGTATAATGTTAGGTGCTTGTATGTATTCTAATAAACGATATCAGTTGGTGAAAATGCGAAACATTGGTATTAAACAACCCACTACAACTGTTAAATTCCATGTGTTAGAAAGGCTGTTAATGGACTAATGGACTAACTTCTAATGGCTATTGTTGGTCACAATTGAGAATTCATATTTAGGACATAAAGTACTCTTTTTGGGCTACTCTATTTCACGGATAATACTTTCCAGGATTAATGAGTATTTACTGTGAACATTTGTAAATCTGTTGATTGTCTAAGATTATTGAAAAATGTAATATTCTCTCAATGTAGGGTTGTATACCCTCCACGTTATGTGTAGCTAGATATTATTATCGTATTATTATTCACGTTTAAGAGGTTGAGCTGAGAAGACGTAGAAAAGCCATAGCTTTGATTCACTTCAGTGTAAATAGTTAACTAATATACTGGTATTAAGTCCAGCGAGTGCTTTATTATTTACATTAAAGTTTACCTGATGTCAGCTGTGAGCAATAAAGGCAAAATTGAAGTTCGTCAGCCTGTGAATTGCCGGTGCTAACAATATAAACAAATAGAGGGCTCCAAAGGCAGTGTACTACCGGAGCTATCGCAGAAGTCCTGTCCACAACGAGAGAACCAATTTTATTTTTAGACCATGGTTTTAGCAATTTTCTATATAAAGTAATAAGTTTTCTTTTTAGTATTATTAAGTAATTCATTGTTTCTAGATGGTAGGCATGGAAGGTCTAAAATTGAATCGCCATTTATTTATTTTGTAGTTTGATTTGAATGAATATATTGAATTTATTTGAATATATTGCTATCAGCGAATTCTTAGACAGCTTAGCACTTTATGAATCAACTGTTTACAAACATTTACAGACAACCGAGAAAAATTGTTTCTGAATTAATTAGGTTGGCATTTTGAATGGTTTTAACATCGTAGTTTAATTAAATATCAGACAAAAAAAGAAGCATATTCTGTAGCGTATTGTGATGAAAAGTGTCTATTGTGACAATCCGACGTGTAAGAAGTCATGCGTTAGTTTAGAAGTGTTATTTATGTGACCGAAGCGAATATTCATAGCCCTAAAGTCTTAGTGTGCATAAGGATCAGCAAAATATATTATATTACAGGCTGTTAACATGAAATTAAACTGTTACTGTAAATTGCATGATAACGCACGATCAAAGATTGTGAAGAATACGCTGGGAAGAATGGGCAGTTCAGCTGCACCTATCCTACTCACTGGTTCGGATCGATGCAATATGACTTAACGTTGACCAATATAGTTCTTAAGAAAGCCGGGAGAAAGTTGTAGAAAATGAAAATGTTTCTTAATATATATTGTACTATTTTTCTCAATGAATGCCATTTAAAGTGAAAAATGATCAGAATACATGTAAGGAGGTTAATATAGGTTGTCAATTTGGGTCATATTATGTGTATTTCCGGTAACAGTGCAAAAATATATTAATGTATATGTTGTTTCAGAATCTAAGAACATTTCATCTTCATATATAATTTTCATTATAAGTATGTAGTAGTAAGTTGAAGTAAGCATAGCATTAACCCTACGCAGAAGTCAACAGGAATATTTAGTACCTTTTTGATATTTTATTTGATAGAATATGACATGTCGAATTAATTGACAAAATTAGTGCATTATTGAAAAATTACATGTTTTTTAAATTCGTTTTCAACATGTTTCAATTGCGTGAGAATTTCATTAAAAGTATGGCTTAACACTTGTTAAATATCCGTTTATTAGATATGTATCGGTTTTCGTAATATAGTGTAATTTAATATAATTGCTAATAGAACGAGGAATGCGAGTTATTTACTTTTAGTTTAGTTCTAAATCCCTAACAAATGGTGTTATGAATGCTGTGTTTGACTCATACTTAAAGAATGCGAATTAACGTTTTATTAATATTTGCTGATCAGATCTACAGAAAAAAATTGTTTTTCGTTATGTTTCCGTGAAATATTTCGAATAGGATATGACATAGATATAGTTTTTTGGTCTGTTTAAGGGAATGAGTCGAACTGGCCCATTTCACTATAGCAATCTGCCTTTTACAAGCATTTTTCTCTAGAGACTTCGAGCAGCAAGTTTGTATTCTTTATATTATATTATCGGATATTGTTCTGATAAGAATTGTTTACCATCATTCTGATATTGAGCATATTCTGTAACAGTTTTAGTGTAATTTTCCCTATAACTCCTTCCTAATAGTGGCGAGAATCCTGTTTTGTTGGATCAATAACAACTTATTCTCTCCTAGATTTAACACTACTAGTGCATCTACTAGCATCCTACTGTTAGGAATTCTACTGATAGTTCATTGTTCAAAACTAATCTTTGTAAATACTTTCATATTTCTATTTTTGGTATATGTTTTTATATAATTCTAGGTTAACTATAATATATCAAAATCTTTATAATAGTCTATAACTATGTACGTATTGTAACTCGGAAATTCAGTTTTGAGTTTTTTCTAACATTTAGCTTGCTGCTACTAATAATGTATTATGTTTTGTGCTATGTTGAGTGTTCTAACGCTACTAGTTATTATGCTACCCCCTGATAAGCTAGGCCATCATTTTCCATAAGAAGCGTTACGCACTGCGCGTCTCGCAACTTAAGATCAACACCGCAACAATTCCATGGCTGGATAATGTCACATACCTAGGTCTCTACTTTGGCCAACGGTTCGGTTGGCATTCACAAATCCAGAAAGGTTCGGGGATAGCAAACATGCTATCTTCTCTGATCTGCTCTTCTAGCAGACTTCCCATCTCCATCAAATGCTTATTTTACAAGATATTAATTCGGTCCGTACTTCTCTACGGATCTAATGTCTACTTCAAGTTTGTTACACCCAACCAGGTGAAACGAATTCCGGTTTTCCAAAATAAGCTCCTCCGGAGAATTTTAAACTCTCTATGGTTTGTCAAAAATAATCAAATTCACAGGAAAAATGATGCTCTAGATATCAAGAACTTCATATCTCAATCAATTCAGCTCAAGTTCATCTGAAAACGCGTTTGTTCACGAGCTGGTCGATATGCTGGGAGCTTAACACCGCGTCACCGCTAACCTCCACTTTTCCAGGCTGAAACGACTTCATACGTCGTTGCAGTTATAACTTTTGCACCTATACGACAGCACCCAGTCGTGTGTTAACTCAAGTTCGCGAATCAATAGAATCGCCGGCTCCTCGTGCCCAATAATGGCTGCCCGGTTAACGGGTGCCATATCCTCAAAATTAATGCTGTAATAGTAGCGACCCACAGGGGTCAACTGTGAGGCGGTTTCAGTTTAGTGTATTGGTAAGTCCAGAGGCAGTCCCACATAACCCGGTCCAACTTGTTACTCCAGGGCAAGTCTCCGCGACCAGGCATGCGTCCTGCATTTGACAGCCTGGTTTTAGGCCAGAACAAAAAAAAGTTATCTTGCTGATTATTTCGACTAAATATGAGGAAGATCAATTAAGGACCATTAATATAGGAACTGCAGTTCCAGTATTGCCATTAAATTTGTTATTTTCACTTCAAACAGGGCGTTTTTTTTGTTTTAACGTCGGTTTCCGAATCTATCACAAAATTTAAAAAAAATAATGGATGGGTATTAGACAATATTTTCAAAAATAGTTTATATGCACAATTTTCACAATAAAGAATATCATTTATAAAAAAAAAACAATAGCATATAGCAATCTTGATTTTTTCTAGTAGAATTTTAGTAATAGTTACTAAATGAAGTTATACTATTTAAATTATAGAGCATCCGCTTATTTAGCAAAAACTTATTGTCGTATGAAAATAGGAAATAAAAATCAGAAATTCATTTTTGTCATGTCTTATAGATATTAAACCAATTTATTAAAATATTAATTTAAAATTTACTATCAAAACATATTTTTCTAGCCGACAATTGTGTTATTAGCCGCAATAAAAATCAGTTAAGTCACAAGACTTCGAATGGAGGAAATAATATTTTCAACCAACAGTATAATTGCTGGTAAATGGAACCGTGAAATTCAGGCCAAATGTATAATACGGGTGGAAAAAAACTGACTAAATTTAGTTGATTAAATTAACAGTGGTTATTTTCATTAAAAATTATTATTATAAAAATATTATTGTTGCCATAATAGAGTTTGTAGTAGAAATACATATTTGGTGTTTGTGATTCAAATATTCCTTTAAAAAAATATTTGTAATCGCTATTTCAATTACCTGACCTGGTTACCTGAGCTATTGTGTCGTAATGTTTGTAATATTTGTGACCTATGTGAAGATATATTTGAGATATCATTAATAACATCCAGCCAAAATCGGCTGAAGCTACTGACTACTGAAAGCGGCTCTCTACGGCTTAGGTGAAGTTTGTGGGAAGCAAATTAACATCAAATGACCTATTCGATTTCGAGGTCGGGTCAGACTAACACTTTCTGAGTTATAGAACTATAACCAAACCGCTTTAGACTATATTCAGGGTAACAAATAGGACTCTGGGAAACATCTGCCTACTTCCATGTCTGTAAAAACCAGATTAGATCGGCCGTAGGATTGCAAACTGAGGCATTTTACTGTAATTGCTGTTGCTGTAAACGTGTTTTAAACTGTTACCTGAAAAAGAAAAACATATTGGCGTCAGACCCCCTAGATAAGAAATGTGTTATATGACGGTAAATTGCATTCATGCACTTCATTTATGATTTATAAAAATCATAAAAAACATGAAATAATATGATGAATTTATTTATTGTTATGTTATTTTATTTTCTCTTTTTCGTTTCAGAATTAGATATATTTATAAATGGTTAAATCTCTTAGACATAATAAATAAACTTAAAATAATAGATAGTCGACATAGACAAATTTGAGCTTCAGTTTCAAGTGAGATTTTAGCTTAATTTGTAACTTCCAGAATATATATTATATTCTTCAAGTGTGCGAATAATCTACAAGAACTATAACATTGGGTTGTTATTACAGTATTTATATATGGATAAAAAATTACATATTGTGTTATTTTCTATTTGTTCTTTATTAAATTATATTATTTCTATATTATTGAAATATTCGTATTATTTCCAACAACTGGCAATATTGCAAATTCAAATCCTTAGGTGCACGCCAAGATTCTCCAGAACTATAGTCATTTCATTAAAACAGCCAATGGACGTCATCAAAATGTATAATGCGACGTTGCCATACCAAATATAAATTTTTATTTTTTTTTAAAATTTAATTTTATTTTAACACTATAGCACATTTAATGCATATTTAGTGAAGAACTTAAACCACAGTTAATTAAAGAGCCACAATGGTTTGTAGGTTAGAGATATTTTGTTATATTGACATCGACATATGTCAAATCAAATTTTATACATCGACCTGGTTACATGTTTGGACGCATCAGACTTCATTCTGCCTTTTTTAACTAGAGTAAGTCTAATTAGTAAAATTAAATAGAAAAATGCTTCGAGTTTAAAAGGGATTTTACATTTTTATAAACTGATCGTTCCACATTGGCTATTTTATTCTATATACATAACTTTACTGTAATTTGTATTTTAATTAAAAGTTAGTTTTTTCGTATTTTAAATGAAATGAATACAGCTTACCTAATACCATGCAACACTGCATTTACTTTCTGGTCAAATGGCGAAGGTAAAAATAAAACATAATAAATTTCTCTTCTTTATTTATACAAGCGCGATTAGAAAACCATGCAACAATTTTTATTTCTTTATCATTTTATTATGGGTATAACAATATACTTATAATCTAAACAAGTTCGTACATACTTATTTAATTTATTCTTAGGTATTTCATTTCATTCGGAACAACGGTTAATAATAATAATTATCATATTATTATCTACAGTCCATTTAAATTTTATCTTGTTCTAACATCCAATAATTTCTCTAATTTATATACAAATAAATAAAAGAAGGAGATTTTTTTAAATATATGCGAATCCATCTGTTATATTGTTGATGGTGAATGCGCAGTTTTCATCTATTTTTTAAATATTAAAGATGCGTTTCCAATCTGATCAGGAAAAATTGAAAGAAACGGATGTTTGTTTCTATTTAGTGTAGTGTTGAATATTTAAAATAATCTCATTCTGCAATCATGTTCCCATTTTGTATTATTACATTAGGCAGTCTATTTTATCTAGATTTTATTATTATTATTATTATTATTATTATACTTAGTCTACTGTATTTTTATTTATATTTTCCCATTTCCTTAATCTGCATTTGATTCATCTTTGTTTCTCTTTTATTTTAATCATATATAAATTATTTTAAATGTTTGTAAAATTATATACGTTTAAACTGAAGCCTATTATCGATTTTGCTCGTTGGAAATCAAATATTTGCTAAAATAATCCAGGTAGAATAAGCGCGTATATAATTTTATAACACTTATCTATGTATTAACATATTTATTATGCATGCTTTTAAAATTATCTCATGTTTACGTTTTATATATACTCTTTTTATTTTTGCCTCATTTTGTTTTTCTGGCACTAAATGGTTTGACCTAAATCTTCAAATTCTTATATAATATTGTATGCAATACATGTACTATACCATGTAACAAATTGTTATAATATCAATTAATTGACTTAATTGGATAACTTTCGAACGGATCTGAACGAAACTAAAACTACACGAATACAAATAATTGCTAACGATGCCAGATACAGTTTATAAAACTTTGTATTGTATATCATTATTAAATATTTAAACTTTTCTATAAAAGGTTAACATTTATATATATGTACAATAATATAAAAGAGGGGGGTTACATATAGGGTTTTATTTTTATCTCTAAAATACCGTTTATTTGATGATATGATATGATCTAGATGCGTTACGTTGAAATGGACGATATTATACAGAAAATAGGTTTGAATCATATCGATAATGTTCTAAAATAATGTGCCATTCTTATCATGAGGGACTAATGAATTGTTGATATGAATCAATTTTTCTTTCCGTATATAGGTATGATATAATGAATTTCTTATATAATAAAATATAATTTGTAATATTATATTATGGTAGTTTCACTAGTTGCTTTTAATGTTACACAAAACATCAATCAATAAGTAAATATATTTGTTGTTTAATACAGTAGAACCTGATAACGTAAGCATCCAACACTGTGTTAGTGTAAACACAATTCCTACATTTGCCAATCAAAGCAGACTAAACGTGCATTGGGGATATATAGGGCATTTTAAGAATAACATTTTTTGTTTCTAACCTTTGCGGATTTTGATATATTTTAAAATGTTATTAAATTTAGTCGCGTTTTATCATCTAAGGCTTGTTAGTACTGGATCCAATGTTTGGTGTGGTTTTCAAAGCACGATCCTAATTTCATTTTTACTAAAGAAGTGTTTGGCCAAATGTACTAGTATTTTTAAAATTTCATGCAGAAAATGAAAATCTATCATAAATTTATAGTTTGGATTTATTTAGTTTTTAGAGTTATGCAATGTAAGTTTAATAATCTACATTTTTTCAGAATTGACTAACTTTTTGGAATAAATTTGTATTATTTGCCAAATATATTTATTTTTATGGAAAATTAAATAATTAATTAATGAAAGAAATAAAAAAAAAACTAATGCAAATCTATGCAGTTTGGATGCCGTGTTTGGTGCATTTTTTCTTGTCAAATGTATTCATTTTTCTGAAATTTTATGTAAATTCTTACGCAAACCTATCTTTTAATCTATACATTTTTTCAGCTAAATAATGTAAATTAAATAACGTATATTTTATACTAACATTGTTGTAATTTTATGGAATAAATTTAAGCAAAAAATAAAAGGCTCGCGGAAATCTGTTTAGTTTGGATCTATTTGTGCATCTTAAGTCAGTTACTGTAATTTGAATACATTTTGAGATTAATTTTATGAAGTAAATGAATTACGTAGAATTAATACATATTTTAATTTTTGAAAATATTTATTATGTTTTAGATTTCCAATAGTACGTAAAAATATCTAGAAGTTAGTAGTATCTACCAAGTTAATGGGAAAATGTAAAAAAGGGTGGTTCCATGGTTAATATGTGAGCAAATGGAGAAAAAAATATCAAAGGGATGAGACCAAATATAAAGTAAATATTCGAGGCAAATTGTGGATACAGTCCAAGGTTTAATGAAGTTCTTTTAAAAATTTTAAGAATTTGATTGGTTTATTAATTATATTCTATTATAGTTCTTCTACAATTGTTTCTATGGTTATATAGCCATATATATATATGTAGAAAAATTATATATGTGTTTAAGAATATATTATAGCAATATTAAGAATGTATTAGAATAAATAATATATAAAATGTAAAAGAAACAGGATGTAGTTGTTATATTGATTCAGAAGTTATATTACAATGGTTTGTTAAGAATTCAAGTTTCGTATGTTTGTGTACGCAATACCCTGACATATTAGATACCCTAGACATCCTATACTTAAAATAATGAAATCTTAAAATAAAAATTTAAAATTATTTGAAATATTAATAATTAAATTAAATGAAGGGATAAACTATATGTGCGTTATATTATATTATAAAAAAATCATATTTTTTATTGTTATTGTTTAATGTGCAACCGCATATTTGGCACTCGTGAATCTACCATACGCAAAAACATATTTTTGTTAAAACGTTTGCCGTTTCATTTCAAGAGAAAACAATAATTTTAAAACGATTTTTCATCATCAGCGTCAGTCCGAGCTGACTTCCGCAATAGTGGTTCTCTGTGCGATCAAATAAAAGCGCTTTTTTCACGAATATATTTTTATTTCATAGTCGAAACTTGTATTATTTTATAAATCAACAGCTGCGTTTTGGCACTCGTGATTTCACTTGTCAATTTTCCGAATAATTGAATCATTAAGCTTTGATCAACGATCGACCGTTTAAAACAATAAATTTTCGTGTTTCGAAATTTGTCTAATTATCATTAGTTGAGCTGTGTGTGTATAATATTAGAATTTTGTTATGTATAACTTTATACAGATCGTGTATTAATATCTGACCGTAATTATAATAGTAATGATAACAAAATAATCAATGTGCTTTCGTTGAAACTAAAGATTGTTTCGTTGCTATTTTTAACAACCTTGTAACAAATGAGGCAAATTATTCCAAAATATGTCTTATCCAACTTTTTTTGTTAACGGTTAACAGTCAATTACATACAAGAATATTTATTTTGACACATATAATATGGATACAAAAATCTAATGTTGTTTCGAAACTTCTTTTATAAGTATATTGAATATATTCAAGGAATTCCACACGAACAAGAAGAGAGTATTTTATTCCCTCAATAGAGTTATGATAAAATTGTCTTTACAGTGTTCCACTCACTACAATTCACTTTTATAGAGAACACGAAAACCATTTGAAAAATGCATGATGTAAAGAACAAATTAATTTTGGTGATTGGGTTGGTCGTAAAATAAGTTTTTTAACAATGTAAGATGCTGTTTTATGTTAATCTGAGTACGAAGATCTGTTGGCGCCTTCGGAAAGTAACTTTAAAATATATGGCGATGTGAGTCATACGTTTTTTTTCTTATTAGAGAAAGAGTTGTGGGGAAACGGAGGTAAGTGAAGTAAAATATAGATAGTGAGAGCTGATAATAATAAGCTGATACCTTCAGTACGGTATAGATATTCACTGAAAGTGGTAATTTATTGTAATGCTAAGTAATGTACCAAACGTAAAAATAATGTGATAATACTTTGAGATATGATGATAGGATAGCAAAAGAAATTGAGGACTATGCTGTAGTAAAATTATATGTATTGTAAGAATATATTACGTTATATAGTGAAAACGATCAATATCGGCAAATAATTCTTTTTCTAAATTAATTGAAATATTAATTCAATTTTTAACTATTAATTGTGACTTGTTAGCAAGAAGATAAAATTCTAGAAGTGACAATTATGTGGATATCTTCAAGAGGAAGAAAATCGAATTAAATTGGACAGAGTTATAAATCTGGGCTAATAAAAAAAAATTAAATTAACTTCTATTCAACCAAATTTTTCGCAATTTTGCTATCAATATTTATTGACATTTCTTAAGCACTCAAATTCACTCCATTCCCTCAAATATAATGTTTTAAGTTATACGTGAACAGTTTCAATTTCCTAGCGCTTTCTTATTGAAATGGATAAGCATCATTTTGGACTAACCTGCCTGAAATTCGAGACATAAATGAACTGTTTTGTCTACCTTCTATTACCTAACACACGTATATTACATTTCTAATACCATTCAATTAGTCTCTAACGGTATTATACTGGATTATTGGTAACAATTTTACGGGGGAGGACATCTGACAACAGTGGTGGCGAATTCACTAAATTTTTTATCTATTGGTGCTCGGTCATCGTACAGAGATGGAGCCTGTAGTATTATGCCTGCAGTACCTAAAACATAAAATGATGATTTGATATTATAAGAGACCTTTATCTTTGGTAACATAGATTTCGATAAAAAGGAATGAATTTTAGCTTGCGACGTTACTTGTTACGTAGTGCACTGAAATGGTCAATGTTATATATGTGCCTATAATAAAATAAAGGAACATAAGTTCGCTAGAAAGTAACAAATCCATTTATAACTTTCTGGTGTGTGTGAATTTTGATAGAGTACGATCAAGACTTCATTAAAATGAGTATTTATTTATATTTAAATTATATTTTATATTTTTTTTGTTTATGCTCCTTATATTGTTCTTTCGAAAATTTGTTTCCTTTTCTTTTAAAAACATTCATTACATATTAATTCAATAGCAAAAATGTAGTCACTTGAAGTTATTCATAGTTAAAAGTAATTCAATATTTTATATAAAGTGTATAAAAAGTTGTTATACCTACCTACAAGAACTGCTAACGTAAATATCCAAAGAAATAGTCGATCTAGTACCATTGCCACGTATTTCCAGTCCTCTTTCACCTAGAAAAATAGAAACATATTTATTTTTTCATATTTTAAAACAATAAGTAAAGAAGTGTGTGATTATTACTATGAAAAATTCAAATATGTAACTTAGTAAAATCACTTGATCACTATTGTGATATTTAGTGATTAATAAGAGTATACTTTATGTATTACTAAATATTACATACATTGTTTTTATACATGTGACATATATAGACATATAAAAATAGGAAGATATAGGATATAAGTCATAATATAAGTACAAAATGTAAAAGTCAAAAGTAAATACATATACAATAAATCATACTTTACATCAAGTCACTAGACAACACACCAATTTCTTAGAACATTCAGAATTTATCCATAACTCCTCCCTTCTGACGAAACGACCAAATGATAATTGCTGTTCCCTTTGGGGAACTCTCAGTTGTTGTAGTGTATATTCTCTATTGTAATGTTTTTACTCAAATTCAAATGACATAGTCTTTATGGAATGGTTTCCCAAGTTTTGATGTCGCCAATTTCCAATAGTTTACGGATAAATAACTAAGTTAACGCAATGTGCCTGTGGTAACTATACACTCTGAACTATAAACTGCCTAAATTACAATAGATTGCGTTAGTTCAAGGCTTTAATAATTTTAGATCCTAAATTGTGAGCGTCAATGCAACTTTGGTGATCGTTCAGTCTAAACGGTGATACTTTCGATCAATCTTCATTAAATTACTAAATTCAAGTACCCGCAGAATAATATCAAGCCATCTGTTCTCTTATTAATAAATTGCTGATTTTCTTGATAAGTGTGTCGATGCGGTTTATTGTTGAATCTCGGTTTATTGAGTGAATTCCTGAGATGATGAAACTTGATAGACTATTAGTGTTATTTCCAAGCACAATCATTTCTAAGATGCTCAACAGGCGTGCACAATCAGAGATCGCGATTAGAAGTACTCTCAATGTTGCTGCTGTAGTTTTCATTATAACTGTTCACTAGATGGCCAGAAGACAAATATCTTTTATTGTATCAAAACTGGTATCGTCATATTAAAATTGATTGGCGATATTTCGTGTTAATAAAATCTATTGAAGACCCACCATATGTGTGATGAAGAGATAATTTAAACGTTGAACCAAAAGGAGTTCACTAAAGATATGGCAAAAGTCCCATCAGCTATCTGTTGGAAGTTTAGAGTGTCAATATACATGGATATGATAGCAAACATATTACTAACATTTGGAATGACAAGACAATGATAACTAACTTTCACTGCTTATTTTGTTTACAATCATGACCCACCGCAGGGCTTAGAAACTCCGTCAGCAATTGACATTCTATAAATGTTATGTTCTCAAAATGAGCCAACATTATGTGAATGGCAATAAAATCATTAAAGTTTGGTATGACGAAGAATCTACGAAGTTACGGCAGATATGATCAAAGCCGGTAGTGGTCCTTATCGCAAAGCCCTACATAGTTTACAACCCAATATTTTAATATGAAAAGAGGTACAGTAGACTGAAATGAAATAAAACAATCTCATCTATTTTATCGCGTGTTCGCGACCAGCATTCAGTGTATCCTTTTTTTTATGAAATCGAAGACGATGAAATCCCAGCACACACTCAGGGAACAAAATTCGGTTGGCGTATATTTTAATTTAAAACGATTCGATCGATTACAATGGCAAAAAAAATACTGCTGCAGCGACTTTTTATATTATGTTATACATGACTGATCTGAGTATCAGGTCAACTAAGTGAGATGAGACTTTTTACACTTGAATAAATTTAATTTGATTTTTGATTTATACGACTAGCAAGTAGATGTGGTTGATTAATTTTTCATTGAATGTGAAGGGGCTATTCTGGTCTACATAAAAAAAAATATGATAAAATTTCCGCTTTTTCGAATAGGATAGAAACATTTGACACATTTTTACTATCCTCCTTTTTACAAGATAATTATTGATAGTTCAAAAATAAAGAAAATTGTTAATAAAAATGTTAATCCCACAAAAAAAAGTTCAAGGTGATACAGGCTAGTGAAGTGGGAGGAACATAACTCAGATAAGGGCATTCATATCGGGTTTCAAGATTACCATTCTTCTTCAAAATTAAATATGTTATTAACTGTGTGAACTGTGGTAGCTTCTTTGAAAACTAATGGTTCAGAGTGATTAATTCGAATTTCTTTGCATCTGATAGCAACTGTATGATTTTAACTACTAATGATAATGCCCTAACGTTTAAAATTAAAACCTAAAACTGAGTACATTCTAGCAAGAGACGTGGTAGTCTAATACTTAAAATATAGTCTTTAATAGAATAAAATAAAGGTTAGTAGCACTTTTCAGCGTTTTTACCATTTAGTGTACTTCATTACACAACTACACAAGATCACATTGTTTGGATCTCTTAAGTCTGCCTTTTAATACAGTAGTGTTCAGTGTTTACACAGTAGTGCAGTCCTTCTACTTGTCTTGTAGCATCGCGTATGTCTCAGTTTGCTCTATGACACTTGGAATCCGAAGTTCTTGGTGTAAACAACTATCACTGTAGTATGTAGTACTTTATTTTGAATACTAAGAACTTTATTTTGAAATACTTGTATTATGTTAATATTATTTCTCGAAGGACAGTGCCATAACTAAATTCCCCAGGCCCATATAGGTTTTAGTATCTGCTTGTATAGCAGCATATTACATACGGATAGTTTAGGTTTTGTACATTAATATGAAAATGGTGTTTGCTTCCTTAATACTTAGTGTATGTCACTTATTATGCTTCTTAAGACTTTGTTATGAAAAACATCTATTATATTTACATTGTATTTAGCATTTATATGCTCCATCCCTATAATTAAATTCCATAGGTTCATATAGGTTATAATACTTGCTTGTAATAGTAATTTGTAATGTTATGTACTAATAATTGTGATTTTTTCCAGTTAACTAATACATATTTAAATTCTTCTCTTTGTTTCCAATATTTTTCAATTTCATTTCTTTTCTTCTCTTTTCAATATGTGTCTTCCAGTGATGTATTGCATCAAGAATCATTCCGAGATACTTTAGAGTTGTTGGTATATTGAATGATAATATTATGTATTATTGTTGATGTTTTTCCGAACTTTTTATAGGTGAACTGAATATGTCCACTATGTTCTGAATATAGGTTTACTTTGGATAATTTTTATATTCCAAGTTGGGGTCCAATTAATTATATTGTCTCTGGCCTGTTGTAATTTCTTTATTTCGCAGCATGGGTTTTTACTGTTCCAAGAACTCTAATCGCACTAGTTAAAGTATTGATTATTGATTATATTATTTATTATTTATTTACAAAATATATAATTAATAATATACAATCTACAAGATATTATTTATTTAACAGCGTCTTTCGATATAACAGAATTTAACGATTCATTATTGCTTTGAGTTTTTGTGTACATGTGAAATTAACTATTTAAGTATATATGGTGGAGTCTTTGAGAAGTTTTAAGAAGCTAAAACAGCTCACTTTTTATATTTATTGATTAATAAACTAGTAACTGATGAACTAATTAAAAATCAACTAGGTTTTGAATTAACAAAAAAACTAATTTTCAACCAGAAAAATGCCTAGTGTAATTCCACGTTGTCCCTACATAGAAAACTTTCAAACCAGACGAAACTAACATTGAACATAATTTGCCGAACATAGAAGCTGAAAATTCGATGATTGAAACATTAACCACAGGAAATCACCAGGCAATGATTTAATAACAGGGGATTACTGCAAAAACTACCAAGAAAGGGAATTATAAAACTCCACCAACTTGATCAATACAGCATTTAGATTAAAACATGTCCCAGGCATTTGGAAGATAGCGGAAATTATACTGATCCCAAAACCTGGGAAGTCACCAAACGAAATAAAAGCCTATAGACCTATATCACTGCTGCCAGTAATATGTAAGGTTTTTGAAAAATTCCTGTTGAAAAGAATAAAACCGATCATAGAGAAAAAAACCTAATACCAACACGCCAGGTCCACAGAATAACAGGCCATGAAGGCCTTGTTCATAAACTATAGAAAATGCTACCAAAAGGACACACCGAACTATTAAAATCATACATTACAACCAGAATTTTTAGAGTCAAACAAGAAAAAGCATACTCGACAATAAAAGAAGCTAAAGCAGGGGTACCACAAGGAAGTACTGGGTACTGGGACCAATGCTTTATCTACTTTACACTTGTGATATATCACAAATGGAGAATATTACGACAGCTATATTTGCTGATGATACTGCGATGATAGCTGTCGGAGACAATAGTGAAGAAGCCTCATGAAAATTACAACAGGCA
This sequence comes from Rhynchophorus ferrugineus, assembly GCF_030347505.1. Taxonomy (NCBI): domain Eukaryota; kingdom Metazoa; phylum Arthropoda; class Insecta; order Coleoptera; family Curculionidae; genus Rhynchophorus; species Rhynchophorus ferrugineus. The sequence continues at coordinate 26,071,257 of NW_027472583.1, read as the reverse complement.
AGTGACAATATAAATAATTTGACATTAGTTTGGAAAATAAGAATTAATGAAAGTAAATCTGTATATGTGCACCTATAAACAGACCGTACAAGCACCAATAACATTAAATAATAATATCAATTTATATAGCAACAACGCTAAATATCTCGGAATGAATCTAGATGCAAAACTTAGCTGGAAGGAAAATACACAGAAGAAAAGGAAAGAACTGGAATTGAAATATTGTAAAATGTACTGATTAGTTGGAAGAAAATCGCAATTATCAGTACATAATAAATTGCTATTATATAAGCAAATATTGAAACCTATATGGATATACGGAGTTCAATTATGGGGATGTTCTACAAAGAGTAATATAAATAAAATCCTTTTTTTTTGGAACAAAGTCCTGAGAGGTATTGTGGGCGCACTCAAATACTGCAGGACTGACTCTCCACGTCGAGACCTTCAGACACTCACAGTCAGTCAAGAAATTAAGAGAATTGCAAGGGGGCATGAGGAAAGAATCTCATAAAAATATTGAAATATTGTAGCTTTTCGATACCACCAGAACAGGACACAGACTCAAAAGTATTAAACCATCTGATCTTGTGTAGTGTTGTGTAATGAGGTGCATATAATAAAAAATACAGCAGTGACATGTATAAATATTATTTCAACTGAGACTGAGATAGGGCCGATGGGTCATTCTAGTTATATACCTAGATTTAAGTTATTATAAAGACAAATTGTACGTTAGACGGAAACGACTAGTAACAATGTAATAATTAAACAATAAAAAAATTCGATTTGTCCTATAAATCCCTAGTCGCTTCATATTTCCATTCTTAAAAAATAGAAGTTATAAAGCTAGAGTCCACAACAACTATTCTCGAACTCAATACCTCAAAAATAGTGAATCCTAGTCTTAACGTAATTAACCTAATCCCTCACGTTCTAAAGTCTCTAAATAACACAATAACGTTCTGGTGATTAAAAGACAGGACTAATAAAGCATTTTGTTGTTTTATTTCAGTAAAATGTACAACAAGCACATGTAAATTAGGCATACTCTTCTTTAATTCTCTCTTAACTAGCCTGTAAGACCAGTGAGTGAGGCCGCAGTGAGAGTCACATGTGGGATAAAATTGATAGACGCCGAAACCGCTCAAATGCCATATTTGGCTTGGCAGGCTTGGTACAATGGCAACTGATACTGCACTAATAACGACTGCACTGGAATTAAGTTCTGAATCTGATTCCCAAGACGAATTCGAATCTGAAGTGGTGATGTTTATCTCTCAGATAGCGAGCAAAAGGTAACTGAGAAGTTGTATCTAAGAAGAAGAAAAACTCACGGATAATTTACTTTAAAGATTTTTAATTTAATTTACTTGTAGATTATATATAGATATCATATAAATCTTGTCGAATCCGCACAGCTTCGATTAATTCTTCTTTCATTGTTAAGCACCCACCGTGGCTTTAGGCGAAAAACTGCTACAAGAACATTACGTCACAAAATTGCGTCACGTCACACTGGGAAGCAATATTGGGCGGTAGCTATCGTTCTCTAAACCTACAATTGTGCCTGGCCTAACTCTACAAATTAGCTGCCTTGGTACCCGCAATGGTGGTGACATAACGGTTGATTAATCCTGTTTGGTAAAAGTTTTTCAATTTTGTTTTGTTTAATAATTTTTTGCTATCTTGAAATCTATATTAACATCTTGTAGACCAAATTCATAGTAACAACGTTTCCAATATTTTATGCTACTGGAAAAAACGACTAAAACTTATGCCTGCGGACCTGAATACTCTGTTAAAACTGAATTAAACGAAATCGTGTCCAAAGTTGTATTAACGTTTTTGTTCATATTGGGTTAATACTACATAATGACGATGTTTTTCTACCAATATCAAAATTAAATCTCGGTAATATCCTTCAAGAGCCTGACGTGTAAAACGTGCGGCTAAAAATCTCCGGCACAATCTTGGCGAAAGTTCGGACAAGTCCTTGGGGACGTTTTTGTTTTCATCTGGAAAACCGTCGGTTGGAGGGGGTCTTTATAATACGGTTTAATTAGTGAGAAAAGTTTAGAAAACAATAAGGAGAGCGAGAGTTAGAAAGTGACGGTGGCGCTGATGGTGTGAGGGGCCTTATGAATTTTTTTTCTGCCTCGAGAGGGGAAAAATGTATTCGGCTTCTGACTGAAAAGTTGGGGAAAATTAATCGGCATCGGAGTTAATTGGTAAAACAGGATTTTTTTATCAAAGGATTCTCGTTGTTTAAAATAATTAGAATTTATTTAAACTATATGAATATATCTTTGTACCTTAGAATATATTTAAATTTACAACTAAATAAATGTACTGGTTATTCCTAAGATACTTCTAACTTGACCTAACATGAAATATATTGATTTATCAGTCAATGATAAGTCATTGCGTGCGTCATGTCGCTGCGTTAAGTCATCAAAGTAACCAGTAATCCAATGCTCCTAAAACCAAGTGATCTTTACATAACCAACTAAAAAGAGGATTTCGTCGAAATAAAATGGATTAAGGAAGTTATGCAAGCTATTGCGACAAAACTGAATAAATGTTTGTTAATCACATCAATATAGGAATAATAAATCTATTGTGATGTAATTACCCTTATCTATGTTACTCTATGTTGTAACAAAGTTGTTTGATTTTAAATTTAAGAAATTTTTTTTACAGTTTAGGGGTCTAATTTAGTAGAGCATTTAGCTGTTTTTTTTGTAATATTTGTGACATGGCAAAATAATTATGATTCGAGACAATATAAAATATTATATTATATCGAATATTTGGTGAAGCTAGGGCAAGATAGGAAAGGCACCGAGCTGAACAGAAAACATATGGCTACCAAAAAGGATGTCTCATTGGCTCGTTGTCGAGTATGCCGTATAATGGGTTTCCAGGTACTGGGGCTAGACGAAATATTTAGAAAGTTAGACCTGATAGAAAACCCCTTATGGTTTTATAACAATAAAGTTCAAGAAGGTCCGAGATAGTAGAATATTCGAACATTTTTAGGAATCCGTAAAGCACGTGTTCCATCAGCATGAGAAGTTCCTAGCTGGAATACTCTTTCCTTCCCCGAAATTCTGGATGCATCGAGATGAAGGTTTCTTGAACTAGGCTTTTCATCCACCATCAAGAATCTGAGGCAGAAGCTTCGACGATAGAATATCTATGAATAGTGAGAATCAGAATTAACCAAATAACATCAGAACTAGGAACAGTATGAGAAGAAGAGGGCACAGAAGCAACAGTATCTAGATAACGTCGATTTATAGTAAATTCAAGCAATTTATCGAAAAAAAATTGATTAAAAGACATGGTAAACCTTGAAAAGCATTCATTTGGATAGTTTATGAAGTTAATCATCAGAGAGGATGAAAATTCTCTCGAACATCAGGATGAAAATTAAAACCAATTTTAAAAATTCGATACCGACCAACACCAATTGAATTTACTAATTGCGTTTTAAGGCATTAGTACAAAATGCGGTTAGTGTCGACCTATATATATTTTATATAGTTCCCAACGTTTTAGATGGTTCTTGATAGATTTGCTCACACCAATTTTAGTTTTTTCAATCTTATACCAGTAAATTGGGAAATAAGAATGAATATAAATTAACAATGAAGAGTAAATAGTAAAAACATTTTAATTATTTAGCAAGTCTTTATCCAGGAGGTTATCTTTTAAATTTTGAAGCTTCTCTAGAAGTCTGGCAAGTGGTATTTCTCTTGTAAAATTTGAAATTATTAAAATATAATAGTCTTGTAATTCTTGAATATTTGTTGGCATCAGTTGGCTTTTTTTAAAAATTATAAATGGTTTGGCTCGCCACAAACTTCTGATTTCCTGCACGCTATCCAGTAGTTGTAGTTGTTGTTGCTTTAATATTGCTGTGATTTTGTTAACTTATTTCATGTTTTACGGCGAAATTTGAATAAGTTTGTATATTCATTTAACTAAGAAGTCATTGAGAAGTTCCTTGTTGCTTGTGTAGTTATAAATATTCGTAATTAATCCAAGTACTTTGTATTGGGACCGTAATATTTCTAATTGTTTTGATGACTTAGAGTAACTCCGTATTTGTATCCATAAGTTCAAATTTGCTTTACTACTGATTTGCAAGTTAAGAGTATCTACCTACTCATCAGTTGTTTTATTATTAGTTTGATTTGATGGATTTATCTAACGTGATGTTAGTGTGTTACATGATTATCTAGTACTATTAATTATATGATAATATAAATATTCTTTTTGCAGAACAATTGCTTGTGGGCGACCTTTGTTATTTTCATCGGTCAGAGAATACAAGCCATGATTAATGTCCATGAATTAGCTTTCTAGCGAAGCAAAGAAGGGGCTTTTGGTGCAAAAGCTTCATTTTTGTTTCTATAATCCTCGATAAAAATCTTAATAAATTATCGCGTGAAAATATTTATGAAATGATTTCATTTTCTTTCGGACAAACCCGGTCTGGTAAGACATTGTACAGAACATATATTCGAAATAGTAAAATAGCAATCTTAGACGAATTCATGGGCTAACCTACTGTTGCGATAGTCGCGGGTTCGAATCCTGTTGGGACATGTATTTACTTTGTGATTGAAATTCTAATTTTCTTTCTAGGAACCAGTGGAAAATCCGACAAGGAATAACCATCCCAGTCAAGCCAGTAACCAGGCTGGATAAGTTCGGATGTCTTCTGGGATGGTCTCTAAGTTGGTTGGCTAATCAGTAGGCTTAACATCGAGGACCGTGGTTTGGAGCCCACGTTAAACTGTAGATCCATAAACCCCTTTTTGGTTAAAAGGAAATAAAAGGAATGTTGAAATATATAGAAAAAATATTTTTAACAAACAAACTGAACCGAATTACAAAACTCACTAAAAATTAAATAATAATCAAAGTTAGATTTTAATACAAGATCAACATTTTAAAATAAAATATCTACATAATAATCCTTCCTCCATCAGATCCTGACTTGGTTCCAATGGGACCACCTCGGAAGTGCACTCTTTCGAATAAAAAAAGAATTTCGAAACATACATTAGAAACATATACAGACGAACATAGAACCTCCTCCTTTTTTGAAGTCGGAATAAAATCTATTATTAGACAGAGAATATTTCTTGATAAAACATGAAGCTATTACTTCGACGAAACAAGATTTTTGTAAGTAGATTTAACTATCTTACTAGAAGTGGAAAAAAGTTTGGTAAAGAAATTCGGTACAAATGTATATAAAATTGTATTGATTTATGATCATTACTTTGAGAGACAATATCAATTTTTTTTTCAAAACTGGGGATGTAAAAGGCAAGGCACGTGTTATTAAAATGTATTGCCATTTTGAAGTTTTTTACTTTGTTAAAGAAGCACGGGTACTTTTTTATATTATATCTGTGCGATTTTTATATATTCAATATTCTATAATAACGAATAAAAAGAAAAATCCATGGAAATAAAATGAAAGAATGGTACAAACTCGCTCTATTCGGGTGTTATAAGTGGAGTGAGAATCCACCGAATGTACATTACCCTATTTATTCGCCATCAAAATTGTTTACCTTTGTCGAATCCTCGACCATTTTCGTGTGTTCCGCTATGAACCTGACACAAAAACACGACTTGTGTATCTCAGGGGGGCACTTCGAATGGCTGAAGGCCGGATTCCTGAGCAATATGGGGCTCTTAGGGCCGTTATCGCCATTGTCTATCGCCGAAGATTCCGTGATGTCCTCGGAGCCGGCCGGGGTTGCTGACATAGCCGGTCCGTGTATTTGGCATGTGCTTCCGAAAGGTCCTCCGTCGGCCAAACTGAAACAAAGCTCCGTGTCAATAAACACATATTCGCATTGTGATTTCAGACATTATTATGATGCGGTATATGTTTTGATAAGAGTTTTTATTTTAAATAACAAATACCCAATAGAAATTGAATGTAATTACAAATAAATTTAATTAACTTTTAACTTTCTTATAGCAATGTGCATTTTATTTTTTCACTTATAGTCATTTTGTGGTTGTTTTTCACTAATAGATTGTTATGCATATTCAAGTCGCATATTTTTATTCAGTTATATATTTAAATATCGAGTTACATCGAAGGCTAAGAATTTTAAGGCTTAATTTTTTTTAATTTGCTCTACAAATAAATACATTCCAATAAAACGAAATACGCCCAAATTAAGTAACCATGAAAAGCTGTCGCAAAATATAGCCAGGTTTAACTCATATACGGTAGATTATTCGTCGTTTCTGTTGTGCGTAAACCAACTACAGACTCGTAAGTTCCAAATGAAAATCTGACAACGTTGCACTGCAAAGTACCGGCAGGAAAGCGGAAAGAAAGTCCCTATATTTTGAAACCATATTAAAATAGAAAGTGACTCTGTTAAAACATTATTAAACGCAGTTATTTATTTTTAAGCAGTGTTATTTAAGATTCTGTGTGATTTTCGGTTATTACCGTATTGTTGGGTTTATTATAGAGTTATGGCAAGTTTGGTAAAATTATGTTTTATATTTTTTTGTGGAAAAAATTATTTTGGTATACACAGCGGTGGAATAGAAACGAAATCGAATTATAATTCATACATTCAGATGTAGGAATTTATATTTTATCAGCCTGGTGTATTGTTTTTTGGAAATGTGTATTTTAGATGATAAATATGAATTAAAGATGAAATGGGTAAAACATGAAAAAACAAAAAATAGAATGAATAGAATATTATATAAATTATATAAATTAATAAATTCATAAATGCTATAAGAAATGTAATAAGTAATAATTAAAATGAATGTAGATATAATATTTTGCATAGAGGAATACACGAATCAGGACAAATAGAAGAAATTATCGTTTATTAGCAGTAAACATCTGTAAACATTTTAGAGCATTGATACATATTAAGATGTTTAACGATTAATGTAATAATATATGTGATAATATGAAATTTTATTGTTTAAACTTTGTGTCTATTTATTGAATGAATATTGAATGAATAATATAATTTATTGAATATTTACTTTATAGACCTAAATTTTGAAAAATCAATAATTAACTTATTGACGGTAAATACATTCCTTTAATACATTTCTAAATTACACAAAAATAACATACTCATAATTTTCTACATTATTGTTTTAATATACAAGCATATATTGTTTTATTCATTATTCCATACTTATGTTTATAATATAAAAGTAAAGAAAGATTACTATATTTATATTCGATGTTCTGAAGTTGTTACAGTTCTAGAAATAATCGTACTTATGATATTTTTGTATAATGTTTAGTGGTGTAGTAATTTAAAATGCTCAAAGACTATAAACTGAGTAACATATATGAATGATATTGATAAAGATCAATTTTGTCAATCTCCTTTATGAGTATATTCGTTTGCACGCTGAAAGGTAACTAGGTTTTGTAAATGAACATGGGATTCTGAACATTTTAGTTGCATTTTGATTATTTACATCCAAAAAGGGAAAATTGCAGAGCAAGTTCGTCGAAATCTGTTTTGTTTATGATGATTAGTGTTTAAGCAAGCTCCAGCATTGTTCATTTTCATTCAGAAAATATCGGTGTTAAAAATAAAGTTTACTTTGGCCAGACAATGACTTAAAAATCCGATTAAATTTGTGAATATATCGAACTAAAATGAGAGAGACAAAAAAATGCTCTATAATTGATAATATTAAAAATTAAGATAGACGTCATGAAAGATTACTCTAAGTGTTTGTATTTCAAATGAATTGTTTATCAAGAGCTTCTCGAACCTAGCTAACCTTTAATCTTTCTCTCTAACATCATGTCTTATATTAATTGTCTTCTTATTAATGCTTACGAATTGCAATGGCGAAGTAAAATATAAACAATTGTTGAACAACTTAATCTAATCGTTATATAATGAGGGTTCGAAAATTGTTCTAAACATATAAATGAATATATCACCGCTAATTTCGACCATTTTCTACATTTTCCTACATAAAATAACAGTTTTGCATTTAATCTTAATAAATTATTTAGCATATACTAGAATCTGCTAAATCATTAAATGCTCATAGTTCGATAATTTCAGTTGATTGACTTCAAGAAATATGTTGTCGAAGCATCTTAAATACTATAAAGTACTTGTCCCACCCTATCTCGGTCTTACTTTCATCGATTTCATAATGGTAATTTTTGTTTTAGTAACATATATTGCAGGACTAATTTCACTAAAACTCAGGTAAAACTTAAGTAATTTTTAGATAGTTTAGCAGTTGATGAATTAACTCTTTCCAGATGTTTACATGTGATGGTAAAAATCTAAAATGATTAAAATGGATAGTGTTTTGTATCCATTTTATGTTTGACTTTTTTCTATTCACTGACTGAAAATTCCACTTGAAACCTTTTAAACATTGCGGTTACGTTGCTTGCCAGGCAAATAGTGGTCTGTAGCGTATTATGATTGGCGATGAAAAGTAGATCTATTACGACAATACCAAGGGTGAATAAGGGGTTAGTGTATGAGAGCCGCTATATTGACGCTGAATATATATGGCCATAAAGTTATGTTATGCAGCATGGCTTGATTGGCACACTGTTCAGAAATGCCAAATAAGTGTGAGAATGGATCGACGATTCAATCTCTGCTAAACTAACATCATGCTTTTGAAAACCAAGTTGACAGAAATATGAGAAAAAGTTGTAGACAATAACTAAAAATACTTTAAATAATATATATGTAAAACAATATTTGAATCTATACAGACATTTATAAAAAAATAAATCCTATTATGTCCCAGTAATACAATATTTAAAATAAAATAATCAATTTTGTATTTTAACGAAAATGTAAAAATTTTATTTTATTATGTTGAAAATGGAAATGGAAATTAAACAGTTGACTTTATCTGTTAATAACTATTTTATAACCTAGTTATAAGGCGGATGAAATGTAATTTAGTAAGGGTTATAGGTTGAATAAGAAGTTTTTTAATAAAGAAGGCATTTTTGGTATTTAAAATGTGTTATCATAATTTTTATATGTACTGTTATTGTTTAGCATATAACATTTCAATGTGGTCGTTATAATTTAGGATTATTGCCGATTGAAGTTGTATTATAGTTAATTCCTTAAATATAATAAAGAATAATGCGTTTATAGTTCTATATGAAACTTTAAAAAGTACAAGTTGGTTTTAAGGTAAGATTCAGTTCGTTGTTTGAAACTATTCAAATGAGATAAAAAGGATTTTTTATATCAGTATGAAACATCAGATAAAATATGGCACCGAAACTACATATCTCAATTAAAAATATCTCCAACTGACAAAAGCTCCGACCAAAAAATTACGATTTAAACTAATCCCAATTTAAGAAAATGGCATTAAAAAGTTATATCTAACCCCTGGAATTGATGTACAGTTGTTGAAGAAGATTATCTGGATGAATAATAAAGAATTTCGAAAAAAAATGAATTAGGTGGTTACGTAGAATTATTTTGCCTAACCTGATAAAACTTAAAAGAAAGTATAAGGAAAACGATGTATCTGATTTAATTAAAACAAGATTATTTACAGTATAGATTTATGTTAGCAAATTTCATTTAATTATCGATATGTATTCCCCAAGAATCATTCTAATTAACGTTGCACAATACAGACTGGCTCTTGAGTTTCCAAAGCCCCATTTCGGATATTTCCAAATTGCTCTCCAACGATTTCAACAACTATCTTTCATAATTTAACTAGAGGCAATTTGCAAAAGTGCAATTACGTTGGCTGAAAGGAACTTTGAGAACGTGCCATTGGTGAAGACTGTTTTAAATATCCAACCATTAAAGTGTTTAACTCTCAATTGAGATGCAAATAAAGGAAAAAGTCCTTTATTTTTAATTAATACTTTTTCGCAGCGCGGGGAGTTGAAATGGTCATTCTGATTCAAATTTTCCGTTGATATTACGGGTTTTAATTCATTTTAACTATCAAAAGAATTCGTACGCCGGAGGAAAAAGGTCGAGGAGAAAGAATGGAATATAATTTCGGTAATCGTGAAACATTTGCAATTTTCCTCGCTTCTTTTTGATAATTTTTTGAAGGTTTTAATTAGGTCATATTTTAATTACTAATTATATCCATTCATATTGATTTCAGCACGATGATTTAAAGTGAAATCGTAATGTTGATCTAAATATATTAATTAATAAATTGTTATAATTAATTTACACCCACACACACACACATATATATATATATATATATATATATATATATATATATATATATATATATATATATATATATATATATATATATATATATTACTTGATATGAATATATATGAACACTACTTGATCAGCTTTTAGACCCTAAATAATATAGTAGCTGAAGCACCAGGTGTCCACAAATCGTTAAACTTTTGGTTTGATTCAAGATTATGACAAGAGCCCAAGTTCTATCTCAACGAATTTAATAGTGCCATCTTTTATGCAACTTAAATTTCTTGGATGTGTAATTAAAGAAACTTGGGCATTTTTAACCCAATAAAATGAATATTTTCAAACCTGCTAAAACTGAACAATGCTTGTGAGGCATAATATTATCAAGATATAATTATGTTATAGAAAGATATTAATTAATTTTTCTATGTAACATGAACGACCTTCGTAAGTTAGAAATCTTTATACCACTTTAAGACAATTCAGAAATGATTGAAAGATGTTTGAATAGCTATTCATAACTGTTATTAATACCATTTCTCGGCGAATTGTTCCTATTCGATGTTTCCGTTTCCTGAAATTATTATTATTTATGTAAGATTTATATATAAATCACAAAGAAAGAGAAGTTAACTCCCCAAGTACTTACAATTCAGCATTAAAATATCCTTTTCTATTTGTATCTCGCAGAAACAATAGGGTTATATTTCAATTATAACTCCTTCAAAATAATTATTTCGGTCGAATTTACGACTGTTTCGACTCAGAAGTTCCTAATGGGTAATTCGGAGTTAATTAAAATAAATTGAAGCTGATCTTGACATTTTGATTGTCTAAAAACTTCAAGGAGATCTTATTTTCTTTTGTTTGAATTTTTCTTTTATCCAGGTTTTGTAATATTTATTACTCTACTTTAACAGTTTTTATATTTCTGTTAATTAGATACTTGTTACTTACTCTTGTAGGAATACTATTGTTAGAAAATATTAGTTTCTTAATTTTTTAAATAATTTCTAATTATGTATTTACCTTGTGCTCTAAATAGAGGAGAGCAATTTTAGTTATACACAAAAATTTCATGAATAACATTCATTAAAGGAACTATAAACGATACAACTTAATCGATTGATAATTAATGATAAATACAATAAATTGAACTCGATACTTTTCATGATATGTTCGCAAGAAAGTTTTCAGAGGAAATTACGGGTAAGCAGAATTAAAGTCAATACCAGGAAATGACATAATATATGCCCTAAATATGTTATTATATTTTAATTGGCCGACTTCTTGAATTTGTTTAGTTCTTCACATTTAATTATAGTTTTAATTGCTGCATCTACAAGTCAACTATATTTCAATATGTGGTCTTCCCTAAATATGGATATATTTCTTCAATGATCTTTGTTTTAGTATTAAATATTTAATCAATTTACATGGTGGAAATCGTTGAGACATTGTTTTTTGTAGCCGACTAATAACTGATTTAGCTGTATGATATCATATCATCATATAAATAAATTCAGATGACAACTATGAACCTATAAGAACTAGGGCTTGTTATATTCGAATTTTCTTTCAGTCACTTTATTGATGATTGTTTGTCCCAAACATATGCACATTTGGCTCCCTCATTGGTCAATCATCTTAATAGTATTATTTTGGAGAAAAAAAGTTAATTGGCATTTTGCCAGATTGTGGATTCATATTATTTCATTATTTTCGCTTTCTACTATATCATTCATCTTGATATAGATTAATTTTATTCCTTTATTTATTTTGAAGTGATAGTGTATATTGTGATATGAGTTTAATTTCATCACTGTTAATAGATGTATGTCGTTTTTGAATAGTAGAAATCTTCAATTGATACTTTTTAATATTTCATGTCATTCCAAATGTTGATTAAAGTTATGATACTTTTGTAATTTTCTGAATAATTAACAAAAAACCGTGTTGGCTGGACAAATTTGGTTTGAGCGTTTATGAGCTTTGTAAAGTGGCTGTGCTGAAACCTTCGGTTGAGCAAAATTGATTGATAAAGCAAAATAGACAATCTTGAAATGTCTGTATATGAACAACTGAGAATGCGTATGTTTCTTTCAGAATGGATGTCAGAATTGATCCTACTAGAGCAACTAACTAAAGCAACAACTAACAACTACAACTAACACTAACTAACTAAAGCAAGAGCAATAATTTATCGATGATCCAAAGTATTTAGGGGATCTTTTATTGTTTAGTTTAATTAAATGTATTGGTGATTAGAAAAGAGCCATTAATTTTATTTAGAGTATAGACAAATTGATGTCGTTACAATCGCTTTATTGATAAAATGTCGCAATGCTGAAGGAGAGTGCGTTGATGAACCGATTTTTACAGCGGATTTTTATTAGTAGCTACTCCTTTTGATGATGCCTTACAAAATGTTTATAATTTCGTATCGATTGTGACTGTAGTGTTCGTTAATTGGACAATTTCAGATTATCGTATATTAGAGATATCACCATATTTAGATTTATTTTATTTTATATTTTTGTCGTCAGATATGTCTAGTAGTAATGAGTAGTATAAAGATAGTAGTTCGTTAGTTCAGCCAATCAAGATTTAATGTGTCTTGAAACTGAAAGTAATTATAGTTATATATTGCATTGCACCATACTTTTGAAAACAGAAAATTATAGTGCAGGCTCATCGAAATCTGCTCTGTGTTTATAGTTGTTGAAATCTTTAAAAATGTAGAAGTAGATAGTTTAAATAAGACTGGATACTAACAGAAGTTGCATAGTTACCATATCAATTAACAACAAAGAGGAATATACTGCGTTTCCTGAAATTAAATGGTGTTAGGAATGAATCATAAAGGAAGATGAAAAGTATTTTATATATGATACCAGTATGTGTATGGGTTTGTGATTTACACTCGGAGAAGCCTCACAAATTGTTGAGCAGCCTGAACTGATTGGAAAGTGATGTTATGTTTATGGTGGGAATGGAAATAAATTGTCTATTATGGGCTGCTCAGTTATAGTGGTAATTAAAAATAAATTAAGTAAGAAATTTAATACAACATAGCAGTTAATTGACTGAGGTTTTCTGGAAAAAATGATCCATCCACTGTATAGCCCCCACCTTGTACCGCCTAACTCCAATTTGATTCCGTTTCTGCAAAATTAGTTTCAAGGTGTAAAAAGGGCTTTGGAATGAAACTTCTACAGTAACTGTATTGTCGTTTTACCAGAAAAAGGGTAGAAGGCCACCGATCAAAACATATAGAACTATATATCATTGATTAGTGTTTGATATTTATATAAAATATAGATACAATAATGTTATAATTATTCCCATTTTATGAATTTAACAGTTTTGTACACTTAATTAAAAACTATGTAAGAACTTCTTTAAGATATCGGAATATTTATGACGAAAAACTCAAGTATTTTGTCGCTTAATTGCGAATAAGACTTGATGAATTTTAATTGCCACGGCGTGCGATTTATACGTCCGGCAAAGGCACGAAATTGTCTTCCATAATTCATAGAAAATACCTTCGCTAGACGGAAACTGCACGTCACAGTCGCCATTTTACTTTGCAGAGATAAATAATTCACGTGTAAAAATTCTAAATTGCCAACAATGTTACTCGGTTATAATTCACTACTTTGTCCTGGGGAATATTCCAGAAATGCGTACTGTTCTGAATTTATTCCTGATTCCTGATTTTTTATTTCCAGAGAATTTAGTAGTTTGTTGGTACTATTATTTTGACGACACATAATGCTATTATGTGTTACAATTTAACACATAGTATTAATGTTCCCTTTCGACTTGAAATTTCAGTTATATTCCATAATATTTTACTTATTATATATATATTTTTGTATGTATTTTAAAGTCTCCTTTTACCAACCATGGGTTTATCTAGACTGGGCCTAAAGTTTAACGTGGGCTCCGAACCACGGTCCTGAGCATTAAGCCTACCGACTGGCGAGTGACCAACTTTAGAAATCATCCCAGAACAGAGACATCCGGTCTTACCCAGCCTGGTTACTAGCGTGACTGGGATCATTTTCCTTGTAGGATTTTACACTCTTGCCTGGAACATTCATAAATTTTAAACAACTAGAAACATAAATTTACCACCATGCCTCAGCAGGATTCGAACCCGCGGATATCGCTACAGTAGAAGGACCGTCCCATCGCCTTTACCACTGCGCCACTAAGCTGGCTTTACTTATTGTTTATTTAAGGTTTAATTTATAGGAATAGGTATTTATATTGTAGCAAAATAACATATATTTTAAGTTTATGTCTATAAAATGTGGATTGTAAAGCTGCATAAATCTTAGGCCATTCTTTGTATATTTAATGCAAGTTATCTCGTAATGTAGTTTAATTAGGTTTTTGATAAATAAATATTTGATATAATAGTAAATTTATTATATATATTACGGTTTAATTTGTCCAAAGAAGAGACTTTTTGGAGTAGTTCTAGTTCTTAGACCTTTTTGCTGAATTATTTAACATTTCGTATAGTATGTACTATAACCATATAACATAATCACTATAAAGAATGTATACACAACACAAAGCTAACACGCTTTAAAATTACGGCAAAAAAAGACACCAATAAATTTAAGATGGACAGAAAACCTAAGACGATCGCGGCATAGGTGGCAGCGAAACTGAACACTCAGTATTACTAACTAGAGTAACACTGTTTAGACAAAAATAGAGTGGCGAGAGCTCCAGAAATCTATCTTTCATAAAAGGGCTGCGGTGGCCAATAAAGGTAGCCAATTTAAGACGAAAAGAAGTGATGTAACAATCATAATCCGATGAATCGTCGATGATATTGATTGAGTTTATGTATAGAGAATCCCAAACGATACCTATAAACCTGACTGTTTGCTTCCTACAGTTAAGCATGGGGGAGAGTCCGTTATGGTTTGGGCGGCAACATCGTGATATTCAGTACTGGATTACTGTGAATGAATGTTTCGATATTCTCAATGATGAAATTCTTATTATAACTAACATATTGCTGCTATGTAGACATCTTACGATTACTGTTAATTATAAAACAGAGAGTGAGGCATATATTTTTATCTCCAGCATCACTGAGGCAATTACTCAACTGAGCTGAGCTCAACAATTTATTAATAAATAAATATTAATCATATGTAGTCAGGTATATTATTTTGTGCATTTCTTGTATAATCAAGTAACTAATATATCAAAAAACTATAGACTTACAACAATATACTCACATATAGAAGATATTATTATTACAGGTAAATAACTACTAGAATTACGAAATTAAAACTATTTGCAATCAAGCATAGTTTAACTTTTAATGTTGCTGTGAATGGATTCTATGGGACTATCTGTATGACATCATGTTTTAGTAGTGTCACCTAGGGGTAAGATCTTATGTTTCAACAGATTCGGTTAGAACGTATTCGAAATTATTTTAAAACGTGTCTCTCAGGCAACAAATAAGATTTGGTATAAAAATTTTTTCTTAAGTATAAAACCATTTGATGATTGCTTAAAATCATTTCCAACCAAAGACTAATGTACTTAAAGTCAACATAATCCTAGTCCATCATTCAGGCATTGATGGGATGGGAGTCATGCCACCGTTAAGCCACTGAAGACATCTGAATGTTTTAATTTTGCATAAGCTAAGACACACGTGGACTTTTGAAACAAAAAAAGCTATTTAGTTACATCCTTAATGAGTAAAAATCAGTACATAATAGCTTTATTAATTGAAATTTATACTGTACAGCATTATAAAAATATAAAAAGCGGTAATCTAGGTCAAATAAAATAGTAATGATAAAATTAGTGTTACAGCATGTGTACAATTTGTGGCAAGAATTTTTAATTAAATCTGGCCAATATACAATATTATATCCAATAGAATACTCAAACTTCTAACTGATATTATTGATTTTAATTCATTTTAAATGAAGCAAATCATATACTAATTTTAGAGCGCTCGTTCAATTGTCATGGATTGTTTGTAACTGTACCGGATGATAGACAGAGAAAGGATAGAGGTTTACATATTTTCAAATAATGCCACTTCTAATTTTGTACTTTAGTTCAGTTATTATTTCAGCAATATCCGTTTGTATTTCGCTCGGTGTTATATTTATGTCACATAAATGGGTTTTAACGCCTGCATTGATAATTTTGTGCTTTTAGAGGCTTAATTTTCATACATTGTCTAGCAAATAATTTTAGGTACTGTTACTATCCATTATTAAAATTTAGGCACATTACCATTTATTTCAATTTCGCTGTAAATTACAATATACATATGATTTAGAGTGATATTTTCAAGCTCCAGTTTTTGGAAAATATGAAATTGTTGAAAGTTATCCATTAATCCCAAATTTTATTCTAGGTCTAGTATGAAACTTGAGATAAGAATGAGCTTACTCTCATTAATATCCTCTAAATCGTTTTCGCGATAAAAGGAGTGTATATATATTTATATATATATATATATATATATATATATATAATTGTTATCCGTCTTTTGCTAATATACTATTCAAAAAAGAAAATGTGTTTCTAAAACTTGGTTAAAACTTTTATAATCCTGTACTGTTCTTGATACGGTTGTGATTTAGAAAACGTATAGTTATTGAACATGACAAGTTTAAGGATGCGGAAGTACAAGCTGAGTTGGAGGAATATACAAGCTAAACCTCAATAGCAATTTCTAATTCTTTGAATCAATTGCGATTGCAAATGCGATCACTTAGGGCAAAAAATATTCTTATAGAAAATTTGTGATACTTGGTAAGTATACTTTTTCTCAGAAATAGA
The DNA here is from genome assembly GCF_030347505.1 of Rhynchophorus ferrugineus. Classification (NCBI taxonomy): domain Eukaryota; kingdom Metazoa; phylum Arthropoda; class Insecta; order Coleoptera; family Curculionidae; genus Rhynchophorus; species Rhynchophorus ferrugineus. The sequence continues at coordinate 26,054,170 of NW_027472583.1, read as the reverse complement.
AAAAGGTTGGGGCTATCTAATTCATTACGAGCTTCTGTAACTGATTTTCAGAAATAAACTAATTCAAAGCAATTTTAATAAAATAATTAGTTAACCGAATAATAAAGATGTCTAAATTAATATATTTCTTAATAGAGCATATGAAAATATAAGTAAATATATTTAATAATTAACAGTCTGTTCAGAGTTGACTTTGCAAGATAATATATGCATATTAAGACAGTAAAAGCACCCAGTGCCAATGTTGCCATTAAATCCCATTTAGTTGATACAAGTGTAATATTCAGTCCCATAGAGCTATCAAATATTAATTCACACAAAGGGGCAAATTATGAAAGGCATGGTCATTTTAAGTACAAACAATTAACATGGATAAATATAATGATATATTTAGGAATTTAAATTTTACATCAAATATAGATCATATATTACTGTATATATTATTGTGATTGTATTATTGTGATTATAAAATTAAAACATTTACGTATTTTATTAATTTCACCTCTTACGTATGGAAAATATTCATGCTAATGCTTTTTTTTCAATATTAAATCGGATTTCTTGAACGTCTCTCAAAGCCTACTTTGATTCGATTTTAATCTTCTTAGCCGACTGAAAACAGTAACCTCGAAAGGCTTTCTTGAGATGGCAACGACTGAGTTGAATTTTTAGTTTATAATTTCATTTTACTAAAATTAATATTTACATATTTTTTACATTTTTTGTATAAATGTAGCTGAAAGATGAATCTGTATGAAGTCTCGTACCGTAGAAGTAACTCTTAATAAATATAATGATTAATCTTTTTTTAGAAGATAGAAGATAGAAGTATATTATATTGTCTTTGTTATATTATTATCTCTTGGCTTTTATATTGATGGATATTTGTGCGAAGAAATACTATCTTTCTAGAAAAGAATTTGTATGAAATAGAAACCAAAAGTAATTTTTCCACTATCCATTATAAATTTTATCAGAAATGTGGGACATGTAGTACTTAGCATTAAAATGAATAAACACACCTTTTCGCGTTAATATTTCCGGTTTAAATATTCCCAAAACTTAATATTCAGCCTTTATACTATATGCTGACTTGAGCTGTGAACTTTACTGTTTAATTTATATGCATAACATCGATCATGATTTATATTTTAAAAAGAAACATATTACTTGCTCAAATTTACTCGCGAATTAATCGATTTTAAACTTCATATAGGCTTCGCTACCAAAATGGCCATTATATCGTATTTAGTTGACAAAAATAATGTATCGTGCCTGATACCGACCGCGCTGTATACATTCCTCAAATATTAAGCTCGAGCAATGTGGTGAATTATGAGGGCCTGTACGTTGTTGGCGATTTTAACATTTTACACGTGAATTATGCGTCATTAAATGAACTCAAAACGACTACGACGAACTGCAGTTTTAACCCAAGTTATTTCGTATGAATTATGGAAGACGGTGATGCACTTTTGAGGGACAAATAAATCGGCGACGACTGCATCGTCGAAGATATAGTGTATAGTTTATCTTTATATGAAAGACCAGAGGAGGTTCAATTTTATTCGATTGAACTTAGAACGGATATAACAATGTTATACATTTTTAAATTGAATAAAGTGATTTTTAAATTAGTTGGAAATAAAGTATATATCTCTATATGCCAACATTAAATATAAGTATTTGCCGTCAGAGATGAAACAGTAATAATTTTTTATTAAAATGCAATCCACGTAACCAAAAAGAATCCAAGATATAAGCAGTATTAAAAAATATTTATTAAAAAGTATTAAAACTGTTATTCAGGAAAAGCATCTTATTCCGGTCCATCTATTTGGTGTCAGGAAACCAGACTCGATGATGATCAAGTTCACAGGATCACAAATGTTACAGAAAAAACACTGCAAAGTTTGACGTCATATTTTAAAGAATAAGATTAAAATACTACTCCCTGAACAATAATCAAAATGTTTAACTGAAACAACCGAAGAATTACAAACAGCTGTCAAAAGATTCCATTTGATAATATATAATATCGTATATAGTATATAATAATATCTTGGCATGACCCTTGATGTTAAACATAGGTAGAAGTCATATGTTAAGAGAAAATTTGAAATGACTGAGAACTGACGCTGAGGTTCGAAAAATATACTTGTTATTGGGTAGATATACAGTCCTGTCACTATATAAGAAGTCGATGTTCTTAGCTTCTAGATAATGATGGCTTAGTCAGAAGGTCAAAGAGGTTTAAATTAAAGGTTTAACTCTGGGGTTGTACCAAGTGCATAAGGAGCTGGAGGTAAAAACTAGGTCGGTAACATTATCAAGGATTAAGAACAGACGCTCTATCAGCAGCTCTATCATGCTCTATCAGATGGCTTAGTTAGAAAATCGAAGACTTAAACACCTTTAATAAAAACATTTGGTCTAATTCAGTGAGGCTATTAGTATATACTATAGCCCAAGGTGTCTATAGTGGAATAAATACCTTGTGATTTCAAAACCGTAGTAAATTAGATTAAAAACAAATAGTTTATTAGTGTATAATAAGAATAATAATAATCATAATAAAGTAATAATAATAAAATTTCCACCTAGTTTGTTATCGAGAATGCAAAAGTCGATGTTAGAACAGACGTCATGTTAGCTTTGATCAGATCAGAGTCAAATAAAAACTGATAAAAAGATAGAAGGAAGCGACTGGAAGGAAGTTGATAAAGAGATGAACAATTAAAAAGTATAGATAGTTCTAGGACTATCTCTACAGTAAATCATAAAAAAAATACTCGAGATATAGGTGCGATAAAATTTATTATCGAGACACTTTGTAATCGACCAGACACATCGGACAACACTTGTCTGCTTACGACACCTTCTGAGAAGGGTAAATGTAAAACTAAAAGAAAAGAAAACAGATAACAGAGACACAGAACAGAGAAATCTTGGCATTGATCACAAACTAAATAACAGGATGTGGTTCGTCAAGAAGGACTTCTCCTCTCTTATCTCTCTAAAAAAGATAAATTAAAACAAAGCTTAAAATATTGTTGATTGCCAGCGCTAATGAACTTATTCTTTCCACATAAATTGATCTAAGAGACCTCTACAGTGCGAACCATAATGTCCGAATGCAAGCAACTTATTAACTATTAGGAGAAGATATGGTTTATATGATTCATTGGAAAGCGTTTATTTAACACAAATGTAAATGTCCATGTAAAAGTATTTTATTATTTTAAATAGGTCAGCAGTTTTTAAATTTGAATTTAATTTTGTAGAATTATTCTTTTTTTATATACACATTTTAAAATTTCCTTTTACCAACTACAGGTTTATCTGGACTGGATCTATAGTTTAACGTGGGTTCCGAACCACGGTCATCGGCATTGAGCCTACCGACTGGCGAGTGACTAACTTAGAAATCATCCCAGAAGACATCTGGTCTTACCCAGACTGTTTACTGGCGTGACTGGGATCATTTTCCTTGTCGGATTTTGCACTCTTGCTTAGGACAATCTCAAATATTAAACAATCACAAACATAAATTTACGACCCTTCCCAAGCAGGATTCGAATCCGATTCGACTGTCGCAACAGTTGGTGGACCGTTCTGTCGCCTTTAGCATTGCACCACCAAGCTGGCTTGTACAATTATTCTATTTATTTTATAATTTAATTTTTTGGTTTAATTTTTACCATTTGTTGGGTCCTTTTTTTATTTGTATTTTCCCTTTTATATCATACATTCTAACATGTTAGTTAACATTCTACACAGTTACACATATTTTCTGGTCTTTTAGTTTTTGTTTAGAATTCTTATTTTAAATAGATAGTCTGCAAAAAAGCGCTAATTTTCTTTTAGTATTAGGCTTTAACTTAGCCCAATTTTTGCTACATCTTCGAGGTAAAACCATACTACAGGGCCATAATAAATTTGACATGAACGGTATGTTACGACACGAAATTGAATTAATAGTGAAACGAGCTATTCCTTCTTAAAAGGTATGGAAAAAAGCGTAATTAATATTTAGATATATTTAAATTTCGAATTTTCCGAGCAAAGTATTTTTTTAAATTATTCTCTATTTATTGAATTTTCTTACTTGTGCTTATTATTATCAATACTGGGTGTGTAATAGTTTAATTAACTTTAATTTTGTATTATTAAACTTGTTTTATTTTTAAAATGTTTTATTTATGATTATATTATGAAGGATTATAACAATAACAAACCAACAGTAACAGTAAATGCATCCGGATATGAAAATACATTAAAGACCTACTTATTTAAGAATAAATTTTAAATATTTTTATAAGTAGAAATTTTAAAAAATTTCATGAGAAATAAAATTGAAATACTATTACCAAAATCGTAAGAATTTTAATATATCTCCCGGTTTTGCGTTCTCTGAATTATATTTGAAAGAATCTAATATTGTCTGTAATCTTATTGCAGGATTACAGAAAGAAATAACGAAAATAGCGTTTTGCATTTGGTTTTCGACTTTGTAATTTAGCTTGTGCTAAAGCTCTTGTTTTCGTCTGGTGACCTGGTTTCTGTTTTAAAAGTTACGAGCTTATCCGGCAGTAATAAATACGTTTACCTGTCGTATAAATATTATGTTATTCCGTATATGACATTAGATTTATGTGTTATTTATAGATCAGCTTTAAAATAATAGTCATTAATAACAAACTAGCTGAACTATGTATCAATAATTTATTTGTGTATTGTTTTAGAATATATTTTCTTTTATTTTAATTTATCGCGCTTTGTCATTAGTTATATAAAATAATATTAATTATCATGCAATTAATTGATGGAAAATATAATTTGTATAATAATAAATGAATTTTGAAATAATTCCAATAATTTTTATTTAATAATTCTTGAATTCGGTTTTTTACTATTGGTTTTGCAAAGTTTTGTATAGTGTCATCAATTTTAGGAATCACGCATTTGTTTTGATACATCTCTAACTGTTTAAAATTTGTGAAAATTCTGATTAAAAATGCCAAAACCATTAAATAGTTAGAGTAAGAAAGTGATTGCGTCTCTAATTAGTTACTTCAAACAGGAACGAAATAATGGCCACCCCCTCCGGTCAGTAAAATGCGTTAGAGAGGCAAATATTTATACCATTGAATATTAAGTTTATGCGGTTTTATTGAAATAATTTTTAGCGTCTTGCGTGTGTGTGTTAGTTCTGTTGCAGCACAAAACAAAACATATAACCAATTATGACCACCTTGATGATTGAACACTATTCCAGATCAAATTTATGAAATGTATTAAAACAGTGTGAAGTTTTTTCAATATAAACAAAATTTAATGCAATTACTTCAGAGAAAACTATTTGCCTGGATAATATCCATCTATAATAAGAAAATTTAGTTAATGTTAATAAACATAGCATTTAAATGGTACAAAAATTACTCAAGACTATATATAAGAGAAAAAAATATAATTAAATAAAGGAATATTTAGTATTTATGGACAGTCTTGACAAAAATGCTAATAAATAATGTAAAGACAAAAATAGTTGATGTACAAAGACAAAAGTTAGAATAACATTTTATTAGCTTTTATTAGTCATGTCTAATAATTCGTCGCATATATATTATTGTTTATGACGGAAACAGGCATAGCTTTATTCTAAACATTACCATTAATACTAATATAGCTTAGGATAAACTCTTTCAGATAGATAGAAGAAGAAATTGACAAAATGTGGAATTGAGAAGAAGGGTTTGATGAATTAGAAATCCCTAATTTTGAAATTCCAATGATTTGAGCAGTGAATTTGATAGGTGTCAGTGACCGAGTGAAACTTTTGTTGTGGGTTGATGCCCAATTCTGGCATTTACCAACACATAGGTATCAATTATAGAGTATGAAAGTTTTCTGTGGATAGATATGACTGTAATTGATCAGAATATACATGAGTATTAGGTTATAATTTATGAGAACTCTAACCTACAAACTATTGTGGATGCTTAATTAATTGTAGTTTAAGTCCCTCAATAATATATGCATTAGATGCACTAACGCTAAATAATATATATATATATATATATATATATATATATATATATATATATATATATATAAATTATATTATATAACATTGTATTTGATTTATATTCGTATTTTCAAAATAATCGAAAACCTAAATTTGATGTAGCAACGTTGCATTATAAAATTTTATGACATTTACTGTTTTATTGGAAGGTCTATATGTGCTTGCATTTATATATTTACTTTAACAAATTAGTATAATATGTAATAAATAAATATAAAGTTTGTCCAACTTTCTGGCATTATGACGATACCAAGTAGAAAGAAAGATATTGGTTTGACAGCGATCCAATTATTGATATATTTTCTCACTTCTTCAGTATTTCGAAACTATGTGGGAGTCAGGCCGTGCTGCATCGATCTGGACAAGTGGTAATCAGAAGTCGTTATATCTGGGGATTGCACTGAATGCGGCAAGATATCTCATTCGAGCTGCGTGGTGCCTTTTATTTTTCCTACATCTTTACCATACCTTTTCACAACCATTGCAACGTGTAGTCATGTTGGAGGATAACTTCGCATCTCTTACTTGAATTCAGTTGGTGTTATAGGTACTTATAATGACAGTTTCACTCAAATAAAGTCACTCATAGTACACTACACATTGCTGATCCCAACCATATTCACATAAAGACTTTATAGCCATGAATATTGGCTTTGTTGTATGAATGTTGCTTCTCTTCACATGTAAACGTCTAGAAATAGATGATTCATCTAATACTAAACTGCCTGAAAGTTATTTGAGAGCTTGAGCAGCATTTATAACCAGTATCTGTTTTCAAACTTGGTTTCATTTTTGGTCTTCTAGGTCGTTAATAATTTACAGAAATATCACCACTATAACATTTTTGCAGCCAATGTTGAAAAGTTGATAATGACAGAGCATTATCATCATAGATTTGTAAAGGTGTTTGATGGGATTGGGTAGCAGATTACGTCAAATCAAATAACAGAAATGATGAATGTTGAAAATGAAATTTTGGGATTCAGTGAGCAACATCTGTATATAATGAATAGAGAAGAAGAGAATTATTAAAACCACCCAATTTAAAAATTAGTTTTGATTAGGCACCAAATACTAGTTAGTTATTGAGTATGCAGTTATTTTTTCATTTCTATATTCTTCTTTTCTATTTTCTTCATTACTATATGTAGTTATGCTCTATGCTATATTAAAGAGTTTTATTCGTTAACATGAATGATTTAAGAGTCTAATAATTCTTGTATTTATAATTAGAGTTAGTTTTAGTTATTGCTTAGAGCAACAGTTTGGCAGTAATATATCTATTAATATTTACTACGATAGTTTATAGAAAATATATAATATTCTTCTATATATAATAATATATTCATTCTGCAAATCATTATTTATATAATCCAAAAATATTGTGTCTGTTTAGTTAATAGCGCGATTTCGAAGCAATTCACAAAGCAAAGTAATTAAAAGGCCTAACCGCCAGAAGTTCTCTGTACTTACTTTTGGTGTATGTTGTCTCTGGAGGGCGTCCTACTATTTGGAACGAACCGCCTTTTGGGACTGGATTCCGTTCTTCTCACGGTCGTATGATAAGGGTAGATACAAGAAGTGGAAATATTACCCCCGCTGGTTGACATAAATTTGCTAGTCATAAATTTGCTGAAAGAAAAAACGGAAACGAATAAATGGAAAAAATATATCATTCGGCGGTTTTTTTTTCGCTTTTGTTTTCAGTGCGAGCCGAAACGGTTTGTTTGTTTTTTTCTTTACCTGTGGGTATCGAATACGTATTGCGGTCTTTTCATTACCAACAGCCGGGGGAGTATGTGGATGAAGACTCTTTTGACCCAGGGAGACATTCGATGTGTTTGCGGTGATCGGAAATGGACGTTTAGGACAACCACCGTGACGCATATGCTGAAAGGGAAACATTTATTTTAGGTTCCCGGTTAAATGTTTGCCAAAAAAAAATCTATTTTTAAATAAATTGTAATTTCAAATTTAATTATATTGCTAAATTCTAATTATGTTGTGAAACAAACATTTATTACTTAGTAAAAAATAATAAATTTGTTATTTATTGCAATATCTTCACTTCTATATTTTCTATAAAGTTGTCACTTATAGTACCTTTTTTTAAATTATATTTTAGTCTTATTTTTACTAACTAGGATTGCACTGCCTAGACCTACTGCTTAGCGTGGGCACCAAATCATGGTCCTGGCTACTACTAACAGGTCAGTTGAAAAGTCCCCGGCCTACCATAGTAAAACATATTATTTTGGTAAAATAATTTTTTTTTATTCAACATAAGTCTCTTCAGGGGTAATACATTGATTACGACCCTCCAGCTTTTCGATACCATTTTTGTAATATTTGTCCTTTGCTTAAAAATAGGCTTCAGACAGCATACTTTTGAGATCTGAGAACAGAAAATAGTCGCTGGGGGCCAGATCTAGATAATACGGTGGACGAAGAAGCAATTCCAAGCCCAATTCATGGATTTTTGACACGGTGCATTGTCTTGGTAAAGCAGCACTTTCCATTTCTTCAATTGCGGCTGCTTTTCAGCGATTTCGTCCTTCAAACGGTCCAGTAACGCTATGTAGTAGTCGCTGTTGATGGTTCCTCCTTTTTCAAGATTGTTAATGAAAATTATTCCATGCGCATCCCAAAATACAGACGCCATAACCTTGCCAGCCGACTGTTGCATTTTCCCACGCTTTGGAGCGGGTCGATTGGACTTCGGAATGAAATGATGCAGCCATGTTTCATCCATTGTCACATATTGACACAAAAACTCGCTTTTATTACGCTTGATCATCTTCAAACATTGCCTCGAATCATTAACTCATCGTTGTTTTTGGTCAAAAGTCAGCTCGCGCAGTATCGATTTTGCACAGAGCTTTCTCATACCCAAATATTCGTGAAAGATAAGATGTACACGTTCAGTTGATATCTTCAGAGTGTCTGTTGTTTCATTGAGTTTAAATTTACGGTAATTCAAAATAATTTTGTGGATTGTTTTAATGTTTTCATCGGTAACAATATCTTTTGGGCGTCCACTGCGTTCACCGTCTTCGGTGCTCATTTCACCACATCTAAGCTTAGCTTACCAATCCTTGATGGTAGATTTTTTGCTTCAACTGTATCTTTTCCATTCAAAAAGCAATATTTTATCAATACGCGAAATTCCTTTTTATCCATTTTTTTCACAATAACATAAGTTGCTTGACTCAAAATGCTATAATTCACAAACTAATGATGCGAGAGCTGTCAAATTCAGACACGCATCTTTTTAGGGTTAGGGCTAACTAAAAATTTATGGATTTAATTCTAGTAGCGCCAGCTATGTGTCAGGCCGAGGACTTTTCAATTGATCTGTTAATTTCAATTTAGATAACATGAAAGAAGTCTTTACTAAATAACACATGGATATATTTCTAGTAGTAATAAGTGTTAGGACGGGGACTTTTCAATTGACCTGTTAGTATGACCGACCTGGCGAATGACCACATATTGGAGATTCATCCCAGACAACATCAGGTTTTACATGGATTAGCTTGGTTACTGGCGTGACTGGTACCATTATCCTTATTGGAAGTCGTGCTTTTTGGACAGTCACAATTATAAATAATACAAATATAAATTTATGGCCATGTCTTAACAAGATTAGAACTCGCAACTATAGTAATAAAACTATACTGTCACCTTGACCACTCCGTCATTTAAGCTGACTATCGTGCAGATTTAAATTTTTATTTTTCAATATTGTTATTGAAACTGATATTACAATACATTTTGTAAAAAATTGTTTGATGTAAAACTTAAAGTAAATAAAGATTTAACATCACAAGCAACTATGGAGAATTTTTTAGCAGCGCCCACTATCCAGATGATATTGCAAGTGGTTTCTCGAGCTATTTTATTGGTTTATTTGACCTGCGAAAGTATTTAATTGATTCATTGCATTTGCAGAGTCCGTTTATTTATTTTGTGCGCCATTTTCTGTATGCATGACATCGAGAAGAACACGTTTAGTATTTTTCTACGTTTTTGTAACTAAATTTTTATCGATGTTAGTTATGTTATGTTATGTTAGTGTTGTATAATGTATCCTTGATGCAAGATGTGTTGTTTATGCGTTTGTGCACAAAGCGAAGAAATAAGACATGGTTGTTCTTTAAGGAAATTTCCGGCTCTATTTAATACTAAGTAGATTATGTTAAAAATCTTAAATTATCTGGATTAAGCACATATAGTAGGTGAATCAACATTTTTTTTATGAGATATTCGTTTTACAAAAATTTACGTACACGATTCGATTGAGTTTTCAGTATCTTTTTAGAAAAACTAGGACATCTTTTAACAGCTCTTTTGAAATCACATCACAGGCATAACGTTATGATTAACTTAACTTCCTAACTTATTTATATTTATTTGATATTTGTCCGAATTTGTTTATTTTAATTTATGTGTTTACGTTGGAAAAATATGATCATATTTGGAATCTTCGAGAGATTCCTTCAACATCGCTTTTAAATGTTGGGAAATATATTGTGTTCAGAAATCAACCTTGATGGAAGGGATATTTCAATATTTGAGCATCATGCGTCTTTTTCGTCATATACCTCAAGAGGTCGGGGTTAGTACTCGATAAGTGATGATTTCTTGAATTAAGTTAATACACCTTCGTAGACAGCAATAATCCTACGCGGTTTTCTCATACACAATTCAACTCAATATTTGTTGGAAATATTATTTTCAATGTATTGCGAAAGTTAAAACCGAATTGAAAAAGGCAATTCCAGAAATCGAATTCAATAACTGTTTCGAAGACTGAAAATAATATTTGCATGAATACTGTGTATCCGAAGTTGATTATTTTTAAGTTGATGAAATACATTTAAAAAAATAACAATAACATGCTTGCCTTTATTTTTGTAAGTACTTAGCTATGGTGATATTATATACATATTTAAGGTAGACAAATCCTCGTTGGGTCCACATTTTAATATTGTTTAGTTCTACTGCCTTGAAATAATTTTTTGAACTTGTTGCGACTTTATATTTAACGAAGCTCTTATTATTTGTGGTTTATGCGTCAATAAGCACTATTCTAAAGAAAAGTTAAGTTAAAAAAAGGTGTAAAGAAATCTGTTATATAATATGTAGAATTAAATCGTAGTGAATAAAGTCCATAAACAGTTAAAACATTTTTTAATATTTGGTAATGCTAAATAGAACTTTAAAAGAAGTAAATTGTTTCTTCGAGCTTGATGCGCGTGTTTCTTTATTTCTGTATAGTTAAATATTTGGTGAGCTGAAATCGTTAAAAGCCCAAATAGGAACTCTACACTACGAAACGTAATTTTGTATTACAACATATTAATCATTTTTCAAAATTAAAAATGGTAAAATAGATATAGTTTCTGTTTAGTGCAACTGTAAAATTATAAAAGAGAAATATTGTTACAATGGTTGCACTAAAAAGTGTACATGTTCATTTTATATTTTTATCCTTTACTATTAAGCTATTAAATAAACAAAACAGCGAAAAATACAATAATCTAATTGGAAGCTTGCCGTAGCATTAGAAAACTGAAAACATTGTTGCGTAAAGGACAATTACTTACGGATATTCGTGAAATGAAAAATGTTCGATGACTCGTTAGAGAACAATAATTAAACTGTAAATAGCTGGTGATAGTTCATATAAGCTTGATATTGAACGCTGGGAATTGGTGTGACTAATTTTGAAAATCCTTTCCTGTATATTTCAGTCTATTTACCATTTCCTCAAAATATATTATTTCTATAGGAAATAAATGCTTTAAGGGGAAAGTGTTTTTGTATATTGTAAAATTTAATTTAGTAGCGAAATATTCGTCGAAATAATGAACATTGGGCGCAAAAAAACATAAAATAAATTTATTTTGCATGCTAATTATAATATATATAAGTATCAGAGTTGTGTGATACTCTGCAAATGATATTAAAATTATTAGAAAATGAAAAGCTCGAGATTTGCACAGAATAAATTGACATTATATCCTATACTTGTAATAGACAGATTTCATTAGATGAATATAATATTTTTGTGATTGTCGATTACTAAAATAATCTCCATTAGAGCGATGTATATTTTTAAAAAATATAAAATCACCTATATAGGTAATCACCTCTCTTATATAAGAAATAACAAAATTTTCAGTGTTATCAAGTAAAAGCATTAGAAACCAATCTGGACTCCAATAGAAATTATTGATTTTCTTCACGACGATCGCCTAACTATTCGTTTTGAATTTTCAATAACATCTAACAGAAGTTTGTGTTTTATCTAGGAGCATTCGATATCGAGCCAAAAAGTTTGTTAATAATTTTCAACTTTTCGAAAACAAATTGGGACATTATTGCCGTGTACTTTCCCATAGAGAGGTTCATGAATTATTCAGAAATTTAATAACTCAATATACTGAAACAGCTTTTATCTGTTTCGAAGTTTTTACTACGGGTATGAAATAATGGCAGTGATTATGAGAATATTACTTTGCATTATGTATTCTAATCATATGTAAAATTAATATTGGGCCTTTTTTCTTAAAATTGTCTATTAATATTGCTCATATTACGAAAGGTGTTTTACTGTTACGTAATTATTTCAAAATATAATTATATAGTCTTTCAATTGTTTCGAAATACACTTTTCAACGAAAAATCCAACTGTTTTCTTCAATATTGGAAATTTTTTTACATTAATAAGCCTATTTTCTCTTCAGATAATGATGATTATAGTGGTATATATCTAATGGCAAATTATCAAAGTGTCTCTGACAATATAGATTCACATTGTGCAAGATTTTTATCGACATTATAAAAATCAAAAAAGTTCTTGAGATGAAGTGATAAAATTGCTTACACTGAAACGATGAGACAACACTGTTGTCGGTATATTTTTACACTTGTTTTCAGTATATTTTCTTTGAACTTCAACGATCCGTATGAATACTTAAATAAGTCGTATTTAAATTCTTTATGCATTTTTTTTTCTTTTATATACCTTTGCAATAAAATAATTTTTTAACAAATTTTTTAAGTAAATTATATTCCACAAACTTATTGAACAAGATTTAGTATCTTTTAGAAGTCTCTGCGTTGAACGATTTGAAAAAGGTACGATTTCAAAAATCTAGCAACTATTTTTGCTTACAATATTGTGATGATCATAGAGAGTAGGTTTTTTCCAATAAAATATATGTTCATTAACCTCAAACCTCTCCTCTTCATTATCATCATCATCTATTTTAGTTGGATATACCTATATATGTTAGTAACAGATATAAAAAAATCGTTTTCAATTATTTGTTCTATTGCTCTATATTTTCCATTAACGCTTGAATTGTAATCAATAGCTGTCCCCTATTATGGTTTCAATTTGTTTTAGGAGTTTTTAACAGTTCATATCTAAATATGCACTAAAGATGCAAAATAAGTTAACAATTGTTCTATTGTTGATTACAACAAATTGAAAATGTATTTTAACGTGTTATTTAACGTTTAACAGTTCGTAAGATTTTTATACATTTCCCTACTGTCGTTGGAGTCTTTGTCAGGGATTTTCATGTTGTAGTTTTTCAATGCCTTCATCACTAAACTGTGTTGACTATCTGGGTCATTTCATGTTTCAAATTGATACCAAATTATAATTTGTACAGCACTCAAATCATTGCCAACACGTTTTCTCAGTATAAACCAATTGTTATTTATCATTTAACTAAATTATTTTTTTTTTTGGAGGAAATAATAATTGAATGCTACGCAATTCTTTGAAAAATGTTTTGAGTTAGCCCCAGCACAATCCATAGCCGGCGCGGAGAGTGCCAATGATATTCCTTAGTTAACAGAGTGCTGTTGGTGACGTGCACAGCTTTTCTGGCCGCAGACAATGTTCGTATTCCTATTCTAAAGTTCGCTTTCTATGATTCATATAATCTTGTTATTTGGTCTTCCGAACCTGTTATTTAGCCTTCCAAATGGGCGATAAATTACTGATGAATATTAGGAATTTCTTCACATTTCATACCCAAACCATTATAATCCGCGTGCCTAAGTTTATTTTCTGAAACTGTACACTGTTGCATCTTAAGCAAATTACTACATTTCTAATACGATCTCATAACGTCATATTTATTATCAATATATGAACTGCATATATTCAATTTTGCTAGTCCGTCCCATAAAATAGATTTATTGTTTAGTAATTCAATACTGAGACGGGCAGCAATAAACCATAAGTGGTTTAAAATTTTAACATTTATTTTTTAGCGTTAGAGTGCAATATTTCAATATTATATATATTCTTTATAATCGTTAGAGGATCTTATACATACCCTAATGATTTCTTCATTAGCATCTATTAATACGTATATTGAGAATTTCAATTTAACATTATTTGTTTAATTGTTTTAAAAAATATGGAAACTAAAATATATACTTGAAAAAATCCTTAAGCTTACATATGTCGTCTTTTTGTTAATATCTGTAATATAATTTACGTATAGTTGTTTTTGATATGTTTATAAAATTGTTGCATACGCATGAAGTAAATCGAAATGAATATTGAGAAATATTGGCTTGAAAAGTAAAATGTCCGCTATCTAGTCTGAAGGAAAAGCAATTTCCAGAAAAGTTTTCCAATAATATTTTCAAGCAGCTTCAGGCAAACTTGTTGATAAAATATGGAGCTTTCTTGGTGGCCGCCATAAAATATTTTGCATTTTTTTGCTGTAATTTTTTAAAAAACATTTCCAAATAAAAAATAGCTATAGTATAAAATATGCGTTCTAGTTCCATCTACGTATAAAAAACTTATTTGTTTGTGCAGAAAAATGGTAATCTTTCAAGCTGCAAAAAATGTATACTTTGCTATATTGTGCTTTGACCTTAATGTTTTTAAATTATAAAAATATTTTTACAGAATATTAACAAAATTAACATTGTTTGGGTTTACGATTATTTATAGGCAAGAATATAAAACCCGATAAAAAAATAATCGCAGTCATGAGGGTAACTAAGCTGGGTAAGGTCCAAATTCATATATGCCGGATAGACTGAAAAAGATGAAACCATTTGGTCTTTTATGAAAAAGAACTCATTCATTTCACTTGTAAATTTGTCAGCCATCTTGCCTTTTCAGTTGACTTGATTATTCACTTTACATTTTTGATCAGACATTGTAATTGCTAGTTATAGGATTTTAATATTTATTTTAATAATTTTTATAATTATTAGAAACTGATGTGTGTGCGAAGTTGGAAGACATTTATGAATATTCACTGACGACTCTTGCCGCTTTCATTAAGCTCGATGTGGTTTTTACAGTACTTAGTCATATTTAGTTAATTTAGATTGGTGATGCGCCAGATTCCTTTACGATTAGGAAATCACGGTTGTTGAAGTGTGAGGAGATAATACGGACTTATTAAATAAGATAAGTGGATTTTATCTTTTCCTTTTGGAATTTGGTTTTAAAACATTTATTAATAAATTTACAGATTGAAATAAACTTGAATTGATGATAGAAAATTGATAAGATCAATAGATGTATATCGGTACAAAAAATACAAAAAATAAAATACGTATTAAAATAACGTAAAGTAGTTGTTGTATTCGTTGGTTATTTGCAAAGTTGTTTTCTTTGCAAAAATTTGCTGCCAAAGCCCAGCTGACACTTTTTTGATGATGCTGCTCATCATATCTCAATTGCTGCTTTTGGTTTAACCATTTGAAAGTCACAATTTCATATCAATGAAATAACGGACTGGAGGAAAAGTCATTCGAAAACAATAACTGGTAGATAAATTTGAAGTCAAATATTACAAAAAAAAATATTATGTAGAATTATTAATCAAATCTCCGAGAATAATTGTAAAATTGTATTGTAGAGTGTGTATAGGTATGTCTGGAGTTGTCCAGACTATACGATAAAGAATACTCTGTGCAAGCATGTGCAATTGGTATTATGACAAGATAATGGGCACTAATTCTTTTGCAGATAATGTAGCTAGTACTTGGGGAGAGAAGACACTGATTAAATTGTAAGACAAGAAATCAGAAACATCATACCAAAAAAACACACAGTGAGAAGCAGAAGGAGCCAATAAGGAAAATGGCATCGACAACAAAAGAAAATGTATCTACAGATTCGAAATTCGAAACTGTTAATAACATAAAGGTGGTGCTTATAAATTATACAATTATAATAATATAGTGCTTATTATTTATATGGTTTGTGTGTATGTACTTAAAGGTGTCTTGCTTAGATTATATTTTCTTTATTTATTTTATTCCATTTATTGCAATAAAAATTTTTAAATGATATAATATTTCGACATTCTTTATGTGCTTCGAGGAGTTATATAAACCGAAAGATATAATGAATCACAAAGCTTCAGATGCTATGTTACCAATTTATTCCAACCACTTTCTATTAAATACACCTTTTATTTACACTACGCTGAAAATTCATGGCACTTCGTTAAAACATTTAGCTTTTTACTTCTATATAATAACAAATAGACAGAAAAGGTATACAAAGATGACCATATTTCATTCATATACCTTTAACATAAAAATATATCATTTGTACCATAACATTCTACAAAATTAATGTTATAGAATGATAAAAATTTTTTAATAATTCATATCTTATACACTTATTTTCGCGTTATCTGCAGTTAATTTCGCCTATGAATTAATTATATTACCTCCACAAAATTAAACTAAAAATGACTTCTAACAACAACTGTGGTCAACAATAAGACGTATATAGAAAAGGACGCATAGTTTTGCAAACTCTCAGGCTAGATTAGAACAAGTGCGCATGTGCAGTTCTAGCTAATAAAAGCTATTATAGGCATGGATGTATAGGTTTTTTACTGTCGTTTGTGGGAAGCAGCTGTCCGCACTACAGTCATAACTGAGCGCGAGGTACCTTCGTTTGTTGCACAACGTACAATCATAAAGTTTTTAACCAATGAAGGCGTTATACCACTGGCAATTTGGTTTGGTTTGAAGGCGAAATTTGGGGATGAAAAAACGCAAAACGAAAAAAGTCATAGATGGGTCTAGAAGAATCATACACATTGACGCCAAAGCGGAATGCTTATTGTCTTTCGGAACATTCATAACGTTGTCGGAATGTATAGTCTTTCTGCGAATTTGGTGCAATCAGTAATTTGTAGTGTATTACAAGCCGCTGAAGCAGAATGAAATATTAATTGAACATATTCTACGTGTCTGGTTGCTAAAAAGACAATGCTCGACCACGTGTTGCAAGAGTTGTGAGGATACACTGTGGCCGCATACTCACCAGGCATAGCGCTTTCTGATTATTATTTGTTTAGACCGATTCAGCATGGCCTGGTGTATCTTTCACAATATTGTGTATTATTTACAATAGTTCGAATAGGAAGTTGTGCTGCACCCAGCATACTCACCACATAGCGACTTCCGGTTGCTATTTTTTCAGATCGATGCCGTTGAAACACAGTTTTGTAATGCTGAACAAGTGTAAAAAAGAATCACTGTCAAACCAACATCGTCTTTTCGACAAGGTATATATTTATAATGATATGTATTAAAATAATTAAAACAAAAAATGGAAAGGAATTTTAAAAATCAATAATTAAATATTGCTATGTTATCTATTACTCTATCTATTACTCTATCACATCTTTTACACTCTGTATGTGAATTTAAAACTTATATGGCAAAAGCAAATAATGGAATACTGTTCCCAAAAAAAGGAAGAAAATTACAAAAGGGACATGTACGCCTAAAACCGAAAAAATCTACTTTAAAGTGTTTATCTCTCCAGTATATATCCGGTATTTACGAGCCGGAGGGCAGTGTCGAGTCCTAAATTACATCACTTTAATGCGAAAACTTCTAAATATTGTAAAAAGTCTTCAAGGAAAACCGACGAGTAAAGTTTAGCAAAACATTAAATTAAATTCGCGTCTAGTGTAATCCCACACTGGAAAGTTCGCCGCTTTATACTCCGGAATTTATTAAAAAGCCGGGCTGCGAGTGGAGCGGCCGAAAAGTATTTTCAAGGAATTAAATTTTGACATCGGGCAGTTTGTTAAAAGTCAAGTCGAGTTTCTCTTGATGCTTATTGTGGTTGATGGGTCTACAGATAAGGTTCGCGCGCTAATGGAAAGAGGCTTGACGAGAGATAAATTTTGAAATTATTAATTTTTTACTGCACTACTCCAATCCATTAGCTCGCTGAAATCCATTAGTGAGGTTTGCGTTTCAAAAATAAATATTACTGATATAATTTCCTATCCTTTATTAGTTCTGTGTTGTTAGCATTTGTATTTTATTTAAAACGGTTGATTAATAATTAGAACAAGTGAACACCCTGTGGTCGAAATTCAATAGCAACTTATTAATCAGGTTTCCTTCATAACAGAGTGAGTAATAATAAAAAATGGTAACGGTAATAGAAAAGTTTCCGGCCTAACACATTTTTTTTGGCAAAATTAGTTTTTTTATTCAATATAATTCCCTTCAAGTGTGATACACTGATTATAGCAACCCTTCAACATTTTGATACCATTTTTGTAGTACGATTTGTCCTTTGCTTCAAAATAGGTCTCAGTTTCGGCGATTACCTATTCATTCGACGAAAATTTCTTCCCAGCAAGCATTCTTTTGAGGTCTATGAACAGGAGATTGGGGGCTAGATCTGGAGACTACGGTAGACGAGGAAGCAATTCGAAGTAAAATTTATTTATTAATTAATTCATAAATTAATTAGACTATTGGATTGTGGATTACGTTTTCGTCGGTAACAACCTCTTTTGGGTGTCCACTGCTTTCACCGTCTTTGGTGCTCATTTTACCACATCTAAGGTTAACATACCAATCCTTGATGGTTGATTTTCCTAGGGCAGTGTCCGGAAATTCGGCATCAAGCCAAGTTTTTGTTTTAACTATATTTTTTCCCTTCAAAAATCAAAAATCAAAAAATATATTTTATTAACACGCGAAATTCCTTTAGATTAATTTTTATCAAAATAACAAAAGCTGCTTCACTCAAAATGATATAATTCACAAACTAATAATACGTCAACTGTCAAATTTGCACACTCAACTTTTGAGGGTCAGGGCTAATTAAAAAACATATGGTTTTAATTCTAGTAGCGCCATCTATGTGTCAGGCCGGGGATTTTTCAATTGACCTGTTATGTTATTAATACATGTTTTCACGGTATTTCTATATAAGATAAGGAAGTGTATTTGATATATAATATTAATTAAAATAAGAAACGTCGGTATATCAAAACATATTAAAATGAATGAAGACTATCTCAAGAACTGACACGCCCTAACACTTTTAAATGGCATTTAATTAATTTTAATTTCAATTAAGTTTCAGTAATAAACAAAGTATTGATATGCTTAAATTTATAAATCACTGAACAGTAAAACAAAATAAAATAAGCAAGATTATTTTTAGAACTGTAACAACTTTGTAACAAGAAGTATAAGCATGCATGATCTTTATTTACTTTTATGTTATAGACATAAATGTGGAGTAATACATTAGGTACCTGCATATTGAAACAGAGAATATATGAATAAAATAATTTTGAAATTGATATTTGACTTCAGCGTGTTTATTACGAATTACGAAGAAACTTATTAAATAGACTATTGTTTTTAAAATATATATTGCAAAAAACAATAAATCCACCAGGTTAATTAATAGAATAACTGATTTAATTTAATATATGTATTATTTTCTTAAATTTTCTAATAATGTTGTATCATTCGTTGGTTATTTGTTCCACCGTACGATCTTGTGCTTGCAGATAGCTCATCTTTCATTAATCTGCTTTCTGCCTTTTGCCTCCTAGTTCTAGCTTCTAGTTCCATTGGACTTTAAAGTTTAGTCGCACAATTCAACAGTGGAATTTTTAGGAATTTCATTCAGAAGCAGTTTGGAAACTAGAAAAAACTACAAAAAGTGCATTAAATCAAGGCCACCGATCGAATTCCTCTTGGCAAGGGATATAAATTCGTAATTGTTCATTGGCAAGAATGTATAATCAGAAAATGACCATAATAGCTAATTACTGGATTTTTTTATGCGGTCGATCACTAAGTAGGTACAATATCTCTGACTAAATTGGTATTTGCTAGACGGTAAGCTTAACATCGAAGTTGGTGATTAGTTGAAAAATCGTAGATGATAAAGAGAGGATGGTACTATAAATATAACAAAATCTTTGTGTCCAGTGGCAACTATTTTGAAAGGAACGAATTAAATTGATAAAACTTTATCTTTGCATACTGTTTTGAAAGTCTTAATATATTTATTAACAGTAGTATATTTTGTCATGAGAAATATATTATAAAAAATGCATTTTTTTAACGCATATCTCTAACGTTAAAAATTAAAACTACAGCGATTACAAATATATAATAATATAATAAAATAATAATAGTTCACGTATATTTTCAATTGATCAATATTTAATTTAAGAAATTAAATTACAGAGTAAGTATTATTAGGTTGTAACATATCCAACAGGCTTTAAATAAAATATTATGCGCTTCTGATCCCACTATATTTATAAACTGGCTTTAGCAATATAAATATTTTATTTTGAGATATGTGTATTAATAATTCACCCTTTTTCCTACGTGATATCAACATGGATCCTTATTTTATCACCAGTCGCAAAAATTCTCACGTTGTGTCGAGTAAACAAGTTACAAATATAAATAAACAAGTAGTTGTTAACTTTCAAATATCTATATTACTTATTTTTAATATACGTTGGAATTTAAGTGTGATTAGAATAGTGATAATAATTTTACTTATATTCTAGGGTAGTCATGGGGACGATTTTATAGACAAACATATTGTACATTGATTTGTAATCATACATCGTTGTCGTTTGTCCGGAAAAAACTTAACTATGTTCTTTTTAAGGTTATATAACTGACGATACATTTTTACTAGTGTCATTCACAATGACGAAATTGTTTGTTTTATGTCGTAAAATGTTTTGTATTATGTCGTAGAATTGAATATGTAACATAAACACGATAGTTATCTGGAGACTAAACCATTGACACGACAGTTCAACATGGCAACATTGCAACCCTCCTCAAGACATTTGTAGACAACGCTCGCAATTTGACAGTTTCTGCGAATCCGATCTTGCATCATGCGTTTTTTATTCAATATCTAAACTATCTAAACAGACACATCAAACAATGTTGTCATGTAATCAGCTGAAGATAGCAATGATTAGATATGAGAGAAAGCGGAATAATTTTTTACTTGTGAAATGAAAAAATAATTGATTGAAATGATGAATGATTTTTACGTTTAAGAGTTTTACTTTCATATTTCTTTTATACAATTTATTGTTTGCTTTCCTTTGTATTCTATAAGCATGTGCGCATTTGCTTTTCATCTACCTAATTTGACTGATAATTTATTTATAATTTTGGCTGCGTAAGAGAGAGCAACACTAATTAATACTTTTTATTAGATTTTACTTTAAATAATTAAGAACATTACTTTACCTTATTGATACCAGGATCATTGCGAATATCAAATATTTTCCTAGTAATGGTACTACAAGCGATGTTGGTGGAATTATTTCAACAACCAATAGAAAGAACACATGAAGACTGATCAATATGGATATGGAAAGCGTCACCTGAAAAAAAACAGAGATTAATAAAAATCTGAATTCAGTCAGTATTAGTCTTAAAATAATATCTAGATCTTTATATATCAAAATTCCTATTTATAATCGCATGCTGCAGAAATCAAAAATTAGTCGAAGTACGAAGTTTCAACGGAATAGACTATTGTCTTTACTATAATCGTTTTGAGGTTATTTATAATTTGCGTCAGTTATGTCGTAGTAAGATTTGAAGAATTTCATCGAACCAAATTATTTTGGTATTTACGCACATACTAATTTTAATTGTGTGTCTTCGAATATGTAAAAATTAATTTGAAATATTACAAATAATATATCAAATTCAGTTAACTTCATGCAGAATGTTGTATTGTTAGTGATTTTTCAAAATCGAGAAATGTATTACCTGTATATTCCTGTCGTCAATTTATTTTGCATATTCCTTCAGAGTGGACCGTATGTTTGTATGTATGTAATGCCTCTCAAAACAATTAGTTCAATTTGGTCACAGCACCCAATTAACATACAATATAATAAAAAATCAGATTTCCGCAACATTGATCTAAATAATATAACTAAACATTGGCCACGATACATGAAAGAGATCATTACGGGTGAGTAAGAAAAGTGGATCAGGCACTATGTAATACTAAGCAAAAAGACGTGGTCAGTACTGGAGAAGCTTCAAAAACAAGACGGCCATTCACATCAAGAGTGTGATAGCAACTATTTTGTAGAAAATGGCCGGCCAAATTACTATTTTATCAGTAAATAAAGTGATTGAAAAACGACCAGAATTAATGAATGGGAAAGCCGTTAAGTTTTATCACTACAATGCCTCTATTTGCAATGCCTTTATTTCTATGCTTTCCGGCGTCTGAGAAACTAATCGTCTTAATAGTCCCGGCTTCAAGAGAGATTTGTGAAATTCAGAAGCTTGAATTTCAGAAATTCATTAGCTCAGATTTTTGTGTAGGAATCTCAGAGGATTTATAGTAAGGTAATAATAATCTGCTAAAAAAGTATATAATTCTACATATATAATGTTTTAGTGTTTGACATGTATACAAGTTAATTCGCTGTGAAAAGTCAAAAATACGGAGTTTATTTTTTCCCAAACTATAGCTTTTATTTTATTTTCTTAAAATGAATTCAGTGAGACTTCAACATAAGTAGTCCCTAACTTAGATTTTTTAAATTTCAAATTACAAAATACTACCTCGCATGTATTTAAGGTAAGAAATACAAAATACCTTTTAAATCTGGTGTTTGATATATAAAAAATACAGCATTTTAAGTGTTTTTGGTTAAAATTCAATATTTTACGAATTACAAAATACAGTCACGTGTTAGGGTATGTAAATAGAGTAAAACTACTGCAACCCAGCTGATTAGTCAGTAATAGAATTTTTTTTCATAAACAATAGATTTTTATACTATGGACATTTTTTTATATTAGGAAAGCTTACTAGAAAGCTGACTAACTCTAACTTAATTTTCAGGTCAGTGCTTAATAACTGTCGCTGTTTGCAAAAACAATAAAATGTTCTTCAAAAATAATTCATCTTCTTTACTGAAACTGTTACTTCTTTTTTTTATCAGGCATCATTTCACTTTAATTTGCCTCTAAGGCTAGGGTTATTGCAATATGATTCTACTTATTTCAGGCGACGCTTTAGAAAATGTCAAGTCTTCTTTTTAAGATCAGTTTTAGTTGGGATGCAATAACAGTAAGATGCTACAGATTGCAGTCTTTATAATCTTGTTTTTACGGGCACTACCGCAGGCAGAAGTTTGCCATAGTAACGACTGTATTCTTAACGATATTACGATATTTATACTAATAAATATAATTAACATGTAGGAATTTCGTGAAAATAACCGTTTAAGAATTTAATATATATATATATATATATATATATATATATATATATATGTAATACATAGTATATATACATATATAGCTAACGATACATATAATTATCATTGTACTTAAAAGCTATTATTATTAAATAATTGATAATCATTGATTGAGGATACCACTATTTAGTGGTTATTACCTGATTCGTCTTAATAATCAAATCAAATATATAGAATATAAAAATAATTTTACGTCGTTCAAGATGAAATTATTTTTTGGACGTAATAAATTCCAGCAATTATCTTTTTCTTTATCAAATAATGTTCGAAAAAGAATATGTGAATCTCCGACACATTTATGACACGATTGAAAAAACAATTCGTAAGAAAAAGTTGAAGTGTAATTAAAAAGGGTACAGTGGTTAAATAATTGATAAATATTGACTGAGAAAATTCGATACAAAAATTTAGTAGTCAATACTCTTTACAATCAAGTCAAATATCTAAAATATTTAAACAATTACTTTTATTATATCATGTCATTGTTACATTCTGGATATTAAGATATTATTAAATATATTTGGGATCATTATTTCAATCCTTTTTCACACCCCCACTTTCCAATTTTATATTATTTACATGAATTAACATGTACAGCACAAAACTAAACAATTATCTCGGTCCTTTCCTCTATTAAAATTAATACAGAAAGGAAATCGTACATCCCCGTCTGTTATCACTAATAAAAAAACTAAAAAACGAATCTTGCATTTAAATTGAATAGTAATTACTATTTTCAGTTGATATCGACATTTACTATCGACTAGTTAGACTGTTGCACGATTATAGACCCTTTCGACTATTTTCAGTCGACATTCCCAACGCTGTTCACTACAAAATATCTCAGCCTCATGCACAAATTGAAATACCAATTATAAATTACGCCGGTTTGGTGGCGCAGTGGTAAAGGTGATGGGACTGTCCTCTTACTGTTGCGATAGTCGCGATTTCGAATCCTGCTGGAGCATGGTCGTAAATTTAAGTTTGTAATTGTTTAATATTTGTGAATGTTCTAGGCAAGAGTGTAAAATCCGACAAAAAATGATCCCAGTCACGCCAGTAACCAGGCTAGAGACCAGGGTAAGACCGGATGTCTTCTGGGATGATTTCTAAAGTTGGTCACTCGCCAGTCGGTAGGCTTAATGTTGAGGATCGTGGTTCGGAGCCCCCGTTAAACTTTAGGACCAGTCTAGATAAACCCATAGTTGGTAAAAGGAGACTTTAAAATATAATTTAAAAAAAATGTAAATTACATTTTTAAGAAGTAATTGAATTATAAATACCGAATATGTATTTTTATTTCAATTAGGTAGTTTAATTATAAGTAATTCAAATACCGCCCAATCCTAGTCCTAGTCTAACACTTAATAAAGCTAAAACACTAAATAATTATGCATTGGTCAAAAATAATTCAATCCGACCCCAAAAAGGATTACGTGGGCTTGACGAGGGAACAACTTACCCTTTATTGTCCCTTCCTATACCCACCGATTCTCCCAAAAATAGCCCTATTTTCTTCCGTCCTACCATCAAACAATGAACGTAATGAACAAAGTCATTCTTTGATGGATGCCATCTTGGAGTTAATTTATTTTTATTTAGACGGGCCTCGAGTGTTGCCCTTTGGACTAGCATTAAAACTCAAGCCAGACCTGGCCGTTGTTATTTGAAGGAAACCACGGAATGAGATAGAGGAAAAAAACACGGAGCGAGGTTTTTATTAAATTTTTCTCGGTTTGGGAGGTTGTTGGCGTTGACGCGGCGTCCGGCTATGTCCGGAATTTTGGGAAATTTCTTCTCAGCGAACGATGTCTTGTTTATTTTGAGCTTTCGTCTGGTGTTTTCGTTTTAGTATTAATTGAATTTCATTATTGTTTTGTTCGACAAGTATAATGGAAGGGATGAACCTCGCTACCAATAACATGGAACATTGTTCGTATAAATGTTTATAAACGAAACCGCTTCAATAGGATGTTATTTTGATCACGGCAAATACAAATTATTTTCCTTTAAATCTTAGATTCTCCATTTATTTTATATATTTCTACTATTTTTTTGTAAGGAATATATAGACGTTTCAAGGATCATGTTTGGTGTTGAACAACGTTATTTTTTAATACATAATAATTTAAATAACATACTCTGACATTATAATACATTTTATAGAGTAAATTAGGACAATTGCAAAAAGACATGAGGTATTACTCCACTCCCATGTAAACAACGAAGAACTGCAACTTTTGTGTAGTGAAATGAACTAAATGGTAAAAATACTAAAAAATTTTATTAATATTTATTTCATTTTATTAAAGACTAAATTAGACTAATGAGTATTCCTAGATAAGTACCTAGTGTAACTGTACGGAAAAACTATAACTAGAGAGAACCAATAAGATTGGGTGCAGACATTGATATAGTGACTACATTTGTTTAAAAGATATTGACTTCTGACACAACTCATAATTGGAAAGGATTATTTATTAGGTAGACATGAAGGACCCGACAATGACCCAATCTAAGTTCATTAATAATAATGATATGAACCAGAAATATAGAATTTTCGAAAAGAAATCAGCTTGATTTGAAAATTGTTTGATGAAACTAGAGGGTGTTGTTCATATATACTCTAAGGGAGGAGATAACATTTCAATGGTAGAATAATTTGTATACGAGAAGCTAACTGGAGTCAATATGTTGACTATTGCTTCAATAATATGCCCACATGCGAAGAAATCCATGCAGGAGGTGCACATGTTCCCATTTCATCATTTAATTAGATACTCAATTCCTTGCTTGCTTCCTCGATCATTTGATTAAGATTAACCTCCCCCAGTTGTGCAATGAAGATAGCATGACCAAGAGTTTTTTTGTTCCTAATCTATTTATTAATTTTTCGGGATAATTAACAATACCTAATGGGACAAGTACATTAAAACATATAACATTCTTTCAGAATAGAGATTGAGTTGTCACGTTACAAATACACTCACATCACAGCATTTGAATTATTTACAAAATAATGTTCACAAATAATATTCTCTAAAAAACATTTGTTTGGTTTGTTTCTTGTTTTAGTTTTATTACAAGTTATAGAGGGTTTCTTGAAGTTTGTCATTTTCAAAACAATAGATTAACAGTAATTCGAGTAATCGTTTTATGGTGTGGAATAAAGCTTTGGTGGCTTGATAAATGTTATGAAAAACCTGCATTGGGAAAATTAAAGTCTGGTCGCCCAGAATCGGCGGTTGTCTCGAAGAATATAAAAGGTCATATATTGGCCTGCAAATTGGCATATACAACAATATATTGTGATACAAAGATAACTTCGATTTATACTTGCAAATATGATATTGGATTTAGGTTAGGTTAAGTCCAAGTTAACGCTTAATTGAGTTCTGTCGGTTAAAATATACTATAAAGCATAGTGGGTATATCTTGTCATATTAGGGCTAGATTTCTACTACAATTTTATATTATGCAGATGAAAGTGGAGGTTTTTTGTGATTGATTTTCGTGGAATCTTCCTACAGCAATGATTGGTTAGGTTGATAGGTTAGTTCTATATCAGAAAAATAATCATAGGCCAAGGCCTTTGGCTTTATAAAAGAAGAAAGCTTTATTAAAGAAGAAAAGAAAAGAAGTGGCATTGAAATATAGGAGCATGCACTGGCTAATCGGAAGAAAATCAGAATTATCAGTACATAATAAACTGCTGTTATATAAGCAAATGCTGAAACCTATATGCACATATAGAGTTCAATTACGGGGATGTTCTGCAAAGAGTAACATAAATAAAATATAAATATTTCAGATCAAAATTTTGAGAGGTTTTGTGGGGCACCGAAATACTATAGGACTGATTACCTACATCGAGACCTTCAGATACCCACAGTCAGTCAAGAAATCACGAAAATTGCAAGGGGGAATGAGGATAGACTCCATTCTCATGAGAATATTGAAATATTTCAGCTTTTGGATAGAACCAGAACAGGACACAGACTCAAAAGAATCAAACCATTTGATCTTGTGTAGTGTTGTGTAGTGAGGTGCATATATTAAAAAATACAGCAGTGACATGAATAAACATTATTTCACCAGATACTGAGATAGGGCCGATGGGTCCTCTTGGTTATATATCTATATTTAAGTTATTATAAAGACAAATTGTATGTTAGACGGAAACGACTAGTAACAATGTATTAATCAAATAATAAAAAAAATTGTTTAGGAATAAGGTTTTTTTTCTGTGGTTATTTTGAGCTTTTTAGATAAAGATTTTTTGGCCAAATATATTATAATAAATCATATTCACTAGGATAATTACTTTTTGAACAATTACATTTTTGATTAACCTTTGTTTTTTTATTAAGTGTGTTTTTTTTATGGGATATATTGATTTGAAATGAAGAGTTAAGAGAACTATTTATTTTTCTTAATTTCCGAATTACATTGATGTTTTCTCTGTATTAATTTTTCTATAAATAATGGACAGTTCTGTTGATAACAAATTTTATATTTATTGTCATGATTACTAGTGAGTGATCAAATGCTAAATGAAAGAATACTATTATAAAGAACTATTGGTTTTAACACCGACAAAGAGATTAGGGCAATTCTACCAACCTCAAAAGCTAAAGTAGGGCTGGAGGACTAAGGAATATACAAAATTTTGGCAAGACTGTGAAAAGGTCGATATAGGATAAATAAATAGAAAAATAAGAGTACGAAGGGAAGAACATTACGTAAAATCACATATAGAGTCAATAGAAAAGAAAAAAATATCATATCTTGTACAAAATGCAAGAATTACTTCACTGAGGATTTATTTACAACACAAAAAAATTGGCTACGTAATGCATAAACAGAAAAAGATTATATGAGAAGTTATTGAGATCGAAAAACATCTCAAGCATCTCAACAATAGATACCAACACCGCCTCTACCAACAACTTGGAAACCAGCGCGATAATGTAATATCAACCAAGTCAAACATTCATACACCAGAAGTTAACCACGAGAGACGTGACGTGTAATGAGGAGTAGAACGAAATGAAATAAGACCTTAAGATCGCAGATGCGTTTTTGTCGACTATTCAATTTATTAAAGGTTATTTTTAGAACCAAACGCGGTTGGAAACCCGGAAGACTAGGCCAACATGTAATACCAACCCGGAAGCAACACAAATATACATAGTATAGTTTAATAGCATAAAAGTCAGGGCGTGTTTTATTTTTATCTGGTAATGCATTGGTTTGGTATTTGAGATATGTTGTTGCTTATTTACTTTCATTGCTTTAATTAATTATATACTTTTTCATGTTACACATCCTCAAGCTAACTAATAATATCGTCGGTTGAATGGACTAGTTGATGAAAGCTAATGAAAGAGGACAAACATATTTCACTACTCTTGTTGGACAGTATATTGTTCAATAAACAAAAAATTTTAAAAAGCTTATTGAATATTATATCTAATATACACCTAAACTATACTATATGGTGAATGTTTTGATACACATGAAAGTGTAATTATAACGAACCAAAGATTTAGAACTTAAGGATTAACGACATCCTTTGAGTTTGCGAATATCTGATGTCAAATTATAATGAGACAGCAAGTGTCTTAAGGGGTCCTCGCGACGGATAGTTCACCAGATATAAGAGCTTGCAGATATCTTAATACCTTTGAAACCGGAAATCCTTTAAAATAGAAAACAACGAAGTATATTTATTCTGTTCATGTAAGTTATTAAAGTTTATAAATATTAATATATATTTGACCAATTTTCAGATTTAATTTGTGTGTTATAGTTTATGACAAAACCATGTTGGATGATATCTTACTGTTATCTGATGGATTGAATATCTTATTTTGTAGTAGATTAACATATCATTAATAGTAATTGGTGCTACAGAGTCAAATTTAATGGGTTTTCTGATTCAAATTCCAGTCGGTTTTCACTTATGCCGAATTGTTTATGCCTGTTTGTTATTTTAAACAATTGAGCTTTCAAAATTATTCAGGTTATAATATTATTTAGAATAACATAGTATTAATTACGCCACAACAATAAATATGCCTGGTAGATATGTTATGTGTGATAAATATGGCGGAGATTTAGGTTTTCTTAACGAGGCGATTCTAGTGTACTAGGTTGCTCAAGATATTTTCTGTTCATTAAAAAGTATTTGAAGTACGTTTTAACATATAATATAGTTTTTCTGAACTTACATATTTTATATAATTCTATTATATTTTCTATATCAACAAATTTAGTATTTATGAAGTTTTTCTATCTTCTACCAAATCTCTTTTATTAAATAATTGTTTCAATAATAAAACAACGGGTATAATTTGGTACGATTTCTTAACTAATACAGAACATATTGAATAACCTAATTTTAGACTGAACATTAATGTGTTAAAGTACCTTGTACGTCGGTACATTGAAAGCGTTTTTTCTTCATTGTTTTATATAATTCTATATATTGTTGTTAAAAATATTCTTATGTAATAACTTCAGCAGGTTTTTGAAACAATATACTATTTCTTATTAAAACATACCATAACTTAACATAAACCTTGACTAACTTTAATCTTAACAAATAGGTTATGTATTTTTAACAAAAAAAAAATTACTGTTGGCAATAATTCGGTCTAAAAATAAATAGCTATTTCGTGTCTTTGAATACGTTAAATTTAATAGATACAAATTGCTATTTTCTCTATTTTGTATTTTCATCCAATAATTAGGTCCCCTTTGTTTCTAATATTTTATATTTTCATATATAACTTATTGAAAATAACGGTGAACGCACGTTATCAAGATATATAATATATTAATTATTAATTATTAATTATTATAATTATTAAGATATATAATATATTGCCAACTGTGGTTGGTAAATTCATCTTAATATCAGACGATATATTTTTTCTCATTTTACTCTAGTTAAAAAGAGAGACAATCATAATCAAATGTCTACAAATTTCTTCGAAACATAAGAGGTTACAAATTGGCAAATGTTGTTTTAGCCTTTTTCTTGTTTTGATAAATTTCAGATCTCCGCTTAATAATTGTGATTATTCTGAAAATGTTGAAGCCAACAAATATTTCCTTATGATGTAAATATATATATATATATATATATATATATATATATATATATATATATATTATAATAAAAAATATATTTTAATTTACTAAAATGTGTTTGCTTATATCTTGTGTTAACTAATATTTAGCATATAGCTTTAGCATAACATAATATAGACTGATTTAACACTCGTTGACTGGTAAGTGACATGTGGTCTCTGGTCTCACTTAGTCTAGTTACTAATGTGAGTTGGGTGGTTAATCAGATCTTATCAGATTTTCCTAATCTCGTGGTTACCATAAATAAAAAATATCAATGTCCTCTATGAGATTCGAACCCATGACTATCGCATTAGTAGGAGAATAGTATGTCATCTTGACCTCTAGAACACTAACTAAGATGTCCTTTATGTTTTACCAGATTCAAGATATATATAAGCGATTAAAAAGTAATTTTTCATATCAACGGAATATGTAGAATTACTGCATTCCTTGTCTATTTATAGTAATATTAGTCTAAAAATAATATATGGTTTTACTATTCGTTAAGGTAGACTATAATTGTTTCTCGATGCAATTTTTAAATTATGATCCCTTCATAGATATGGAACAGACTATAGCTTTCGTTTATACCTAAAAAAATCACGTTTAAATTTCTTTGAATCCAATAGTATAACATGTCAGAGATATTTTTCCAAAGCCTTAGTCGGATTATAACTTAGGTAAAAGGCTCTTCGAAATTCCTTTCATTAGATTGGCCCGATCGCAAATGGGGTAAAGTAAATCAGGTATTAAACTATTTTATCAAAAGCCAAGGTTTTGAAGCTGGCGGACATAATTTCTGAAGAGTAACAGCATAGTTTTTCACAGAAATCTTTTATTTAATCGCAATTATACATATTTTAAAATATGTCAAGTGACAAGTCTATTAACTGGAAATATTTATTCTTCTTAAATTTTATTTAATTTAAAATTAAGTTATTATTACTTAATTTTAATCTTCTAGTTAATAAGCGTTGAATTTAAATTCTGCTCTAGTTATATTATAATAGTATAAATATTTTGCCTTTTTTCATCATCTTTTAAAGCCTATATAATCTCATCACATACAGAAAAATGCAATAATGGGATATCATAATGTACTTGTAAATCAATGAAATTTATTAAACATTAATGTATTATCCCGTAGATTAGAGATCCCATTTTAAAGTCGATTATAATATCATAACACGGAATGGGGCTACACAGTTAAGTTTAATTGATTTTCTGATACATATTCCAGTCGGTTTTCGCTCTATTCCTGGATCAGGCAGAATTATTTATGTATGATGGCTATTTTAAGCTATTTAGTTCACAAAATCGAGCCAATTATCAATTCATCTCAATTATATCTGGATATTCTCCATCATTCATTTAACTAGTCATTTTATTTGTATATGAAACTTTATGAAAAAAATGTTTTAGTAAACATGATTTTTGCCATATTTTTTTGGAAATAAAAAATCACTAATCATTCTAGGCCTTCTTCTATATAGTTTCTTGAACTGTTATTGATTATTTCGAATTTGTAAATGTATTCGTAATAACTGTATTAATAATAATTGCAATAAACCAATCAAAACCAAATCTGTAAAATATAAAATATCCTATTAAGGTAGATATATTTAGGGTATTTATAATTTAAGGAAGATTTTTATTAAGTAGAATACTGCTATTTATTTAGATTCCTATTTATTCCTGAATTAGGGTAATGTTAATATACTTTAGTTATCATACGTAATTTTAATCACTTCTTTGAAAGCCATATCTTTCAACTAGGTAGATAGACAGTAAGAACTAGGTTATCATGTAGCAATAGAGGGCAGCAGCAATAATTTTTGTTCGAGATGTCTCATTTTTGAAGACACAATATAACATAAAATTATGCCCTTAGTCGAAAGCCCAAATTAAACTGTAACAGGTTATTAATATTTGCCAACACATTCCAATTATAATCCTAATGATAACTTCAGTCCTAACTTGTATCGGATATAAAAATTGAATTTTTTATTCTCGTCCAAAACGTTTCAAAATTAATATTTTGTCGATTATTAACACATAACATTTTGATAATTAACATCAATTAACACCAAGCGAACATAGAAGGTTAAATTAAGAATATACAAATATTTTTAAAATAAAGCATTGTTAATTAATAATTTAATTTGCTTATATGAAAATATATTTAATTTTCTGTATTATCTCGATGAAGATGAGCCGACTTTAATCGATTTCTTCTACACATCCTCCAGTTCTGTCGAATAATGAGGTCGCATTATTTATTTGCCCTACCTATTTAGTCAGTACTAGCTGAAGTCTAAGTTAATTAAAGATTGGGGTTTTGGAGATGATTAAATTTGGAGGGCAGGCGTGATCTTTCGTTATATGTTAATTTATCTGCGGCAACGCCAGATCCTTTTGGGACACTTTACTTTGTATTAATTTGCATTTATATACGAATATCTTTTATATTAAATTGATATATATCATTTAGGATACGCACAGTTATACGCAATATGTGGGCGGACATAATATTAATTTATTTTAATTTTACCTGTTTCATAATTTATTGGTATATGAATACCAGATCCTTAATTTCTTTTATTCAAATTCCATTTCCGTAATTTACCCGTTTGAATATGTGTATAATATCCAAAAATGATTTTAACAGAACCAAATATATGTTTTATAAGCTAATTATATCCGAATCAGCCGACAAAGATGTCTGGTTGACTAACGTCCGTAAATAGGACAAATATAAATTACAGATCATAGATCATTGCTTTAGATATATTTCAATATAAAATGTATGAGAGAAGTAACTATTACTAAGTTTTTAAATACTAAGTTGCGCTCTATTTATTAGCAATTTTGTAACGTGGTGTAGCTGCGCAGATCATTAGTATTTCGACTATTGTGACTGTTTAATTAACGGTATTGTTTAAGATCGATAATATATACGTTAGATGTTTTATAATTTCAAAATAAATTATATTTGATGACATTATTTTGTTTAGATTAAAATTTTGTAAAACGTCAAAGCCAAACTGAACAATAACTCAAAATTGATGCTGCAACACTGTGACGTCTTGGCGTCAAATATTTAGATGACTTAAGTTCACTGTTTTATTGAACAATCTATAAATATTTTAACTTAATATAAATAATTAATTATTAACCTTGATGCTAAATCATTATATCATGTTCAATGATACGTTGAATTAAACAGATTTATTAATAAAATGTATTCCCAAAATGAGGCATATGTTTTCTTAAATTTGTAGTAGTTATTGATGAGGTCGACCTTTGAGCAAACTTAACTCTCCTACTTTTGGTGACTAAAATTGGATACCACCTGTTCATTTAAAAGTCATCCAGACTATATCCATCGTCGTCAAAGGCGATAACATATATGTACTTCTAAAATACATAAAAAATAATTTTGTTAATGTTGCGCAAACAATTTTTTCATAAAATTTTAAAATTGATCCGCCCTTATTAAAACAGTCTATATATACGTTTATCCAGGACAACGAGCGTGAAACATAGGTAGTCAGGGAAAAGAGACCTACTATATTGAAGTGACAGCCGATTTGAATATTTTTGTATTAAAAAGTTAAGATATTAGGAGATATAATGGAATTGAAAAATTTATGGTTTTTTCGATCGACGATTGCATAAGAAAATTTGTTATCTGAACTAATTTAGGGATAAAAAAAACATATTTATAATCCACAAGTGAAGTCATAAAATCAAAAGACTGAAATGCAAAAACTGTAAAAAAAATTAAAATGCGTCAACTAGGAGTAAAAATAAGGCATTATATTATTTTTCTATAGAAGTTTTTCAAATTTGATAAATTCAGGGCATATTTCCAGATTTTCTCGGCGCCATCGTATTCAAAATCGAATGGGTTAAATAAGGACAGTCAATACATAGTCTCAGACAGGTTCAAACACATAAAAATTGCAGGGGTTTGGATATAGACATTGCGGTTTGTCGAATGAAAAGTGAAGGTTTACTTCTTTGAGGAAATAGATTATTTCGATGGTTATCATCGTTAGTAGAGAAGGTTTCCTTTTATAACAACAGCAGTCTATTTTAAATTTTTGATAATTTAGTGATAAACTAAATTTCTAACAAGTTTAACGAATAATTTTGATGCTTAAATGCTTAATAATGTTTACAAAAATACAAAAATATTCAGTAGGTTACCAAAGGAACGAATTGCCGAAAATTATTCGATAACGACTCAGATAAATTATCACATTACGAAAGATCACGACAGGTCTCCACATTTAATCGCCTTCGAAGCCTCAATCTTTAATTAACTTAGTCGTTTAACTAGTGCTGCTTAAATAGTCGGGCCAGATAAATAATGCGGGCTCATTATCTGGCAGAATGGGAACAGGCGGAATATGTAGCAGAAAACCAATTAAAGTTGCGAGTGTGCAGCATCAGATCCTGCTATCGAATAGTAAGTCAATCTTGAAATTGAATTTCTAATGTATCGTCTATTGCTGTGTATCTAACAACAAATTTAGGAATAATTTAAATCTATCCTAGTTTAAATTGCTATACATTAGTAAAACAGCTTTGAAATTACGCTATGTTTATTTGTAATTTCAGCAACATTTGCAAATTTAGACTGATTTTTTAATATTATAAAACCACATCTTTAATAATTTTTAAGGCACACATTTTCTTCGATAAATTTGCGGAATTGAATATATATGGAAGTAAGAAGGCCCTCTAGGCTGCTCTAGGAATGAACTTCATTTTCCATAAAAACGATTTTTAATCATATGACATATCTATAATCATGCCAAGTTTAAATGATTAGAGAAATAACATAAGTTTATTGATCTGTCAATAAAATTCATAAGCATCTTTCATAAACTTTTAACACATTGTCTCTCCAATTTCTAAATACTAACTAGTTTAGAAACATCGAAATATCGATTCCATATCAGTTTTTAATCATTTGTCTTGGATAGATTATAGCGGTTAACTCAAATCGGATTTAAAGTATTGAGATTATGTCTAAAATACTCGAATGGTACTTAAAATAGTCTTTTAACAACTTAAAAAAGTTAAAGTGTCCTTTTCATTCATTATCAATCCATAGCCGAAGCTCGGGGGAAATATCTGTTTGTGGCGCAGGATTTTGAATATTCTGCAACAAACCCCGTCACCATTGACAACTGTTTTGACTTCGGATAATGGAGGTTTCTTATTTTGCAAATTACCTTATATGATCTTAATTTATGCTTTTTTGGAGTTATTTCTACATAGATTATGTCACAAAAGTTTGTGAAGAATTTGATCACCTGTCATTTGACAGACATTAAAAATATTGCAAATTGTATTCTTCAACTGTGCAGTGATTGCCGGGTCTTAATTAAATAAATCCACATATAACACGATTTCGGAGACAAATATGTTGAATTTGGTTCAAGCTTTGCCTTTTATTAACAGCGGTCAGACTCTAAGAATGTTCAAGTTTCGAAGCCACAGAGGAGAATTGACAAAATAGACTTTCAAATGAATGATAATTTTGTATTGAAAATAATATTTTCTCTTTCCGATAAGCTCTATTTTAGAGAAGTGAAACCCTCTACATCATCGCCAATTCGGTTTATCATATTCAACTTTTGTGACTTTTAGTGCAGCTATCTTGACACAAGTTGAATTTTACATCTGGAAACCGCAATGCACACAAATATTATCTCACATGATAAACGTTTCCATTACTAGCTGCAGAAGTTAGAAACGGGGAAATTGAGAAAACAGCAACCCACAAGAAAAATAGATGCAATATATTTAAGAGTTCTTTGGATTATTTAGGAAATGACCATCGAATTTATTTTTAATTTAGTACAAAAACGGTCAGTAACGATATAGCATTTCTCATTTGATCCAACCCGCTTTCCTAGAACTATATTCCGAAATCAAAGTTGAGGCGGATTTTGGATCGTAATTAAGGTGCAATCAATTGTAAAAAGACTAGACTAGATTACCTATTAACATTTTTTCAACAAATAATCCGCCGGCTTGGTTGGCGCAGTGGTAAAGGCGACCTGACGGTCTACTTAAATCCGACAATGAAAATGATTTCAGTCACGCCAGTAACCAGGCTGGGTAAGACCGGTTGTCTTCTGGGATGATTTCTAAGTTGGTCACTCGCCAGTCGGTAGGTTTAGTGCCGAGGACTGTGTTTTGGAGTCCTCGTTAAACTGTAGGTCCAGTCCAGATAAACACTTGTTGGTCAAAAGGAGAGTTTAAAATATATTAAAAAAAAACAACAAATAACCTGTGTTTTGGAAGGACAAATTCATCAATTAATACACTTGCCATTTTAGTATATGAACTTTTAGTAATTTAATATATTTAAAAAAATAAACTTAAAAATTTAAAATCAACTTTAAATTTCTCTTCTTCTATAAAAAAACTGAATTAACAGCTATGCACTTTTGAAAGATGATTTTATCGAATTGTTAGTTATATGAACAATTTCGTGTATTGCGTTAATTCGACATGGACTTTCAGCTGTATTTTGGTTTTAAAATATAAAACTGATGACCCCCATAACTTATTTTTTGTTAGTTTCGGAGCAAAGAATAATTTTAACACAAAAAAACTTTTTATTTTCGACTCTATTTCATAAATATATCAAGTTATATTACACAATGTAACTTAATATATATAACCTTTGCCAAAATATACATATTAAAATCGATTGAATTCAATAACACAATCAGAATTATAACATATTTTAAAAGTATTATTTATGTATTATAAAATTAAATACTGTTGATATTGATTGATTTGAAAGAAAATCTCAAAACCCATTTGTACATCCTATAAGATACATAAAAGAACATTGGTAAGATTAAATTTTTATGCTCGAGTGAAAAAGATATTTTTGAGCATTATGAAGACCTTTAAAAATAATAATTTAGACATGTGGGCTTAAACCGATCAAAAGCACTGTGATGATTTGAAGCAATATAGTTATTTATAAATATTATTTACATAATTTAATACATATAGAATAACTGTTTGTTTGTCCTTGGCATATGTCTAAACTGTTGATGACGTACGCCCACGAAGGGTCCTACCACAAAAAGATATATAAAAATTTGTTTTTAGTTTTTAATTTGATTCTAAAAATAGAGGCTACGAAGTTATTTGGCAGGTTTCTCGACCTCTGAGCAGCCCACATACAAATTTGTAAACAAATATCGCAACATATTTGGATGGGAGTTTTTGAACAGTCGAATTTGTGCAGTTGTGGATAAAATGTCAAAATTCGTAGGTGTGTTTTTTTAATTACATTTTACATTATATATACTTAGTAAAATCTTGGTTTATAATATTTATTTGTTGCCATTGTTGTGTTGTACTTGAACCAATAAAAGAGCAAGACGAGTTCGGGTTAAATATATCAATATATATATATATATATATATATATATATATATATATATATATATATATATATATATATATATATATACATATATCTACCATATTAAAATTAAATTAGGCTACTTAAGTTAAGGTTAAGGTTTACTTATACACTTAACAAGTTCATGTATTGTGGTGCGCTTCAATTTTCTCATTTCTTGAATGTTGCTTAGTAGCTGTATTGCTTCCAGGTTGTTGAATAATAAGTTTGATGTTTTAGAGCGAAATATCTGGCAATAACTAAAACTAACTAAAAGTTACATTCTCAATGAAATGTATTTGGCTCATAACCAGAAGAAAGAAATAGGAAAGCATTACCCGAGACCAATGCATAATAAAATTATGTTATTCATTTCAGTGAAATCCTATTATTAATGT
Organism: Rhynchophorus ferrugineus; assembly: GCF_030347505.1. NCBI lineage: Eukaryota > Metazoa > Arthropoda > Insecta > Coleoptera > Curculionidae > Rhynchophorus > Rhynchophorus ferrugineus. Next base: position 26,015,467 of record NW_027472583.1, on the reverse strand, counting down.
ATCATATAATTTTAACCACAACAGATTACACACAAGATATTTGGAATGCAAAAAGAGAATTGGTTCAATGTTACTAATCCAAGAATAGAAAGGTACCCTAAAGGGAATTTACATTTTAGTTCAACAAAAAATACATCGTTATACAAATTTCATTAGAAATACGGGAAAAAATATTAAAATGCGCCTCAAAATATTGAATATATAGTCTATTCAAAACAGTAGTGATGCACGTCATCAATATGTGCTTGTCGAGAGTTGTAAATTCGTATTACAGTCAGACAATACTCTACTTATCATTTTATTTTATTTAAAAAGAGATAGAATGTTGTTGGAGAAGTTTGACTATGTAACCTAATGAGCCTGCAAAGTGGTCTGTTTGTTAAATGTCTGCAAAATTCTTCAAAATATTATAATTACGGGTTATAACCGGTAAGTCGCCGCAGTTTTATTGAAAATATTTTCACGGTCGGTCACTAATATATTAAAAAAAAAAACAAAAAACTATGTAACATTAAATTCACCAAAATGAAACCGTCTTTATGCGAAACAGGTGACGAATCAAAATCAGCTTGATCAGAGATCAAATATACGCACCATATAAAAATAGTAATTAGATTTTTTAATCCAAACATAATATAATGAAATTTTTTCAGAGAAAATTGTTAGTCTATAAAGTATCGATACAAATCCAAAAGACATCCCTTCATAGACTGTTGCATAATACAGGATTTAACTGTTGTAAAGACAACCCACGACGTTATTTAATGGAACTTCCAGATATTGATGTTAGAAGAATACAAATTTTAAAATCGTATAAAAAAATCAAGGAAGAATTACTATATCAATTTGTATATTTAGATTAAACATAAATATTTCAGAATGGTACATTGGGTCGCTCATCGCAAGATGATAATAAACATAGTGTAAAGACAAGAAAAGTTGAAGGAAAAAGATACGTTGGAATAACTATCGATTGGGTTTTGTTAGTCATAACATTTGTTAATAATTCGTTGCAGATATATAATTCTTCACGTTGGTCCGAGTCCGATGGTAACTACCATGGAGGAGTGAACAAAAACTTGTTTTTGCATTAGTTTGAAAATCAGCTTTTAAAAAACTTGAGAGCCATATAACCATCAGTTATTGTTATGTACAATGCACCGTCACCATACACTGGTGGAGAGGATCTCAACAAGTGCATCAGCAAAGGCTGCAATTAAGAAATGGTTTAAAGTACATAAAATAGGTATCGAAGAAACCATGTTAAAGCATGAACTATTTCATATTGTTACTCGGTAAATATTAATGAATATTTAATTGCATTTTATGCAATTTACGTTTTTAGAAATAAAGCTGAGAAAAGATACATGGTAGATTAGATTGCTGAACGTTATGGCCATAGAGCATTATATATCACTGCATATACAATCCAATTGAAGGGGTTTTGCAAAGAATTATTACAATGATCATTCAGGGCGAAGAGGATATTCAATCCAGAATTATCTGTATTTATGAAAAGAGACGTTGTCAAAAATGACACCTGCGGTTTGGATGAGCTCAACATGAGCTGACATATTAAAGAAGACATTGACAAATAGTAAAATCGTGAGCAAGTTTTTGATAAATTATAAATAAACAGTTTAGCTATTCACCTGTTTATTGTTGAATATGAATATTATATTAAATGTAGGAAATTGTATAATAGTATGCAAGTTCTATGAGCATGTGTTATAGTTTAGAACGTTTGGTTGAAATGTATGAGGAGAGATGTTTGATAGTAATACCAACCGTTTTGCCGTATCTGCCAAATGCATTAAGGAGAATGCAGTGACTAAATCTAATTTTTTCAAGAAAGATGTATACAGGAGTAGGAGAACAAACCGTGGCGAAATATAGTAATGTCCAAATGACTTTAAAAGGAAATATTGCATAGAAGGAAACAAGAACTAAAGGTAAAAGTTAAATATGTCCTCTATTGAAAGTAAAATACATTAGCCAGATATACAATTGTTAATTAGGTGGATTAGGCCTTCCTTTAATATACCACTACATAAAAAATGCGCCTAAAACTATATCTATACTAGTTTGAAAAAAAGTTCAATGTATGTATATTAAAACAACTCTAACCTATAAATTATTGTTGCTGTATAATTAATTACAGTTTTAATTTCTTCGATAATATATGCATTAGATGTACCATAACGTTAAAAGAAATTATAATACTTAACATTTTGGTTTCATTATTTATTATTTAGATCAGAATTTTTTTATATGTCAAGGTCAAAATGTACAAAAACTTAGAGTGGCTACATTGCGACGTTTGGACAGGTCACGTGGGTACACTGTTGTTTTGAGTTGAACTATACGTACAAATTGCACCAAAATTCATATTCTTTGGAAATAAATACTTATGTATTTATTGTGAAGTCGCCTTGCTTGTGTATTGAAGCAAGTAGAATATAACAATAATAAATTTATGTGTACATTAAGACTGCATTAAGGATAACTATTGTAAGAATTAATATCTTTATCATTATTATTTTTATAACAGGTCATTTTAAACCATGAATAATGTAACCTAATTTTAATAGCTTCCAATAATATAAATATACTATTTCCAATAATTAAATTAATAACGTTCCATTTGATATCGTGTTTTAAAAATGCATTTTATCATATATGAGGTTATTCAATGCTTTTGCAGTATTCCATGCTCCACAATACCGTTCAGTTACTATAAAGAATAAGTTGGATGCGACACATGTCGTTATAGGGAAAATACAATTTCTGGACAAGTTTGTCCGATCCTTTTCGGTATTAAGTTAGAAGGAATGGCGGAACAGCGTCCTGTCAGGAAACGGAAACGATCACAAAAGAAACCATTACGGAAGAAGATTTCAGATCTCAGTTTTCTCTATTTACGACTCTATGATGTATTATTCCGTTTGCGCCTAGATGGTTTTGTTCGTCCTTCTTGTCGGATAGTAATGAGAAACATGTTAGACAGTTTTAAAATCGTTCAGAATTTTATGTCATTGTATTATATGTATTACATTCTTTTTTCCAGTAAAGAGTATTATATTTTGTTTTTAAACATTTCGTTGAAATATGTGTTAGAACGATGTCAAAAACGTGGTTTCGTTAACTATGAATTCTGTTTATTATGCCGAATTATCACAAGAGGTATTATGAGCCGATAACTGTTTTTTTTCACTATGATGATGCGTATGAAGTATATAATTTTTTCCAAGATGTTTTATTCAGTTTTTAAACAATTAATTTTAATATATATATTAATACGATGTTATAATCATGTTTTTGTTAACTATGATTTCCTTCTCTTGGGCCAAACTACCTCAAGAGGTGTTATGAGCCGATAACTGTTGTTTTTATTCACTAAGGTAATACGCCTTCTCTCATAACATCTATTATTCAATCGTTCGTCCTTATTTTCGAATATTAATGAGAAACTTGTTAGATAGTTTTAAAATCGTTCAGAATTTTTTGTCATTGTATTATATGTTGTACATTCCTTTTTCCAGTAAAGAGTATTTTATTTTATTTGTAAACATTTTATTAAAATATATATTAGCACGATATTTAAAACGTGGTTTCGTTAACTGTGAATTGCCTATAATGATAACGAGTCTATAACTATTCTTTTTTACTATGAAAATTCGCCTTCTCTCATTGTATTATATGTGGTATATAATTCTTTCCAGGTTAGAATGTTTTATTCAGTTTTTAAAAATTTCATTTTAATATATATTTATATATTAATACGATGTTATAATCATGTTTTTGTTAACTATGATTTCCTTCTGTTGGTCCAAACTATCTCAAGAGGTGTCATGAGTTGATAACTGTTGTTTTTCTTCACTAAGGTAATACGTCTTTTTGCATAACATCTATTCTTTAAGACTTTCCCATCATATTCTTCCGATTTAGCTCTGTAAATTTTCACTACTTTTTATATTAATAAAATTTTAAATACATTTTCACTATCATTTAGAACGGCAAATATAAATATACTTTCCATTTCAGAAATTATTAAATATTTGAATAATTTTTAGAGCCAAATATAACAAAAACAATGTTGAAGATGGCATTACTAAATGGTAATTATACAACCAAGATAACACAGTATTCTTGATTCAGGGATGTAGAGGTTACGATTTGTTCACATGACCTATTAATCACCAAAATTTATTTTAAATTAATCTCACAAATTATATGATATTGGTTATCCTATCGAAACCTAATATCAGCATATATACATGACAGGAGCTAAGCGTTTGCGGAAACATGTTTATAATAAATACTTTTTTCATGTTAACTAAATTGAAATTTAGAGGTCAATTGAAAAGTCCTCGGCCTAACACATAGCTGGCGCTACTAGAATTAAATCCATAAATTTTTAGTTAGCCCTAACCCTCACAAAATGCGTTTATAAATTTGACAGCTATAGGGTCATTAGTTTATAAATTATAGCATTTTGAGTGAAGCAACTTTTGTTATTGTGAATAAATGTATAAAAAGGAATATAGCGTGTTGATAAAATATTGTTTTTGAAGGGAAAAAATACAGTTGAAGTAAAAAGCTTGGCTTGATGCTGAGTTTTCGGACACTGCCCCAGGAAAATTAACCAATAGGGATTGGTATGGTAAGTTTAGACGTGGTGAAATGAGTACCAAAGACGGTGAACGCAGTGGACGCCCAAAAGATGTTGTTACCGACGAAAATATTTGAAAAATCCACAAAATGATTTTCAATGACCGTAAGTTGTAAATTGAAATTTCGTAAAAAATTGAATGAAATAGCAGATACTCTAAAGATATCAACTGAAGATGTACATCATATTATTCACAAATATTAGGGCATGAGAAAAGCTCTATGCAAAGTCGGTGCCGCGCGAGTTCACTTTTGACCAAACACAACGATGAGTTGATGATTCGGAGAAGTGTATGAAGATTATCAAGCGTAACAAACCCGAGTTTTTCCGTCGATATGTGACAATGGATGTCATCCGAGTGGATACGATGAACTTGCTCGAAAGCGTTGAAAAACGCAACAGTCGGCTGACAAGGTTATGGCGTCTGTATTTTGGGATGTGAGACTATTACATAGCGTTATAGAACCATTTGAACGACGAAATCGCCGAAAAAGGGCCGCATTTGAAGACAAAGATAGTGCTTCTTCACCAAGCTTCACCTTCACAATGCACTGTGTCACAAGTCAGTGAAAACGATGGCAAAAATCCATGAATTGGTCTTCGAGTTGCTTCCTCATCTACCGTATTCTCCAGGTCTGGATTTCTTCGAATGAAGAGGTGAACGCCGAAATTGAGGCCTATTTTAAAGCAAAGGACAAATCGTACTACAAAAATTGTTTCGATATGTTGGAGAGTTCCCATAATCAGTGTATCACCTTGAAGGGAATTATGTTGAATAAAAAAAACTAATTTTGCCAATAAAATGTGTTTTACTATCGAATGGTGAGTTTTTAATTCATCTGCTATTAGGAATAGTTTTCTTTTGATATATTTAATTGAAGTAATTAAATGATAAAGTAGGTTATATTTCTATAGTTCAGTGCTTAAAAGCGCTAAATGTAATTGATAGTTTATCTTTATTTTACAATTGATGATACATATATATATATATATATATATATATATATATATATATATATATATATATATATATTTATATTATAAGAGTTAAATATTTGTTATTGCTTTATTTGAAAACAAATAATGTAAAACTGATAATTTAATTAAAAAATTTAATTGCATAATTATTAATTTAATACATTACAATTATGAATTAATTCTAGGAAACCAAAGGACAGCTTCATGTTAGTGGTAAAAAAGGGGAATCAAAGGAAGCTGGGCGCACACCCTCACACACCGACATTCCTACACTTTCCCTAGCAGATGTTATTTCGATAGAATTAATGGTACTAACCCTCACTAAACTGCTAAACAACCTGAATACAAGCGAATATAAATCTTGTTCGTGGCAGAACTTAATCCGCCAAGAAGATATATTGTATAGAATTCAGCATTCAATAGTTACGAAACAATTTTGTGTTAGCATGCTAGATGTAAACAAATAAATCATTACATTTTATTCTTCATAAAAGGCGAACAGCTACGTCAAGGTAGGCAATCATTTATAAAGTATTTTATTAACACTCAGATTTCGTATAGTTCACCTTTAAATATGTTTGGATAACGTCTACAATATATTTTAGTGTCATTGAAACCTTCATATCATAATCATTGCCTGAAACCTTCTTTATATTCTCATTAATTTTGAAATTTTTTTTAAATTGCAATGTACAGTATTTAGTTTTACCCACATTGGATATACAACAACAAACCTGAATTAATATTCTTGAACTAGAGGGATCTAAACTCACTCTTGCATCAGTAGGAAGACTCGAAGAAAATAATCATCTTGACTATATATTTTTACACATGTACCTATATTACATGATGTTGAGTATGTTTAAATTTATTCCGCCATATCAGGAATAAGACAAAACGTTTGTAGTGGGTATTGTCGGTGCGTTAGATGTATTAATATTGGCAGCACCATAGACTTGGTTGATATAGGTTAGTGCCATTTGCCAAATCTCAATTATAAGGTTATAGACAATGAATGAAAATTTAGAAGAACCGAAAAAAATTGGTGGTAATATAATATTTTCGAAAGACACTTATTCTATCCTTAAGTTTCAACCTGTGAAACCGTGAAACAATTTTCGTATTACATTATTTTTTACACCCTTAGTTGGTTAACTATTTTATCAGTTGCTTTGGATCAATTATGATAAACGTAGAATAATTTTATTAACAAGCAGTAAGAAATACTTAATATACTAATTCGTAAAATAGATACATAAACAATTGATAATGAGATACCAATTGGCTTGTTGCAAGTTATCAATCTTATTATCTTTATACATTATCTTATTACATTTCTATTTTTTTATTTAATTATTAGATTTATATTAAATTATTTAACAAATGTTGAATAAAATCAGAACACTACACCGATTTACTTAATTTTAAATTTAGTACTTTATAATTCATATTTCAATGGCTATTATAAGATAAATGTACCCTAACATTCAATAGGTAAAACATGCTAAAATTTCCGTGAGATAATTGGGGTCATTAAAAGTTCAACTTATAGATAGAATGATGTAAGTAGATATGATTCAACTATAAATAAGATTCTAATTGTTAGCAGTAATATCAGCAACTGCATAAGGAAAACCCCATCAAATTAAAATGAACTGATATGGAAACCTGAAAATTTAATGGGCATTTGGTCTAAAATTATTCTTTTAATTTATGTTCTTTGTTCTAACACTGGTTTTATCCACACATTAGACAACACGGGAAAATATAGCTATATCTTGGAGTGTCAGTAGCACAACAAACTTCATAATGATTTAATTTAATAGACAAAATGGAAATAATATAAATATTGTAACTGCATGTACTTACTTTTTCTCCGCTATCCGATGGCAGATAAAACGTCAATACTGTGAGGAAAGATATTCCCATACATGGTATAATGATGTTTACAGTGTAAAAGAGGGTTTTTCTTCTCATTGTTATGTTGAATGTTATGTCCAAGTACGGTTCGTCGCAGCAGGTATAAAACTTTTCATTCCTGTAATAAATAATTCATAACTTAGTTTATGTCGAACTTAATATATCTGATCTTAAATATTTTGTGATTGAAATTAAGGATATTACAAAATAATGTGAGTGGATATTTTATAGTGCTATATATATGAGTACTATCAATTAATTTTGATTTATTATGTTCTTTTTTTTCTGAAGTATTAGATGTTTGCAATTTTTTAATAGTTTTTCGTTTTTGTGTTGTTTGTTAATATTGGCATTACTTCAATACTAATATTTTTTAGAAGTATGGAAGGTGGAAACACTTATGTAGTTCCTCGATAATAACTGCTAGAATCGTATTGAGCTAATGGTTGGTTTATTTAAGGCCATTCTAGTCATATCTTGTTAGTCATGTGGAAGAACTTTTGGATAACTAGTAACAATATAATGCAAACAAATATGTTAGCAATTTTAGTTGTTTTAGGTAAGGTTTGTACCAAAAATCGCCATTCCGCGTATCTCTGCTTTAAATCATGTGACATTTTGCAGCTGATTTTGTGACATCTTGACCATGAGATAACTTGCCTTTGAATTATCCCAGTGACCTTAACTTGTTTAAATAATTTCATTTTCAATATTTAATAATTATGTAAGTGCTTTTGTTGTTCGACATAGACCTTTATCCAGTAATCCCTCTAATTCTTTATTTCCACATTTTAATCATTTCAGAACATGACCTTAGAATAAATAGATTTAGACTTTGGTTAGATATAATTTCTGATATAAAACGTTGATAAAATAATATCCCTCTCAAATAAATTGTTGCTGAAATAAAATTTGTTATTGCCAATGCAGAAAAAAAAGTGTGTGAAATGGAAATTACTCTTGATAATATATGGTTGTTTCACATAATACATTTTAGGTACTACCTGTCCTGTGAATAACGTATTACCAATAAAGTTACTCATCTTCTCTCAAACAGATATAATATATGGATGTAACAAAAGTTGATAGAAAAAGGTAAACGTTGGAATAACTATCGATTAGGTTTTGTTAGTCATAAGATTTATTGACAATTTATTGCAGACATATAGTTCCTCATGCTGGAAACACGAATGCGTTTATTCCTGGTGCAGAATTAGTATTTTCCTCTAAGTTCAAAGTTAACTACCATGATGTCATCCGAGTAGATACGATAAACTCGCTCGAAAGCGTTGAAGAACGCAATAGTCGGCTGACAAGGTTATGGCGTCTGTATTTTGCAGATGCACTGTGTCACAAGTCAGTGAAAACAATGGCAAAAATCCATGAATTGGGCTTTGAGTTGCTTCCTCATCCACCGTATTACCCAGATATGGATTTCTTCGAAATTGAGGCATGCTTTAAAGCAAAAGACAAATCGTACTACAAAAATTGTTTCGATATGTTGGAGGGTTGCCATAATCAGTGTATCACCTTGAAGGGAATTATATTGAATAAAAAAACTAATTTTGCCAATAAAATGTGTTTTACTATGGAATGGGGAGTTTTCAATTCATCTGCTATTAGGAACAGTTTTATTTTGATATATTTTTATTGGAAACTATATATATATATATATATATATATATATATATATATATCTATATATATATATATATATATATATATATATATATATATATATATGATGATACCATGATGGCAATAACTTGTCTTTGTAGAAGTTTAAAGAACTTGGAGGAACCATCAGTTATTGTTATGTACAATGCACCATATGTACCATATATATAGTACACTGGTGGAAAAATTTCCACAAGTGCTTCAACAAAGGCTGCAATTAAAGAAAGGATTAAAGTTATTACTCGGTAAATATAAATGAAATATTTAATTTACGTATATATAATAACGTCAGCGTGGACCATTAAAAGGTCTGAAACAATCTTGATTGTCCCGGCGGGGATTGTGTCAAACCATGTGTCAGATCCATATAAAAAACTAATAAAATAACAGCCTATGTACAAATATTATATTGTAGAGTTTTATAAAATTTTAATTTTATTTAAAGACCATTCACCAATTTATCACAATCTCTTTACATTTTATTTATACTATTGGTGTATGATCATTAGTTTTTATTATTTATTTTTATATATTACTTTAAATTTATTTTTAAAAAACTGTTTTATTTGGAAGTTTACTAGATTCATCTTAGTGAACAATTTTGTAGAAATCATATGTACCAATATATTTTTTAATTATATGAAATTATTTCGGCTTCTGTATTTTTTATTTATAAAGTAAAAATACTTATTTTGAATATAGCTCGTAAAGCTCTTAATTTATTTTTTATATTTAATACTATGGAATGGGGAGTTTTCAATTCATCTGCTATTAGGGACAGTTTTATTTTGATATATTTTTATTGGAAACTATATATATATATATATATATATATATATATATATATATATATATATATATATATATATATAATATATATATATATATATCATATATATATATCATATATATATATATATGATGATACCATGATGGCAATAACTTGTCTTTGTAGCAGTTTAAAGAACTCGGAGGAGCCATCATATTGTTATGTACAATGCACCATATGTACCATATATATAGTACACTGGAGGAAAAAATTCCACAAGTGCGTCAACAAAGGCTGCAATTAAAGAAAGGATTAAAGTTATTACTCGGTAAATATAAATGAAATATTTAATTGTATTTTATGTAATTTACTATTCTAAATAAGCCTGAGAAAAGATACATGGTAGATCCAATTACTGAGTGTTGTGACCACAGAGTATTACGTCTTCCTCCCTATCACTGCATTTTTAATCCAATTGAGTTGATATGGGTATTGCAAAGAATTATTACAATAGATATTCAGGTCGAGGAGGATATTGATACCAGAATTGTCTGGATTTATGGAAAGAGGCATTGTCGAAAATAACACCTTCGATTTGTGTGAGCTCGATCAGACACATTGAAGAAGAAATTGACAAATGGTAGTGATTGAATAAAACTTTATGAATGTTGGTTTATGATTTAATGCTAATAATTACCAAGACAGGGTGATGAAAGAGGAAACAACTAATGGCCAGTATACAATTAATATACTTTTACTTTTTAGGAAATTGTATTATAGAGTGTGAAATCTTTATGACCATGTGTGTAGAAAGCATGAACTAAGCGTAAAACATAAATATGTTCTCTAATGAAGGTAAAAAACGTTATTCATATATACAATTTTTAATCCACCTAGGATTAGCATACATAAAAAACGCGCCCAGCCATTATAGTTTTAAGTACTTCGATAATATATGCATTAAATGTAGTATAATGTTAAAATAAATTACAATACATAACCTTCTTGTTTGATTATTTTATTTAGATTAGAATTTTGTTATATGTCAGTGCCAATATGTACTAAAACTCAGAGTTACTCCGGTAACATTGCGACGTTTCGGCAGGTCACGTGTGTCACTACTGTATTGAATAGACTATAAGATATGTTAGTCAAAGTTGATAACAACCCTTAATATAAAATTAATTAATAGTACTACTAGTACACACTAAAAAAAAGTTTGATTTGGTAATGTAAAAATGTAAGCAACGCAAAACTGGTAATACCTAAACCTAAACATATCTGTTATATATAATAGCTTACCTAACAGCAGGAACTTCTAAAATATCCCATTCAACGGACATATAAAATTCTGACAGATCTACACCGACATCCACTACATTGCTGCCGGCCTTTTCATCCATGTGCCTTAGGTCTACCTAAAAACGAACGAAAGGTTCTATAGATATTGTTTTCCTGATTTTTCCTTAATATTATGAGCGAAATTTGAAATATTCTAGCAATCTAACATAATAAACACATTGAATACACATATAAAGCTAGCCTATGTACACTTTATACAATTTTATGTACAGAATCGTTGAAGTTTAGAATTCTAAATACACATATAACAAAATAAATACAGAAAATAATATCGGTAAGTATAACGTCAGCGTGGATCATCAACAGGTCTGAAACAATCTTGATCGTCCCGGCGGGGATTGTGTCAAACCATGCGTCAGATCCATATAAAAAACTAATAAAATAACAGCCTATGTACAAATATTATATTGTAGAGTTTTATAAAATTTTAATTTTATTTAAAGACCATTCACCAATTTATCACAATCTCTTTACATTTTATTTATACTATTGGTGTATGATCATTAGTTTTTATTATTTATTTTTATATATTACTTTAAATTTATTTTTAAAAAACTGTTTTATTTGGAAGTTTACTAGATTCATCTTAGTGAACAATTTTGTAGAAATCATATGTACCAATATATTTTTTAATTATATGAAATTATTTCGGCTTCTGTATTTTTTATTTATAAAGTAAAAATACTTATTTTGAATATAGCTCGTAAAGCTCTTAATTTATTATTTATATTTATTGAGTTGTTTCTTTATTACATATTTTTTTAAGTGAATAGCGTTATAAATAATTTGGAATTCTGAACATTTTAATATGGTTGTTCGTTTACAGAAAGTTTACATAATTTGTTGGAAATACTAGTTCTATTTTGCATTGTGAATTTAATACATTTTTACTACTTTAATGTAATTGTTATAAGTTATGTTAGAAACTATAACAGATTTATATACTAAGTTGGTTAGTAATCTGGAAACTAAACATGCGATGTCATTTTATTTTCTTAAGAGAATATTACGACCAAATCAAATATAGTTTGAAAAATGTAAAAGCAGATTTTCCCAAATTATTCATTAACAGTAAAAATCTTTTAAAAATATTTAAAGGTACTGTATGTCCCAAAATCAATGAAGTTGTTGACTTCGAAACGAATTAACATTTAGAAGTCTATCAAGGAGGAATGTAACAAAATGTTCGTACAATACGAATACGAATAATAAACTTAGATCATGATTGTAATCCTATGTATTTCTTTGATTGTATACTTTCAAAGCCAAAGTTGTAAAAATTCAAAAAAAAAATGGATATAAATGGTTTTCTATCAAAGAAAGGCGCATACTGATATAATTTTAAAAAAGGTCACTAATGAGAATAAATTGCAGTAAAAATCGTTACAGGACCTAGCACAATTGCTAGATATTGTTTCCTATGGCTTCTGGTATTTGTCAGTTACAATTATTTTTCACGGATCGTCCATAAAACTACAGTTATCTTAGATAGAATAATTTTATTGTTGTTATTTTGTTTGCAATTATAAATATTGATAAAAAATATCATATCTAAAGCACTAGATGCTAGAGATTTTCTGTTGGGAGTTGGATTTGGTAAGTAATGTATTTTACAAAATGATATAGTTTTGAAGCAATATAAGCTTAAAAGTAAAATAAATTAAGCAACCCCATTTTGCATTATATAATGAGCACTAAATTTGTCATGTGATTTAATACCTTTGAACGATAATTTCCTTATTATACATAAAATCTCATATCTATTATATCCTAAAAGTCTTATATTATTTTATCTAAAATGTTATCAAAATCAACGTAATCGGAATACCATCAATTAGAAATAATACTTAAATAAAAGTTAGTGAATAATTTGATTATATCTAATAAAACAACGCCTTAATAAACAAAACCATGATACTAAAAACGAATATATTTAAATAAATAATCGACAATAGCTAGACCCATTAACAAGATTAAATTACTTAAAAGATACTACATTTTTATATAATTTGAAAGATTTTTGGCCATTTGTTAAAAATATATTCGTGAAGCCTTAGATATATTTTCGCCAGAGATTTAAAAGCTTTCAGCGAAATAAAAATACTGACAATGGAGATTTGTGCTTTCTAAATAATAGGTACGACAGTACTTCTTGAAATACTTTGGTTTTTTAACTCTAATTTTCATTCGAATCCCGTTTATCTAAAATGAATTTTTCATTATTTGAAAACGATGAAGTGGTGAACTGGAAAGCAGAATGCGAAATAACTTTACTAGGCTTTGATTTAAAGTTTTAAGATGTATCTAGCAATCAACCAATGCACTTACAGAGTGAGCAATAAAATGGTTATTTGATTTATATTAGCATTCATTTTGGCTTCGAAAAAATATATGCGTAAGACATGCATATAAACAATAAGATATTTTTGAGTAATAGGCGTTCTGTATGCGTCTTAGGTATTTATGCCACTTGTTATTTAAATTATTTGTTTTATTAATCAATATTATAGTGATAGGTTATCGATAGTTTGCATCAGATGACTTTATTGGAGCCGCGGTATGATGGTACCACATTATGAGCAATTGCTGCAAGTTGGGTTATCTATATCTATCTATGATTAATAAGAATAATTTCAGTTGCTGAAGTTGAGGCTTTGTAATAGCTCACATTTTTTGACAGAACTTTACAGTATATTATTAAGGTATGAATATTAAAGTAAAGAATATCTTCCGAATGGATTAATGGCCAACTTGCATACAATATTGATAGTTTTGTGGATAGCGTGACAACTTGATTTCATGTTAAGTCATTTTTTGGCTCAATAGCATCTACAAATATTTATAATAATGCCATTTATATACTCTCTCTGGGACTGGTCTGGTCCATCTTACTTTCTTCTATGGTACTTTCAATTTAAGATGAAAATAAAATTGTCGCGAAACATTGCTGACAAGCGTGATAGTACTGTCATTATAGAAATAAATTCAGGCCTATTTTTACGTATGTTATTTAAAAAGTTATTTTAATCGCAAATAGGGGACTGTGAATGCAGATGAAAAATATTAATTCTACGGTAATTTTGAAGTCTGGTAAGCTTGATTATAAGTCGAATATCGGAAGCTCTAAATGTCTAGTCATACATACTTGAAACTTCTGGCCAACTACTTGGAACAGTTTAAATGGCAGGACTACCAGCCGTATCTTCCAAATATTATACCTTTCGAAATTTCTTTGTACCCATGCAACTCAAAAATGTTGGACTATCGAATACCTCGAAGAGACTTTAGGCGAAGCGATGCTTTATTCTGATATAATAAACAGAAATATAGAAAAGTAAACATCGAAAATTTATTCAAAGTTCTAGGTTATAGGATTAACAATATGAAAATATTGTGTTAAGGTGTTTTATTGTACTTAATGCAAATAAAACGTACTTGATTGAAGTCTATTCTATTATGGCTTCAGATGTATTCATTGAATTTTTGTTTCCAAATATTAATTAACTGATATCTTTATAGACAACATCGCATAAGGTTATTTCTCTCGATTCATACGTTGTAATCTACGGTCAGAAATACTACATTTAGAGCTCAATTATTTTTTCAGTGAAATGTTTTAAACCCTCATTAAATAATTGACGTCGCGTTAATTTTGGATATATTTCCATCGCGGACTATATGTCCTGTATACGACAACTTTTTGACTTCGGAAGAGAGAACAAAAGACAATGGCGGGCATATAATAAGAAGAGAAAACCAAACTGTTTCTGTAACCAAATAATCATAATTAATCACCTTAAACCAATGGATATTTAAAAAAAGGAGCTCAAGAATTTAGAAAGCTAGAGAGTATCCGAACTGAGCGTTGAAACGCTGGAAATTTACACGAAAAAATTCTTATATCGTTCTATATCAATACTATATTAAGTATAACTATAAACTATCCATACAGCTAAACACATCAAAGCCAACAATCAAGCCAGATATTCATCCTAAGAATAGATCGAAGAGATGTATGGTGTGTTATAAAAGAAACTAATAATTTACCATAGGTTATTGTAATCAAACCAATAAAATAATAATTTTAAGCGCCTGGAAATTTACTTTAAGTGAAATATATAGAATTCTTATTTTTTTATATAAAATTATCGCCCATGATTTTGCATTTATGCATGACGCGTGAAGATTAATTAATATAATAGTATTTTTAATTAGATTCTTGTTTAAATTTCAGAAATATGAAATTTACTTCTTGCTATTTGAATACTACGAGGGCATCATAACCAATTAAATTATGATTTGGTAGATCAATTATGTAATTTATTGCTCACACTGTAGTAAAAGACCTGATTAACTTTGGGGTGGATTTAGATGGTTATTGACACTTCGGAACTGTTAAACTTAATACCGTATCAGCATCCACCCGAAAGTTACATCGATGACGGAAAAGGGGGCTGAAACTTTCGAGCTTACGCCAACACTAGCAGTAAGCGATAGCGAATACACTTTACAATATCAATTAATAATGAGAAGCGTACACAAACTTGGAAAAATCATGTACGAACCAATCTGACTTCCCCTTTTCTATAGCCGATAAAAAAGGAGAACCGTGGAAACGCAAAACGGCTGCGAGAACGGTTTTACTTATTCGGTTTTTATTTAGTGGCTTCGTTTTTAGAGAGTGCGGTTTTATAGTTTTTCATTTTTATTTATTGCGCGACTGTGGGGGAATGGTTTGAATGTCGGAGTAATGTCGGAACTGAAAAATAAATAAAGGAAAACACATAAAAATGTACAGGACATGTGTCAATACGACTACTAAGAGTGCAGCGAAATAAAAATCTAGGCCAAAAGGCGGAAATAAAATAAAAACAAAAATATGCATGTAGAGAGTGATGCTACGGATGCGATTGATTTATAAATTATATTGGACAGATGGTGGAATTTTATATTATCAATAAAATGAGTGGAAAAGGCTACTAAAAGCAACCATTCCTATTGGAATATCTCATCCTTTATGAATTTCGTAAAATATTCACTGACATGGATTTCTATTCAATGCAACATTTATTTACAATGTAGATATATGAGTCAAAATATTTTATACTTGGAAAGGTTTATAATAGAAATATTCATACCAATTTTTTTCAGTTCTTTTTTAAACTTGGTAATATATCGGAAGAATAAATATTTTATAATTAGTACATTCCTTGACAAAACTGTAGCAAACTAAAGATTTTCCACAAATGTCCACTCTTAATAGAAGTAAATGTTATGTTATTTTTTAAATATTATTTCTGAGAGAACAATGCTTCAAACTTTCTTATTTCTCATTTGCGCCTATTTTAATTGCATATTATTAAAAATTAAGGTAAGCTAATATGTGCTGTTTACTTAAAATTAAATGGTAAACAATTTAACAAAGTTGAACAACTAAAAAATATTTTCCAAGATGAGTGGGAAAAGATCAAGATTATGTTAAAAACCTATGTGAAAAATGCTGCAAATACTGAGTAAAATTGTGAAAATAGAGGAGAATGTATTTGTTGCTTAAATCAAAATTTATTATATTGAACAGTTATTTTTTTTACCTAATAGGACAATTAGGTGAAAAATAGATTCGTCGTATCGTTCAAAATCTTCTATAGATTTTACTATAGATTTTTCTATAGATTGTCGGGTAAGGAACGTATAAGTCAAAACAAAAACCGTCTTTTTGTAATACTTACATGAATCCATGAATGGTAAAAATGGTTTTCTTAAAAGTTGAATTGAAACGTTTTTGGGTACTAAAGCCTTATCGCAGCCTTCCAATAAAATAGCCAATGTATTACTAGTAGCACTATTCTAGTTAAAAGAGACAGAATAATCTGATGAATCTGATGCGTCCGAACATTTAAATAAGTCGGTCTATAAAATTCAATTTGTGTTGTTACTGGCCGATACCGTTGTCATATGCCAATGTAAATATGATAACAGAAGAACTATAACCTAACCTAGAACTCTAAAAATTGATACAGTTTGTAACTATATCTATTTAATTAACTGTAGTTTAGGACCTTGAATAAGTATATATTATATGTATTATAATGTAATGTTTAAAATAAATTATAGTTTATAACGTTATTTTCGTTTCATAATTATATTTACAGAGTATTTTGTTGTCAGAGTAAAACCAAACGAAAATTTAAATTAGATACGGTAACGTTGCTTTATAATTATTGATGACGTACATTGGCTGTTTTATTGGAAGGATTATACTTATATGGTGTATATAGTATAGTAAAAAATAAATTTATATATAAATAGCATGCTCGAATAAATATAATATATAAACTTGTGTAAAAGTGTGATTTTTTACTAAAAGGTTGCTTTAATTAAATATTTCATAATTTAATAATACAACATTTTTAAATATGTATAGAGAGCATTAAGTGCTTGCGTCTATTTTCAGCTTCCCAGTTCGTATTTTTGAGATATTCACTATATACTCTGATCAGGGAATCCTCAAACTTACATTTTCGAGATTTATTCCTTTTGTTATTTGATTTGAGGAAATCTATTGCGGAACTCGATCAAACATTTTTAGTTCAGATGAAAACTCACCTCAAGCTCTCAGAGAGCTTTCAGGAAGTTTAATTATCCAAAAGGAGTGAAAATAACTACCACACGAATTGACTGAAAATACTATTTCAAATTGTTGAAATTTCAATTACAAGAAGCCATTGCAAGAAAAGCATTCACATCGATACCAAAGCAATTTATGAAACAACTTGTTTTTATACATATAAAGGGATCAGCAAGGTGTATTGTATTTCAAGCTGCTAAAACAGAATGAAATTGCCTGCTCTAATAGATTAAAACTAAACTAAGCTCTAAAAGAATTTAACTTTAACAAATTCAACAACATGATATTAAAGAAAATACCATCAATAATAACTAACAGAGTCAAAGTCATGTTCTTGCATGACAACGGTAGTGCCACACATTAACAATGTCATAACGAATACACTGTTGGAACTCGAATAGGAGGTTTTGTATTGCCCAGCGTACTCACTAGGTAGGTTCTGATTACCATTTGTCCATGTTGAAGAAGAATGGCTTGGGTGGCATATGGTTTCGAATAGCTGAATAAGTTCACAATCGCTACAAAACCAACGTCGTTATTTCGACACGGCGTCGCCATATTGCAAGAAAGATGGGAATATGCTGATAGAAATTGATGTAAAATAATTTAACGCACGTTATAAGAATTTTTCTCAATAATTGCATTTTTATAGTGGAGAAATGATCAGAATACATGCAAGCCGCTAATAAAATTAGGGTAATATTTACTGGCATATTCACACTCTTTTGTTGAATGTGTCTATGATCATTTGTCTTAAATGCAGCTGAATTTAGTTGACTAACAGCGTTGAATTTCTTTCTTCAATGCACTAGTTGTGGGGTGACAGACATAGATTCCTGACTTCAAATAAAAAACTATCAAGATATCACAAGTACCAAGATCAAAATAGGGGATTAATTCTGATCACGGAAATAAGAAATTAGACAAGCAGTAAATACCCTATACAGCTATTAAATTTTTTATAAGTTTATGCTATGTAGTATTGTGCTATTGAAACCAATTTACCTATTTAAAAAAAAACTTGGTTTTTATGTTACGAAAAAGAACACAAATGACTCTTTAACCAACTTTCTTAACGATCGAAAATTTCGATTACCGACGAAGCTATCAACATGAAAATGAGCTTTCTCGCTTGGGAACTATTTTACTATTTTATATTTTAATTCATTTACCATTCATTTGAACTTAACATAATTGATGCCAGAATTGATATTGAATTAAATTTCTCGACGTTGAACTGAATTTCTTATGATATTTGGACGAATTGAAACTAAATGCAAAAAACAAAAGGCTTTTGAATGAACACATTTTTGAACTATTACGGGTATGGCTATTTCTTGTTTTTTAATCTCCATAAATGATATGATACATAATGATAAATTTTAAGTATATATACTAAAATATCAAGTTATTCAAAGTGATGTTGGAAATTTATTTCATTTTTGTGATTGTTTACTGATTCCTTCTTTGTATATATTTGGATCTATTTGTTTTTATGCTATTATTGCATTCTGCACGAGTCTAAATTATGCTAGATTCACTACTTTCAAAAAAACTGATTTCAAAGGCATTTCCAAACAAACTTATATCGGTTGCATTAACCAGTATAAGAAGTCAATTGAAAAGTCCCCGGCCTGACACATAGATGGCGCTACTAGAATTAAATCCATATGTTTTTTAGTTAGCTCTAACCCTCAAAATATGCGTGTATAAATTTGACAGCTGTCGGATCATTACTTTAAAAAAAATTATAGCATTTTGAGTGAAGCAACTTTTTTGTTGGGAAAAAAATTGATAAAAAGGAATTTCGCGTGTTAAAATGAGCACCGAAGACATTGAACGCAGTGGACGCCCAAAAGAGGTTGTCACCGATGAAAACAAAAAAAAATCCACAAAATCATTTTGAATGACAGTAGATTGAAATGGAATAAAATAGCAGACACTCTAAAGATATCAACTGAACGTGTACGTCATATCATTCACGAATATTTGGGTATGAGAAAGCTCTATGTAAAGTAGGCGCCGCGCGAGCTCACTTTTGACCAAAAACAACGACGAGTTGATGATTCGGAGTGTTTGAAGATGATCAAGCGTAATAAACCCAAGTTTTTACGTTCATATGTGACAATGAATGAAACATGGCTCCATCATTCACTCCGAAGTTTAATCGACAGTCCTTCGAGTGGACTGCACATGATGAACCCCCTCCATAGCGTGGGAAAACGCAACAGTCGGCTGGCAGGTTTATGGCGTCTGTATTTTTTTGGATGTGCATGGAATAATTTTCATTGACTACCTTGAAAAAGGAAGGACCATCAACAGCGACTATTGCGTAGCGTTATTGTACCGTTTGAAGACCGAAATCGCCGAAAAACGGCCGCATTTGAAGAAAAGAAAAGTCCTGCTTCACCAAGACAATGCACCGTGTCATAAGCCAATGAAACCAATTTCAAAAATCCATGAATTGGACTTCGAATTGCTTCCTCATCTACCATATTCTCCAGATATGGCCCCCAGCGGCTATTTCCTGATCTCATATCTCAAAAAAATGCTCGCTGGGAAGAAATTTTCGTCGAATGAAGAGGTGATCGCCAAAACTGAGACCTATTTTGAAGCAAACGACTAATCGTTCTACAATAATGGTATCAAAAAATTGCTATTAAAAAAGCTATAATCATTGTATCGCCCTTGAAGGGAATTCTGTTGAATAAAAAAAATAATTTTGCCAAAAAAAATGTGTTTTACTATAGTAGGCCGGGAACTTTTCAATTGAGCTGTTAGTTTCAAATCGTTTCAGAAATATTTAATGGTTAAATATTTCTTATCCAATTTTGTCTTCATTTTGTAAGTATGGTACACTAGGTAAACCTTTGATAAAATATGCCAAAGAATTGATTTTTCTGGATTTTAATCAACACTATCATGCACGGTCAATATTAAAATTACCAATTAATACAGTCTTAGTAAATTTTGTATTTTTTTCCTCATAATTGAAATAAAAATCTCTCTATTAATAACTGTTCGATCATATACATTCATATTTCTTAATATATACGAAGATATAACTATAAAATATTATAACTAATTCTAAATAAGATATAAAATTATTTTTAATATATTTAGTACTGGATTTAGTGTGGTATAAGGAATAAATGGAGATAATAAATTAGTTTAATCTTTTGTGGCGACTTAAATATATGTGTATCGTAAGAGTTCGACGTGAAATTAATTGACCATGATGCTTACACAAATTGCCTCCTATTTTGTGGTCTAATAAAATAAGAATTGCTTTCTCCTGGTCTATACCAATCGAACATCTTAATAGCGCACTGAAACCTTCTGGTTGTGCCAAATTATATCCTATAAAATTCATGATAATAACGGTCCTTTTTTTATTAGTACCCTACCGTTTTGCACGTTCACCCCTTAATAAAAGTTAATACCAAAAATCCTTTCTCTTTCGATAAAAAATATAGTAATGGTCTTTTAGGACGAAACCCCCGCGATCTTTTGGCCAATACTTAATTTCTTCTTTTTCTTTTTGCTTTTTTCATGAACAGTATTACCGAAGGGATAATACAGAGGCGCAGATTAATTTACAACTTATTTTTTGTCCCATGCATTGTATAAAGTAGATTATAGAAAAAATATAATTTTCAAAATTTATTTGAATGCTGATGATATAAATGTTTTTCTTTAACAATTTTCACAAGAAAGCACTGTATTGAAAATTTTATTACTGTTATTAAACGCGTAATTATTTTGTATTATTATTTATTGCTTAGTTTTAGATAGTCTTGTGTTCGTAGAAGTTTTGAAAATTTTAATATAAATAATACTAGTAGAAATTTTATTTAACTGGTAATATACAAAGCCAAAAAGTAATTTTTAGATTACAGACAAACTAGTTTAGTCATTTCTACGCAAATTTGAAGAACATTTATGCTTAAGACTTACTCATTGGAAGTGATGATTTTGATACAGATAGTAATATGCACTCTATTCATTTGAAAATGTTCAAAGATAAATATGTAGAATTTCAATTCGAAACAAACCGTCTTAGGAAGCACTGTCCATTATAATAAATATAATTCAAGTGCAGGTTTTAAATAAATAGATTGTTGGTTGTTGTAACAATATAGTTATAACAAAAATTAGGCCAAATTCCTGTGAAATCAAATGGAAGTAATTGGTGTATATGCCTGATGGATCCAGATGTCGTCTTTGCTAATTATCAGTTGCTCAGATACCATATGCCAAGTTGAAAATGCCATTTTTAGGAATATATTATATGCTTTGCACATCTTAGTTATCTATTCCGTAAATTTTATTCAAGTAATTCCGCAAGTTTTATATTTTTTTAGCTATATTTAGGGACACATTAGCGACCTAATTTTAAAACCCATTTAGATAATTTAGAAGAGATTACTAGATATGAAACGAAAACTTATTTAGGACAGGATCAAATGCATGAAGGGAGAAAAGAACATAGAGAATTTTGCTTTTATTAACTGTGAGTCGATATAATAGGAATGTGCTATTTTAACAAGATTGAAGATCCGTGATTGTTACTGTAACTAGGTAAATATTGTGAACTATGTAGACCATGAAAGATCTAGGGATTTGGAGATTTACAGGCGTATGTATGACAGAAGAAAGGGTTGGCATTAGACTCAGAGCTTTATATTCTCAGTCGGCACCACCCATTACATCTAAAGTTCGTCGTAGTTTAAATAATTCATATGCATAATTGTTTAATATTTTCTGTAACTTCCTTGACCAGCACAATGACCACGTCTTGACATAATTGGACAGTTATGGGAAGCCTTAGACTACAGTTATAATATTATTGAATCAATTTTTGTATAAAAATTGCGACAACATTTCATTGGAAACTATTGAGACACTTTACAAATATATTCTGCCAAGAGGTGCAGCTGGTTTAAAGGCAAATATTTTTCCAATAACTTATTAACAAATAAATATAGTGTATATATACATCTTTTATGCTCAAATTTCTTCATTATTATAATTTTGACTTTGAAACATCGTTAATAATAAAAGTGGCAGAAGTATTTTATTAATTTTTTTATAAAAAGTTCATATTTTTTATGTAAAATATCGAGAACATCATTAGTAAATATGAAAGTGTTGCACAAGCTTATTAGATTTCAAGATTACAATTAAATAACTGAATACAAAGAGAAAACAGCAAATATCAGACACTTCATTGTTACGCTTTCAAATAGATCAAAAGCAGCATACGGTCTCAGTAGTCTCGTTTGAAAGCATGTTACGCCCCTGGAAATAGGAAATGCAGATATTAAAAAAAGCGTAGGGATAGAAAATTGCGTTCCGCCCAGTTTTCCTCTGTCTCTCAGGTTGATTGTCACCGTGGAAAGAAACCGACGCAAAAAAAGGAAAAAAATGCGAATTTTCCAAATGAGGAGCCGCTTCTCCCCTGGGAAATGCGACAGTTTTAGTGTCTAGGGAGGGCCATTATTGTTTCGGTATAATTTTATACGTGATTTTGCTCTGTCTTTAAGCAAAATTAAACTACTCGACGTTGAAGAGAGGTTCTTAGGATATTTTGACGAATGGAAGTTAAATGCGAAAAACTTTTGAATGCACAAATTTTTCTATTATTGTAGGTATGCCTGTGTTTTTGCTTTTTCTCCATATATAAGATATAAATATATTCGTGGATATTTGTGACGTCTAAATATTACAATGTTGCCGCATCAACTCTGAACTCTAATTCAGTTCGGCTTTGACATACAAAGAAGTTCTAATCTAAATAAAATAATTGAACAAAAATGCTACCAAATATAATTTATTTTAACATTATACTATATCTAAAAACTACAGTTAATTATACAGCCACAATAATTTATAGGTAAGAGTTAAAACCTCTTATCACTATTGCTTTCAAGACAGATGGTCGCCGACCGGTTGTCAGATGTACGATAAATTATTAAAATATTAGTTATAATTATTACAGGTTATAACCCGACAAACATTATTTTAGCCTTTTATTTTGATAAATTTTAAGTCCCTCCGTAATATATTATATTAATTTGTTTTTTAATGCCAAAAACAATAGATATTCAAGGTCACAAATTGATTGCGGCTTTAGTAGGTTATTTCGGAAAGGAACGAGAAAACGGAGACCCCCTTTTGCCGGTAAATTCCGTTGGAGATGTAATTTATTGATGATATTAAATAATATAAGTCCCTACAGTTTTATTGAAAATGGTTTTTTGCCTGTTGCTGCCGTGCTAAATATTACTGTGAGTACTGTAAATAACACCGCTTACAAAATGACGAATAATATGTTAAATTCACCCACGAAAACCCGTCTACATACAAAGTGGGTGACGAAATTTGACGATCTTGATATTGGCTCTATTCAAGACCAAATATACGAAATGTATAAGAACAGTAAGTATACAAACTAGCTTATCGATATACACATAATTTAATAAAATTATTTTAGAGAAAATCATCTCTCTGGAAAGTATACATAAAAGAGTTAGGAGTTCCTTTCATACACTCTTACACGGCATAGGGTTTAAATGGTGTAAAGGTAACCCTCGCAGAGGTTTAATGGATCTTCCAGACATTACCTTAAAAATAATTCAATTAAAGACATAAAATAATATAAGAAACTTGAATATTTCAAAATGGTTTATTGTGGCACTCTTGGTAAGACAGTAACAAAAAAAGTGTAAAGACAATAAAAATTGATGGAAAAAGGTAAAAGTTACAATAGCATTCAATTGGGTTTTGTTGGCCATTACATTTATTAACAGTTAATTGCAGATATATTGCTGGTTGAGGAGGACATTCCATCAAAAACTGCTTGGATATGTGGTAGGAAGCATTGTCAACCATAACACCTTCGGTTTGGATGAACTCAATAAGACATACAAAGGAAGTAGTTGATAAATGGTGAAATGGAGAACATATTTTAGACAGATTAGAAATTAACCGCTTAGTGGTTGAATTGGACAGTGAATGGTAAAGTGAAAGTGACTGAAGGAAACTTTCATGATATGTGATAATGCTGTGCTATGCTGGAAGTTCCGGAGACAGAGTGATGAGAGTGAAAACAACTAAAGGTATGCACATAATTAATTGAATGTAATTATAGAAAATGGTATTGTAGGATGTGAAAGATTTATGTACACAGATATGATTGTAATTGTTCAAAATTAAACATAAACATTAGGTTAAAACGTATGAGGAGAGAATGAATACTAACTGTTTTGTAGATATGGTAAATGCATTAGACAGAATTCAGTGATTAATTTTATCAAGAATGGTATACACAAGTAGTAGCAGAAGAAATAAACATACAGTGATACCTAGATGACTTGCCAAGTAAACACACCATCAAAGAAAATAAGAACTAAACGTAAAAAGTAAATATGCTCTTGAATGAAAGTAAAATACGTTTCTCAGGTATATAATTGTTAAATAGGTGGATTAGGATAACACTACATAAAAAAATATGCCTAGAAACTCTACCTCATGGATGGTATGGAAAAGAGTTCAATGTAAACAAAACAAATCTAACCTACAAACTATTATACATGTATTCTTAATTGTAGTATTAAGTCCTTCGATAATATATGCATTAGATGTACTATAATGTTAAAATATATTTTATTTGATAACATTTTTGTTCAATTATTTTATTTAGATTAGAAATTTTTTGCATGTCAAAGCCAAACTGAACTAAAACTCAGAGTTGATGCGGCAACAATGTAATGTTTCGACGTCACAAATATCCAGGACGCATTTCTAAAAAAACTTTGAATAGACTATAGAAAATATGAGTTTATTCAAAATGACGTTAAACATTTCGTTGATCTTTTGGATTTCTTACAGATTCTTTATTTGTATATATTATGATCTGTTTATTTGTATGCTCTTGTTGCTTTTTGGATGAGTCCCATTTATCCCAGTTTCAGTACTTTCAGAAGAAACTGGCTTCAGAGGTGTTGTATCGGCGTACATGTACAATTTTATATTGGTAGCACTCACCAGTCATTGTTATATTATAGTCGAATATTTACTTTAAATAACATGTTTCTGTTCTTTAGATATTTTAAGTCCTTCTTTTAAAATGGTATTTCGTAGTAAATTAATATTGCAATTAACTTGGTTTCTGTTTGGCATGCAATTTATTTGAACATCTTTCTGCAAATTGAATTTTATTGTCACTACAACGTTTATGTTCAAGAGATATATTATAAAGTAGAAGCAAAAGTTTTCACTCCTATCAAATGCAGTTGAAGGCAACTGTAAGAAATATAATCAGTGACATTAGGTAAAAAACGTTAAAATATAATTTAGTTTAATTATATATCATAAATAAGGACGCAACAACAAAAAAATCCGAATTTTTGACCTCAAAATAAAAAAATAAAATATTCTCATTTCCCTAAATATGAAACTCTTTAAAATCACTGTTTGAGACATTTTCTGAGATATTAAGAAATTCAAATACGATATTGACCATTATGTTATTGTTATTTATTAATAACTATAAACCTTTCATTATTTGTTTTATGGAATGTATGTATTATCTAGCAAACAAACAAGTTGTAAAATGAATATTTTAACAATATATAGAACAAATTGGAACAACTAAGTGAAAATTGTTGAAAGGGAAAATTTTCCCTAATATAAAAAGGGACTACTTGTTATTCAATAACAATTAACAAGTTATCTCTGTAACTTCTCTAGTGATATCGTTTTTCAAAATGAGGCAGATTTGAAATTAAATAAATAGTATTTTAAGTGAAATGTTTTGTTAAAATTGTTAAACAAATGTTTTGATCCATATTATGCTATGTCCATGTTTTTAATAAGATACCTTAACATTTATATTGGATTAATATATTTTAGTACTAATTAGGCAATCAGTGAAGTAAGAAATTTATTTTTGGGACGTGTCAGAATGAATACCTCTGAACAGAGATTTGTTTCCATCGACATTGAGATAATTAAAGTGTACATGAATTATAAATATCCATAGTTGAGATTAAGTCACAAATCTTAATTACCAAAGTATATATTAACAACTTGTGTAATTACTCGGAACTATAAAGTGATCTTGGTATGATTATTAAACAGTAACAGTATAACTCACATCGTTCTACATGATACTGGGCTAGCTTGTATATACAGCAGCTTTTCAAGCAACATCTATAAGAAGAAAAAAGAAAAACGATACAATCTAATTTCAAAAGATACACTGCCAAAAATGAGAAAGGTATAAAATATGCAGTGGTTTCAAAAATATTGCTACTTAGAACAAAGATAACAATCGAGGCGACGAATTTACATAAAATTTGCGTAACATGTTTCGGCTTTAATATCTTCCACAGGGCAGATTATTTTTTATGGTAATGCAAGGCCGCAATGATATCGTTTTGAATTTTACTGCGAATTTATAGCTAACGGTAAGCGTGAATTTCAATAAATTATGTTAGTTCGTTTGGTTAATGTTTATTTGTCATTTACAGGGACCTTGAATAAGTTTTAGCTGTTTTCCAATATAGATATATATTGCGTTAATGTAATATTTACGGTGATGTGACTATAAGCAAAAATTCAGTGTTTATAGTTTATACATTGCGTTTAATACTTATAAAAGAGTCAAATTTTATTACATTACTTTAATTTAAATTAATCTGTAACTGAGACTCACCAAAATCTTCTTCCTTTTACAAACAACATATATGTTTTTGTTAACAGATTTTAAAATAGATAAATTGAGTTTAGAGCAAGTAGAGTAATTTTACTTGATTTTGTTTATTTGATTACGAAACAGTTTTAACAGTATTTGTAAAAGATAAAATATTAACAATAGAAATCCTTTTAAACCTTTGATTTTTCATCTATGGGCAATGCTTCAGTAGCAGAATGTAAAATATTTAAATTCTTTTGCTGTTGTACTACAAAAACTAATACCTTGCAGTAATCATAAGCTTAAATATTTCTAGAGTAAGCTCGCTTATGCATCAGCTGGATTTGAGTTTGAGGTTCATATTAAAAGAAATAAAAGCATATTTATTATAAAGTAGTTTTACATGATTACAATGCATCGTATAGAATAATCCATATATTTAACAAGCATTGCTTTAATTAGTAACTTACTTGAGTGCTCTTACGAAGATATGATTAGTGAAAAATTATCAGTTAGTCAGTGATACTAATTATTTGAAATACAGCGAACTTAACTTATTCGTGGTCTAATAATTATTTTTCTAATCCTACTAAGTAGCTATAATAGATAAAGCAATACAGTAAATAATAACGTATAACGAAAGCTTAAAAAATAAGAAGTTTGGCGATATTGTTTTGGCAGAATATGATTTCTGGAATCATGCCTATCGACGAGTGACCAAATTAGAGACAATCCTAGAAGATATCAATCTTGTCTTACTTGCTTACTGAGATTGTAGTTCGTAGTTGAATTTTTTGCACTATCGTATATAAATTACTGTAAATAAAAATTATCATTCCCAAAGCCAATTTAAAACAGAACCAAACCGAACCGTACACTGGGGGATTTTTCAATAAATTTTATGTTTTTTATGTTTGTTTAATTGTAATACAATGCTCAAATTGGATTTAAAAAATATCTTGGAATCTCTCAAGTCGTACTAATATTTTTCCTAATTTATAATATTGTTGTATTGAGATATTAGTATTTTTATACTACGTTTATTAAATTCTTTAAAATATAATCATGCGTTCTTTTTAATGTATATTAACAATTTTTGTGTATAATGCTGTTATATTGCTCTGATTATAACGAAAAACAAAAGGCCATCTTAAAATATCTTGGTACGGGTATTTCTTCTATATTCAATAGGCTCGAGAATATTCTACACGAATGCTGAGGTGGTTTTATTGATAACTTATGTCTATACATTTTGGGGAAAAAGTACCGAGTAACTACATAGAATTATTTATATTTATGTAAATATTTCAATAATTAACTTCAGTAATGCTACAAGTTCGGAGCGGTTCCATTAATAAAGAATAAAGTATAAATCGGAATCATATAGATTATCTGATTCCATTTGCGAAAAGAACACCAACTATTATTCAGCTTTAAGTATCTATGATGAAATACCTAAACAATCAAAGAGTACTGTTCCATAACGAAAAAAATAATAAGACTTTTGAAACAAAATACATAGGAACTATTTATTTCCAAGTGCTATAGTTTTTCCCTTCAGAGCGAACAGCATCAATTAACAGGCAAATAACGTCAATTAATACATACAGTTGAATTTCTGCTACAAGAAATAATGCTATCTATGAAATCATAAGAAAAAGGGGCTTAACACTGAATAATATCCGTTGTTGGCTATTTAAGCCTCCGAAAGAAATTTAAAATTTATAATAACAAAGTTTTTAATATATATATTTCATTTTATTTATTTATAGTTTTTATTTTATATATTTCATATTTTCTATAATATATTTTTAATTGAAATGTGCGTGTTTTGTCTTGAATTTATCATACATAAATGATATTCATTGTGTTAATGATTAACGCATAATTGCAGGTTTAACATATATTGCTTTTAAAAGTTTTGGCAATGCTAGCCCCAATATATATCTGATACGGATAATTTATGATTTTCGAACGAGACACAGATAGCGACTGAAATAATCTATTGCTAGGTTATATTGCGGATATACCCGAGAAAGTTACCCTTCAGAAATCAATATGAAATGATTTAGTAGCAGAATGGCGCCATTTCTCGACTAAAACCAACTTCCGGAGAAATTAAGCTCAGGCTCGAGCCTCTTAAATAATTAGTTATTTATACCGTTGACCGTAAATAATCGATAATGGCGTTTTATAAATAATTTCATAGTGTAAGGAAGTGATATTCGCGTTGTTGATTATCTTTTCAATTTATTGAGTGATTACTTAATAAAATGATTTTTGAATAGAATTTTTGACGTCCGCATAAGTATCATTTTATTACTTGTTTTATTTCAGGATATTTGAATGTCTAAAAAGTGATTATTCAACTTCAACATTTTATATAACGAGAAAGATATGAATAAATGAATGTATATCTTTGTTGTTATCATCAAAAAATAGTAACACCTTGGAAATAAAATCAAAGAGATTATTTGTTTTTCTTTAAAAATAATCCATTTTAGGTATCGCTACTGTATAGTCTTTATTTTACCGTTAGACCATTGTGTATAGATTATGGGGAACTTACTCTGCACACGCGCATTTTTCCTATATTGGATTGTGTTTGCTATTTCATAATTCTATGGCTATGCTTTTACTGACTTGCTAATTTGTTATATATTTATAAAATTTGATGAAATTTATAAAAAAATAGTAAAATATGGTTTTTTACTGGTAATGAAATAAATGAACAGATACCAAGGCAAGGATGACAAATAGTGCTTAAGAATACATGTTAATCCTTCTAAATGTCTGTTAAGATATTATATGTTACTGGTACAAAATGCAACCACAGTCAAAATATGAAAGAAATATCTAGGTGTTACAATGCAAAGTTACATGAATATGATAATACTCAAGACTCACATAACTTTAGGGACTGTACTACGTAACTAGTTATTTCAGACTGATGGGATATGTTAAAATTGTAAGTATCAACATTAATGTCATTGTTTCTAGTGGTTATTAAAACATATTATGTGTAAGCATGTACGTTTGATAGGAATATATAAAGAATAGGTACTGACACTGTTGCAGACTTTGCACTTTGTAAGTCAAGCATAATCGAAATAAATTGAAACATCAATAATTTTATTTAAATGTGCCTGCTCATTTATTCAGGGGCTAACCAATTTACTTGATCTCCATTAGCGTTAGTTCTTCAGCTCCCTTCTCTTATCATTTTGATAACATTACTTCAGTCTAGGTGTGGATGATTACAGCTAGATAGGTAGGTACCTAATTCTTGACGGGCCCTGGTACTCCTCAAATGTTATGCTTGTACGGATGTTACGCGGAACTTGATAAAATATCACCAATGATCAAAAGATGCGCTAAAGGGTGTTTTATTAGGTAAGATTCCTACATAAACTAGTTGTACAAATATTCTACCGCCTGGTTTTTGGCTAAAACCCAATAAAAATTAAAACAATCTGTAATCAACTGATGTACTGATGTACTAAAGCTGATATATGAAAAAAACTATAGAACGATGGAATATATAAGATATGATTGTGTTAAGTTACGTAACCTAGTTTTTTATTTTTCTACACTGCAACAAGGAAGTCACTTTTGAATGCAAAACACGTCTGATGCCATTTGAACTGTTTAGTACACTATACTCTTGAAACCACATCAATATCGTATCAAAAGAGAATACACTCAGCCGTATGCATTTATTTCTTATAAGTCATGAAAATTTAGACCCAAAATACGATGATTTCCATGAAACCATGTTCAAAATGTCCTTTATTTCCCAGGAGAGATAATTTATTTATAGAGTATAAACATCTTATAATATCTATATTTCAGATGTATCGATGTAAGACATTTCTCTTCACTGGCTAAGGACATTAAGCTTTAAGTTTTGGGTCAATTGGGCCTTCTAAGCATAGAGATGCAAACTTTTAGTCAGTGTGCGCTAATCTAACAGAATGGTAACTTACTAGCTTTTAGCTTATAATTGGATGGTAAGTATTTTCGGAATCGCCAATTGATTAGTTCTCTTGAAGTTTACATTTGCATTTTTAACATTTGATTAGGTTGAAATAATATCCTGATAATATTTTGTACGAAATTGATGAACAGTATTCGCCAAACTGCCATTATCTGTAAATTATTCTTCAACGATCGAATCAAATTGTTCTCGTTTCAATTCCATCAACGCTGTACTGTTTGATTTATAGCATCAATTTTTATCAAGTAATCACGCCGAAAGATGTAATCGAATTTATGAAAGATAACATTAATACATATAAATCACAAGTTATGACTTAAAAGATGTCAATTGCTGTAATAACTACCAAGAAGGGGAATTATAAGACTCACTAACTTGATAAAAGCAGAAATTCGACCAAAAACATTTCCCAGACATTAGGAAGATGGCTAACGTTATCATGATCCCAAAATCTGGAAAATCGCCTAACGAAATAAAGGCCTTTACACCCACTAGTAATCTACCAGAAATATCTAAGGTACTTGAAAAACTCCCAATGAAAAGGATAAAACCGATTATAGAAAGAGAGAAAACTTAATACCGACATAATGGGTTGAGTTTGTTAATATACATTCGACGATTGTGCATGGAATAACAAATGTAATTGAAAAATATTTATGAAGGTAATAATCTATGTCTAGCTATATTCTTAGATTTACTACAAGCATTTGATAAGATATAGCATGATGGTCTTGTTTATAAATCACAGAAAATACTATTTTGGTAGTATTTTCACACGCGGAGCTACTTATAAAAGTTAAAATATAGAAAAACGTATTGGTTAATTGGAAGATTATCACATTTATCAGTACACAATAAATTGCGATTATAGCAAGTATATATGGACATATCGAATTAATTTATAAAAACTAATATAAATACAATAAAAGTTTTTCAAAGACAAGTTTTTGAGAAGTATTGTAGGTGCAATGAGATACTATTTTACGGACTTCTTACACCGAGACCTTCAGATACCGACTATCGTTCAGGAAATCAAGAGAATAAAAAAGTACATAGAGAGAGACGAGAAAAATAGACCCTTCATGTCAATATCGAAATAATATAACTTTTAGATCACAGCAGACCAGAATATAGACTCAAAAGAATCAAACCATTTAGCTTAAGTAGTGTAGCGTAGGGAGGTGATTTTTTTTAGAGAATTTAATAGACAAAACGTTAACACATAAACATTACCACACTGGATACTAAGATAAAGCCGATGGGTCGTTCTAGATATATACTTAGATTGAAGTTAGTGCAAAAAGTTGTACGTTAATTGACAACGACTAGTGGTAATATACTAAATACATTTT
This sequence comes from Rhynchophorus ferrugineus, assembly GCF_030347505.1. NCBI lineage: Eukaryota > Metazoa > Arthropoda > Insecta > Coleoptera > Curculionidae > Rhynchophorus > Rhynchophorus ferrugineus. Next base: position 25,982,412 of record NW_027472583.1, on the reverse strand, counting down.
TAAGAAAGTGATATCAATAAATACGTAGACAGTTTTCTCCGTCTTTGACAGTGCCTAACACTATACTAATATCTTACGGGAAAAAGATTACGAACTCATTAGCACCAGTTATATGAATTACAAATTCCCTCTGCTTTTTGTTAGACGACGTACTTAAAATTTAACTAGAACGTAATTGATATTTAAGAAGCTTCAGTTAAGATGATAACTAACAAAACGAGACTATCCATTTACTCGAGGCACGTGCTGAGAAACTTTATCCTTCACGAATATAATAATTCAAGTGCCACGCAAAAAAAACATCGATTAAACTATTGAATATCCGGCTCCTTTTAGCCTCGATATCCATTATCTGTCGTTAGCCTATCTCCACCCCGATAAGAAAAGTCCCACTAACGCGACAATTCCTATCTCCGATCGTTTCTTCTCTCGCACAAGCGTGGGACGTTCGCACACTCCGTCGAACGTGAGAGGGCGGCTGGATGGAAAGGACAAAAACCCATCGTGATAAGGATTCATTAGAAATCATCGTGGTGCGGAGATTCGGCTACTTTCGGCAACATTCGTATATTGGTCGGAACATATTTAAAATGATAAAAGTCGATGTTGCCAAATATATCGCTAACAGGTTAATTGAAAAGTCCCCGGCCTACAATACTAAAACACATTTTTTTGTCAAAATTATTTTTTTTATTCAACATAATTCCCTTCAAGGGTGATACACTGATTATAGCGACCCTTCAACTTTTCGATTCCATTTTTGTAGTACGATTTGTCCTTTGCTTCAAAATAGGCCTCAGTTTCGGCGATCATCTCTTCATTCGACGAAAATTTCTTCCTAGCTAGAATTCTTTTGAGATCTGAGAACAGGAAATAGTCGCTGGGGGACAGATCTGGAGAGTACGGTGGATGATTCAGCAGCAATTCGAAGCCCAGGTCATGGATTTTCGACACTGTGCATTGTCTTGGTGAAGCAACACTTCCTTTTTCTGCAAACGCGGTCCAATTACGCTATGTAATAGTCGCTGTTGATGGTCCTTCCTTTTTCAAGGTAGCCAATGAAAATTATTCCATGCGCATCCCAAAATAGAGACGCCATAATCTTTGGAGCGGGTTCATCATGTGCAGTCCATTCGGATGACTGTCCATTGGACTTCGGAGTGAAATGATGGAGCCATGTTTCATCCGTTGTCACATATCGACGGAAAAACTCGGGTTTATTTATGCTTGATCATCTTCAAATACTGTTCCGAATCATCAAATCGTCGTTGTTTTTGGTCAAAAGTGAGATCGCGCGGTACCTACTTTACACAGAGCTTTCTCATACCCAAATATTCGTGAATGATATGATGTACACGTTCAGTTGATATCCTTAGGGTGTCTACTATTTCATTCAGTTTCAATTTACGATCATTCAAAATAATTTTCTGGATTTTTTTAATGTTTTCCTTGGTAACAACCTTTTTTGGACATCCACTGCGTTCACCGTCTTCGGTGCTCATTTCACCACGTCTAAACTTAGCATACCAATCCTTGATGGTTGATTTACCCGGGGCAATATCCGGAAACTCGGCATCTAGCCAAGTTTTTGCTTAAACTGTATTCTTTCAGCAAGATTTTATCAACCCGCGAAATTCCGTTTTTATCCATTTTTTTCACAATAACAAAAGTTGCTTCACCCAAAATGCTATAATTCACAAACTAATGATAATCCGCAGCTGTCAAATTTATACACACTTCCTTTTGAGGGTTAAGGCTAACTAAAAAACGTATAGATTTAATTTTAGTATCGCCATCTATGTGTCAGGCTGGGGACTTTTCAATTGACCTGTTACTTGTTTGTAATTTATTTTATGAAAAATAGTTATTTAACAAAACTTTCTGAAATTAACATTTTTGTTTTGGAACAAAATGGAATAATTGAGTAGATATTTTTCTACTGTACATTATGGTGGGTACAGATTTGAATATTCGGTTAGAACGGATTTGGTTCACTGATAAAAAAAAAGGCAAAACTTAGTCTAATTCGGGGCGCATGCATGTGTTTTCTGTGAATGCACTGAATCAGTTCGGGCCGATCACTCAGGTGTGTACCCACCATTATAGAATATATAGTTCTTGTGTTTAGATTTAGTAACACTGCGAAGTACCGCAAGCTTAGTAATTCCTTGAATAAGAAGTGGCCTTACTCTGATATAATTAATTAACGTTTTAACACATAGAACGTTTTCACATATAACATATAGACATAAATTCTGCAGAGAAAGTAAATTCATATGTCAAGTTTGTAATAAGACATACTCAGAAGCAACAGAAAGAAACCGAAATATGCGAAAATTTCACCCTGAGCTTGATGTACAATTAAAGCCGATAGTAAATAGGATCCATCTGCCTTCTGGGTCCTCAACTTAATGATTTTAGCAACCAAACTGAATTTCGTCAGCATCTTGGTCATATCCATAATATAGATGTTAGAAGTTTAGTTATAGCTGTATAAGGAGTAATTGTCAGGGTAGTAATTTTCATAATATATATTTCCATGTATATAGTTAAAGTAGGTTAAGTATAAGTAGGCAATATTAATTTCAGAATAATATCCTACAATTGAGTTTTGTCAAGGCAATAAGGAATTATATATTATTTAATTATTTTCAATAAATCGTCCAATTTATAGACATTGCAGAAATGCGGGAAAATAATTGCATACCGGAACCCTGTAGCTATTTGGGAAAGTGTTGTATTTGTTAAGCTATACATTTTGTTGATAAATAAGAGCAATCTGTCAAAATATTAAAGAAGGGACAAGCAGACCTATTTTCCTAAGAAGGAATAAAAGAAAATTGGTAGGTATATATAGCTAGCTATATAATTAACAAAAAAAATCCATATTGAGCTTTAAGTACTGAATTAATTTAGTAAAATATGGTGGTGGTTTTGTATTGGGTAAGTCCTTTTTCTTGAAAGATATTCACCTTGCCATTATATGGAAAACATTTTCTATCGCAACTTTTATTGTATTGTAATTAATGAGTAATTATAAAATGTTAGTTATATATAATACATTTGTAGTATTGTTATATATGTTAGTTTAGTAAATGGTTTATGGTTTAATTAAGGTTCATTGTTTTATTTCCTTTAATATATAATTAAAAATTTTATATTAGGCTGAATTTTTGTAACTTCCCATAACATGTGCCCTAAATTAAAAAATTTATATATATATATATATATATATATATATATATGTGTGTGTGTGTGTGTGTTTGTGTGTGTGTTATGTATGTTCAATCTACCGCACCACGATGATTTTTAATGTATCCTATCGTCGATACGTAGTAGAAAATCCCGCTCCAATTAGGACACGACCTCTGGCGGCGTAACGTGAAACCGAGTCGACACGTCTCTCGTCGTCTCTTTCTCCGAATGACAAATGCCTAACGCGCCACGGTCCACGGCCCTTCTGGATATGTGTCCCGGACTCCTGGTGCCGTTCCGGAAAATTGCCAAAATTGTTCCGCAGGGATAAATCGGCCGACGCCAACTTACCTGGAGTATAATCAGTGTGGAAATGGTTTGTCGATATTTTTGTTTTCAAGGAAATTTCACATTCAAGTATTATTTATTATATTCACTACGATATGCTTTGGTTTTGATCACTTTTAAAAAGTTTTAGTATCTTATTAAAATTTCTTTAAAGAAAGTAATAAGCTGACTAGACCAAGATTCGATATTTCAGTCGACTAAGAGACGACAGACATTATCTATGCCAATCAGGGAATACTGTTTTAACAGATTGATATTCAGTTATGTAAATATGGCGATCGGAGAGGCTACTGTCCAAGAAAAGAGCAAAGTATTGGCATATAACTAACGGATTTCCTGCTAATGTAAATTTCAATGAGATCCAGTTAGAGTAAGTGCAGGAGATCAAGAGCTTGAGATCATTAATACAGGAGAAAAAGTGGCATTCACTGCTGAAGAAATAAGTCGAACTGGCTAAGCTGTAGGAGCATTTACTTCTCTAAGATGGTGCGTGTGGAGTAGAATATGTATAACAATAAATATTAAAATCAGCCTCTTTCCAACCGTTAACTTGCAAACTTCTGTGTGGCTCTGAGAATTGGACACTGTTACAGCCTGACCCATGTAAGCTTGAGGTTTTTTATGGTTATTCTACATGTTTCCCTACCAGATCATATCAGAAATGAAGTAATTCCTTTAACATGCGACAATCAGAATACAGTTTAGGAACAAATTCATAGATGCAGATTGCAATGGTTTTGAATTATCTGTTGAATGAATTCTTTACCGATTTTTGTGACGAAATCGCTTCTGGTGGAAGATACAGCGACAGCTCTGAAAAAGAATATGGATCAATATCAACGAAAATGATATAAAAATACGAGCCTGAAATGAAGGATTGTTAATATTGTTGATGACGTTTATTAAAGTGCTTTGGTATACAAAATATTTTTGATATTTCCTTCTGGTTTATACATGAGTAAATCAGAGGGCTTTTTGAACTGTGAGTAAGTCTATGTTGTCTATGTTATTTTTCCAATTTAGTTCAAACCATTTTAATGATTGGCCTTGATTGTTGTTGATGATTATTACAAATAAATTTTCATTTTAGAATTGCAATTTCGATACTATTGTTCAACATATTTTTTTGTTGAAACTTTGGTATTAGGTCTAGGACTACTAGATAGTCTGGATTGTAAATCAAATGAATTCAATAATGTGTCTCAGTGCCATTTAGGATCTTTATAATTCCGTGACAATATTTTCGAGTCAATTCGTCTATGATTATCGTGATTATACAAACATTTTCCAGCTATTGTGTTGCAAAATATTCATTAAATATACCATTTTATTTGAATAATAACAAATTGTTGTTTTCAAACTCAATTTAAAAACGATTTGAAGTTGTTCGTTCAGTTCTTCATTCATTGTTGTTTTTTAAACTCGTTTTTAGGTCGTAAATATTACAATGGTTGGAATTGGATGATACTTTATTAATTATTGAAACTCATTTAATACAGTGGCTGTTGACAGGAAATGTTGATATCAACAGTATTTTTTAATATTGCAGTGGTTACAGAGGAAATTTTTCGCAACAGCAGTACTAGGCATGTATTAGCCACAGTAAATAAAATGATTTCCCATTTTCTTCTGTGTTTCCAGAAGTATTGCATTTTACTTAGGATAGAAAGTGTTTATTTACTGTTAATCACAACTGTATAAATATATGCTGTATATAGTATAACTTAATAAGCCTGATTGAACTTCAATATACTGTATTTTTCAAGTTTCAAACTATATTTTGTGTAGATATCGAAATTTAGTCATCAATTCTACATTGTTAAAATAAATTAAGAGTAGATCTTTCTTACAAAAGTTATCTCTCTGTAGAAATAGTTGCTCTTTCTAGTAGTTTTATTCAGCTGGCGATGGGTTTTGATGATTCATAATTTATACACTATTACATATCGATACAGTTATACATGTCTTCTTTTCATAATAACCTGATTCTGATCAAGCCACTCTTTGGTTGCAGCAAAATTTTGTCCTATCGTTAGACCACGTTTAACTAACAAACATAATACTTTTAATCAACTGTTTTAAAAATATAATAATAAATAATTTATAAAAATATTAATTTCAAATATAAATAAATGTTATATTTATTAGATAAAAAATCATGGAATTATTTTACCTGTAAATATATATTTATATAAATTCTTGGACTGTAGTTTTAGATACCCGCCTTAGTATTAGTAATATAGCCAAAAATTACATTTGCAGTTAAAGTATAGGTAATTCTTATTAAATTTTATGGTAAAGAAGCTTTGTAACCTTTTTGTTCAAAGTACTTTACTATTTTTAATATTGTTACCATCTTATCAGCATGCAGTTCTCATGACGGAAGAATATTTTATCTTTGAAGCTCTACAAAAATAGGAACCAATAGACAGTAGATCTAAGTAGACATTAGATATAATGTATATTGAATATAGAGAGTAATATGGCATTATATTTTATTATATAATTTATCTGACTTTAGACAGACTATGAAAATATAATGTTTCCAAATATAATGTTAAAATTATTATTTAAAATCCATTTTATTTAGCGTTTCTGGAGCATTATATTAGATATCATAATTAATACCATTTTAAAAATATTAAATAAAATTCAAGTTTTCGCGTTTAAACATTTTAAATGTTTTTTTTTTTAGATAAAGATTTTTCAGAAGCAAAAACCCTAATTTATAGAAAACTAATTAATTTCCAATTTTCTTCGAAAAGCTGCTCGTAAACAACGCCATGAAAATGTCTTTGCGGTGTCTTGACAAGCCTTTCTGTCCTATCGGAAGTCGAAACAACTGAATATTGTCTTGATGAACCTAAACAATTGTCTCTATAATTCTTCGCCATAACAAGCAAGGCAAAATCATTATTTAGCCCTGCTCAGCCTCCCCCCTACCCTCCACCGCTCCCTAACCACTTTCTCCCACTGTTTCTGATGTTGCTGTCCGCTGTTGCTACGCTGCCGTGTCAGTTGCAGAAGTTTAGGGGGTGTTTAATTTTTGATATCGCGAGCGGTTGGCACTTTGAGATCAGCAGGAGGCACGACGGGGAACTGGAAGTGTGACGATAGCATTTTTCTGTTATTTCGTGTGAAATGTCGCCGAAATGACTTTTTAAATAATAGTCTGGAAGTTAGTTTTTGTTCTGTTTCGGAATGAGTCTCGGCTTGGAGATATTTGTCACTTTTTTAAACTTTTGTGTTTTTATCAAAAAGGGAAATTGAAAGAATTTGTATTAACATTAAATTCTATCAAACATAATAATTATTCGTAGGATTTTTTGTTATTCATATCAAATATGTTTAGTATCATAATATTTGAAATTCATTTAATGTTCGCGGTTATTTTTATGCCCTTTTCTTAAAGTATTATTTAAATTATTGTATTCTATCTTATATTCAAGATTAGATTTTACTATATTTCTATGTTATTTTCTGGTAGACAATCATATTTTCTTGTTGCTTCATGGGATTTATATTCTTCTTTTTAATATATTTTCTGAAAGTGTAAAATAAAATAACAAAAGTTTTTGCGGAATATTTTCCTCTTGATTGGTTTTTTATTGTCTCTTCTGGTCATTTATTATATTTAAATATCAACAATACTTTAATATAATCAACTGTTAATATATTAATAGGCCTAGTTAAATTTTTACCTTCCTTTTTAAATTGGGTATCTGATGACGTGAAATTTGGCACGGAGACACGGCACTTATATGGAGGACGAAATTGAAAGTCAAATTTTTTTGTGTAATAAGCCGTATTATTGAGTAAATTCCAATAAAACTAAATACACCCAAATCAAGTAACCAGGAATAACCGTCAGATCGGTGACCTAAAATATATAAAAATATATTTTAGGCACTATTTTCATTGCATCTGGCCAATGATGTTCTGTAGTTTCCTACTCTTATACAGTAAATTATTGAGGGATGTACGTAAAATAACCACGTAGTCCTTAAAATGAAAATCTGGCAGCGCCGTAACGCAAAATGTCAGTTGGAAATTTTGAATAGGAAGATAAATCCTTATATTATACATTTGAAAGGATATTAGAATTTTAATTCCTCATTTTTTGATGAGTTATTAGTTCTCACGTGGGGTATAAAGCAAAGTAGAAAGTAGTATGAGTGTAAAAAAATAATTAATAGTAATTTTGTAAACATTTTAAAGCTTTGATAAATATTATGTTGTTTAACGGTATATATAATTAGATATGTAACTATAAAATAATTTATTCTTTCAACCTTGTATCAATTATTTTGATTATTTACTTTAGAGATCTAAGTTTTGAAAAGTTAATTGTTCAGTTAATAATTGTTAATAAATTCCTTTAATGTAAATTGTAAAAAATATATTACCTAATTGTGTTTGTTATTGTTTTAATGTTTTATTTTTTAATTTTTAGTATAAAAGTTAAAAGTCAAATATCAATTTAAAAATTGTTTTAGTCATATAATCCTTGCAACAATTAATACAACCTTCTAACATACAACCCAAGTTGTTAGAGTTCTGAAAATAAACTTACCTATGATACTTTGACAACTTATTATGATATTGCGTAAATGCTATTTTGAATTTTGTGCATCCAAAGCGTTTTTCTCGAGACCTCGAGAAAGCTTCATTGGTCTACCCTCTAATTTAACTGTTTGAGACATATACCAAGGTAAAGAGAAACACCTTGCATGCCTAACTTAAAAATATTTGTATATATTTTACTTCTAAAAATGCATCATCTAATATAGCTAATGGTGTACAGTCATCAAAGGTGGACTGAAATACCTTAGTAAAAAATACTCATAGACCTCGAATATACGGAATGTTGGTGTTCTGAGGTTGAAGAATTACAATCAAGTTTTAGTTAACTCGAATTTGATTAGAAGCATTTCGGTTCATGGTGTTTGGTTACCGAGTGAAATGGCTGAAAGTGTCTCCAAACTATTAAAATTAGAAAATGTTCGACGTATCTATCGTAAACTAAGCAGAGTATTGTTTCAGAGACCCCAAAGGTTCAGCTCACTAAAAACTCAACCATGAAGTATTGTAACTAGAATTAAAAGATTTAGAAAACCACTCCGACAATCTGATGCTATGGAAATTTGAGTAGAAACATTGCAGTAAAAATTGCAATTGGCAGATCAAGGTACTATCAATTCTAATAAAGTATCTTTTAATAATTATAAGCTGTCCATATCGAGGTACCACTTACGTAAAACACTTAGGTTACCTTGTTTCTTCGGGAGAATTCCTATTCATGCGGCGTCAAGTGTATATTTTGAGCCAGATTGAAATGTTAATAACTCGACAGGATTATTACGAATCACATATACAAGACTACAGAAATCAAAATATATGTTCTGTAGCTTTGATAAGAAATGAAATCGTAACCGACTAAAAAAAAACACACGTTAATGATTTTTACGAGATCTATGAGAATTTTGTAACTAAAAAATGTAGCTTCATCTGATTCCGACATGGGACATCGAAAACATCTGACATTTAGATTGGTGTGATCACGTTTTCTCTTGAATTCACTTTAATCCCTACTGACGTTTGGGTCACACTTTTCTCTTAGTCGGTTGCCCTATATACTTAAGCACGTTTTATTATTCCTTCAGTCTCTAAACAGAAAGCGACCCTTTTGCGGAGACTTTCTATTAATTATGCTCTTTCTATTTTTCAGATACACGCTAACATACTGAAATTAGATAATTTTTTACGAGGATGGGGCGTGCATTTAACACTGAAAAAAATATATATATAAATACAATATTAAATATACGCCATTTTAAATACCATTTCTAATATTCTTAGATAAAATTTTGAAATTCAATGAAACAATAGATTATCACTTCCTTGCTTAAAAAAGTTTTTCACTTTACGTCCTTTTCTTTCTAGATTCGAAATAAGTTTCCTTTATAAAAAGTTGCCAAGCTAATTAAGAAGAAAATGTTATTTCGGAAGACTTATTATTATTTTTTGTTTTAAAATGTGGGGCCTATTTTGTATTCACTTATCGTAGGTATTGTGAAACTGTGTAAACAAATAAAAACAGAATAAGAGAATAAATTATAAAGAAAGATGAAAGAGAAATGAGAACTCTAATTGGATTTTTTTTTGGAATTTATTAACACGCTGTAAAATTGAAGCAAGTCTGTGAAGCTTTATATTATATTTACTATGCAGTAAAAATTAATTATCTTTATTTCTGGTAGCTTGGCCAATGGAAGTCAGACAGTCAACTAAGGAACATTGACTTTGAAGTATTATTTATAATAAATATCATAATTTCAGAATATTAACATTTCAGATATATTTGATTCTGTTTTACTTACATATTATCAATTTGCAAATAAGATATATTATTATATTGTTTTATATTATTGTATATTATTGTATAGTGTTTAAAATCAATCTATAATCCTGATACTAAAATCGAATATAATTTTTCTTTGGTATTTTTTACTAAAATATATTTATACAACTACAACTACATCTTGTATCGAGAAGAACTAAACTAAAAACATAATATAACCGCTCATGATATATTAATTTTTTTATTAATAAACACCCTTTTTTGGGTGTAAATTTACAATATATTATGAAAAATGAGATCCGGTGAGATTAATAAACTTCTCTTGTATCTCTAGCGTCAGGAAATTCAGAGTATTCCCTCAGAGGTCAAATTTAATGCTTCACCGTTTATATACGACGTAATAAAAGTTAATTACGGTTATGGCATTATTTATATTTGAAAGCGTAATAAATAAACGCCAATAAACGTTTCTTTAGGTTTTATTCTCTGTAAATATTGTCAATTTTATCGGGGATTCGCTGCAAAGTCACGACCAAGTTCAATTAATCGAAACCTTTCAATAAACTGGTATTTTATTGACCCTAATTTGACGGTCAGCCAGCCAATTTAACAAATTAATGAAGTTTTTGTTAAGCAACCACCAGTAAAACTTTTTGCTGTCGATTTTTTTTAAACATTCCTGGTAAACATTTTCCGTTTCATCAAAAACAGCATAAATTATCAAAAGGGGTTAATGTAATTAAATATCTCTTTAGCATATTTCTTAACCTTTTCCTTAATCTTCTAGAGATAATCTAAAACGCTAAATATACAATGTACCAGTATAAGGTAATATTTTCAACTGAAAAAAACCCATATGGCATGGTGATGTACGTGATTTCAATATACTTGATATCGTTTAATAAACTTGCAATCTATAGTAATTATAATTATATTTTAAACTTCTAAGAATGCTACGTTAACATGTTAAGACAATGTATATGAGTTATTACAATTATGTACCATATGAGGGGTTTAATTAGGAAAATATTTTTTATCATTTATTAATCGGTTTGCGAAACTATTCCAATATATAATAAATATTTTAAACTCTCAATTAATCAACTATAGAATAACCAAAATATTCTGATATGTTCTTATATTTTAAAAAATGGTGAAAAAAATCTTGCCACTATCCAAGAGAAAAATAAAAATTGGTAACGTGTATGTTGTACATGTTACTGATTTTATTGTTTAACATTTAAATGATATCCGTCTTCTCCTTCTCAAAATATGAGTGGGTATTGCAAAGCATCGTAAGAACGATGATTTTCTTGAACTGTACTTCATTAACAGTTTACATTGTATCTTCGTTAGTGCTCTCGAATTGATATTTTGTCTAGTCTGGTCAATAACGTAGTTATTGTTTTGTCATTTTTTAGAAATGGCGTTGGACAAGTCGATCCAACATGGAGAACTGGACTCAACCATAAAACATATTTACAAAATTTTTGGATTGTTACCTGAGTTTGAAAAGAAAGAACCAATTTGATGGTACACCTGGCACTGAATCTTGATTCAAAGTTACAATCGTCCTCATTCTGAATAATTTCTGTTTAAATGATTTAATTTGGAAGCAAGAATTGAATTTACAAATTTTACGCAAAAACAATTTTGATTCATATGTGGTTCCATCTAGTAGCGTTTTCAATATTTTTGGTGGCAAACATAATATTGGAAGTAGTATTGAGAACTATCGACTGTTTAGTAATTGACTACTTTTCACTATCATCTGTTTCAGTCGTTATTTTGGATTCGACTGATTTTAGTACTTTTTTCCAGTGACTGTTTCAGTCGACTGTTTTCAATCGTTATTTTCTATTTTCGCTAGTTTCAGTTGTGTACTTTTAGTGTACTTAACGTTCTGGTTCTGCCGTCCTAGCCGTGACCGTGGCAAAAATGTACCCAATTTATGCTTACATAGATACATAGATTTATATGTAATATAAATAGTTTTATGATTTTTTTGGTAGTTTGCTTTTAAATAACAATATATTGAATATTAATATAGCAGTATTTTGGAACGATATTTTTCAAGATTGTTAACATAGTAGGGTAAAAAGAATAACATAGTGAATGATGAGTAATAAAATATTTTTGACTGTTTTTAAGGCAATAATGGGTAATATTTCGGTTATTCTCTCAATTTTAGTTAAAAAATATTTCCGTTCAATAATAAATAAAGCATTTACTTTTTAATTTAAAAAAGTGTTAGTAAAAAAAGTAGTTATTGTGCCATCATTTTTAGTTATGACATGGATTAGTTTTTTTTCCTATGATTATATATATGTTTCATTTTTATTTAATATTTATGGTTATTTCACATCTTTAGTTTTTAGGTTTTGTTTCAGTTCTGTTGTACTGTCTATATTTATTATGAAAATAGTAATTACTATTTACAGTCGCTAGTTTTTCGACTATCGACTATTTCGCGATTATCGACTGTTTCGACTGTTTCCAGTCGATAGTTTCCAACACTAAATGGAAGTAAGGTATTTCCTGATGCGCAGCAAATACCGTTTGATTCGCCTTTGTACTTCGTCAAGTATTCCTAATCTTCTCTAGTTCTGTTTAACCGATTTTTTTATGACTCTCTCTGCATTATTTGTATGTCGACTAATATTTCCAGTTTGTCCGAGAAGGCGTGGTATTTTGTTTTAATAAATACAGAATAAATACCTATAATTTAATTTAATTTAATTTTTTTAAATTTTTTAATTTAAAATTAACAGGAATGTAGAGGAAATTTCAACACGTTATTTCTATTAATCAATATATTACTGTAAATTAACAGGCATTCTATGATGTAATACAGACTATATAACGTGAAGGGTCTGAGTCAGCAAATATGTGCGAGATCCGATGAATACATTAGTGTTATACACTTTAGCTTGATTTAATATAGTAACTAATTTATTCAACTTTATTTATTATACAGAAACCGCCATAATTGCGGCTGTTATCATTAAAATGTCACACTAACAGATATACACCAGGTGCCATTTTTTCAATTCTTGGAACATTGTCGCAGCTATGTATTGGGTAATCTATCGACTTTACATAAATATACATAAAAACTTTCATCAAAACCGGTCCAACCGTTTAGGAGGAGTTCATTTATATATACACGGACAGAAAAATTATATATATCAGGATTATAGACATATCTGAAATCATTACAACTATATATATAGGATATTAATTGCGAAATGGCAAGATAATTGGTATTATATTATATAATTCGAAGGATAAAGTGGTCATCATACAATAATAAATTGTGGTAGTGTTGAGGAATAAAAAAGATAAATGTCATTATAACAAAATAATTTTGGAAAACATTAGGAAAGAGAAAATTGGAACAAAAGGCTCTGTTAGAGATAGTCCTGAATTATTAAGGAAATACGCGTTTAATATATTACGTCTATATTAGAAGAAGAAATGAAAATGACTGATATTTAGTCAGTGCTATATAACGTCATTTACTTTATTAATATAACACTTCATTTAGACAGTATATTATTTCTCACAGAAACAGTGTTTTATAGAGCTTAATACAAATTCTCTCAACTAAGTTGTATTTGCATTATAACTGTACTTTATTAGTGTTATGTCTAATAATATTCCATGAAACTTTAAATTAATGGTACTGATTTCAACGTATTGTAAAACAAAAATACTTTGTTTATAGTAAACAATAATTTCTAGTTTCAGTTGATGATAAATAGGTTCAGAGGCGGAGGTATCAGGGTGCAGAATTCAATTTGATCATATAGCCGTTTATCTTTAACTTTAGTCAAACAAGTCCATTCAAGAGCATGCAATGAGAATGAGAAGTAAACTGTAATGCTTGATGTTGTAAGACCGTAATGTGCACTCTCGATAACAGCTATACTTACTAATTCTAAATTCGATATTCTAAATTGTCTCTTTCATATGGTTACCATCACAACACAAAATGAAATGAAGGTGATCGCCATCCATCTCACAGAAAAAGTTTAATAACAAATAATGTTATATTTTAGAACAACGATTTGAACGCTATATTCTTGAATATTTTAGGCAGCTCGACTATTTATGGTGGGGCTGATTACAGAAGAGCGAGCCATGGGAGATAGAAAGAACTTTCTACTAGCGCGCAAATATCAGTATACAGAACAACCGGCCTTTACTCGGAAATGTTTTTTATATGTTTTAAAATCTCCTTTTACCAACTAGGGGTTTATCTGGACTGAACAGCTTAACGTGAGCTCCGAACCACGGTCTTCGGCATTAAGCCTACCGAATGGGGAGTGACCAATTCAGAAATCATCCCAGAAGAGATCCAGTATTACCCAGCTTGGTTACTGGCGTGACTGGGATTATTTTCCTTATCGGATTTTGCACTCTTGCCTGGGACAATCACAAATATTGAAGAATCACAAACATTTACAACCATGCCCAAGTAGGATTCGAACCCGCAACTATCGCAACAGTAGGTGGACGTTCCTGTCGCCTTTACCACTGCGCCACCAAGCCGGCTTATCTCAGAAATGTTTAAAATATGATGTATTTAATTTATTTTATTATTAACTTATTAAATACTTTATTTATCAATTTTTATATATTTATATTTATTACATTTATTACATTTATTATAATTATTTATAATATTAATTATTTTATTTTCATGTGATATTTTTAAATATATTACTTGGTGGTTCATTGTTCAATATAGGCTATTTTTATCTTTCAGACAAATGGATTCTATTTCGAAAGAAAGATGTACCTTTTAATTCTATTAACGAATCAACTTACTTTTTGTTACCTTCATAAGAATTGAAGAGCTATTCAGACAGGTTACGACTCATATGTCGGAACAAGCAGTAATCAGGACCAACAAGGTCTGGATAATAAGACGTGTGATGTGCGCTTAACATTGTTCCCAAGTACGTATTCACCAGTTTTGTAACATTTGTCGCATCGGGCCTTGTCACGCTGAAGAATAACAGCGTTTTATCTTTGTTCGTATAGTATACCGGCCATTTCTCTCGTAGTGTTTAGCTGAAACGCAACTACTGTAGTTCCCATTGCTGGTTTCGTTGATGCCTTTATATTCTTGCCTTCACACTTTATTGGCTGTCCAGAAATATATTTTATTAATTTAAGGTAAAATTCATCAACGACTTTAAAATGTCCAGGAGGGTTTTTATTCAATAAAAATGAATAAATAATTCTAAAGTCTGGAAATATGTTTATGGAAAGCGAATGCTTTCATCTTTTTTCATTTTAGGTTATGAGTTTCGTGGTTGGAAGTATCCCAACTGAATCTAACTGGGAGTCAATGGTCCATAAATTATTGGACTTTAAAGCATTTGGCCTACAAACGTTTTTACATATATACTTAATTTTGTGGTATATTATTAATAAGAACATTTTACTAAACAGATTTAACTGATTATATTAACATATTTATTTCTTTATGATGATTTTTTATGCACAAGGTTGCAGAAAAACTAACTCAGGTTTAGGGTTAGGTTTAGGTAGATTACTTTAAAGTTACACATTTATATATTCAACAATCTACAAAGTACTGGCTGTCAATAGAATTACTTTTTCTTGTGGATCTTTCTCAACTGATGCACTGCAGGGAGCGTGATAACTAATTTTAAAAATTTACTCCATAATATTTTACGCATTTACTGTGTGTGTGTTTATTTTAATATATAATGATAACAGACTAACAAATATAAATTATTATACGTATATATTTGGAAATTTTAATATTTCGATCATTCAAAAAAAAATCAAAGTGTACCAAAAAAAAACTATCAAAATAAAAATTTGAAAATATTGAAGCACGATAATTTTGTGTATTTTGTGACCTCTCTATCCATATAATTATTACAAACCCTTATTTGTGTCACTTTTTGTTACTATGATCATGTTCATTATTTTGAACATATTTCTAATGAAACCTCTGAAATCATATTAAATTTTATTTTAGATCTGAATAATTGCAGCTTGTCATTTATATAAATCAAACCTATCTTACAGAGGGAAATTATTTAAAAAATCGATCTGCAATAACCCTTGAAAATGGCATTACATTTTAAAAACCCTCCTCGCATTCTCTCAGTCTCCCAATCCAATTAGCTTAATGAAGTAAATTTCCTAGCCGTCTCTCAATATATCAGTTGGCGAATAATCGCCCAATTTTTCACAAGCTCGTACTCAAAATAAAAAGGAGAACATATACAAACATGTCGAGAGTCGTCGTCTTTTTATTTTTCCAAATCCAATTATTCCTTTATTGGATGCATGGACTGAGATTTGACGACGAAAACAAACGGGGATTTTTTGCTGTCGCAAGTTTATAATACGTCATGCAGCACGACCAAATTTGTTCTTTTATGTTTTGGTACAAAGGGTCGCAAATTGAAAGGCTTTGATTAAAAATGTTGTGATTGATTACCAAGCGTTATTAACAGATTTACGTCATTAGTCTGCTTAATAATATGTTTGTCAGAAAACTCTTTGTGTTTGCTTGATTTTGACTTTTTGAAAGGTGTTTCATTGAAAAGGCATGATACTTCTTACTCAACTTACTCAACACAATATTCCTTTATCTCAATACATTTAATCCAGAGTTTTAATAGAGTTTTTTTTTTCGTTCCAAATAATAGGTTTCCTCTAGGTACTGTAAAGGGCGTCAGTGATGATCTTTTTATTCAACCAAAATCTTTTGCAATCCAGATAGTTCTTTAGGTTTGAGAACAGAAAATAGTCACAGGGGTATAAATCTCGTGAATATGCTGGATTTGAATAGCAGTTCGTAATCAATTTATGGATTTTTACTATAGTGACACGCGTCTAGTGTGCACTCTTATATTAATTCTTTTGATGGAACAACACCTTTTCTTTCCAAATGCGATTGTTTTGCATCAAATCAGCTCAAAAGCTCTGAATAATATTCGCCAAGGATCGTTTTATGATACGTGCTTTTTTATTCATGAATCATGGATTTTATCCACGATTTCTGGAGTCACTATCTCTTTCGATTATAACGGGGTCCAGTAAAATACTCATAGCATCTATCTAGTTTTCAAGACCATTTATATATTTATCAAGTTTTTGGCTAGTTATGGTGATGGTTTTATTAACTAAATAATTTACTTAATCCCTGCATGAAAATCATTTTCTTAGTTTCAATTTATGTTAAAATTCGAGAGATAATTAATAAAATATAACTGTAGAAAATAGTATTGTAGGGTGTGAAAGATTTGTGTGTTCAGATATGATTGTTATTGTTCAGAATTAAACATGAGCATTTGGTTATAATGTATGAAGAGGTAATTAATACTAACTGTTTGTAGATATAATAAATGCATTAGACAGAATTCAGTGATTCATTTTATCAAGAATGGTATACACAGGTAGTAGCAGAAGAAATAAAAACACAGTCATATCATGATGACTTGACAAATAAACACACAATCGATATAAATAAGAACTAAACATAAAAAGATAAATATGCTCTCGTATGAAAGTGAAATAAATTACTTTGATATATAATTATTAATTAGCCGGATTAGACCTCCAGGGGAATGAATACCTGGAGGATTTACTGCTATTTTTTGGCTGATTTACTACTTAAAAGTATGTGCCTAGAACTCTAACTCATGGGTGGCGTGGAAAAGAGTTCAATGTAAATATAATAAAATAACCCTAACCTAGAAATTATTACGACTATATAATTAATTGTAGCTTTAACTCCTTCAATAGTATGTGCATCAGATGTACTATAATGTTAAAATAAATTATATTTAATAACAATATTTTTTTAAATTATTTTATTTATATTAGAATTTTGTTGTATGTCAAAGCCAAACTGAACTAAAACTCAGAGTTGATGTGGCAACATTGCGACGTTTTGACGCCCCAAATTTAGATTACACATATATGTATAATATATTACATAATATTATACTTTATAGTAGTTTTTGCAGAGGTTGATGGGTTCCATTAGCTTATCACAAAATTACATTGTTCAAAAGAAGTCAAATAGTTAAAAATATATATTATTGATGGATTAGATTAACATTTGCTTGAGGTCGTTGCAATTGAAGATGGGATTTTGTAATTGTGAAGCCATGTCAAGCTTATCATGACTTTGCAATTTTGTATCAATTTAATCAAATAACACTGAGTTATATAATCTACCAATTGAATTATTCAGTTAATGAAAGAATTTAACCCATAGTTTATTTAAAGTCTAATATATCTAAATCATTGAAAATTTTTAATAGAAAAAAGTAAAGAATGAGTAAAATGAAAAAAATTAGGATAACTCATTTGGGCTGGAGTATTATTCCGTAGAAAATTCTGCCATATTAACTAATATTATTGATGACAGTATTTGCGTAGCTATATGTTGCAGTATTCTTGGACATAATGCTATTACTCTTCTTTAGAAATGGTCAATGGTCTGCGGTTTACCAACAGAAAAAAGGTTTTTAAAATATTTGGAACCAAGGGTTTTGAATTTATTGCATTCATTTATGTTTAATATCACCTATACTCAAATCATTGAAGTTCCATAATTTTAAAGAAGTCTTTTAACTGGCAGAAATGTTGAAACAACCTATTCAGTTTAACACCGGTTAGTTTAGGAAGAAATTACATTTTGAAAACGCGGTGATGTCAGAAGGGCCAAAAGAACGTATTAGTGGGTAATTGTAAGTAATCAAGTTCATAGGGAAACTAACACTCCAGAAATCAAGCACTTCATATCTCAATCATTCCACAAACAACTCAGCCCAAGCTCTTCTGAAAACGCGCTTGTTCGTGAGCTGGTCTACAGGTTAGGAGCTTAGCACCGCGTCACTGCTAATCTGCCCACCTTTTCCAGGCTGAAACGACCTCATCCGTCAGTCATAACTTTTGCCCCCATACGAGAGTATCCAATCGTATATTAAATCAAGTTCGCGAATCGATGAAATCGCCGGGTCCTCGTGCCCAATAATGGCTGCACGATCAGCGGGTGCCATATTCCCAAACCTAATGCAGTAGCAGTAGCGATCCACAGGGGTCAACTGTGAGACGGTTTTGGTTTAGTGTATTGGTAAGCTCAGAGGCAGTTCCACATAACCCGGTCCAACTTGTCACTCCAAGGCCAGTCTCCACGACCAGATATTCGTCATGCATCCCACCGCATGGTTTTAAACCATAACAAGAAAGAAAAAAAAAGTGGGTAACGAAGACAGCTTTTTAATTTACAGGTCAACTCCTGGATTCGATGAACACCCATTATAAGCCTACCAGATATTTATAGGTGTATTTTGAAATCAGGATATGATGAGTATATTAAGAAAAAACATATTCAATACAAGCATATCAAGAATTTTTTTGATAAAATTATTTATAAGAAGAATTAAACGCTTTATTTTCTTAAAATGTACTATTGCCAAAAGTAATTTTATTTCAGAACCACCCCATATATTAAAATATATAAATAATATATACAGTTAAGAAAGCTGCTAAATAATATCTATCTATAGTTTAAGCTTTACTAAATATGTAATATTGCATAATACAGTATATTCAAATTTATAATAAATTTAAATATTTTCGTTTCAGCTTTATATATTTAATTCCAGTTTTATCAACTGTCAAGAGTTAATTTAAAATTCGATTTATTGTAATTATTAGTCTCGTGGTTATTGTGCGTTACAAACTCTACATATTTAAATTAATTAAAATCTAAACTAATTGAAAATTTGTTTACTAATGGCCTAGGGCATGACGTATTTAAAATGTATTATTCAGATGCATGCAAGTAATTTCATGCAGAATGTGATATATGAATCTTTAAAAAAGTTTCTGACATATATTTATTTATTCACATTTAACTGAATTATTTTATAGATAAACAGAAACTTAAATAATGATTTGTGTCATGATCTGTATGATATGTGGGAAGAAATCAAAGTTTAAAGTATTGTAGGATTTTTTTCTAAAAATAAAGACGTTGATGTTATGATGACGACAATAATTGAATTAACAATGATGAAAAGTAAAGCGTGTATTACTTTTGTTAGTACTCGAATAATTTGATTTTATACCTTTCCCAAACTTGTGTACAGTATGTATATACAAACAGTATTAGTATTATTGGAATATGCTAAACAATTATAATATTAATCAATTCAAAATCCAGCATTATCAAATCTAAAGTTGGTATTTGTGGTGTGATATTATAACTTTTTTAATAAATTATTACAGACTATATTAGAATAATGAATTTAAGTACAACATGATAGGGATTAAAACTATTGTTACTAAATGTTATCGGTTAAATGGCATCAGAGGCGAATACTATCGAGAAAATTGTTTAATATTTTTTCGTCTACTACATTTGAAAGATAATTGCAATAGATTTGTTTACGAAATAATGACAATTCTGTGCTTGTGATAATTAAAATTTTAATGTGATATGAGTATAATGTAGATTTTTCATGATTTATGTGCAAAATAAATTGACGGGGTATTGACAAAATAATATCAACACCATGCAGTACTATATACTGTTGCTCGTTGATAGCACTAATGTAACCAATGTGACGTATAGGTATTGCTGAATGTACTTGTTAAGTCTAGTTAAGTAAGTTATATATGTGAGCTCCATATTGCTACCATTCATAGAAGGATTGCGATAGACGAACTCCTTACTGTGACTAGCATACTGCTGCCAAACGCTGCCATATTATAAAATGGTTTTGACAAAAAGGTTCAGTCTTCGTTTGAGGGGCATCAGAATATCTTTAACATGTTCCCTGGTTTTTTTTTATTATTTATTTAAAACATTGTTACTAGTCGTTTTCGACTAACTTACAATTTGTCTTTACGATAACTTAAATCTAGGTATATAACTAGGAGAGTTCATCGGCGATATCTCAGTCTCTGGTAAAATAATGTTTATACATGACACTGGTGTATTTTTGATTATATGCACCTCAATACACAACATTACACTAGATCAGATGGTTTGATTCTTTTCAGTATATGTCCTGATCTGGTGGTATTCAGAAGTTGCAATACTTCAATATTATCATGAGAATGGCGTCTATCCTCACGCCCCCTTACAATTCTCTTGATTTCTAGACTGACCCTTTATTTCGTTTGGTGACTTTCCAGTGTTTGGGATAATTATAATTTTCGCCATTTTCCATACACCTCAATATAATTTAACCGTTATGGGGAGCTTTAGAGCACAAAGATAGGCGTAGATATCCATCTCCTACACTATTAAACAAACAGAATGAGTTAAAATCCCATTGGAAACTAATAATACGCTCTAAGAATCTATTCTGCGAAGAAGTAGAGCTGGATTAAAAGCACATGGTATCACAAAACATTAATAAGTAGATATTGTGTATATGTTTGGTGTTTATATTACTTTGTTCATCCCCTATACTTAAAATTCTCTAATATTTCGCGAAGTGTCGATTTATGGCTATAAATAAATTGTGGATTTATTATACTCAAAGGGATGAAACCTCCGAATCAGTGAATCAGCTTTAGTGAGGTTACACCTAGTCCTATATATGATAACTTCATATTTGGCGAGAATGACAGCGTTTCATTACGGATTATCTAGATACCCAAGCAAGCAATAATATTCTGAGGCTTGAAAAGAGCTCAGTGTTAAAAACTAACAACAGTATCTAATATGACCCTTTAAATTTTTATAATAAATAAAAGATGTAAGTGATTTACTAAAATTCATTATTCTAATATGAAAAAAGGATTGATTGATATGCGATCGCACCACGAGACAAATACCACATGAACAAAAATCAATAAAAATAAAAAATCAGGAAAAATTACCAGATTTTACGTAAATAACATAAAATGAAAATTATATATAGCAATGTAAAATATCAACAAACAACAATTGTTTCAGTTTAAAACCCCCGCCGACAGGCGGGGATTCGAACCTTGAACCCATCGTACGTCCAACTGCCCAATTTAAGGACGCAGGTTTGGACATCGTAAGGAAAAAATTCGACGTCAATAGCGCACGACGACTTGTAAACGGCAGGAGGCTGCCAGACCACCAGTCCGCTGTTGTACACTGTCGCCTTGGTCATTAGGGTTACCTCATAGTTACCATCGGCACTGCAAACAATACGGTTTCGAAATAATAACAGTAATAAGCGTTTTGTTTTACAATTTATGTCCAGGGGGACAACCTATTTAAAGGAAAAACTACCTACAATATAGCCTGTAAGAAATGATATGAAATATAACATCCCATAAGTATAATTAACCAAAATATATAATAATATACTTTAAAATTACTGATAATAGTACAAAATTATTAATCAGATACTTAATGAACAAAATATCAACATATATGAACAAATAAGTTTGTTTTACTGATAACAGTACAAAATTATTAATTAATTACCTAATAAACAGAATATCAACGTATGTGAACAAATAAGTTAGTTATTAAAAATAGTGAATTAGTGATATGTTGTTACTGATTGTTAGTTACCCGTAAATTTTATTAACTTAATTGTCAGATGATGTTTTCTTTTTCAATGACATCGGTTGAATTTAAACTTGACACAATTAGTTTCAGAAGCATCCAGTACAGAGCTGAATAATAAAATCCATTTATATTAAAGGTTGATTATACCACAATTTAAAAGTAATTAAATATAATTGGGTTTTAAATTGCAGATACAGTCCTGATATGAAGATATGATACTCAGTAGAGTAGTAAAAAGATTAGTTAGAAACTATTTTAGCTAATTGTTTTCTGAATAGTTAATTTAAAAGTTGTAATTACCTGCAGTTTTATTATAGAGGATATTTTGTTTATCACTAACATATGTTCTAACTTATTAATCCACGTAGTTGTATGAAAACGACAAAAAATCAGCTGATGGTAAATATTGAAGTTTCAGTTATATGTTTACAGGATGTTTCCAAATTTGAGTATTATTTAATTTAAGTATTACGTTTTAAGGCCTATAATTTCTCAGACGTTATACTTTTATCTATATATATTCCAGTATTTGTTTAAATAGAAGAAAAATAAACGAGTTTTATTGAAAATTCTACAATAAAGAGATAAAAAAATGGGAAAAACTCACATGTAAACAGTTCAATTATGGGAGGTTGCTGTCTTTCTAATCCCTTCTAATTAGTGTTAGAGTTTGGCTGAAAAGCACATCTATTTCATTGAGGATAATTTGATATGAAAAAAGTCGAGGAATTCTAATTTTCATTATAAATAATTTATTTCATGAGATTTTCTGAAACTGAATTATTAGGTGCTTGCATGTATTTTGAAAATGTTTTCACTTCAAAAAAGCATTGAGAAAAATTGATGCAAAATATTTTAATTGAAATTTTTTATAATTTTCTAATAATAATCTCTATTTTTTTTCATTATCTTCCAATCTTTTTTGTCAATATTTAATGAATGTTTCGCACCAGTTTCGATGTAGATGTCATAAACCAACCCATGACATTAAAAAAGCTTGGGATTGTCGCAGTAAATCCAATTGTCATCGCCAGGTATAATACTATTTTTTCACTTGGAAACAATTGAAACTACTATTTTGGAATGGTTTAAAATGGAATTTTCAGTCAATTAGTATGATAGTCCCTTTCCCCCCATTCGTATCTTTCCCTTCGCATGTAAGCATACTGAAATAGCAGGTTCATCAATTGCTAATTCGCCTGAAAGTTGTTGAGAGTTTAAGCAAATAGTTTACGTTAATACTTCGTATGTTCACTGATGGATATTGTGATCATTATTACATGCAGGCACCTAATGAAAGAAGAGTTTAAGGAGTGATAAGCGTCAGTTTCAGGAATGCTAAATGAAATTTGTTCGTAGGTTTCAAATTGATAATATAAATTGAAATTGTTATAGAAACTTTTGGAACCATTTGCTCTCAAATGGTTTGAAAAAGAGAAATAACATTGCCATAAAGCCTACACAGTCCAAGAACATGGAAGTTGGGGGAAATTAAACCGAGAATTAAGGTAGTTTTACCACTGTAAATTTGTTTTTTCGCTTTTATGCCCGGAAATGTCGGTTGCATTACCGCTAACTTGTTAAACTAATTAGCTAACCTAGTACATATCACTATATTTATATTAGTCTTGAAATGAAAAACATCCTGTATATGACTCTATGACATATGCACCATATTTTCCTGATCTATTAACTAAATGAAACGTAAATATTAACCATCCAGAATACACACATGACCACTTGCTCCATATTTTTCACGAACGATTAAAGCTACAATTGTATTGTCCCGCAAAACACAAAACAAAGCAGCATGTTGTACATATCCCCCACTCCCTCTTGCGGCGCTCTTCCAACTGAACGATATTTCCATCACGTTCGTAGCGCGTTATTAAAAAAAGCCCTATTTGCGAATGAAATTTTAATAAGCCCTCATTGAATTGTTTTAATTCAACTCAGGTTTTTCCATCGCAGATTTAAAAAAATACAAATCCGAATCGGGCAAATACCCCCGTTCCTTTTTTGTCGTCGAGTTAAATTAGGGTTTAATGAGATAATTCCGAATTTAATTATGTTATCGTTGGAAATTCCCCTTGTTGTTTTCGATGCGTTGAACAGTTGCAACGGCAGGTCGATGGGAATCAAATTAATGCTGTAACTAACGGTTATACGTTAGCACAGCAAAGTTTAAATATTTAACGAAATATCACTATTCGGAACTTTATTTTTAAATTGACATATTGTAGAATCTATTTTATAGTACAAATAAATGCAAATAAAATATATAACTTCATATTTTAAATATATTAGTTTAGCAACTATTAGTTTTAGATTATTTTAATAATTTCGATAAGTTTCCAGTCAGGATGATAACTATTGTTAAATATAATTCCCTCCTACAGAATTATAACAAACTATACAACAGGTAATCACTGGAAAAAAAAAGAAGAAAGGCAGAAAGAAAACAAAAGAAGCTAAAGTTGAAATATTCATTAGGTGCTGGCTTGATATCAATATCGACCATATCTTGATGTTATCTATTTACTTTAAAAGGAACAAATTTGAAAGAATTGTTACATTATATATTGGACAAAACTGATTCGAGCTTCTTCAGCTGTTTATGTCTGTTTCTCGGTATTATGATCAATAAAAATATATTTAATTAGCGTTGGTAGGTACCTACAAACACAATACGTCATAGAAAACTCTCATTTTTTTCTCTGAGAATCTCTGAGATCGCGTTGAATGTTGAATCGGTTCGAAATTTGAAATCTTCCCTTATTATAGATATTTCCCGTCTAAGCTTCCCATCTAATTTATTGTTTCCGAACTAGAACGGTCTCTAGGCTATTATGGACATCATTGATATCAAAATCGTCACTTTTAAATTGTTGAAAGAAAATTTGACAATTGGTATATGATGTGGTGACATCATAATTATTCTCTGATTTGCAAACTGTGAGCTGTTTTTGTGGACAAAACTAATGAATGTTAAAAAAGCGTTAAATACAATATTATTTTTTAAGGTTTTTTTAAGCGTTCCATGATTAGTGTTTCTATATACTGAATAAGACAATAAAGCTGTTACTTTATGTAGAAAAATGTCATTATGTCAAAAATGTCAAAACCATAAAATTTACTAGTTTTTGGTCAGTTAGTTTGACAGTTGTTTAACTGATTCGTCTTATTTTCATCAATAGATATCGCTGATCAAAATACACGAGTACTCTCATTGGATACTCTCAGCACAGAAGGAAATTGGAACTTAATATGTGATGTGATAGAAAACGCATCTGTTTTTTGTCAAGAATGTATACATTAAATTCATGTGTAAATAAAAAATCTCTGGGAAATCTTGAAATTGTTGTTGTATGATTACAAGACATTGCAGTTCCCTAAATTACGTCATGAACTTGCAACTGCAGACCGTCAATATAATTTCAGGTAATAATTTAAACTATTGAATTTTATGAAGCAAAACAATAACTAGTAAACCTTATAATATTTTTTCTGGACTAAACAGCTTTTGTAAAAGAGATTTTATACTTTATCTTTCGGATCTTTAAAATTCTCTATCGGTCTTTGTTTCAGAAAATACGAAATTACATATCAAGCAGATTATATTTTAAGTTATAGATTATTATATTATATAACGGAAATTATATTATTATTTATGGGTCGATTGTTGACGTTCTAACAGAAAAAAGTTTTAGTTAAGTTATACTTTGGTTAGAGAGGTAGTTTATTATTTAGGACTGATATAGATAAAATAATATCAAATGTAAATAATGGATAAAAAATGGATGACATGTTAAAACTGCGTCTTCATCAGCGCTGCACTGAAAACTTTCCTACTTCTAATGTCATTGGTGATGCAGTAAGTAAGTTGTAATATCTTGGTGAAGCAGCACTTATTTCTTCTTCAAATGCGGCAGTTTTTAGTCGATTTCGTCCTTCAAACGATCTAATAACGCTATATAATAGTCGCTGTTGATGGTCCTTCCTTTTTCACGGTAGTCAATGAAAATTATTCCATGCACATCCCAAAATACAGACGCCATAAACTTGCCAGCCGACTGTTTCGTTTTCCCGCGCTTTTGTCACATATCAATGCAAAAACTGGAGTTAATTACGTTTGATCATCTTCAAACACTGCTTCAAATCATCAACTCGTCTTTGTTTTTGGTCAAAAGTGAGCTCGCGGGGCACCCACTTTGCACAGAGCTTTCTCATACCCAAATATTCGTAAATGATATGATGTACACGTTCAGTTGATATCCGTAGGGTGTCTGCTATTTTATTTAGTTTTAATTTACGGTTATTCAAAATTATTTTGTGCATTTTTTATGTTTTCGTCGGTAACAACCTCTTTTTAGCGTCCACTGCGTTTGCCGTCTTCGGTGCTTATTTCACCACGTCTAAACTTAGCATTCCAATCCTTGATAGTTAATTTTCCTGGGGCAGTACCCAGAAACAAGGCATCAAGCCAAGTTTTTGCTTCAACTGTATTTTTTCCCTTCAAAAAGCAATATTTTATCAACAGGCAAAATTAATTTTTATCCATTTTTTTCACAATAACAAAAGTTGCTTCACTTTTATTAGTCAAGTTTATACATGGATCTTTTGAGGGTTAGGGCTAACTAAAACCATATGGATTAAATTCTAGTAGCGCCATCTATGTATCAAGCCGAGGACTTTTCCATTGACCTGTTACATATGTAACTGAATAATGAAATATTATGAGGAATACTAGAAAATATACTTGTTAGAGATTCATTCCGCTTGTACTAAGGCTTTGTGAAAGAACCTAGGCTTAGCTAAAAGGCTCTTAAATATTTATGTTGCGGATCTGGTAATGGCAGACTCGTCTCTGCCGCTTGTTTGCTATTCAATTAATGAAAATTAGAAGCGAGCGAAAGTTTTTTCTTCTGCACGAGAGCGATATAGTACCCGATGAAAATCGTCTCTAATTTTCCTCGAAAATCATTTTCTCTTTATCGCGCACAAGTGGATCTTCGGCGACAAAACCAAATAAGGCCGCTTTTATTATCTTACAGTAAACTGAATTGCGACTGAAATTGTTTGATTTATAGAGAGATTTGTCTTGAGAATGCGAAAATGAACTTTTTCTCGAATTTTTTGTATTCTGTATTTTTAGACTACGTTTCTAAGTAAAAAAATAATGATTTTTTACGTAATTATATATTATGTAATTAAGCGGTTACATTTATATAGATAGTCTCTTATTTTAATATTTAATATGGTAATTGTTATTTTTAAAACAATATAAACATATTAGTTTATTTAATACAAAAAGGTGTTAATAATTAATTAACTATATTTTCTTATTTCTTTCAACTGTTGTTAATAAAATGACAAATTTGCGTAATAATTTAAATTAATTATTTAACCCTAATTAGTTTTCTTGATAGATTATTGATTTGCCTATGGTATGTTATATGGCCTTTTTCATACTTCAGAAATCTGGTTTCCGCCCACTTGTCACTATGTTATTCCACAATGCGGCATAACATTTACTTAGTGGTCTTCTATAAGGGCTCAAATGAATATACATGTTTTCAGAATTGCTGTTCAAACTAATATTAAGTATGTAAGTTTAATAACACTATTTTTTTAATTTTAAATTTAAATTTTTTAGCCATAGAATATTCTCGGAAAGGCACATTCGACTTTATTGTGGTTTCCATAGATCCGATTACTCTGGTCCTTGGTCTGTAGGTTTGCTGACGTAACTAAAGTTTTCAGTTCTTTAAGAGTTCTTTGAATGTCATAAAAACTATTTGCCCTATGTTTTCAAGTACCTGCAAAAACATTTTTGTGTTTATCACTGTTATGACATCTGTTTCTGTTAACTAATAAGAATTTAAATTAAGTGATAAAAATCGCTTATTCTTAGCTAGCCTAGTTGACAAAAATTAGATATCTGAGGCGATTTTATATTTGTAAGCACTTTGTAATCCTTCTAATTTTAGTCAGATTTGTTTTGTTTATTTGCCTTTGTCCTTGTTTATATTATATATATCGTTCTTTAAATTTTATTCACTTTTAATGCCATTTAAGTAGCAACTGTGTCAAATGTTAAATATCAAATTGCTTTTTAATTTTTGTTAACATAAAGTTATTAGTTTTAATTTCTGAGTCTGATAACGTGCATGATATTAATATCTGTGAACTGGCCTAACTAAAAAGCCTTTAACAACTTTTTCTGTATATTTTTAAATTAAGTAGAAGTTATTGTTAAAGTACCCAATCTGGAAAACCAGAGAACATTAAACACTTTGGGTTATTCATTCAGAAAGTGTATTAAGGTATGTTGAAGTTGTTCAATCAGTAACCTCTACCGACATATTAGTGAACGTTAAGATTCTATTTAGAGTGAAATATTTACTTTAATTTTGTTTCTTGATGCTTGAACAAATAAAGTATTATCCGGCAGGATGGATTTATCTTGTCTATCAAGTTAATTTCGGTATCTTTAAGGATGTTAGATGCTGTTAAAAACGAACGATTAGAAGATAATTAAACGAGAAAAGAGGGGGCGAACTCCAAGGCAAGTTGGATTTAATTAAACGGAAGTTAACAATTTTATTATAATTAATATATTGTCCTGTTGACGGACGTTTTAGTTGTTCAATTAATTGGCTTATACAAACTGCATCTTCACAGCTGCAAATAAATTTAGATATTTGTGCTATTTTATTCTTGCTATGCTGATTATTCTTGATGGTTATATATTTTATTAAATTCTCTATAGATCGTATCTCTATTAATCGTATGCAATATTGTATACATGTAATAAAAATTAATTAAAATTTAGTCGTATGCAATATTATTTAGATGAAAGGATTGAGTATTATTTTTTGCGATTATTTCATAATAATTATAAATTTAGTGTGATTTAGTTTCGTTCTCCTGGTTTAAGTTAAATTTATAACCATGCTAACATCTCTACAGTCAATATTCAATGAAGTTTTTATGTATAAACAATTCTTTAAACCCATATTGATAAATGATGTTTTTTTTGTTGTGCCTAGAAGAGTAATTATGACATAAATCCAGTAATATCCGAGTGATGCATTGAGGATGAGTAATATAATATCTCGTGCCACTCTCGGCTCAGAATGTTGAACAGAGATTTCTTGATCATATCAATCTCGAGGCAATCCAGCTACTATACAACACAGACCAGACAAAAGTACATAAGAGGTCTAAATCTTTTAAGCTGGTGCAGTCTGCTATTAGTGGCAAAACTTAAGCATAATGCTAAGGCTAATGTACATGCCAATTTTAGTGTAAATAAGTTGTCGGAACTTATATAGATATATCCTAGCGTGAAAATCTTTAGTTTCTATATTTGTAGTAATTTAGAATTTCAACATATTGTTACATGAACAACTATTTGTTCATATTATAATTTTAGTAATATCAGAGAAATGTTATTTAATAAAAAGACCACGAATATATATGCAGATTATATAATGGTTATTGATAAATGTTATAAAGACTACATAACAAAAGTTCATTTCAATTTAACTTTTTTGCAATTTACGACTGTATTTTAAAATAAGGTATATCTTGATTTTCTAAATATTGTTCACAGTTTTTAATTAGTATCACTATCACTATCAATTTGAGTGCTATGTTGTAAAGATATATCTTATTCAGTTAATCTGTTTATACTGTTTGCAAATTTGTATTAAGATTTACCAGTGCCTGGTTAATTTGGCGATAACCTTCATTAACAGCATGATATTTCATACTTAGTATTAGCTTCTTCTCGGATTCTCGGATTTTTATCATATATTAATATATATTGGCGATAATGAGAAATATTTGTCTATAGAAATAACATTTTCCATTTAGTTTTATTGAGTTTTTCATCACTTATTTATAATTAATAATAAATTCAGAATAATGAAATTCTCGAGAACGATTGCTATATTGTTATTTTAAAAATACTACTTTAAAGCTGAGGTTGAAAATGTGAGGATGTGTGCAAATGAAGATCCAAGCCAAAAGGGTAACGCATTATTTGTACTATAGATAAATCAGAAACTATCTCGAGAAACAAAAAACTCTTGCCGGTTCGGTTAACTGGAATAAATATTCCCTGAAACTGTAACTGTCGACGAGTTACTATCGAAGTTTGTCCACTCTACCGACCGATTTTCCGAACGGCCAAAAGTCGCACGACTTTTAAAATACAGCCAATGCTATTTTCTAATACCGTCTGAAACCGGGACAGTCTGAAGTACGAAGGCACGTAAATTTCAATAGAACTTCGGACGCGTCCTTTATTTTCATCTATTGAGCTAGTAAGCCGTCAAAAACGATGGTCGGAATGCGGACAATGGTGAGACTTTCAAGAGCTGTGAATGCAGAGAAAAAACTAATCGGTAATGTCAGAGAGAAAATTAAAAACAGGTGTGATTTTTTCTTTTATTGAATTTTTTCTAATGGTGGATACTAATATAGGTTTATTTATTTAATACCGACATATTCGTGAATATTTGTATTCGCATGGCTTTATATGGCACTAAAATTTTCGAAACGCAACCATAATAATGTGATATGAATTTCTAGACCCAATAGTTGAACAAATTTGTTAAAAAATATTTAAATTGTGCTAGCAACAATACTGGGAAAACTTATATCATTTCTCAACTGGCCATTCTCTAGCCTCTAGAAGACGTCGGTAATAGAAGACGGAAGTAAATAGATCCAATTAACTTGGATGTTGATATGATACAAAATTAATAATGGGCAGATGAACAACGAATTTAGATTCTTTCATGTTTTTTAAAGTGAGTTTACTGATATAATATTCAAACCTTAAGGTCTTCTTGTCGGCTTCAGTTGAGCCATAATTCCGCCATTGTAAAACTGACGTTCCTATGCCAAATACTGAACGAACTTATTTTTTGCAGGCCTCTTCTGAAGCAAACTGTACACCAGGCATTAAGAGAGTTTTGCAGATTGAAGTAGAATATGTAATCGTGTAATTTGTTTTCCATTTCTTTGTTGCGGTTGCGTCAAAATTTCTTTCCCTCAATCTCTGTTTCTCTCAATTTTTGTCAAGTAACTAAAGATGTGCGTGTACTAGATTTATTGTAATTGAAAAGAAAGCCTCATTTATTGACGAATAGTGGCTTTTTCTATATCACCTGGTTCAATTGTATTAGTTTTTGACAGTCGAGTGTCTTATTTCGATTGATTTGGCCAAGTTCGAGTTCATGTCGTAAGTGAGTTACTTTTCATTGTTGTAAATGTGGCTCGATTTCGTTTTGATTCGGTAGTGATATTTCAGTAGTAAATGAACTTATTCTGTGGTCGATGTTTAGTTCCATAGAGATATTACGAGATGTAATATGTCCGCACTCCACGACATTTTAAAGAATTTTAAAGGTTTTTTCAACTATTGACGGGTCTGGGTAAGGTTCATGATTACTGGGACGATAATGAGCACACTAATTTTGGCATTGCTGTTCACTTAACTGTACTCCTTATCATAAACAGATCTCGTTACCATAAACACCCCATACATTTCAGTCCGCGCTACAGTTTTACATTTTTGAAAAGAGACAAAATGCTAAATAATCCTATAGAATGTCCTTTTTGAAAAATCCGTAACAAGTAGCTACTTACTATAAATAATATTTCAACGTCCATATTATATATGTTTTCATTTAATTTTAAAAGTAGTAAAATATATACCATTGAATGTAATAAATTAATATATAGCCGCTACATTCTACTTACTTTTCGAAAAACGATGAAGTAAAATTTCTTATATTAGGGTTTGAGATAGTTCTAGAGTGTGTGGTTGAGCATTTTAATCTATCAAAATCACTAGCCTTGTGTTTAAATGTATTTCAATGCTTGACTAAAATATATCAATTGAAATTTAAATATAAGCAACGGGTTACAATGACAGCATTTTCCTGTTATCAAAACCAATGTTTTCTAAAGAATTTTATATTTCAAGTCTCAATAGAGAGCATGCCTGTTTAAACTTAAGAATTAGCAGACCCGACAGACGTCCTGCATTCGCTTTCCTCTCACAGCGCTACCTGCCGAGTAAAAATATGGACAAATACACACAAAAATCTTTCTCAAAATCGGCTTAACAGTTTAACAGAAAATTTAATACATACAGGAAAATGCGCGTAGAAAAATTATGTTATTGAAATATTGTAAATATATTAATTGATCATTCATATTGGCTTACGTTTAAACCTATCCTAGAGATTGTTTTTCTTTTCGGTTCGTTCATGTATTAATTTATGTTAATTTGTTTATTGGTTTAATCTTGTTTAACGGAATTTAAGATCTGACATAGGAAATACTTACTCTTGTCTTTTTGAAACAATTGTCTCCAGTTATCAACCGTTTTTATATATTTTTCTGCTATATCCTCTTGGATCATCTACCAATAATACTTCTGTTGAAGAATAATTATGTATTTCACATGTATGTTTATTCTAGTGAAATAACCGTAGTTTAATATTGTTTAGTGTCATCGAGCAAGCAATCAATTTTAGTAAAGTTTTTGGTTGGATTATTATGTTATAATTGTTATAGATATCATTTCGTTAATAATATTTACCTATAGGTTTAAATACTACAGAAGCATATCTGGAATAAGATGTTCATAATTAAATAGGAAGACATATGCTACAAATTAAGAAGACATCTAAAAGTTGGAAAGAATCAAGAAGCTTGAAAGCGATAGAATAATAAAACATAGAATGATTCTATGGAGAATAAAACTGGATTGAAAAATAGTGCCTTCAATTCCACATAACAGTTTGGCTTATTATACACGTGGAATATGTTATAGGTAAATAATGGAAATACTTTAAGTATTTAAATATTCGAGTTGAAAGCAAAACCTATACAGTACACGTATAAAAAAATATGCCGAAAAACAGTTGTTAATTGATGAAACCTATCACGATCTATATCTATCTCTCTATATTTTATCAAGTTATCCTTATATTTATGAGGAAAATTATCCAGAGCCCTTTCGTCTATTAGATGAAAAGAAATATGGCGATGGCAAGTTGAAAAGACTAAACCTTGAAATAAAGTGAAAAGGTATCTTATTAGTAACAGAGAAGATCAACAGATAATTGAATTTATTGTAATATTGTAGATATGAATTAATAATATTACTGTTTATATATAGATTTAAGATTCGCAAACAGACAGCAAACAGTACAATTTAATGCTTACTTTGGTTTTATTGGAGGATTATATTTTAATTGTAAATTAATTATTCCATCATTCAAATAAAGCTCTGTTTATAGATTTATATATGCAGATTGTGTATTAGCGTCATATATGGCCGATAAAAATATAAAACAATTATTTTTTAGCATATAAAATTTGAATATGGAAATCGGCCCCAGGTTATATTTATACCTGCGGGTCAGCCAAGCAGAACAAAGTATTTTTCAAGCTAAAAATAAACCTTTTAAAGCCCAGATCGTCGGAAAAAATATCGAAAACAGAAAAAATCAATTTAAAACTTCAATTGCGTTTCGAAAAGTAAAAGTTTTTGGGGTATTTCGAGATCGATGATTTGTCGGTAAATTGGCTCCAAAAAAAAACTTCTATAAATGACGATTGCTTTGCCAGATTTCCCGATAATTTTTATTTAATTCTTCCGGTTGGCCTTTAGCTTTGGAATTTCAATTTACTGCCATGATTTAATGTTGATTTTCCGTCGAGTTGGTTTTTGTTGTGGGTAACTTTACTTATATATAAAGTTCAGATTATTTCATTTAAATTTCACAGTTTATAATTAATCTTCCAATATTGCTACGGTATATATTTTTAAGAAAACATTCTCGTGAAAAAATTATAAAATCTGATAATTGATGATGCTTTGGTTATATAAAATGATAATAATAAATCTAGTCATTGGTCTCTTAGTCAAGAAGTTCAAAAAAGCAACTTTTGGCTCTAATAACTCCATAATTTGGTGAATTCCTAGTTTGGTGCTGTAATTACATGTTCTGTTATTTTCAATTAATTTTAAGAGAGACGTACTACTAGTAAATATAAAGAAAAATCATCACTGTAAATACAGGTTGACAACTGTGAATTTCAAAAATTCATTTATATAGCAAAGGAAAGCTTGGCTAATTATTTGATGGAATTGAATGAATAAACAACGGAAACAAAATAAATTGACGTTGTGACAGTGTACAGTAAATTGAGACATCTCAATCATCTCATTTAAAATGTCTGCACATGGACCAGAAAATTCTAACTTATATAATAGAATCAAAAATATCCGCTTGTTTCAACGATTTTTGTGATGCATTGACGTGTCACATGTTGATGTGTCATTGTCATACATTGATTTAATTTAGTAGTAATTAACAAGTCGATCGAATAAATGAAAAAATATAAGTATGTTAGAAATTGAGTGAATCTTGTTATTTCATTCTAACCAGATTTAACGGAAATAATTAGATTGGTAACTGCTAAAAGTCGTCAATGATTGACATATTGTTTTAAATATTTCTAAACAAATACTAATAATAGTTCTGTTTGGTAATCTAGTAATGTCTGTTAATTTTAGAGATAATTATTCCAAAATATATTTATAAAGTTTTAAATAATTATTTTCTGCGTTAAAATAAAACTTATGAAGTTAATAGCTGAGAAGGCGTGAAAGAGGAAAGGCAAGAGAAAATATCGCATGATTTTAAACAGTTATTCAGCCAATGATATCAGAGATGATAACAGGGTAGTACTTGATCTAACGTCTGCAACATATCACAATGTATTACATATTTGATATTCATCGAGTTATTTATTCCTTAAAGTATTCGATGCGTCTGACGTGACTGGGGCACCCGCCAATTAAGTACTATGGTGCTAAGTATGTGCAGTATATGAATCTCTAGCGATATAGTAGGTATTCTATTCGAGTGTTGGCGTGCGTGGAGATTTAACCTGAAGTTGCGTGAAGATTAATACGAGGTGAAGTAAAATATAATCGGTAATTTCACTATTTAGAATAGCACATAATTATGATCTAGAGGATTTGATGCTCGAGGTAACTATATTGAAAAATATCATTCGAATTCGAATACTCTCAATCTACAAATTTATTTTACAAAATTACCGGTTATATTTGATTCCCCCTCGTAATCATAAACCACCAGACGCAGTGAATGGGTTAAGAGATATTTAACAGTGGCAGGGAAAATATTGCAATACTAAACAATATCTTCAACTCGACTGCTTGGCAGTTGGCTTTGAAATAATCTACATGAAAAAGCAATCAATTCCAGAAAATATAAATACAAAATCGAGAAAGTATACCTCATTGTCGTGGTCTACACATAGTCTTGTTATAACTTAAAGGTTTAAAGACAATTAAATTATTAATTATGTAACGAACGAATGGACTATAGTATGCAGACTATTTAGAAAAATTTGTATATTTTCTAATAAGGTAGATCGCCACTAATTATATTATTTAAGAATAACTGTAATAAAAACATTAATTTCTGAATTTGTTTTCAAGAAAAACATTGTAATATAATACAGAGTTTTAACAATTTAGCAACCTGCCAGTTACAGAAACTGATCTCGAGTTATAAAAGTTCTTATTAGATATTGACGCATTGTGTAACGTGTACAACAAACATATTAGGAACATTTTATATAATTTTCATTATTTTCAAACCAAGTTGGATATACAACCTATAAAAACACTTACCGAGTACATCCGAGCTTTTACTAAGCTTTACTAAACCACATCAGACGGTTAGGTCAAAGCAAAATACCTCGAAATCGCCATATAAATAATTTATGAGCCAAGAATTTCGGAATTATGAAAATGAGTTTTGGTCGCATCGCCTGCGAGGCAACACATTCAAAAATTACGAAGTGAAATCGCTGGCGGCTGCAACTAAAATGAAGCTTTCGCGCTTAATCCCGGAATAAGAAGACAAAATATCTTATAGAGCGGACCGAATTTCCATTCAATTATCATATTTTTATAGGCCAGTAAGAATAACGTTTATGGTGCTGATGATAAGCTCGTTTATAATTGCTAAGGGTACGAAATGTTACGATAAATTTTCGACTAGTCGGCGGTTAGGGATCGATTAAAACTTTTGTTTCTACACACCCAATTGTCATTAATAAAAACTTTAGCAGTTAAGTTATTGACTAAAAACAAGTCACTAGGCATAGTGAAGTAGTAATAACTCTCGATTTTAAGATATTAGTTTCAATATAATAAAATATTGTTAATTATAATATATTAGCTTAAACTCGCATAAATACTGTAAGGTTAATTCACTGCCAATAAAAAAATGCGTTTACACATCTTAAACTAATTTAACTACTGATTTGTAATGACGATTACTAAATAAATAAATTAAGATGATATTAAACATCCTCGGTCAGGGTTTCTTTTATCTCCTATCTCCTAGTGTCCCTGTTTGTTGGCTATATAAGTAGAGAAGAAATGATCAGACTTCAATCGTTTTCACCATTGTTTTACAGCGTTTACAGTTATATATTTTTTCATTTTAAAAATTCATTTATTGTGTAAAATTGGTCAAATATATATTAATCAGATTATCATTTCCTACAACTTTTTCCCATCATAATGTTACTGTCTCGAATGGATGATGTTGGTTTGGCAATACTATAAACATAAATCTATTTACGTACTTTCGAAATTCAGGTTATTTGACACTGATTTATATTGATATTTACATTTTCACCAATAGATATCGCTGATCAAGGTAGATGTAGGCACCTAATATTTTTCTTTGAAACTGATGCAATAATCCTTTCCTTTGTTGGTGTCTTGATCTGATTAATCGTACAAAATTGTTTTGTCGCTATCCTTACTATTTTTGAATCATCGATTGCTTGTATGATCTATCCACTAAAATAGCCAATGCACATCATCAAATTTTATGCCATTAGCATGTTGCAATGTAGAGACAATAAACCGGTACTGCTGTTACTGATATTTGGAAACAGGGTCGGTCTGTACCAATACAAATCAAATTTTTTAGATGGATTCAGTTGCCACATGTTGCAATATACACGAACGTGTATATCCCGTATCTGTCAGCCGATACTCCTTCTAATTATTGTATATATGTTCTTATTGCTGGTGAGAATTGAGGATAGCCATAGACAATATGATGGGCAGGATTTTTCATGTTTTTTTTTTCATAATAAATGCTTAATGCTTGACAAAATTGGCGGATACTTATTTGAACTCTGAATCTCTTATTAATTATTAGTTATTGCATGTTTTCACTCTGGTTTGATATGCTCATAAGATGTTAACAATCAGCGTTAGTGATATTTATTGTCAAAACTTCCTTTATATATCAAGTAAATACTGGCGCAAAGTGTGACACAAAATAGCAATTATTATTGGAAATATTTGAGTATGCAATATCTCCATATACTTCAAGAAATCCTGTTCAAATTATATTCCGGGTTTTTGGTTTTAGGTAGTAAATGACTAAACTATTTACTGTTATTAGGATTACTCCCATGAGGATGCCTAAGATTTTTTAATTTTACCGTTACAGCACTCTTTTAAATCGATATTGAAATTATAAATAATTTCAACAAATATATAATTAATAATATAAGGATAATTTTTTTATTAATATGATATTATACGATGTCAATAATGAATAAACATTATTTATTGCTATCTAATAATAAGGAGCAAGGCTTTGGAAGAAAATTGACTGTCTATCACTTTCAGTGCAGATACACTCCTGTTCTAAAACATCATCAATTTCTTTTGACGTTGTGTCCACTAAAGAATTATAATGTTCTGGTTGTAAAACCTTTAAAATAAGATTCACTAGAGGTTGATAAGGTTGCAATTACATACCAAGTACTATATATTTAAAACACATTTATTTTATGCATATTTAGACATGTTGATACATAACTGCAAAAATTTTTCATACAAAATTACTTTACGCTTTGCAGTATGAATAGTGTCAGAAATAAAAGGAAAATATCTTATGAAAGTATAGGGCGATTGTATTAGAGCACGTAATAACATTCTAGAACGCTTTTTTATTGTTTTTTTTACATCGTAATTGAAAGTAGTAGTAATATTTCTATTTTAAAGTTTAATTTGATTCCCATCTAACCTGTTAGGTACCTTACATGTTTGTAACCAACAATAGACTGTTATAACATAACCTAATTACAAATAGAAACCTGTAAATTACCCTCAACTCCAACAGAACCCTTCTTACCTTAAACCCGTCATAAGTCCAGCTACCAAATTTCAGGACGCAGGTCTGCTCATCGAACGGAAAATATTCGACATCTATTTCGCAGGAAGACTTGTAAATCGCCGGAGGTTTCCATTCTACTAGACCTTGATGGTATATGGTAGCTTTGGTTGCTAGTGTGACTTCAAAATTTCCATCTGCGCTAAAATGTTTGTCTCTTATAACCTCCTGAACTTGACAGGACATGAATGATAGGATATGGTTCTGGGGAGACATTTATTTATGTTATAGAATGGTGTCGCGGGTATGTGGATGGCATGAAATGAAGTGCAAATGTAAGAAAGAAGCCAGGATTTAAGCTTTGTTATGACTATGTAATGTGTCTAAAATGTGTTTTCTTGTATTTACTGTCGATTTCCAATACTTCACTTTACATAAAAACATATTTTATCCTTTATTTCAAAGTAAAATAATGCAAGGTAATAGCTGGATGTATATTAAATTTGACACGTATCACTTAAGCTTAGAACTTTACAGAAATTTTATGAGTTTGCATAAATCTATGTGTCAGATTGGATACTTAAAGATATTGTGTTTATGTCAAAATGACAAAAACAAAATGAGAAAAAAATCCAATATCAAAAAAGCATGAAAACTTGAATGAAAATGAATGAATGAATATCTTTATTAATATCTGAAAAAAATTATCCTAAATATATCTGAATAATATCATGTTTGTGAGGAAATATTACTGATTGTGCAACTTTATGGGATATATAAATGTGTTTAAAAATTTAATTAAAATATAAATTTAAAATATATAAATAAAAAAACATAATGCATATATAATAACAAGACAATATACACTGCTGCTAAAGAAATAGCATCTGAATGTCACTATTGGTAGTCAAATTATAATTTAATTTTGTGAATTATCAATTTTGTTTCTAAATTTATGTGCATAATTTTAAATAAATAATTAATTATTAAATAATTATATAATTAATTATATTAATTTTATATTAATAAGTCCTAATGCATTTTTGTATATATTCTACTATTACATAATAATGCTTCCTGAGATCTAAATCAAATTAGGTAATTAAATAAGGATCTTAAGGTGGTCAGTATATATGTGATTTAGACAATTTTTTTTATCACTGAGATGGTTGGATTCCTAAGTACTCAAAACACAAAATTCTACAAGGCTTTGCTTTAGTTTTTTTTCCTTACATGTCCATTAAAGTTATTTTCTATTCATTTGGAAAGTTATTATATTCTATGTTTTTTTTTTTTGATTCATGGAATTTTTCGTTTATTTTCCATATTAATTATTGTTACTATGTAACTGAGTTCTATCTAAGTTTGTAAAATTGATCAAATTTTATTTGACAAATTGATTTTTAAATTGTGTCTTTTTCAGTTCTTCTGTTATTGTTACCTAAAGTAATTTTTGGTTTATTAAAGCTATTTTAATTAGTATTTAATTATTTATAAAAAGCCACTGACTGCATCTCGTATTCGTTGTTATGGCTGTTGGGGTTAAAATTGAATTATTGTATTTTCCACTATCAAGCGATATTCCTAAAGGTTATTCATATAATTATCTGCTCTAATCTATCCTTTTAGTTCTAAGATCAAAAATAGCGTTTTTAAGACAAACTATTGACAGATGAATCAGATAATACAAATTTGCTTTGTATAGCAAAGAATTGGTATTAAATTATTTCGATCTTTCGAATCACTTTTCTAATATATAATCTCCATACTAAGCAAAGCACAATATAGATTATTTAAAGAAGTAATTCATCGATGTATATTCCTTCCTTTATAATCAAAAAAGATACATGGACTCATAGATATCGTTAGAAGGGACCCAAATCTTCTTTTTTTATCATATACAGTGCTGAAGAAAAATAATTTTGATCCTTCGTAATAGATGGCGTTAAAATTGCATATCTCTAGTAATACCTATTCAAGCCATACTATAAAGCGTTCAAAAGGTGTCTATCTAAGTAGATCATAGGACATGCTAGAACCAAATTTAGCGTCATGTACTAAGTAAAAAATAATTGAATTATGAAAACGGAGGTTCTAGAGAGAAATATTATTTCCATCATCATGTTCTTTCCATAATTTTTATTTCCGAAAAGGGAGAAAACATAATGAAGGTTGCGGCTGCTGAAGAGTCCAGAAGTTGAGTAACTATTTGAACTATATTTGAAACGAAAGGTTTATTGTAATAAACAATGAACCCTCGGCAATATTAAAATGTAAAAAAATTGTGGTCGAAGTTCGAGGAAGTTTTACAAATGGTTGCAAATGCCGCATTGACACCAAAGGACTATATGGTGTGAGTAGAAAAGATTTGCTCATTATGAGCTGCTCTGAGTTAGTCGAATCATTATTTCGATTCTATGCTATCAACAACTAATGTAATTAGAGTATGCAAGTACAAAAATGACAGAACTAATCAGTAGAAAGGGCGTTGCCCTCCATTACAATAACGATAGTCCGAACATTCCGCCAGTCGCTCGGCAAGAATTTAGAGAGTTTATTTAACTTGACCTACTACCGCGATGTTAAGCTGGCTTCAAATGAGTCTTGTAACAATTACTTAATTCGGTTTCTTGTCCAAAAAAATTACAGCAACATCATGGTTTTGTGAGAAAAGTGGCCAAAGGTCATGTATGCTCAATATTAAACGGCATGTTTTAAACTGAATGTAACTAAATTCGCTATGAAACACATTAAAAAGATCAAGATAACTTGATCCTTAACCCATTATATATACACATACACCGATTCTATAGTAAGTTTATAACACTAACGTGTACATAACTGAAGAGCATAATAAAATTGTTCCTTAAAACACTGTATTCACTATGGTATTAAACTACTACGGATATAACAATGAAATAGATGTAAGTTAATGCCTAAAAGGTCGAATAAACTCTGCGGGAATATTACATTTGAAAGCGGGACGTAATTAAATCCATGTTCCTTGAATCTCAGTTGAGGATATTATATATTTTATTGCTTATGATTACAAGACCTCGTTGGGATCCCTTTCGGGTGCGAGAGCGTAATTTTAGTTTTCTTTGTTGGAGAGCTGGGTGATTTTCGGCTGACTGTGCTGGGCACGTGAAGTCTGATGGATAACAGAAAGATGTATAGAATTTTTCAAATAATGACTTCTATTTCTTCACATTGTAATAATAATAATTTATATTGTGTATATTAATGACCTATACATTAGTTTTTACTGATTTTTGTTTATTTGAAGCTTTATTGCTGAAAATCGGTATAATTTAATTTTTTAAAGTATTGTCCATTGACTACTTTCTCCCATCTGTTGGGGCTACCTATGAAACCTGTCGGAATAAGTAATAATCAGAAGAATAATCAGTCTTGATTATACGGCGGGTGAGGTAGTACTTCCCCATTAAAGTCCAAGTATGTTTTCTCTGGCTTTGTAACATATAGTCGATCGCTGACATGCTAAAGTATAACGCTGTTGTGCCTTTGCTCGCATTCCGGCCATTTTCGCGCAGCGCTCGACTCAAACGCATCAATTGTCCTCAGTAACGATCCTCATTGAAGGTTTAATTAGATTTTAGCAACTCATACTATACCACACCAAGCTGATTCCACCAAATATAGATTATTAACGTGGAGCCATATATATTCGGCTTGCCGTTGATGTTGATACACGACGGAGTGTATCAGATAGATAGATAGATAGATCTCCAGTATTTCAGATATGACGAAACAAAAGTCTTGCACAATTCATCTTTTTTATGACATATTCAATTCATACGGCACAAAATAACCAAGCGTTTGGATGATTGCTATATTCTTCAACACAATGACAAATGTTCATCTCTTACTTCCAAAAATTCTGCATATTCTTGCAATTTAAAAGGATCATCATCGAGTAATGCCTCAAATCATTAACTAACGCTTTTTTAAAGTTTCCGAATAGTGTTCGGCTTAAGCGCAACAATTGCAGTCGATATAGTCCTCTGTGATAATTCCATGGTGTAATACCTTGAAATCCTTGTTTTCAAATGTTTTCGGCTGTCCAGGAAGCTTTCACCACTTTTAAAATATTGAAACCAGAAGTTACATTTCAAAATCGATCGAGTCTGGTTTCCATTAGTTTCACGCAACATTCGATGATATTCAGTTACCTTTTTCTTCGAACAGAAGTAAAACAAATCATTTTCCGCAATTTAGCGAAATGACATTTTTCCAAAACAAATTTTGTTAGATGGGAACATATTTAAAAACGAATATTAATTTGATAGAGGAACAAATTTAATTTTGCATATATCCATACAGCAGCGTTAAGAATAATTATCCTTTTATCCAATAAGGTGTTTTGTTTAATGAAGCGAGTCGGGTGAATATATCAAGTTCAAGGGGACTTCTGAATCATATAAGCAAAGGGACATCGACCATTGAACAATTGTCATGCCGCAATATTGTGCTTTCTATCATACGAAAAGATGAAGTTTATAATTTACTCACTCAGCTTCCTCAATGATTGAATGTGTCATTTTGTAGTCATCGCTTGATCAAATTGTAGAAATTAACGATAGAGCAATGATATATTCATAGACTGTTAAGCTGTCTGATGTATGGGTATCCGATCAATAAAGTATGCAAATCACTGTCTTTTTGTCAAATTTTTTGGCCTCCAGGATGTTTTTTTTTCATGATCGACAATTAAATGATAAAAATCACAATATGTATTTAAATATGCTTGATGTGTTTCACAGGTTCCTTTAAAACCACAAAGGTAATGAATGTCGAAAATTCAATTTTGAGCATATAATCTGCCAATTTAATAATAAACAGAAAACTTTATTAGTTATTTTACGTAGAGATATATCAAACATTTCGTATTAGACAGCTGGCGATGATGATATATTGCTGACAAAAATACACGGAAGCACTTAATAGTTGTTGGTTTGAAGACAGTTTTTATATTTGCCTTTTTGAGAAATTACGTATGAGTCTCAATATTCAAAGGAAGGTTAGTTTTCTGACCAAGTAATTTGGACGGGGTTACTGTGGCAATGCTCACAGCAGGTCTTTCATATATTCTGTAAATCATAATAATCATCAATTCATAACTGGCGCTCAAGGGGAGGGTCCACCCCTCAACCAATGTGCTGCTATAGGTCCCGCAGGACTACGAACATTCTTCAAAAATCTTGCCACTGATGCATCTATGTATCTTTTATCTAAAAGGCCTACTTCGCGTTAGAAGTCGGTGAAGTTGCTAAGGCCTGCGGTGGGTTATGATTCTAAAGATGTATGAAGAGCTCATCCTCAACGTCAGTGACATTCATTTTGTTGATTGATTCATTCGTTTGACCTTTCTCCATATATTTCATATATATACTTTTTGAATATTGTCGTTGGTATATTTACTCCTGTCGCTCAGCAAAGTCTGCTAAGTATTTGGTC
Source organism: Rhynchophorus ferrugineus (assembly GCF_030347505.1). Classification (NCBI taxonomy): domain Eukaryota; kingdom Metazoa; phylum Arthropoda; class Insecta; order Coleoptera; family Curculionidae; genus Rhynchophorus; species Rhynchophorus ferrugineus. The sequence continues at coordinate 25,938,179 of NW_027472583.1, read as the reverse complement.
ATTTCAATAGGCCACTCTTTCTAGTTTTAGTTAATGCCTGACATCTCTATTCAATGTTCACTACATCTCTAGATCAATTAGTTTTGTTTGTTTTCGATTTTCTACTATTTGTACCATTTGTCCAGGGCTTATATCGTTTTATATCGAGCTGGTGGAAATACCTTAATGGAACACAACTGCTTCAAATATTTGCTTTTTCTAGTTTTTTAAGTGAGTGTTAGTTATAGTTTTGTTCTTGTTTCTGTTTTGTTCTAGTGTTAGTTGGGAACTTATTTGTCGCTTCAGTTTGAAATTACATCTGATATTTTAGATTTTGTGAGTAGCTCCAGATACGATTGATTGTATGTGACTTTTTACACTATTTCCATATAATTTGTTTGATCGCCTGTAATAAATACAATAACTTGAAGTATATATCGCTTTTATTTTTTTCTTATTGACGCACATATTTATATATATATATATATATATATATATATATATATATATATATATATAAATGAATATGTCAGCTGAACCTTCGTGTAAAGAATATCCATTATATTTGATACCGAGATTATGTTGTATTCCATTTCCATTTTTAAAAGCTCCGAATAGATTTTTATCGACATTTATTTACTCGATAGCGAGACACCATCGAAAATTTATTTTTATAAGAAGGGGAAGAAAAGCGAGAGCGTTCTTACTATGACTGCGAGCTGAGTTGGGTGGCGGCTATTTTTCTTCGCGATAAAACCTTTGGGTCATTGAATTTGAAACTCTAAAGGTATATGGGAGAACAGGATAAAAATATATCGGGCATTACTCAAGGAAGGACGAGAGGTCGGGAAGTACACTTTCTGCTTCCTACAGAAATAGAGCCTTGAGAGGTAGCGTAAATATGAAAGTAATTTTTAGAACAGAAAGGGAGAGCTGGATAACAAATAGAATTTTTTATTAGGCATAAGGGAGTTTTCATTTAACCGTATTTTTTTTAGCAGAGGTCTTTGACTCTGCGTTTTAAGATATACTCCGGAGAAGTTTGTTTACTATTAATTAAAAGCTACGTTGTCTGAAATAAAGTGCTTGGGTTTCTGTATAATAATTTGTCATTAAAGCAATGAAATATTTAAAACTTTAAAACATGTTTCAAATACTATATTAGTAGAATATTAATTTTGTTGTTTTCGTAATCATAAAAAGTACATATCCAGATAGTTATACTAATAATTGTATATGTAAATAGAAAAAAATTGGTAACTAGATATTATCTGACAGAAATAGAAAATGTATTTACATAGTTGGCTGATTTAAATATAATATACGAAATACTAAATGCTAATTTTAAAGGAATGTACCGAATGAACTTCTGACTTCTTTTTGAATGAAAACATGTGTAACATGTGTTAGTTGCTAGCGAACCTGTCACCTTTCTGAACGATTGGTTGCCTCGACGTTAAATTACCTATATATCTAAAAAATATTTTGATTTATTGAATAAATATCCTGCTATATTTTCAATACAAGATTATAGCGAGATGAAAAGTATATTGTGTTTAACAACAGATGTTTATACTCTAATCAAAATAGAAATATAAAGATTCAGCAATATTCTTTCAATTAATGCAGAATCAGAAAGACTATCATATAAGCTTAACACTAAGATAATTTTCTAGGTATTGCTTAAATAATCAACGTGATATTAAACAAAAAGTAGTATCATGTTCAAAATCAGAGAACTGCAGGCAGTTGGTTAATCCCGACTTGACTTAAAATCAAAGAGATCAAAGATCAAAATCAAAGATCGATTTATCGGTGACATTATAAAGCCTACCTGAGCTTAATGGCGTGTAGATATGGGGTTGTGATTAGATAATAATAAAATCGACTGGTAATCGAATGCTGCCGAAATAAAGTTATTTATGTAATTACTAATGCTTATCGATACATAACCAACGAAGGCCTGAACGACGACCTCGACATGAAATGAATCTACAAAGTTACGGAAGATTCAGATTAACATAGAAGCGCTACAAATACTGGACAATGCGCCGGAAATCAGAGTCTTATTTTAGTAAACAAGCTTCTATTAATTTTAGTTATTTCATAATTTATAAGTTAAATTTAATTTTAATCTGGAGAATAAATACTGATGTCTGTATCTGGCACCCGTCTTACTTATGTATTAGTGCAAGTACAATAATAGTAGAACAGTAGAATAATACTAGTGAATTAATTTGTTAATTAAGTCTATCTAAATTAATTTTACCTCGCTATTTGAATAAATCTTGGCACTTGGAGGCGGAAATTTTGACACGGTTAAAGCTTGTATTAATGTCCTCATATTTAGGTAAAAATTTTTATGTCATATGCACTACAAAATAATAAATTTCAATGGAACGAAATACCCTGAAATCAATAAATCAAGAATAGCCGTTAGATGGGTGATACAAAATATATAAATAGGTATTTTAGTATATACGCTAGATTATTCCACTTTTCTATTGTTCGTAAATTAAATACGGACTCGTGCAAATGCAAATTTTTAAAGTCAAGAACGGACACAATCACAAAATGCCGGCGGACAATTTGAAACTGGAAAACAAATCCTGAAAGAGCCGGCTTGGTGGCGCAGTGGCAAAGGCGATAGGACAGTCCTCCTACTGTTGCGATAGCCTGCTGGGGCATGGTCGTAAATTTATGTTTGTAATTGTTTAATATTTGTGAATGTTCTAGGCAAGAGTGTAAAATCCGACTAGGAAAATGATCCCAGTCATGCCAGTAACCAGGCTGGGTAAGACCAGATGTCTTCTGGGATGATTTCTAAAGTTGGTCACTCGCCAGTCGGTAGGCTTAATGCTGAGGACCGTGGTTCGGAATCCACTTTAAACTTTAGGCCCAGTCCAGATAAACCGATAGTTGGTTAAAGTAGATTTTAAAATATATTATAAAAAATCCTGAAGTATTACATTTCAAACAATATTAAAACGTAAAGTGTGTGGGTCAAAACACTCACTCACTACTAAAGAAAGTTATTTGATTCTAAGCTGTGAAATAATAATAATATAATAATATTTAAGACTTTGTTTGAAGTTTCGGTTATTTCCGTATTGTTGAAACCTTTTTTCGTAGAAAGAAAAAAATAATGTGTACGCCTTATCGGAAAATATATTATACAGCTGTGAAACAAAGTGGAGAAAAAATTATTCCCAACATTGTTTAGCAAAATTCTAGAATAACAAGAAACGTTTGTTCTCTTTCCTTACAAGATATTTAGAATTTCAAAATCAGCTTTTAATTTAATTAGATGTTTGGTGAATAGAGAACTAAGAAAAATTATTTTGCTTAAGGACTGATAATAATTAATATGATTTTGGAGACATTCTGGGATTATTGTACTACATGTAATTTTAAAGGTTATTAAGATTTTTCTGAAAATTCTAGTAGTATTAACTTCTGATTTATTTCAGATTTCTTTAGTAAATTCATTTTTTAACAAGGCACTAACCGAAAAATTTAGGTAATAAATATAAATGCGTTAATTTGTGGATCAATAATTAATTAGAACTTTGCAATGATTATTAATAATTTTAAAATAGCTTCATAAGATTTTAATTCCTCATTTGGTGGTGAGTTGCTGGCTCCCACTTGGGACGTATTACAAATTATAAAACTGTAGATAAAGAAAATCCACAGGAAGACAATTAAAGATGAGCCATCTGCAAGGGTGAGATTGAAGAGTGGATTAAATAAGGGAAGAACGATGCAATTTTATTTAAAATTTATTTAGATAAATTATTCGTTAATTAGCATGGTGTATTTATTGTTTTTGCGTTATATTTTAGGTGAGAACATATGTACATATGCTGTTAAAATAAAACAAACTACATAATTTGCATAGATGGAACACATAGAATACATAGAAGTTATTCTTAATTATTAACAGTATATTTGTAAATATTTTAAATCATTGATACATAGTGTTTAACGATTAATACAATAAATTATGTGACTATATGACAATTTATACTTTGAACACTTTAATAATTATTTTGATTATTCACGTTATGGACCTAATCTTTTAAAAGTAATTGTAAATACATTCTCTTAATTATTTTTAAATTATTTTTGAATTGTAACAAATATTTACCTAAATTGAAAAAAAGAATGTTGATTCTATAGTTGTAAATACATTTTTTTAATTATAGAAAATAATTTAATTGATTGTGTCCAGTACTGTTTAAATATACATGCCAAAGTCAAATATTAATCTCAAAATAGTTTTATTAATTTCTCTATTTTAATACATAAACATGTATTACTTCATTTATTATATGATATTTGTGCTTAATCATTAATGTAAAGAAAGATCATTTCTGATAGTTGTGATACTTTGTTACAAAGTTAAGTGGTATAGTAATTTAAACTTATCAGTACTTTGTTGACTATTGAAACCTAATTTAAATTAGGTTTAGTTCAATGCCATTCAAAGGAAGTTAGTTAGTCATAGTTCTTGATATAGTTTGCATATATTTTAATATGTTTTAGTAACATATAATTTTTAAATTATTTTAATTACCCTATTACGAGAGAAACATAATAACTTAATAAATTTTGTTCGAATTTCGACCACAGGGACATTACTAGTTTATATTAATTTATTAAAATATTTTTCTAGTTTTGTGAAGATATATTGAAATATTTAAGACTTGATGTTTGTGTTAACGTTTAAGTCTTGACAATAAAAAATAACTTTATTTTTGTTCATTGAAAACTTGTAGTACGCTGATAATTTTTCATTCTGCCCTCGTATCTATCCAAACGAAATAATACAGTAGAACAAAGCGATGACTATAAGATCAATTTTTGTCAAGTCCTAGTTATAAGGTTGAATCATCATGAAAAGCTTGACGCTTTTACATTTCTGTAAACCCAATAAGTACCGAGAAAAGATATGTACTGTTGTGGTGATTTTCGTAAGGTATACTTATCCTATGGACTATAAGGTCACAAAGTAAATAGTGATTACGATTCTCACCTTTAATATTGATGAAAATAGCTTAAAATAAGCTATCGAATTAGTTTAAAGTATATGTAAAAATATGTATGTCTTTTATTGACTGTCTTTTATTATTTTTGCTATATTCATGAATTGTTCTAGACATTTATTTTATATCTTTTTCTATTAAGGCATCAGCTTCTTCTTATTTCCGGATTCTGACCCGGTTTCCCTTCTGGTTTTCATTAATTTTAAGCTACATTGATTATTTTAATGTATGACTGGTTCAGTATCCAGAGAGACTTCAGTACACAAAATCTTCAAAGTTAAAGCATGTATCTAAGTTTCCACTTATCGCGCCTCCCTCTCGAATCGATATCAGAACATTCCCCAGTAATAAATAATCGTTTAAGCGAAATTCCAGAGTTAGGAACTTTGACAGAAATTCTTAGACAGGTAAGATTTTATAGATGCAACTTATCGGGGAGTCGTAGCTATCGTATTACTTTAGGAAATTGATAGATAGGGCCCAGAAACTAACTCGCGCTTACGTCAAATTAGAGAAATAACTTCTTATCAGTGCCAGTGGTAAAGTTTGGTTTACTTTCTAGGTCTGAAAGTTTTCAATTACAACACAGGGTGGTGGTGATTTCGTTCACCCAGAGAGAATAGGTCAGATAAACTTACTTCGTTAATGTTCAATAAATAACATATCACCTTTTGTTTGTTTCTTTTTATATGTCGCAGTTAGGTTTATCATTTAATTTTTCGATTGATTAGTGGACCATATTTAGTGGGGTCCTGAATGTTGCTAACATTACTTAATTGAGAAACTTATGAAGTACCGCGAGCAATATTTGAACTAAAATAATTATTGTGCATTGAAAAAAATAGACAAAATAACTTTTCAATAAAAAAAAAGTGAGTTGAAATAATTCATTGGTTAAAGGTACTGTAATTATTCTTTATTGAAGTAACGGGCGAAGAAGTGATATTATATTGAAATATTGAAAGATGCGATTCTATATATTTTGTAAGATGATAAAAGAGTCGTATATATATATATATATATATATATATATATATATATATATATATATATATTTGTCTATATATATATATATATATATATATATATATAAAACAAAATTGATTTACAAATTTAACAGTTTCGAATATTGCTAAACTGGTTACTGTTATTTTCATGATAGGTCCCTTTAACTGGCACTCAATTGGATTCCAAAAAAAGTCAATTATCTTTTTAGTTAAACGTAGTTATATAGAACTTTTGGATTAAATTTCCAAAAAAGTCAATATTAATCGTGAAAATTCTACGGTTTATTATATTCAAATATTCACTGGATTATATAATTAATAATCAGTTGCAGATGATTAATTTCTGCTGAGACATCTATATCATTGATATGGTTATGGCCTTCGTAAGAGGTTCATAATTTTTACTATGTTGTAGCTTATATTTACTGTAGATAGCTTACTATAAAGTTACTAAAATTTTTGGGTATTTCCAGTTTTTCATTCCTGGTGATTCAATTGCATTTCTTATTTGGAATTATCTTCAATTTGTAATTTATTCTCCAGCAGTAAAAGAGCTTTTGTATTAACTCATTATTATCTAATTTAATAAATACAGAATGCTTCAGTAAGAGAGGGTCGACATTAGAATTATATGAAATAAGCTGAGGTATTATGGAAATATTTTTTAATGAAAGCCCTTGTGTGTCATTATGTAGGAATTCACCACTGTTCAAATATTCCCTGAGCTGTCTCACATTTCTATGGATCTTGGGTCTTATCTTGGGTTTGAATTTAACTAATGGCCAGAGTTATGTTAGCTCTAAGGGCGCTGAATTTTAGCTTATTGGCAGAGATCAGATATTTCAAAAAGGGCAGTATAGAGGAACAAAATTGCACGCCTTCTGCAACAGACACTCGTCCTCGTCCCCTAAAATCTTCCACTCAGAATGTTGTATGTTAAGGCAACTGAAAACACGTCAAACTTTAACTTTTCTTGGATACGTTGGTACCTGTTGAGTGTAGATTGACGTTGATTTATATATGGTTACATTTATACATATACGATATATAGTTCCCTATACAATTATGCTTGTTATCATAGCTATTGATATTGAAAAAAGCCCTCGTCGTTAAACATTGAAATAATTTGGTGCTTTAATGAACACTCATTCTGAAAATGAAGCTTTATAATATGAATGCACACGTAACTGGTAATGTTTATTAGTGACAAAGGTGTCTCCAACAGAATATGGCTTCCATAGGCTGCTAACATAACTTCCTTTTTATGAAAATCTCCTATATTATGAATGGTCTTCAATATATTATAACATATCTTAACTATCGCTATAAGTACATATTTTTATAAGACAAACTCTATATTTTATCACTAGATTTCTTTATGTTTTCTCAACATTCAGCCTCCTATTTCTAAATAAAATTCCTACAAAGTACATGAATTGATATAGTCCTTTACGGCTGATACCATACCGTCAAAAGTTACATTAGGCAGAATTTGCATTGAAATGTGCAATTATTTATTGGCCGATAGCGTTATTGAATAGTGTACCAAAATAGCGTTCTCCAAGAGCATGTCCTTGTAGTTTGGAGTGAAAGAGAAGTATATTACTACGGTATATATATATATATATATATTATATATATATATATATATATATATATATTATATATATATATATATATATATATATATATATATATATATATATATATATATATATATACATAGATTTGTGAGTTCTAATTTTTAAAAATCCACAAACTGGTTATTAATTTTTCCAAATTGATTTTCCAGAAGCATTTTTTAAAATTAATTTATAATATTGATTTTAAATATTTCTTTGATCGATCTTCTCAATCTACATAAAACGATATTCTTGAAACGGTTTTCTCAGTCTGAGCTGTAGCCAAAATTTCAACGAACCTACACAGGGAGTGACATGAGTCGAAGAAAAAAACGGCGAAAAAATAACAGTTTGGAATAACTTCACATATAATAAGGGTTACACGCACTAGTTTGATTCATTCATATTCAATTCCCCATTATTACATAATAGAGATATTTTTTATTCACAGTTTTATTTTTTCTTTTGCATTACCAAACTACTTTTTTATTCAGCTTTTTAGAATATATTTGCATACCTTTACCTCAAGTGTATAAAAGTTATTATATAGGACGAATTTTTTAATATATAAAAGCTGATAATAAGGTGTCACCATTACGAAAGTATATTTAGGATGTTCTTATAACCAGATGTTTAAATCAGTCATCGCCTTTATCCATTTTAATATTATTTAATTTTTTTTTGATTACAGTAATTGTTTAAATTGTGTATTCTGTTAAATTTTTCATTAAAATATTTTTCTATAGTCAATTGAGTTATTCAAATATTAGTTGGTTTTAACAAGAAAAACCTCAAAAAATAGCCCATTTTATGGGCTGCAGGAATAATGGGAAAAGATATGGTTCGATAAAACAGTTTGACTTCCTTCGTCTTCTTTATTGCAAAAAAGTTTTACAAGTAATTTTCAGATTCAGGGCAATTCCTTTTATATCCCGGAGTCAAGATTTGTAGCGGCAGTCTAGGGCCCATATCCCACCCATAAACCTAATGCTTCGTAATACCGTTTTCACATCTCTTCTAGATTGGATAAACTTCGACGGAGTGTTAGAAATACTGCTTATACTTGGCGATGAGCTTATAACTTTATATTGTCAATATTATAATTATTGTAACATAATAAGTTTTGTCAAAAAGTATTTGAAATTATTAAATGTAAAGGTTTTCAATAAGTGCGGATCGATATAGAAATGGCATGAAACAATCGGTGTGCGAGATAGCAACGAAATTATTATTTCTTACTTGAAAGGCACATATAGTCTATTCAAAACAGTAGTGACACACGTGACCTGTCAGAACATCGCACTGTTGACGCAGCAACTCTAAGTTTTAGTACATATTGGCACTGACATATAAGAAAATTATAATCTAAATAAAATAATTAAACAATGTCATATATTATAATTTATGTTAACATTATAGTACATTTAATAAATGAAATGACTTACATATGAAGTTTTTTCCACACTAGAATAGGTAGAGTTCTAGGCGCTCTTTTTATCTTGTGGTATTCCACGAAGGCCTAATCCACCTAATTAACAATTGTATATATGAGTAATATATTTTAGTTTCATTAGAGAGCATATTTATGTTTTATGCTTAGTTCTTGTTTCTTCCGATGCAATGTTTCATGTTATGATATTACTATATTTCTGCTTAGTTTGTCCTGATACTACTTGTATACATCTTTCGTGATAAAACTACATTAACATCACTGCGTTCTCCTTAATGTATTTGCCCTATCTCTAAAACAGTTAATATTATTTCTCTCCTCGTACATTTTAACTAAATGTTCATTATTCCGAATGTATATTATTCCGAAAAATAACACACAAGCTCATAAAGCTCTCATACTCTATAATACAATTTCCTACAATTAGAGTATATTAATTGTATCCTCTTTTATCACCCTGTCTTGGTAATTATCAGCATTGAATCATAAACCAACATTCATAAAGTTTTGTTTAATTACTGTCACTTTCACAAACACTAATCAAGTTAATAACCGAGCTGTTTATTTACAATATATCAAATACTTGCTCAAGGTTTTAGCATTTGTCAATTTCTTCTTCAATGTATCTAATCGAGCTCACAGAAAAAAGTGTTATTTTCCACAATGCCACTTTCCAAAAATCCAGACAGTTCTGATTTGAATATCCTCCTCAACCTGAATATCTATTGTAATATTTCTTTGCCATTATCAACTCAATTGGATTAAAAATGCAGTGATAGGTAGGAAAACGTAATAATCTGTAGTCATAACATTCAGTAATCTGATCCACCAACCACCAACTTTTCATAATGGTTCCTGTATGTATATTAAGGTCTAGCAATTGTTCTAGCCAAGGAAGATTTTTAATGATAATCTAATACTCCTCAAACCCAAACTGAATCTGTTTGTGTATGTGTATGTGCGCATTATCACCTTGGAATATTGAAGTTTTCATGAAATATGCTAGTCATAGTAAGAACTTCATCATTGGCCAGTGATGTGAATGAGAGGATTAGCTGAATACCACGATACTGTCGTTCAAATCATAAAGGAACCTTCCTTTTGCCCGATTGTAGAAAGCAAACAGTCTGGATGGTAGCGTTCTTTTGTGTTACACAAGTGCGTTTTGAGTTTTGCTGTAATTTTTGCAGCGGTTAGTTCTTTATTGTCTGGTTACAACGCTTTTTAATATCGACGGTAAGGGTAATGTCGAACATAATGGCATGCAATAGAAATATACGGATTATTTATACGGAAGAAGTGTTGCTGAAATGCCAAAAGATGGACATGATGTTAGTTTTATCTTGTCTATCTATGACAGTTGCAAATGCTCGTTAGCAAAACCTGAAACTGGATTTTACGCTTGTTGACATAATTATTCCTCTAAATGTCCTCATGTCTAAATGTGATTCGGCCCAAAAAAAAACGATGGTCTTAAAGAACACCGATTTTGATAAAAACGATTTATATGAAGGTTGCGTTTGTGTAACTCAAGTAGCTTGTTATAGATATTTGGTAACTGAATAACAACCATCAAAGATAAATAACATGGCAAACACAGACTACCCACATCCCGCCCATATTGAAAACATGCATACGCTTAAAATGTTCAATAAGTCTCTGTAGATCTATAAATAGAACAATATTTTGTGATCTCAGGCATATTTTCAAAGATATTACAAATATATTTTAATTCATTCAATACAATTTTTCTGAACTTGTACTGAACGGATTTCCTCCCTGAGGCAATAATATATTTTTTGTTTTAATTTTTACAAACTTTTTGTAGCTACTTACCAACCTATTAACATCATGACTAACAAGATTAATTAGAAGAATAAGTACTGTACGTGATACGTAAAAGTGGAATTAAGTTTTAAAATAGCAAATAAAAATGTCAACAATTAAAATTGTCAGTTAGTATATTGTATCCATCTAAAAACCAGTAGGCTTGCAATGACAGCAGACTTATAAATAAATGACTACAAACTAAAAGTTGATTTCGCACAAGATCTATTTTTGTCACCGTCAGTTTTAGTAGGCCATAAAAAGCTTCTTTTTGAACTTTTGGACCATCCAGGTCTATCTTTGTCATTGACATTAATGTCATTTAAATAGTTGAAATAAATACCGACAATGGGTATATGACGAATTAGCATCACCATAAATTTCTAGTTGTGGTGTTTGGCAGATTTCGACGGCATATTTCTGCATATTAAATATCAAAAATACTGAAGGAAAATGCAATTTTGGACGCTTTATGATAGCGTCTGTATACACTGAATATGTTAGTTCTACCAAATAGAAAAACCGTTTTTATGTGGAGAAATAAGAAAACTATAGAATTTAACGTTAAAGATGGTTCACCAATAGCTGATTGGTTATACCTCGCAATTTTTCAAAAGAAAGATCCTTTTTGGTCGATGCTTAAGCTCTGTTACTGCAAGCTTATTTTACTTTTTAAGTTTTTATTCAATGGAGTTTGAAATTCCGCATCTTGAACTGTTGATTTTCGATGGTGTTGGTACTAGAGAAACTGACTGACTGATATCGCCATTTTTGTGTCTATTTGGATACTTAATCGAATTAAAATTTACATTAGTGATTACTTTTGATTCTCTTTTTACGAACTTATCAATATTTATGAAGAGCATATCTAAAATAAAAGAAAACGACTGGAATTAAAATACAAAACAATGTATTGGTTATTTGAAAGAAAATTAAAAATTTTCGTACATAATAAATTGCTGTAAGACAAGCAAATACTAAAATTTTTATGGATTTATGGAAGTCAATTATCGGGATGTTTTGCGAGAAATAATATCAGTATAACACGTATTTCAGAAAAAAGTCCAGAGAAGCATTGTGGGTGCACCCACATGTTGACCAATACTGAGCTCGGACGTAAATTCAAGCGAATAAAACTGCCTGATCTTGTGTAGTGAAGTGTACTAAATGATATTCACGCTAAACGTACTACTACCATTTATTTTATATTACTTTAAATTAAATAAGGATCAACGAGTCTTCCTACATAAGATATCCAGTTTTATGTCACTGTACAGACAAATTATAAGTTAGTCGACAACGGTTAGTAATAATATATTAATAAACTTCAAAAATACCCATCAAATTTATACTACTTTTGCGAGAATTTTTTTGAAAATTAAATTGTATTCGAAATAAGCTGCTTCGTTTTTCATTCGCTGAAAACCGCTCGAATTTCGAATCGGTAAACACCTCTTGAATTTAAACGGACCGTCGTAATTTTTCCGGGTTTTCAGGAATTATGAATGTTGCATCGGGACGTGCACCATGCACGAACACCAGAATAGGACCCGTTGACATAACGGTCGTTCCCCGAAGGTTTTGTATATCTAACTTGCGTCAGTCTATTTAGCTAGATAGAGTTCGTTGTAGATGGCGGCCATTGCCGTAATGGGCTCTATAAATGTAACTTTCGCCAAAACGGGTCTAAACCACTGTCGAGCATTTGAAAATGGTTTGTTATTTGTCGGAGAAAATGGGTGAAACGAGAAAACTCGCATGAATATGCATGAGCGATGCAGGATAGAATTACTTTAATGAGTCTACATTCGTTGCGGAAATTAATGCTTTTCGCTGCTTCTTTTTGTTGTTGTTGTTGTTGTTGTTGGTTTAGGAAATAAAGACATACTTACACGACATACTCCACTGTTTTTAATAGGCTTAGATATTTTAAATTATGCATATAATATAAATTGGCTTTGAAATAAAAGAAAAATTAATAAAACAATAAAACAACTTTGTGTTTGCAGCTATGGATTACTTACTAATTCGTTTCATGCCATAGTGCAGCTCCAGATTTGCATCCCATAAGTACAAGTAGGATTTATAACTGACTGAATTTAAACTACCATCAAGATGGAAGCTTGTTATTCGATTATTATTGTCTTTTTCTTTAGTCTTAATTTTGATGCTTGTGCCTGTTCTCACTCTTGATATTTGACTGTTATGACTTATTCTGTAAATCAGTTCTGACTGTTCTTTGCTAATTCTTTAGTTATGATTCTTATTCTCGATGTCATCATAAGGGGTCTTCTACTTAGGTCTAGCTTCTTATACGCTTTGTCTAGGCGCGGTACCTCTCCATAGTACTCCATTGTCTGGGACTCTCAATATTCGACGACTTTTCTCATATCACAAATATTACAAAAAAAAACATCTAAATTGTCTAATAAATTAAATTCCTGAACTATACAAAATAACAAACCTTGCAATTTTCCTAAATATAAAATTAAACAATTTTGTTAAATATAAATAAATATAATTGCGCCGCAACCTAGTGAGTAATTTCTGAGTAATTTTTGTTTGTATCCGGGCTTAATTCATTAACATATTTTTCAATAAAATTCTCTCTTGCATCTTTTATCTTATAATTATTCATATTACAGTTTCTAGTAAACATTCTTTTGTCTGCAATATTTCTGGTTGTTTGCTCTACTTTTCTAGATTTTCATCGTTTTTTTTTGCTGTTTACCTACCTTCGAAGTGGTAATTTACTTTTTATGTAGCTTGTATTGCAACAGACATAATTTGTTCTATCAGATTTTGAGTTTGTTAGCCAAGATCAGTTATAGTTTTGAGTCTTACGTTTAAACTGAATTCATCATTGATTCTTTTTTAAGGATAGCCGCGTTTAATGTTAACATTACTGAAGTGTGTTCAGATGTGATCTCAGCATTAAATAAATTGTCCCCAAGTCTTCTTGCTGTACCGAAACAAGATGAACTATAAGACGATGACATGGATTATGCAGTTTTTAAGTTAAGTCTTTCTTTTACTTAGTCAATTATATTCCAATTTGTTCCCTATAAGTCTGTATAGATTATATTTATTGAACGATAAATCAATCTCATTGATCTTAGGTCAATTTAGGTGTATATTCTATGCCATCAGTACATTTTTTGTCTAACATGATATTTACAATATAATCGCTGATTCTGTTTGAGAAATTAAGCATCCATCCAAATGACATCATTACGGTTCAGTCTTTTCACTGCAATGTAAAATTATCATAGGTAGATTTCGAGGTATTAATCTGTACTTTCCAGTCTTCAGTCCATTTGTGATAATATATATATATATATATATATATATATATATATATATATATATATATATATATATATATATATATATTTATTGCTATAATGAGTATGTTGCCCACAAATATTCCAAGTACTCTTTCTGTTCTTTTTGAGATATTGACGGCGTAGAGCAAATATAGCAGAAGAAACACGACTGTCATGTTGCGATATCTGGCATCATCATATGTTTCTTCGTGCATTTGTTTTTCTTCAATTATGTGTTTTTTCAATGAAATATTATCTTTGTACATCGTCATTGAAATTTTTATATCTTATATCTATCCGGGTGAATTCAAGTAATATGCCAACTAGATTTTGTACGAAACGGTATCTTGCAAACTTCATTTGTTTTAACATATTGTTAGGCAATGAAAACGAGCCTTTCTCAATATTTGTATATAAGTATGATTAGATGATATATTTCTATATATATATATATATATATAATAAGTGTAGTATGCACATAAAAATATATTGCACCGAATCCACGTATTTTTAATGGGTTCGGTTCGAAGAATATGAGCGAATAAATAAAATTCTTCGAAATCGATATAAACCAATTTCGGTTCGGTATATCAGCGATAGGAAATTGCTTCAAACCACACATACAGAATCTATAACAAATCCAAACCACATAATATTCGCGGAATGCTAGGAAATTAATATCTATACCTCCGGATTAATATCGCAGTGCCCTTCAGATGCCCCGACCGATATCCCGGCCAATTACATGGAATTCCCATTAACCGATGCTAGAGAGACATCGAATTATAAACTTACGGCCTGGCTGGGAACGTGCTATCTCGTTGACGAACAGAAACAACCCTCTGCTCTCGACCTTTGGAGGCGATCGTTTTAACACCAGTACACACTAAAAATATCTAGGGTTCATTGTATTTTTAAATAGCGTAGTGTAGGTTATTATGATATTATCTAAATACCATTTCAACTTTCATTTAAAAAATGTTCAAAAGTCCCTTAAAATATTATTTTCATATAAACTTTTAAACCCACTTGATTGGCGCAGTCGTCAAGGCGACAAGATGGTCCTCCTATCGTATGGAGATACCTTATGTTTGTAATTGAAATTGTAAAATGTTTAATAGACAATAGTAGAAAATATAGCAAGGTATAATCATCCCAATCACGCCAATAATTGGCGGACCTGATATTTTCTGTGATGGTCTCTATGTTAATCACTGGCCAGTTGGTAGGCTTAATGCCGAGGATCGTGGTTTGGAGCCTCAAGTAATACTCAAATTAGTTCGACGACCAAGTAAATGGGTCTATTTTATTAGATGTATTATTTTTCCTTTTATTTCTTTCATTAAAAAGCTATTTACCGAGAAAAATTGTTATAACATATATGAATCAAATTTTCTTTCTTCTCTAGCTAAGTGTTTCCCATCAAAAAGTTTTAGCAGTTGAAAATAAGCTACAACTTGCTTATTCCACCATATGCACAGAAAAGTTTTACAATCATGCATATTGCGCTTCGATGTCAATATGTTAAAAAAGTTCACACATCACATCACTATTCATCAAATATTAACCTCTCTGAAATTGGTTCAAATTTGCGCTAGGTGTCTGCCAAATAGATTTTGCATAACGTATTATTTGTATGTAAAAATTAGAGTAAACATGTATATAATAAATAAGGGGCTTGGCTTGAGTATGTTATAATTGGGTTCCCTACGAACAGTGTGGCATAGTTTTCGTCAGGAGCGTATGTTTCACGCACGTACTACGACCATGATTGAACGTCAAATGCCGACCGCCGTAGCGCAACATATCATCCACGAATACCTTCAAGATCGCAAGATAACGACGCGATGGTTTCCTAAACTGTTGAACTTCGAGCAAATATTTACGCAGTCGAAATTTTGTCGCCGCTTGCTGACGCTCCTTGCACTAGAGACGAGCTATGAGTACACTATTGTATTTCCGAAAGTAAGATGTCTAAAGTGTGGAGGAAGACGGAGTAAGGGGCGCAAGTTAAAGCGAAGACAACCAGGCCGGCGGGTAAGGTTCTATGTACGGTGTTCTGGGGCGTGCTCTGTGTCGATTTGCTGCGCACCCAACGTACTATGCTGAATACTACTCTTACTTTCTGCAGACACACGTGAAACCCGCTTATCGCTCGAAACGGAGAAGTATTCTAGCACGAAGTCCGATTCTTCTCCAGGATAAGGCGCGCCCCCATACTAGGATGGGAGGTACTGGAAGACCCCTACTACAGTCCGAATTTATCACCCTGCAACTACCACATGTTTGGACCACTGAAAGAAGAAAGAAGACCCTCGGAGGTCAAACATTCAACACCGGCGACGAGGTACGGGAGTTCGTGCGCACATGTCTGTTCGAGTTGCCCAAGGAATTCTTCGATACCGGCATCAAAAACTTCCGGACAAAGACGGACAAAATGCGTAACTAGTGAGGAAAGATATCTAGAAAAACTGTAAATTTTTGAAAATGTTTTCAATAAGCGTGTCAGAGTATTTGTCTCCATCATATTTGAACCACCCGCGTGTATAGAGAGCTTGTTATTGTTGACCTCCTGAGCCCAATGACGCCGTATCTTGTTCTTGGCGTAATTGATAGGGAGATGAGAGGTGATTCGTTTCCAGTGAGTTGAAATATTCAGCGATTGACAGTTTTCGTTTCAGTGAGTCGGTGACTAGAGGATGTTTGAATATCTGTCCCAGGAAACACTCGAAGGAATTTCGAGAATCGGTACGGATTCTACGGAGCAATTCTTTAGAATATTCTGAGATATTGTAATATATATGTATTATGTCGAATAAAATATTGAATAGAATTAACTACAATTTCATAAATTCTTGAAATTAAGAAATTTCATTAAACTAACTGACACACATATTCCGGACTCAACGATCAGATTTCCGGGCATAGTTTTCGAAATGATATCTTATTAAACGTAGAATTTCACGATGAGAACGAGACGGAAATAAAAAGAGCCGCTCGCGGAATAAAACTAGAAATTAAACGCCTCTGCCGTTTGACCGGGGACAAAATGATATTCATGATTTCTCCAGATAATAACCGACGTTCCGCACTCGAGCCGCCTCTCAGAAAACTAGTCAGCTCCAGCGGATATTGCATTCTGTGACGCAATTAGAGGCGTTAGTTTTTTTCTTCCGGTTCGCTTTTCCATTTCGGAAGAGATTATAAGGAAATTCGACTTTATCAGTGGAATTACCGTGGCGGGGGCGATTTATTATTCAGGATTGCGTCGATGGAGTTTTATTATATTTTACGTTTCTATTCTTATTTGGTTTTTGTAGGTTTGTAAATATTAAAAATGTTTCATTGTAAATATTGATTTGCTCTCTGTTATTATTTCCTCTTCTATAGGTATATAAAACTTATTTCATAATATAGGACTTGTTTTTAAGATATAGCGTCTTTATTTGAGTTAAATTGCTTTCTTTTGACTGATTTTTGGTCATAGAAACAGAGAATAATATTAACTGCTTAAATGCATTTTAACCAGCGCTTTCTGTTAAACAACCAATATTATTGTAAAATGGTTTCTTCATCAGATTCTTTCGCGAATTTCAACATCTGGCTCCTAAATGTTACAATAATAATTTTTCTTTCTTCCCCAATGATAGAGTTGGAGGCCCGATTATTCATAGCAATATAAAATTAAAGAGCCGAGTACCGCAAATTTTTGTAATACTTGGCTGTTATACCCACTTCAGTTATTAGAGGTTTAGTGGGTTTAAAAATTTCAAACAAGTCTTTTTTTCCATCTATATTAAATAGTACAATATGCCCAGTAAGGGAAAGTTCAGCTCATCAGGTAAAGCCAAATTGGTGCGTCGAATGTATATTTTAAAGCAGCTGCTTAGCCATTGTCCATCGTCATCGTCTGTCACTTTCTAAGGGAAATTATGTTTTAATATCAGGATCAATCATATATCAGGTTATCAGGTTGATTGTTGTTTTTCGAAATGCGAGGTTTCTTTGAAGTTATGAGTGTTTTTACCAAGATTTTTATTAATTTATTTGCAAAATGAGTAAAGTTACTAGATCTGATCAAGCAGCGGCTAATCAGAGAAGAAATAGATCAAGAGAAGGAACACTCATAAAATTCGAAAATTACAGAGATAAATGATACATGCTTCATCAATATGGATGCGTGCTTTAGTTATGAAGATTCATTCATCTCAAATTCGTTTACCATCCATTACCAAGAGCTTTTTAAGCGGTGTGTTACGCAGAGTAATAACGTTGGTTTGGACGAATTAATTTGGAAAATTACTCAAAAAAGACTTCCTTAATTCAAAAATAACCGAGCTTGCCGTTCAGTCTGTCGCTGTCGCTAATTTCAATATGCTTTCCTTCATTCAAATACGAGCTTTATCCATCTACTAGGAGATGGTGTTTAATGGCGATGAAGCCCCAATTGCTGAAAACTCACATTTTACCAAGTATTTGTTGTATATGTATCGTTGATTTCCAAAATTGTTTGAAATAAATATGACATTTTATATATTAAAGATAATTTGCAGAACTAAGTAAAAATATGTTTACTTTTGGAAAATTGTTAATGTTGTTAAAAAGTTATCGATATATTTGCTATATATTTTTGTAAACATATATATTTTTCAATTACATCAAATGTAATAAATCATGAAAATGTGACATGAATTATAAAAGAGTAATTTAAGGTTTAATTATGATATTCTTATCATTTCATATTTTATGGGCTGTCTAAAATTTATAGATATAGAGATAATTATGAAACGGCTAATAGTTTGACAAAGAGAAACACATTATAAACATAAAAATAATAACGTTAAGATATTAAAACGAAAACAACTCGATTTCTCATTCCATTTATGGGTCACCATAATAAATAAGATATTTTCTATTTGATATAATATTTTTATTATTTTGTTATTACAGCTACCCAAATATAATATAGATTTTCTTTTAGTTCATCATGTTTTTTTGCATAACGAGAAAATGGCGACGTTTTTATGCTTTAATTGGATTATTAATCTTGTTCTCCAGACGAAATCTGAAATGTGGATTATACGACGTCATATTTTTAATGGAGGAAAACACGAAATTGCTAGATTCAGCTGAATAACACCCGAGCGGTAATTCGTTATTTGACACAAACGCATAACGACATAATTCAATTTCAAATTTAAATGATCACTTCATCGTTTATAATCCATCTAGATTTCTTTTAATTTTGGTGCGATGCTCTCCTTTTTCCCTCGCTGTAATTTATGGAGAAATTATTCCCTTATACCATCAGTTGGAAGGGGAAATTTCGTTCGATTAAAATGTTTTCAAATTTGACCCCGGAAGAAGGTTTACGGTAGTGTTAAACGGTGCTTTAAAATATTGTTGAGTAGTGGGATTTCAATGAAAGCAAATAAAGTCATTAATATATAAGTTCAATTTTTGTACATATAGGGATGCCAATCCATACGAGGTTCACCAAGGTATAATGCAACAATACAAAATTACCAACTGATGTTGATTTTGGGCCACATTTTGGTATGTGTATGCGCGCATTATCATTTTGGAATATGTTAGTTCTTGACAACAATATGCTCAATATACTAGTCATGGTAAAAACATCACTGGGGATGTTAGGATATTCATTCGCAAGAAAGTCTGCTTACTGTGCAAATGAGAGCATCAACTGAATATCACAACATTGCTGCATAAATCAGAATGTAACCTGAAGAACCAGGTAGATTGTATGCTATTTTGGGGTTCTCCAAACGTAAATTTGATGGTTTGAGGAAACAATGTAAACTATCATTCATCGGACCAATCCACAGGTTTTATGATCGTTGTACAGCTTTTTTCGCAGCCTAGCATTGGCTTCTGTTCTATAAGGTTTTTTCCGTTGTAGGAAAACTCGTGTACATATCCTACAAGATTTGATATGTACTCGTCGCGTTATATAGATGGAAGCAGTGTTCCCAACATTGCATGGTGTTCATTTTATTTCTCACCGCCTTCTAAATGGATGTGGTTGTTTTCATAGAGAGTGGATGAAGCTCGCATATCTTTAGTAGCACTTATTCATTGAATATTGTGACATACTTAGATGGTAACAGTCCTCTAAAGGCCCGTAACAGGCACCGGACAGCCGACGGGAACTACCAGTTAAGAAACGAAGACGGGCTAGTCCGTGAGAAAACTGTTGCAAACATCAAATTTTGGGCCGAAACGGAGATCGAATTTGAAAAGAGGGAAACTCAGAACAGCAGCCAAGAGGAGACACATGCAGGCGCGCGAGAGCGGTGAAGCTAGATATCAGGGCTTGAAGATGAGAGGAAACCAAAGGAATAAAAAATGCAGTAACGGCGCAACGGTACCTAACAGGCGCTCGTAGACTCATTCGTGAACTGTTACGGACATTTTATGTAGGGATGACTAGCTCAAAGCTTTAACAAGCACCAGAGCCAATGACAATTGGTCTACAATTCAAGTCCTCTAAATATTATATATGTAAAGATAGCGTCACTTCATTTATTTACTATATCAAAAATAGAGATTCCTGAACTTCCAATGTTGAAGGTCCGAATGCTTGTTATATTTTGATTTTAATACGCAAATGCCAGGATCATAACTGATTTGCTCACAATCCTTCTGGAATTTTTTTGCTAATGATGAACATTAAAAATATTGAGATATGCCGACATATTTCATATCACGACCTTACCGGTGCACAATTTACGTAAAACTGGCTATTAAAAGTATCTTGTTTCTAAGGTTCTTCATAAATAATTGGTGAGAATATAATGAACCATTTGTGAATCTCTAGTAAACCAAAATCAAATGGAGCCATTTATAAAATAAATATATCAAGATCGAATTACGGAAGACATCTATAAATAGTCGTGAAGCTCATACTCATGCCAAGCAATGTGATAGCGAGTGTTTGTTGCCATTGTATAATAATTGTTTATAATTAGTTGCTCTAACTTTAGCAAACCATTGATTCGATTCTTTCCTATAAATAACTAATGAATTTGTAGCCGTCAGTAAAAAAATTATACCGGAATTGATAAAAAATATATCGTTAATATAATGTTGGGCTGGAAGAACATTTCAGATAAGCAGACTCGCATTTGTGTTTCATCCATAAGTCCAAATTGAACGATATTAACTAGGACGGCATTTGGTTTGAGCAGTATGGCGCTAGAGCTGCACGGTACACGGCGGTGTGTCATACACCACACGTCACATTATATATTTTACATAAACGCAAGTAATATGTGCATGTAATTCTTACAATGCTGACGTATTTGAGTTACCAATATCGTAAAATTTGGTTCTACTAGGGTTCTGCGTTGGAAGTTATAGGTCTATTTCAACAAGCCGCAATTGAAAGAGGCTCTTAATGCCAACATAAACTTTGGACTTCTCGAATCTATATTGATCAGTAGGCCGTTTAAATAATTTTCTATCGGATATACAATGGCATACAAGAGAAATTTGAATAAAGACGAAAAATACACATGGTCTGTTTCATTTTATTTCAACATTAACCAGCCCTTATTGAAAAATTCCGTATATATTTACATAAATATTTACAATAAATATAAAAATAGGTTATACACAAAATATTAATAAAAGACCGATTTTTTCTATTATCTTCATTTAAATATATGCATTTCAAACAAGTCTTTGACATTACTCCACCTTTTCACAAAACTAAAAAACCATCCAGATTCGCAATTGTTCGGACTCTAGGAAATGTACGTTTAGTATTTCAAATTCGACGTTAAGTTTTGGTGTAAAATCTAACTAAAATATGTAAGCATCCTAGTCCGTAGTTTTGTTTTAACATAATCTGGCAGTGTTTCGTATCTAATTTGCAAGTAAAGTTATCAAGAATCATAAATATTAACGTCGCTGTGAGATCAAAAGGTCTACTTCAATAAGAACATGGAAAATTATGTTAAGTTAACGGTTAAGAATATGAAAATGTCGAGTTTCTAAGTTAATAACATAAAAGTTTCGTTTTATAAGTATTTAAATAGTATCTTGTTGTTACTATTATAGATTTATATTCAAATTTAAGTTTCCTTTATTAACTTTTTTAATATCTGACTGACTGCCCTGACTCTCTGGGCATCTGTTGATGATAAATCTTCTTTTCATAAAATAAAACATATTTTAAGTAAAATACATCAATTTTCACAAAATATAGCTTAAATATATTGGTATGTATTTTTCAAATATCAATATAATAATGATACAGAGCTTTAAAATAATCGAAATGTTTCAGATAGCATCGGATAAGTGAGTCATTTTGAATAACAAGTGCATTTAATTTATAATTTCAATGAAAAGTTTATTATTTCGTATACCTTATAATGATTTTATTAAAATTTATTTAATGAAAAGAGAAGTAGTCAGTAACAATCTTATCAATCCTATTGCTATCTGTTTCGAATGTTTACGCAACAACTTCGCGAACAAGAAGAAAAAGACGAAAATCCGCTTCCTAAGCTGGTTTTTCCATCGGCTAAACTTTCAGTCCTCCAAAATATACCATTTTTTCGTAATCGGCTTCCAAAACAATTTAAATGATTTGGCCTTAGCGGAGGGTAACAAAAATAAATTCCAGAGAGTTTATTTCGAGGTGAAAAGAACGAACCTCGCGCTAAATTAAAGAAATTCTAGACGGGATAATGAAAGTGTTAAATAAAAGCGGCAAGCGCCGCCAAATTTATCTATAAAATTATTTAATAGTTCTTTTAGAGTTCTTTAATATTTACAATATTATTAATAACTGTTGATCATTTAGAAATTATTTAGTAACAGTTTAATAAACACATATCAATATCAGGAATCAACTAGTGACTTAACATTTTAGAAATTCGAACTAATTAATTAGCATACTCTTTTTAGATGCCATATTTTTCTAGTGAAGTTAATTTTCTACAATTTTTGTAAAAAAAAAATTTGCTTATCCTGGTGCAGAGAATGAGCAAAATACGTGAGAGTTTGTTTGGTTTAAAAAATACAATGTCATATGAAGAAAATGGTTAAATAGTACTCTAAACAGTTCTTGTCCATTTTCTAAAGACTACTAAATATTGAAACAAAATAATCTTTTGTAAATTAATAGTTGGGATGATGTCCAGTATCTTTTTCTCATTTTTTGGTCCTTATTGCTTTCATTCAGAATGGGTTCTTTCTCGTTCATCTGACCAATTGGTTACAGGTTTCCTGGGTTTCTTTGTCTGGTTCACCTCCCAATCGTAAAAACCTTTCTGTCTTATATAATTTGTTGTCTTATATTGGCTCCTAGCAGATCCTTCTTAACTGCAGCGATTCATTTTACAGTATCAACCGTGGTCCTACTGCGAGCTTTATAGAATTCCATCACCTATCTAATCAATCTGCTTGGTTTAATCCTTTTAATATTAAAAATTTTCCACTTCTTTATTTACCCTTAGCCTGTGTTCCTTCTTGAGTGTGTTTTGGTTCTGAAATTTTTTTAGTTATTTTTCTTTCTTTCTTTAGGATTTCTGCAATGTCCCACTTTCTGCTCAAAATGAGAGCTTCACCACCGTAAAAACACTCCTGCTTGATCAAAATGTTATTGATGTCTTTTGTAAGTCTAAAAGCTGTATGGATTTATTGATAAAAATATTGAGCCTAATTATTTGAAGCGAGATTCTCGATAGCAAGCTTAGAACAATCTGTATTTTACTTATTTAGTTTTTAAAAAATTTTGTGTTATTTTGTTATTTGTTGTCAGCCACAAACACTATTTTTTTAAATGAAAGTCAAAAACCTGATTTTTCTGCTGTTTCTTTTGGAAACCCTATTTCTTTTTGAGCTGTTTAAGTGTCATGTATTCGCCAAGTCATCTACAAGTTTCAAACAATCTACCGTAATATTAGTTCTTCCTAATTTGATTGATTGGTCACACTCCGACTCTTTCCGACGAAGATCCGACTTTATTTATCGTCACTCTTGGATTACTTTTCAAAGACGCAATTGAAAAGAGTATATATAAGCACAAAATATTCTTTCTATGGATGAGGGCAATTTAAAAGTCAGTAAGTTTTTGAGTTTCGCTCTCAATAACTTTAAATGAATTGCTGCTGCCCTTTATTGGCCATTTCTAAATAAATTACTGTACGCCATATTGTTTGTTGATGTAATTTATTACAATTTCAAATATATCAGTTGTTATTGTTACTGGTTCTTAGTATTTTTCCCAATTTATCGCCTACAGGTTAAAATTTGTTATACGAACTAATGACAGGTGCGCACAGACAAGAAACTTAATATTTTACTGATTGGAGAGATGGGATCTCTGTGTCAGGCTGAGAAATTTTCTTTTCATCTTTTTTTTCTAGCCTAAAATTAGGCGGTGGAATGCATGAGGCATTCCTTGTCGCGGAGACTTGCCCTGGAGTGACAAGATGGATCAGGTTATGTGGGATTGCCTCTAGGCTTACCAATACACTAGACCGAAACCGCCTCAAAGTTGACCCCTGTGGGTCGCTACTGCTACTGCATTAAATTTGGGGATATGACACCCGCTGATCGGGCAGCCGTTATTGGACACGAGGACCCGGCGATTCTATTGATTCGCGACCTTGAGTTAACACACGACTGGATACTGTCGTATAGGGGAAAAAGTTATGACTGTAGCGACGGAGGAGAACGTTTCAGCTTGAAAAAGGAGGAGGTTATCGGTGATAAGCTCCCAGCATGTCAACCAGCTCGCGAACAAGCACGTTTTCAGAAGAACTTGAGCTGAGTTGTTGTTTGTGAAATGATTGAGATATGAAGTGCTTCATTTCAGACGTGCCATGGAGCGTTTAAGATTCTCTTGAGGAGCTTATTTTTTCAAAGCAAATTTCAAGCCGTTTCACCTGGTTGGATGTAATAATCTTTAAGTAAATATTAGTATTATATCCGTAGAGAAGTACAGCCCGAATTAACATCTTGCAAAATAAGCTTTTGTTGAAGATGGGATGTCTACTAGAAGGGAAGATCGGAGAAAATATCACGTATATCCCCGAAACTTTCTGGATTGCTTTCTAGATTTGGGAATGCCAACCGAACCGTCGGTCGAAGTGGAGACCTAGACACGTGATGTTATCCAGCCATGGAATTGTTGCGGTATCGATCTTAAGTTACAAGACGCGCAGTGCGTAAAGCTTCTCATGGAAAGTTATAGTCTGGGTGTCCAGGGGGTAGATTTACAACCTCCAGAATTTGAACCACTTGACCACATGATAGAGCTGCTTCTGTAAACGTTCACGAATTGTAAGATAACTTTTTCCGCTACCCTCGTATAACAATAAATAATGTGTTCGAAACTGATTACCTAATTATACAACTTTGTTAAAGTCGTGGACTTAATATCTTAAGTGAATGGTTATTAATATTTATACCTTTGACTCAAACGACTTGCAAATTAGGAGGAAAACTTTAAACCGGCTTTATTTAAACTACAAAGAAGGTGCCTTGCGATTCTGGTTAAACCTTTTTCTAGAATTTTACATCCAGTTTAGAATATTAAATAGATTCTCGTACTTCCAACAGTTTTACGTTGTCTTTTCTCAGTTATAACAATATGGAATATATTATTGTATTACTTATGCGGGAAGTTTTGTAAAATAGATTTTAATTTCAAGGTTATATTTGTTATAGGTTTTAGTGATTATATTTAATGAATATTAGGCTCTTATTTCTAATGAATAGTCTAATGAATAAGTTCGTTTTAATAACATCATTTGCAAACAGCTTTTCTGCAAGAAAAATTGCCACAGAAAAGTTTTATTCTCCTCCAGAAATGTATGGCAAGCACCATGTTACATAGTGCGCATTTATATAAGACTTATATATTAAATTGTACTTGGGTATTTATACAATTCCTTATTTAAACTTACCCGAGTTGATCAATGGCTCAACATAAGCATGATTTTGTGATTAAACCTATGAAACCAAATAAGGAAAAAAACAATTAACTGAAATGCGACTTTGGACACATTACTGAAAGAAAATTTATACTAAATGCAAATAGAATTGCCTGTTGGAATTGAATCTCATTCAACAGTGCGCTAACCAGACATGAATGAATGAAATACAATACTGGACATAACATTTATCGAATGAAAGAACCCTAGGTTCTTAAAAAATGAATTGAATTTTTCGTATCCTTTTAATAATACTCATACGAGAGAACTAGCATTTTTAGCATGATTGCAGTGCAATATTGCTAGTTAGGCAAAACACGATAAAGAAAATATAAAGGCGATAACGAAAAGTGCGACCTATATATTTTATGTTGATGATTATGAGTTGTTAAACCTCTTAAATCAAATTTGACAACTATCGACTGGAAACGACTATGGGCTCTTCAGTAATTAACTACTTTTTACCATCAACTGTTTCATTTGACTACTTTTGGTCGACTAGTGTTAGTCGCTACTAATTTATATAGTTTTATGGTTTTATATTAACTACTTTTTAATGAAATTGAGGTCCCGATTTAATTTATTAATAATTTATGCTTATATGAAAATATATGTTTTTTGTTTTGTTATATGATTGCAAAAAGCACTGTGTTTTAATATAGGAACCCCAAGTTTTAACATCATTTAGTAATGTAAAATAATAAAAACATTCATTGCTAAATTTGATGAGTTGTTCAATTTTCTCTCAAGACTTTTGAATGTTAAAAATTCTTTTATTGACGTTAGAACGAATAATAATTTAAAAATATTGCTGATTAACGGTAACAAAATGACTATTTTCTTTAGGAAGGTGCAATAGCTAAATGGTTAATAAATAATGAATGAGAAAATACGATAAATATATTTGGGGGTCATTATTCCATCCCTCTTTACAACTAAATCAAATATATAAAATAAACATAATTATACATCACTCAAAACGAAACTTATTTTTTAAACATAATATAATCCACCAATTATATCTTATTATTTATTTCCCAAAATACGAGAATAGGAATAGGTACATCTCCTTTATACTTATAGTAGAGTTGCAAAAAAAAACAAAAAGCATTCGTAAGCACACATTGAAATAGAAATAAATCAATTATATTATGTCATTATATTTTTCCAAACATTAAAATAGCATGAAACATATTTGGGATGATTTAAAATGAATCGATAT
Source organism: Rhynchophorus ferrugineus (assembly GCF_030347505.1). Lineage (NCBI taxonomy): Eukaryota > Metazoa > Arthropoda > Insecta > Coleoptera > Curculionidae > Rhynchophorus > Rhynchophorus ferrugineus. The sequence continues at coordinate 25,910,729 of NW_027472583.1, read as the reverse complement.
ATTTGACACATATCTATGCAATTATCTTCGCCCTTTTCTGTTTCAAAATGAATACAAGAAGGAATTCATATATCTCTTCAAGCGTACACTTGAGAGAAATAGTAATTACTATTTTCAGTAGACTACTCTTCTGTCTATCGGCAAGTTTGACTGTTTTGCCACTATCAATCGTTTCGATACTATTCGATTGTTTTTCAATCAATTGTTCCTAACACTATTTTAAACTGAAACTAATGGTTTAGGTCATCTAAAATGAAATAATCCTTAATAGCCCTATTACGATAACGAGAACAATTAATTGTATTTGTAATAATGCTAGATAATGTTGTTTAATACGTTCAAAAATTATTTAAAAAACAGGAGTGGGTACCGTTATCTTATCCACCATATTCACCAGACATTGTACCTTGAGATTATTTTTCTTCAATTTTTAACCTAAAAAGGCCAGTTTCTACAAACAAGGATTATTAAAATATTTTAAATAAGCTTACTTATCATTAGCTATAATACAAACAATCGTCTATTATGTATTCATAAGAATGCGAAATTATTATTGTACATCTATGATGGCCCATATTTCAAAAAAAGCAGCACATCAGTCATCCAACAATTTTGTTATAAAATATATTCGAGTGACAAAAAATACGGTGTGGCAAATGATCGTGATTTATTTACCTATAAATTTCTGTCACATTTATTTATATTTGTCAAAGTCGCGCTAGATATTTCCCTCAAAATTCTTGTGCCTTTTCCTGCTTCAATATTTATGCGAAATGACGCCGAATTTCTTCGACGATGGAGACAAAAAACGGGATTTGATTCAGAAAATTACGGAGATAAAGGACGTTCTTGGTTATTTGAAGCAACAGCTATTTATCGAGAAAGAACTGTTGAAAGTGGAAAGGACGGGAGCTCAATATATCGATAAAAGTTGTCGTATGGTGAGATGCTCCAACATTCTTAATATTATTTATATTTTAAATATTTATTGTTCATTCATTGAATATGGTGTGGTATTCTAGTAGACACTTTTTTGTCAAAACCGAAAAGGAAAACATATTTTCGAAAATATATAATTTTTTTATACTTTCAAAGATTAGGCCTTTGAGTATATAAGTTATATTTTAAGAAAAGGTTTTGAACGAAAAAAAAATTAATTTACTTAAAACTGATTTATTCAAGAAGAGATGACTAGACGGCGGTACAAAGCCACTGAGGCTAAAAACAAACTAGTCAGCTAGTTAAAAAATAGATAACCGGATAATCTAGGTCTTATTACATAGCATATATTCAAAACATGTTTAAAATTTAAAAACTATATTATTTGGATCTATGTTAATTTTAAAAAATTGCCCAAACTTTTCGAACAAAAATTGTTGAAGAATGTATAGCGAAGCTCCCATGAAATTTCAAGCATATCAATTAAGTAGAGCTTCAGATATCATGTGAACTATCTCGAAAAAGTAGTTTATAGAATAACGGCTTGAAAGTTTCGAAAGTTTAGTTGCCGCGTCAAAAACTGTTATATCCTCCAAAATAATTTAAATTTTGAAAAATCCTCTCTTAAAGGCATATTTTTAAAATGTTGAGCATTGAAAATTTAAAAACAATCAGCTCCTATTCGATATAGTAATTTTGATGTTAAAGTTAAACATTAACTTCTTAAACTCCCTTAGACAATTTTCACCGGCTACACCTCAGTTACCTGATGATTCTGTTGCCCGATATAGTTATGCATCATTATATCCTAACGTAGAAAAACTATTTTATATACTACTCGAGCAGTCATTCGTCTACGTGATGTTGTTTTTGGTACAGTGTCAGCATCCATTTCGACAATAACTTACGCAAACTGTGTAAAATCAGGGGCTTACAGTGATGTGATATTAAGCTAGATGTAGATTTTATATATCATGTACATATATTTTTGCATATACATGTACTTAGCCTTAAATCTTTACAGCATTAAGAGCATTTTCTGGAGACTGTAGCGACTAAGGACGGGGCAAAGTTTGGGCTATACGGCGACGGTATACACCACAAGTTCAAGAGTAATTAAATATGTGTTTGGTTTAGCGTTATAGTGGTTGATGCCAATACGTTTCATATTGATCAATTATGTTAACCGTCTTTGCCACTTGTCTCCTTTAATAGCACTAGGTGTTGGCGCTAGGAAATCGAATTCATGATTTGGCCAAATTCCAACTTTGGGTGGAAATTACTTTTTCTCAATCATTTTTAGTATATATCACAAAATAAGTATGACGGCTGAGTGTTATCACTCCTCAAATTTATCATTTATATTTAGCAAATTTTTCTGTTTTTTTTTATTAATATTTGTAATGATGATATGATAATATTTATTATTTATATTGATTATTTATATCGTAAAATTTTAACCTCATAACAATGGGACCAATAACACTAGTAGTAAAACTATATTGGATATTTTGTAGTTATATTTTATCTTAATTACATATATATATATATATATATATATATGTATATATATATATATATATATGTATATATATATATATATATATATGTATATATATATATATATATATATATATATATATATATATATATATATATATATATGTTAACAATACTATTTGTTGTAAATCCATTAAAATTAATTTATAGGATAATATTTTCTTAGAAGCTTAGGAAATATATCTCCAAATATTAGCTCAAACATACATTATAAGTTAAAAGGAAATAATTAAAGTTATAATAATAATAATAATAATAGTTAATAATAGTTAGAAAAGGTAAAATTATCGCATGTATCAAAGTTTGTATATGAGCTGTTCAGTGTTTTTGCAGTTTACATCTTACTAATAAGGACAATTATCTGAATGAAGTTTCTTTTAACGATTTATTAATTAAAACTAGTATAAACTAACAATTAACTTTAATCTGACCCAATAATACTAACAAACAACTACAATTAAGCCATTTCCCACGGAATCACTTTTGCAAGATCATTATACAAAACGTGATCGTTATTGGGATTAATTATTAATTAATGAATATTGGGATAAAGTATTGTGATGGTGCTCTCAATTTTATTAAGTCACAGGTTTTGGTCTTGTAGCATCTGCATTATTTGCTTGCATCTCCAGCTGTTTGACTGTATAGTTTAGAACATTAGGAGATGTTAGTCTCATTTTTTGTGGCCGTGCTTTTGAAACGTTTGCTACTAAATTAGGTTTAATTTTAGAATCTCTTATATTTTTGGGTTTCCTCAGTAACTTCACATATTTTAGAGTTTGCAGGATAGATTTGGCCACAATGGCAGTATTTCGGTGACATGCTCGACATGCTTTGCACTGGAGTATTCATTTATGATATTTTAGTGCCTCAACGGTAACATTTGCATTAGAGATCGTCTTAATATTATATGTTTTACCCACATGTTCATTATTTGTAAATGACACAGTAAACATATCTATCACTCTGATATATCGTGACCTGTCTGATTTCTAATAATCACTCTGATGTCTCTATTCCGTTTGTTTCCATAAGAATGCCATGTTTAGCTTTCTAATTCGGTTGATAAATTTCTATATGAGTACTCACTGGGTACATTTATTTTAGTCATCCCTCATCAACTTTTTCTTGAGTTTAATTTGAAAGTGCCCACTCCCAACTATCTGATTAAGTACTGCATAAAGTTCCTCCCAATTCCTAACAGCTGCAACTATAATTTCTGGTGTTTCATAGGTAGATTTTGATTATAATTCCCAGGCTACATTATTTTGTTTTTTAACAGACGGAAAGAAACCAGATCTACTTCGCTAAGTTCTTCCTTAACTTCCTGCAACATTGTATGATTTGCTTTTTGATTAGAATATCTGCTTTCATTGAATTCACTTGAAATGAATCAGTTTCAGGATAAGCTCAAGGATTCTGTTATGAAACTTTTGTTTCTCAACTTCAGCAGTTTTAATAACTGATTATAATTGTGGTTCATTTTGAAATCAAATAGTGTTTTAAAAAATAGAGTTATTCATTTAAAGCCGTTGTAATTCGTTGTATACGTAGCTCCAGCCAAAACAAGAAGGATCTCCATCCACTCCATTCTTCGATTGGCATCCCGGCTCGATGCCCAGAACGATAATTTCGTAAGTTATTTTTTGTCGGTATTTTCAATAAATACGTTCTCGCTCGCCGAGACTTAACTGTAATTTTATGATAAACCTTCAGGGTTACAAACAAAGTTCAAGACTTATAAACATACTTTGTACACCCTATACAATGTATTCCATGAGAATTTTAATAAAAATATCTCCAGATATAAACTCAAACATACATTATTAAGCAACTGGAAATTTAGCTTGTCAACAAGAAGTAAAACGCTTTATTTCGCCGAGGATCGATGCCCGTCCCGACGAGCCGTTGCCGAACGAAAAAAAACGCCTCTTGCAAAATTCATGAACATATCGTGTCATGATTTTTTCGCGAATATATTTCATCAAAAAAAAGAGAGGGAACGGGCCCGAGACTTCCGCGTCTCGGCGGAATGAAATATTGATGCCCGCGTTCATGTAACGAAAAGCTTTTATTTCAATTGTTTTCGGCGAACTGGGAATGCCAATTGATGAGGGAGTGCTGGAGGTGGGAATGGAACAAGAGATTTGGAGTATCGGCTTTCATGATAAACAAGTTATAAAAATATAATACATTAATTGCCACATTTGTTTTGGTCCCTCCCTTTCTGTCATCCTATATCTCTCTATTTGATGATTTAATTGTAAAAAGATTCTGTAAATTAATTTCAAAGAATTTGTAGCACATGATGCTACTGCCTATTAATAACATTGGGTAGGTTTCTAACACCCTTCATGTTGAAGCTTCATTAACAGGCTTCACTTTTTAGCAAATATCATGTCGTCAAAGTGTCGAGAAAATATGTTTGCAGTGCCTTGAAAGAAAAAGTCTGAATCTGTACCGAGTAAATCGCATTTACTTTTTAATTCAATTTGAAGAAAAATGTGGCTAAGGGCAGCGTGGCGTGCAGACTGGTTTCGATGTTTTAAAGGTAGTGTTTTTGACAACCAAGATAGCGTTCTGGATACGCAAAAAATATAAAGATGAGTATTAGTAGAAACGACTCGATGAAACTATCAATGGGTTCGCTATTGAATACAATTGATGCGTTCGAGCGGAGGAATACAAGCATAGGCTCAACAATGTTATTCTTCAGCATGATAACGCTAGTTGCAAATCTGGTAAAAACATACTGGGAAATATTAAAGTGGAATGTGCTACCCCAGCCGCCATATTCTCCATAGCTTGCTCTTCCTGACTATTATTTTTTCTGACATGTCGTGACCTGTCTGAACGTCGCTTCACTTTTTATGAAAATTTGAAAAATTATGAATTCTTTAAAAGCCTCAGAATATACACTGATCTTTCAAGATGCAATTCCTAAATTGCCTGAAAGATGAGAAAAAGTTGCAACTATCGATGAACAAGATTTTGACTAAAACATATTGATATTTAAATATTGAATGGCAATAATAATATTATCCTTTAAAATTAACTCGGTATATTATTCTCTTTGAATATTTCAAAACATATATTGCTGCCTTACTGGCTGTTACATTATACAAAAGTATAATACAAAATAAATTAAGATAAATAAAAAGAATAGAAATGGGTCTAAAATTAGATAGCAATACTTTAAGAAGTATCTTTCAGTATTTTTCATCCATTTCATTTCATGTACAATTATTTTCTATTTCCGGATATCAAAAGGATAAGAATAAATTGCAGTAGCAGTGTTTTTCGGCATCTAATGTAATTGGAAGGGGAAATGTTGTAGTGAAAATATGTTCATCGAGAAAGTTATTAATATTTTAAATAACTTAGTCCTGATAGCTTAAATCTGAAATTAGCAGCAATGACAGCATTGAACTCAATTTAAATTTCATTAGCTTATTGGCTAGATTGGTTAAATGATTTGTAGGAATGTTCGTCTTGTCGGTCGGTCAGAATGTGTGGTTGTCGATGCGATTGTTTGTCCGATCATTCACTACTATTTCGCGAAAGGAATTCACACGAGAACTGAAAACACTGATTGAAAAATACTTGTTCATTTCATATTGAAATGATATATGTGGTCGACGGGAGAATGGTCAGGATATTATGTTATTCTTTCTGTATGATTTCTTTCTGATTGATGATATTCTAATTTGTTTGACTGTACCTATAAGTGTGGTGCCTTATGTGTCCCGTCTCGTGATGCAAGGGTGTTCATGTGGATGTTATGCATGATGGGCTTCTGTGGTTTTCGTCCATCAGTCTAGTTTCGTGGGATAACGTCGACCATATGATGTTGATGGGTTCCATTCCTCGTGCTATCCTTCCATGCACGTACCAAGGACCTGTCGAGTGGCTTATGTTGAGCTGGTTTACCTGTTAGGTACTTAGATCACGTCGGGGTCACCAATTGTAGGAATGTTCGACTTGTCGGTCGGTCAGAATATGTGGTTGTCGATGCGATTGTTTGTCCGATCAATCACTACTATTTCGCGGAAGGAATTCACATGAGAACTGAAAACACTGACTGAAAAATACTTGTTCATTTCCATATTGAATTGATATATGTGGTCGACGGGAGAATGGTCAGGATATTATGTTAGGTAAAGGAAGTATGGTAACGCTGTGGAAGTGGTACTGTTACAAGGGGGTAGAGAAAAGACAAGAGAGTGAGACGTCGTCGTGGTGGTCTTTTATAGCTGAGAATCACCTGGTACCAATCCAAGAGCGTTTCCTACCTTTGAACTTGCTCTAAGTGAATGCATGTTGCCCTAAAGGGTCGTAGCGGTCGCTACAGATTGTTACGCTGTATACTTTTCGCTTGTTATTATTAGGTATTTGCATGTATTCTGATTGTTTTTATTACTTTAAATTTAAGAAGGCTGCTATTTGCTGATAAAAACTAGCACAATATATGTGTTAATCAAAATATTTTCTATCATTAATCAAAACTTTTTCTGATAGAACAATGATGGCTAGGCATTTCGATATCGTATTCCATGCTAAATATAATCCAGTATATCTAGTTAGCGTGCTACGTGCTAAAGGATTTGCCAATTCTTGTAATGTGTGTCGACCGTTGTCATGTGAGGGGATACATTTTCATCTGTTACTCGCTACTAATAGACTATCTTGCAACAATACGTTATTTAAGTATATTTGGTAGATGTCTGCGATAAGTTTCATTTGGTTTCAGGAGGTTGTAATACAGATTATATCTAAAGCCCTTTGCTCATGCCACAATTGAACAAATTTTATTGTCATGAATATACCGCTTCGCTATCGATGAAAATGACTTTTCTGGATACAACCATGATGTTTGCGCTTAAAATTATTGTAGTAGAACCACTTTTTATCACCAGTTACAACATGCCACACTTCTTTTTTGCCTGGCAAGTAATGAAACCGCGATCATAAAATGGTTTGAAATAGCATTTTTGGTCAATTTGTGTGGTAACCATTTTCCATCCTTTCCGATATATAAACACCTGAAAATAGTTAATTAATTAGTTGTTGAGTTGTTTCAAACCTGGTTTAACAGTTGAAACTGGGAACGTCCAATGAGTCTCGTAATTCATTGCCTTCGGAGCTTTTTCGTCCACCAGGTTATTTTTTGTCATTTATACCAAAATCACCATTTTCTAACTATTGAAACCATAACGGACTACCAATATATGATATGTAAATCTGAGCTTGTAAACGTGTTTGAAGGGCTTCGGTAATAGATTTCTACAATTCAAACGAGCCATGATTAGCTTTCTGTATACACTAAATGATACGAAATGGAAAACTGTTATTTTATCAAATTCAACAGTTCGATTGGGTTATTTAATACTTTGTTAGCATTGATATTTCATATATTTGCCAATATATATTGACGATAAAAATATTACAAAATAAATACTTTAAAATGAATTAATCATAGACCCATAGATAAATTAATAATTATTACATCGGGATTTATTTATTTGTTAAGATCATCTCTACAGCCAGAGCAAACAGATTATCTCAAAACGAGCGCAGGAACTATAATAAAACTTTTCTCATCTTTCTCAACTATCAAGAAACATTGTTTACTTGTTGTATCAGTCACGATCCACCGCCTTTATTAATATTTATCTCCCGGCCACCGAAACGTGCCTCCGTCCAGCTGTTCCCTTGTAGTCGTCCGGCCGCAATCGCGATTTTAAAACCGCCACTAAATCTCCAGCCAGCACCGTGACTGTCGCGGACCTGATACAGTCACCCGTTGACGTTTAACCGGATCCTAAACATGTTAATTTGGTCTGCTGATCATCTAACGACCCTGTCGAAATTAACGTTACGGCTGGGCCTTTAATGAGGGATTCTCGTTAGGTTCTCGTTAGAGTTGTCTCGTTTGAAGAGGGACAAGTGTGCAGCCAGTCAAGTGATATTGGTGTGTAATTTAACAGTTCTGTCTGGAATTTCGTGGTTATATTTTTATTAATTTCAATTTAGACAGGGAAGAAATATTTATTTATGAACTCACTTCACTTCAAAGCTATAAAGTTATTTAGTGATAACAGTATGCTTAAAGTATTAGTACATTAGTATATATCTAAGTAATTCTTCTCTCCTTGTACACATATTTAATTAAATCAAAACTTATTCAATTAATTATTGACACATTATTTTAATTAGATTTTCTAATGGCAGAGTAAAAAAGGAGTGATATAATAATTCCAAATATATATAATCAAACTTTAGTATTCAGAAAGCAACCATAACATAATATAATAAAAGTTAATGATTTATTTAATTCTAACACTTGTTTAGTTTTTGAAGTTTTAAGAATCAAAAGGCTTCAAAAAAACACCGAGAGGCGAGGGCGAACACCGAAAATCGAAAAGGTCAATGAAAAATAATTAATAGTTTTCCAGATAACATAAAATCATTTTATGTATCTATGTATCTATCTATTTATCAATCAAAATGTTGTTAATTTTACTCACCTGTTGTACTATTACATTAATAAATATTTTTATTAATAAAAATAGAGTTCCACATTGCTGTTATATTAATGTGCAGTATATAGTTATTGACAATCAAACTACAAGCGAAAGATAAAACAGTATTTATTACATATAAATGTATATAAGCACAAATTCGGCACATTATTTTCGAGCGCAAAAATAGTGACTGAAAGTACTTGACTGAAACAGTCGATAGTAAAAAGTAGTCTATTACTAAACAGTCGGTAGTCATTCTCAGTTAGTAGTTTCCACATCTAAGTAAGAGTAAAGCGGGCAATCTTCGACATCAAACTAGACGGAACTTATTTGTAATAATGTTAATGTGTTCATCCGGCCTCGTACATAATTACAAAAATAATTAATATAACATATTAAATGTACATATGGCAACATTTTAAAATAATGCCATTGCAATTTTTATTCCTAGCTATTTAGTCGTTAAAGTTCAAGAACGAAAAGTAAATATTGGCCGTCATTCACACAATGCAGAGATAGTTTCAAACTATTGATCTAACTATCGATTTAATAATAATGTAAGACCAGATTGTATACATACGTGTAAATGAAGGTCCAGAGCAATGCAATGAACACTTTTCAGACCCAAAATTGATACTAGGTAGAGTATAGAGATTCACCAAGTAATTTCGACGGGGTCGTTAGATGATCAGCAGACAAAATTAATATGTAACAGTAACAAGTATTAAATTTAATAAGGAGAATTGATTTCTTTGAAGAAAGCCAGCAGTTTGTCCGTATTGTCTCCAGTAAGAACATTGTTATGGTCTATCAAATCGTAACTAAATTTACTCGTAATTGAGATTGAAGCTATGCTGAAACTGACCAATAGAAATGAAATTCTCAATGGAATGGACCTTCCATCTTCATTAGTTAACTATGTTATGAGTTTGAGTCGATTAACTGTAGTGGCGTAAATACCGAATGATTACAGCGACCCTCCAACTTTTCGATACCATTTTTGTAGTAGGATTTGTCCGTTGCTTCAAAATAGGCCTCAGTTTCGGCAATCACCTCTTCATTCGACGAAAACTTCTTCTCAGTGAGCATTCCTTTGAGATCTGAGAAAAAGAAATAGTCGCTGGGGGCCAGATCTGGAGATTTCGAAGCAGAACTAATGGATTTGTTGCATTGGACACGGTGCATTGCCGTGGTGAAGCAACACTTCTTTTTTTCGGCAATTTCGTCCTTCAAACGGTTCAATAATGCATTGTACTAGTCACTGTTGATGGTTCTTCCTTTTTAAAGGTAGCCAATGAAAATTGTTCCATGCCCATTCCAAAATACAGACGCCATAACCTTGCCAGCCGACTGTTGCGTTTTCCCAGTCTTTGGAGCGGTGTGCAGTCCATTTAGATGACTGTCAATTGGACTTCGGAGTGAAATGATGGAGCCATGTCTCCTTGTAACATATCGAGGTAAAAATTCGGGTTTATTACGATTGACCAAATTTAAACACTGCTCCAAGTCATCAACTCGTCGTTGCTTTTGGTCAAAAGGGAGCACGCGTGGCACACACTTTACACAGAGCTTTCTTATACCCAAATATTTGTGAATGATATAATGTACACGTTCAGAAGATGTCTTTAGAGTGTCTCCTATTTCATTCAGTTTCAATTTACGGTCACTCAAAATCATTTTGTGGACTTTTTAAATGTTTTTCTCAGGAACAGCCTCTTTTGGTTATCCACTGCGTTCACCGTCTTCGGTGCTTATTTCACTACGTTTAAACCATAAACCACATTGATGGTTGATTTTCCTGGGGCAGTGTCCGGAAATTTGGCATCAATTCAAGTTTTTGCTTCAACTGTATTTTTCTCTTCAAAAAGAAATATTTTATCAACACGCGAAATTCGTTTTTATCCATTTTTTTCACAATAACAAAAGTTGCTTCACTCAAAATGCTATAATTCACAAACTAATGATCCGACAGCTGTCAAATTTATACAGGCGTCTTTTAGGGGTTAGGGCTAACTAAAAAACATATGGACAAACGTAACATATGTTTGTCTAGTGCATACACAAATAAGGCAATTATTTCTAACATGTGAGAAAGCCAATTATTTTTTTTTGTAAGAAGTATTCTTTGTAAGAAGCAAGGATTTTCCAAATTTAGTCAGTGATTATTTATGCACCTTGTTATTGTTCAAATTTATCATCATATCATAATCATGGAGGTGTGACAGCATCAGATTTTCATCAATATCATCTCCATTTTTGTGTTAATTGTATATTTACTAATAATACTTACCATTCTTTTCCCCGACGTTTGGACCCGTTACAAAGCCGTAGTGAACAGATATTCCAGAAGAGAATGAGAAAAAGTCAATTAAAGTCCAACAGTTGCGACACGATTCACGGAATATCAAGTAAATTCAAGAATTTATTCAACTATTTATAAATTCATCTTGCTTCATCCTAGAATCGATGGACTTTTTCGTCTGGTCTAGTATTATTTTAGAATATTTTCAATAACATCATTAGCTTCATTGTTTTTATTAATAATATAGAATGTTCACTCAGCCACTGGTGACTTGTATAGTCTTGTGCAATATTTTGGCAAATTTTGGGGATAATTTCGTCCGTGTTTATGTCATATGACAATGGTTCCTCAAATGATGAATTGACACAATTATTGTAGGAAAGTTTCTCATTAAATTCCTTATCAACTTTTGTTAATTCGTTTTCTACTTTCTAAATGATTTGACTCTACGATTTTTGGCATTTCGCCCACAACTCTACAAATATCAGTTGTACCCGAAAATATTGCAAAGCTTATTTTCAAATATATATGGGGCTTGCTCATATCCCTCGATGGAAACATAAAAGGAATGTATGTACCAAAAATTTTTCAATAAATAGGTTGTTCAACTAAGTACCCTTTTGCTTTAAGTAGGACTGCTACGGTTGTCGAGTATAACAAATTTACATAAATTATTTGTTGTTGGTGTCCCTTTAAACATATAAGATGTATAAATCAATATTCTTTGTAAGAGAATTAAAAAAAAAGATTACTTATATAGGTTTTTTGACACAAAAATCGTTATTAAAATTGGATCTAATGTTTAGCTTTTAAACATATCAAAAGTTTTAATGAACTTAACAAGAAAAAACGTATATATATTCATTGTGGTAGCAACAAATTTTAAGAAGTAGCAAATAAATATTAAATGAATGCTAAATATGAATAACATTATAGGCATAACATTATAAATAACATTATAACAAATAACATTTATAGGCAACCGGATGGTCTGAGCAAAAATGTCTGCTAAGAAAAATATGGATTCAGAACAACTAATTTTTAGTACAGATATTTTTAGTATTGAAGTTATTAGTATGACTACTGAGCTACACCATCACCAGGAAATATATATTCTGTTCTGCAAAGACATTTAAACTTTCTTTCTAAAAACATTTTCTTGACAATTATTTGAATTATATGTAACTGGTATGTATTATAAAATAATTCGTTTTGTGTATAATTAAATAAAATGTAAAAAATCCTCATAAAATATTCATTAAAATTATCCTTCTCCCCCACAGAAAAAAGGAACAACTGGAAATAATTCAAATATAACTCGATTTCTTCGTGAGAGATGAAGCCTTCTGGGCCAAAACTTTAAAGCATCCCAAAAGTATATAACTCACTTAAAAAGCGCTTAGATTTGATACAATGTATCCGAAATTAGGTAAATACGTTTTAGTTGCCATCATATCGAGATAGAGAGAGACAGATGGATGGGGAGAAAGAGGAACGAACGGTGGAAGTTACAAACTTTCTTTCTAAACTTTTTTTGGTGTTCGGATTTAATATGATTAGGGTGATTTGCCGTTGTCGTCAAACTTCTGGAAACTTGTGTAATTTCCGAGTAAAAGAGTTTCGGTTCGTGGCTGTGTCATCTCGCAAGTTTCTCGTGCAAACGAACATACACTATACAGAACCATACGCTCGCAGACAAATGAGGGTCTTAGACCGTCTTTGACCAGGTTTATTGATCTTTGGAAAGTTGTTTGAGGATTGTAAAGTTGTAAGTTTTTATGTCATTTCTTTTCCAACTCATCATACTTTTTAATGTTTTCAAGTTATGTGGAATTATTTAGTATAGATACTCGGAAATAATTTGCACTAAATAATAAATAAGATAAATTAATAAATAATAAATTTCCAACAGAAATAGATTAAAATTGGCTTTTTTGACTATTTGATTCGACTTTATATAAATTTAAAAATTATCATGTATACTTAGTAATAAATTATTAACGAAAGTAAATCTGTGCATGGACAGTTCACGTATAATTAGACAACACAAGCACCAATAATAATAAATAATACTATAACATTCCATATAGAAACAACGTTAAGTATCTTGGAATTGATTTAGATGCAAAACTTCGCAGGAAGGAGCTTGTAAGAAAAGTAGGGAAAGAACTGGACTTCATAAATTGCCATTTTACAAGCGAGTGTTGGAATTCAATTATGGGGATGTCCCATGAAAAGTAAATTTATGATGAAACTACATAAACAAAGTCCTGGGTAGTATTGCTGGACCCAGATACTACAGGACTGATTACTTAAATCGAGATGTTCAATATCAACTGTCGTGCAGAGAATTACAATCAGATAGTTTAAACTCATAATTAACGAGAACATACTAAACGAAAATAATAAAAGAGAACTAATTATTTTTTGGAACTTCCCGAATGGAACACCCTTTAGAAAAATATATTCACTGTCTATCGGCATAAAATATACTGTTCAATTATATATCTAAGAAACGAAGTTGTGGCAATCGCCACGACCCTTTAGGCCACCACGAATACATCAACAAGTACAAAGGTTGGCAACGCCGGTGGATTGGTACCATGCAGTTATAGGGTATAAAAGACCATCACGACGATGTCTCGCTCTCTTCTCTTTTCTCCATCCCCCTGTAATAGTACCACTTCCACAGCGTTACCGCACTTCCTCTACCTAACCTAATATCCTGTCAATACTCCTGTCGACCACATGTATCACTCAATATCGAAATAAACAAGTGATAATTAAACCAGTGCTTTTCAGTTCTCGTGCAAATTCCTTCCAAAATAGTAGTGAGTGTTCTGACAAATAATCGCAGCGGCAGCCACACATTTCGACCGACTGACCGACCCGACGAACATTCCTACAAAGTTAAATCTTTGTAGGTACATATTGATTTTGATAATTTATTGGCAGATCTTTTTGAAAATGACAGAAGTCGTGTAGGATCAACACTTGAACAATAAGCTCCATGTATATTTTGTCTTATGTTAATATTAATTTTTATGACTTGCAACCGCAGGAAAGTGAAGAATATAAATCATTGATACTGTTGAAAACATGCGCTTGATTTTGATTGGATGGTTAATATAATTATAATTATATAATAATATATAATTTTAAAATAATATATAATTATATAATAATATATACTTAATAATATATAATTATATAATAATATATACTTAATAATATATAATTATATATTATATATAATCAACAATATATCATTACACAAATATCATCGATATTATTTCTCGGATTAATTTATAATAATGTATGATATGTCCATATTTATTATGAGTTAGTAAATTTACTTGACATGTTCTAATCTAACTGATCTAGCCACATTTAAATTATATGTAGCCTGTGGTTAGTTTATGATCGCTGCTCTATTATGTTAATGCATTCCAAATATATTTAACATTATTATTAATGGCCTATTTGAAGTCAAATAGAACATGATATTAGATAAAACTCATTAAAATAGTTGCTATTAGTAATTTATTAAAATATATATACTGTGTTGATATTGAAGTGGAACGAATCTAACTGTGTATGAGGAATTGACGGTTTTAATATTTATTTGAAAGGCCGATATCATTACATGTATTCCATATACAAAGGTTGCTATTCATATTTTGAGCCTTGGCAATGCTAATTTTTTTTAGACTTCATGTGTCGTTTCCAAATGGAAATTTAATCTTGCAGATTGGTTTGAAAATTTTATCTCAGCGAAAAAGGAGAATTAACTTATGAGCATTTTCTTTCGATTATTTGTTATGAACTCCGGAGCAGATAATCAAGATAGAAGTGCATATATTAAGTTACTTCAACTTTTGGCTGGCTATTACGAAACGTCGGTACAACAGATTTCATTGCGAATGTAATTTTTCTCAGGGACCAAAGTAATCATGAAAATTAGTGATTTTGCTGGCAGATATTGTTACCGTGTGCGAAATGATATTGATGAGAGATCGTTATGCGACTTACTATGCGATTGAATCAACGTTGGGAATTAGTGTGACCGTATCAATAAGATATTTCAAGCCAATATAGTTAAGAAAAATATTTGTTCACGTTAGATATCACATAATTTGATCAAACCTAAAAACGAAGTTTGTGTCAATTTGTACAAAGAAATGGACAAAAAATACAATCGCGGTGCATCAAAAGCTGTGTATGGATCTATGCATATGGTCCCCAAACATAACAACAATCTAAAATGTAGGTCTTCCAGAACAAGCCGAATCCGACAGAAGCATTTCATGTGCAAAGCACTTCGAAACATATAATCGCCTTGCAAGTGACAAAAAAGGATCATCTTTATGATGACCTTATGTATGACCATCTATTTTACTGGCCAAAGGGTCGAACTGATCGGTCAACCTCCGTATGTCTCTGATTTGACACCAAATGACCACCATTTATTATTACTTCAATTACCTACGCCTGAATAAACTATTAATTCATTCAAAAAACATGGTAGGAGATCAGATTAGAGTGAAAAAAATGGTAATCAATTTTCAACTTGATAAATTGTGTCTTTATGTGAGTGTATGTTTGAGTCCGTTCCTAAATTTATTATCCTAAATCTTTTTAAACAACTTTTCACAAACCGTTTCACTGAAGTCAGGCTTTATATGTACTTGTAAATATAATCGAAGGGTCTCCTTTAAATATTTATCTATTCAAATTTATAATAAGGAAATAAAATAAAACTTTAGTTATTATTAAATTTTAATTATTTATTAGCAAAATACACTTGTTGAGTTCAAAGTTCAAATAGCATAAAGAGGAAAATACATTCATTTGCTCATACGTAATCAGAATATGATACTTTATATCAGATAATTTGAGATTTTTGTAGAACGTAACAGACTAATTTAACAGGTTAATTGAAAAGTCCCCGGCTTGGCACATAGATGGCGCTACTAGAATTAAATCCATGTTTTTTAGTTAGCCATAACGCTCAAAAGGTGCGTGTATAAATTTGACAGCTGTCGGATCATTAGTTTGTGAATTATAACATTTTGGGTGAAGCAACTTTTGTTATCGTGAAAAAAGTTCAAGGAATATATAAAGGAATTTCGCGTGTTGATAAAATATTGGTTTTTGAAGGGAAAAATACAGTTGAAGCAAAAACTTGGTTAGATGCCGAATTAGTGCTCGACACTGCTAGCAAAATTAACCATAAAGTATTGGTATGCTAAGTTTAGACATGGTGAAATAAGCACCGAAGACGGTAAACGCATTGGACGCCCAAAAGAGTTTGTCACCGATGAGAACATTAAAAAAATCCACAAAATGATTTTGAATGACCGTAAATTGAAATTGAATGAAATAGCAGATACTGTAAAGATATCAACTGACCGTGTACATCATATAATTCACGAACATTTGGGGATGAGAAACCTCCGTGCAAAGTGGGTGCCGCGCGAGCTCACGGTTGACCTAAAAGAGTAATAAACCCGAGTTTTTGTGTCGATATGTGACATTGGATTTCACTCCGAAGTCCAATCTACAGTCATCCGAGTGGACTGCACAAGATAAACCCGCTCCAAAGCCTGGGAAAAACAACAGTTGGCTGACAAGATTATAGCGTCTGTATTTTGAGATGCGCATGGAATAATTTTCATTGACTACCTTGAAAAAGGAAGGACCATCAACAGCGACTATTACGTAGGGTTACTGGACCCTTTGAAGGACGAAATCGACAAAAACCGGCAGCATTTGAAGAAAAAGAAAGCGCTGCTTCTCCAAGACAATGCACAATGTCACAAGTGGAAGAAATTTTGGTCGAATGAAGAGGTGATCGCCGAAGCTAAATGCTGTTTTGAAGCAAAGGACAAATCGTACTACAAAAATGGTATCGAAAAGTTGGAGGGTCGCTATAATCAGTGCATCACCCTTGACGGGAATTATGTTGAATAAAAAAAACTAATTTTGCCAAAAAAATGTGTTTTACCGTGGTAGGCCGGGGACTTTTCAATTGACCTCTTATACATATAACATAATATCATATAATTTTTATTACATGTTTACCCATTTTTCCATTACCTATTTTATTTTTTCATTTTTGGGTAAATGAAATAAAACCAAAAAAATGATATTTTAAATCTAGACAGTAAATTTATTTTGAGCTTATGTTTTTAAACTTTTATATTTATCTTAAAATATTATACCTTTGATATTTTGACAAAATCAATAAATTGAAATGTATAATGACAGTTGATAAGTAAATTACCAGATTTAACGTATTATTTATTATATTTATTAAAAATTAGATAACCTGAGGAACTTCGTATCACCTATGCAATTTTGCTGTGTCTTGTCTTCCAATTTTTTTTTCGATAATAACAATAGTCCTTTACGAAATTTGTTTTACCACAATCAGTCACTACACTGCATATTTCCATTGTATTCTTAGTAAATGTTTACCCAACTGCAATTAGAATATGTTTCGAAATACCGTTAGCACATTTTTATATTATATTTAACATATTATTCATATGACATATTATTTTTCACTTCATAATGTTATCGAATGAATGTGCCTATCAATAATACCTATAATTTTGTGATATATAAATCGTGGAAACGTATTAAATGACCAAATTCCATAAAGTAAAGATAAAGGTTCCAGACGAAAGTCTAGAAAAACTGTGACAATTACGTTTAGTATTGGAAAAAAATTGTTGCTTTCACTATTTTCCCTGGAATTATTCCACATATCCTCACCATATAAACCGTCTCTGAATATCCACAACTCTTTCAATGTCATAATTATCCAAATCAGTTTAGCCGTTCTCGAGTTTTAACAAGACTAACGAACAACAATTAATTTTCGTATATTTAGGTTAATATTATATTAAAATAAGATCAATAAATGAAAATAATTAACTTATTGCATTAAATAAGAATATGATCTAATACGAAAGATGTAAAATCTCTCATAAAAATATTGTCACGACATTTACGAACTTAGTTATTATATTTCTGATTTTCTCTGATAGTTCAACTCTGATTCAGATAAATATTGTTAAACACGTCAAACAATGTGAAGACGAAACTAGAACGCCGTTGCTAATCTGGATTAAATCTGTTTATGGTCGCAGCAAAAACATCACTAGGTAATTGATTTAAATTGCCTTCGGTAGATGGCGCGTAGGTAAGTGTGAGATGAAACGTGAAGCCCGTGAGCATCTTCCTGTGCCAATAATAACCGAGGGGTGAACTGAAGGGCTTGTTAGTTTGGTTTCGTCGTAATGAGTGTAAACTGTTGGAGGGGTGGATTAGTCAATTCGCACGGGGTTATAGCGCAGGCAAGATTGTAAGCAATGGCGCTTCCACATCATCTTCGGGAATACAGGCGAAAGATACAAGGACAATCTGTTAAGTTACACAACTAAATTTCTCTCTAATGCGCTTCATTTATATAATGTTCCGCGATATCTGAGATGAACAGGGTTAAACTCGGGTTGCAGACGCGGAAACGTACCGTCATTTAATTTCGCTTTTTACAGACATCCGAATTATTTATCTTTCCCAGACCGGTTAACGCAAATTTGAGTTTTCCAGACATCAAAATCTTTTCCAGACCAATTAACAAAAATGCTTTCCTTCAAACTGCAAGTATATATATATATAAATTGAATATAATTTTAGTTTAGAGTATATTATGATTAACTTCATGGACCATTAAGTTGAGACTATATAACTACTAACATAGAAATAAGCAGAATATCTGATGTCCCACTTAGAACTCCATTACGATTGTTTTACTATATATATATAAGATATGAGTAATTTTGTTATGTATCGTAAATACACATATATTTAACTATTTTATATGTTCGATTCATAATTTTAAGAACAAAATTTTTAAAATAATTGTAAGGTGCTCAATATATATTTTAGGTTAAAAAATAAGTAAAATATTAACAAACGACTGAAAGTTTGCTTCCAATAGTTTGTAATTTTAAAATATCCTACATAAATTGATGATATTAAAAAATATAACAAGGAGAAAAGGAACTTGAGTGGCACACACAAAAGAGTCTTGAGTATATTTTCTAGGATATTCAGGTCCCAGCTAAACTGCAGCTATTTTTTATATATTATTATTATTTATTTATAATAATCTATATTTATAATTATATTGATTTTAAATTTTAGCAAATTAACACATGATATATTTATATTTTATACTTATGCATTTTTTTAAATGCATATTTTTAGAAATTAAGTTTGGTTCTTATTCTAAATTTTATTTATGACTAAAATGTAATGTCATAGATTGCTCACGTGACGCTACAAGTAAATCACGTTAGGCCAAAATCCATATGGTTGACAACGTAAAACAATTCTCCAATGTTAACATTCTACGTTACTATATAGTTTTATATGTATGTATTAAAATGGTATATAAGTAGTATAGACCTTTCAAAGATAGCTATGAAGGCCATAACGTTAACCAATCAAAAAAATGTGCAACCAAATTTATCAGATAGGAAAACTGCATACTACACTGCAACAATATTAGAAAAATATTTTTAGATACAATACTTTCCAACGCGGAATTAGCAGATATGGTTCCATTATAATATATTCGTTTAATAAAAATATTTATGACCTTCTATACCATAATCAATTAAATAAATTTTGAATGAAGGAGGATCTTTTGTTTTACGTAATCTATTTTTCTCTGGCTATTAGCTTTTTTGCTCCATTATTCTAACTATATTTTAGGATACTTAGCAAAGAGCCTCTGTAGTTTAGCACAGTCTACGCTAACGAGCAGAGAGAACCTAGGAAATTTGTGTAAAGAAAACACCATCTATTAAAATTATGTACGTTCGCTTGCATTGTTTGTGGAACATAATGAACGACCTTGCTTCAAAGCAAGAAAATATAACGATGTATATTTTCAGAGCAGCCTCCAAAGCTGCTGTGTATATAAACCAGATTTTAAAGGCAAACGTGTATTGCATTATATTTAAATATTCGTATGAGTGTAATCACTTATTTATATAAATAAAAATGAATCGCCCAAATGTATGAACATTTTTAGAATATTATCAGTCAAACTGTCATTTATTATCAAGAAAAGATGAACCGATAATCGTTCCTCACTTATCCAGACCATTTCTTAATAAAATTTACAGGATTTATGTGACATATATACTGTAACTCAAGGTATAAGGTCATCAAAGGCGGACTGAAGCTCCTCTAGAAAATATATCTTAATTCAATCTAGTTGAATTAAGACAGAAGCTAAGTAGATTGAAGTATAAGTTGTCTGTATGGGACAAAAACCATAAGTTTTTGGTAGTTTCTTTAAAAGCGAAGTGTTAATTTCTAATTTCTTGAAATAAATAGTTTAAAGCAAATTACAGGATATGTGCATGTCCATAACATATCATAATTGATACACGAAAATGTTAAATTAGTTCAATTCAATAATTTTTAAAAATGTCTGAAATAGTCCAGTAGTATTTGTCTTTGTCTTTGAATTTCATACGTTATTTGAAATATTTATTTGAACACTCAAAATATTTTTAGGTGCAAACAGAACAATCCTTTGAACAACCCTTGCCAGTACCATCCACAATACTAAACAAAAGTTGTCTAAAAGATATTGAAGAGAAATGCAAGGAAGAACTTATAAAATTTGATCAATATATTAGTAATATACAGGAACTAAAACTTAATTGGTAATTACTTCGTTCATACTAAACATGATATTTTGTTATTATTATTATATTTACAGTTTATCAATAATGACATTTTTATCTCTCTTATCTCTTTTATATATTTCTTTCATTACAATTTCTATACCGGTAGCTCTATGTGAAAATATATTGACTCAAATTATCATTTTCAACATGACTTTGAACTTTCCAAACGCCTTTCTTAAGATAATTTGTATGCCATCTCAAGCACTAAAATCCGTGTCAGAAATGAATTTATACAACTCAAAATCAAGGAATCGAATAACATGTTTGAATACTTTCTTGATTGGCGAGGCTTTCTTGAAACAGTTTAGATTAAAGAATAACTTTAGATATCAGTAATTAAGTTATAACGGTAATAACAAAGCGAATTCATTTAGGAGAATTATAAGCTTTTACAGTATCGATCGATAAAGGCTAATAGTTTTAATCTAATACAGTATTTACTGATACCTGTATGAAAAGCTTATCAACTTTTAGGCAGCAAAATAAGGAGATTATGAAAAACTTTGGCATGAGCTTTTCTTGCATTTTGTTCCATTTCGTGTTAAATATTCATCTTCTCTAACTGGTATGTTACTGATATATGATTTGCTTTTAAGAGGTCATCCATATCGTTTTATCGTTTAAATGTTCTTTCAGGAGATAATTTCATCTCTTCTATTGTAAAATTTTATCACAGTTCAAGTTCAAAATTCAGTCTGCTGGCCTAATTTAATGCTCAAATAAATATTAGCTATATTGAATTTCATATCGAAGTACAAAATATATTACAATGTAGATCTAGACATGCCCAGAGCAGAAGCTACGTATAAAAAGAGTAAAGATCCTCAAACTTGTTGATTGGTATTTTTGTTAGTTAACCTGTACCTTTAGATATCTGTTTACCATATTTCAGTAAGCAAGAAGCAAACTGTAAATATAATGTTGTCGTTTTATTCAAGAGAATATAACTTTATTTACATTGAATTATTTCAGCCACTGCTCATTGTTTATTTCATTAATACATTTTTATAGATATAAGTAATTTAAGTTAAATTATATAAAAGTTCCATCAATACATAATTCAATAACACTCCATCACATCCTCTTCATTATCAATCGATAGCCAGCGCTTGGAAAGAGTGTCTACTTCTCAACTAATACATATATATTCGTCACTAGGTCTCGCCACAGTTGGTTACAACTGTTATTACTCAATCATATAAATATCGGATTGTAACAGAGTCCATATCCTGGAGTCATTCAAATGTTAGAAGATAGGCGACTGTAGTTTTGATTGTATTGAGTATTATTTTAGATATTCGCTTCGTTACTTCAGAAATAGATGCCACTTTTTTATCATATATAACAGATTCCAAGTTCTTGCATTTGCTTTAACTGTTTAAAAATAAATCATAATAGCATGCACTATCACGTTGAGAAGTAGTAGAGGGACGGTATCTTAGCGAACACTAGCTTAAATTACAAATGAATTTAAAAATCACTTCATACTAGCACGCAGCTAACGAAACCATAAGATGTCATTGCAAAACTAACTAAACAAAACAAAACTAAAACAAACAAACAAACTAAATATATCGATTTCGATATCTTTTATTGCGACTGGTAGAGTACATTGAAACACTTTATTGAAACTATTCTTTAAATCTGATCATTCACTATAAAAACTTTACTAGAAATATTAATATTTTTAAATATGGATCAGTCCATACATTGTGTGGTAAATTTAAATATAGGGGGGGGGGGGAGGAGGAGGACTAAAGAGTAAAAATGATACTTTAAAAAGATACTTTAAAACAATGTTTTAAGAGCCCTGAGAAAATGAAGTCTTGAAGAATTTATTTGTCTACATCGAATACACTGATATTGATTTTCTTTCTTGGGAAAACTGAAAACTTTCCCGCATTCCTTTTCCATTCCACGATCTCGATATAATATTAAAACAGAACAGCGTCCATAATATCGTCGATAAAATTTAATTTCAGGATAAGGATGAGAGAATGTGAAAAATTGAAAAATGAAAAAGCGATTGCTTGCAACACCAGTCAACCGAGGCACTCCAAAGGCCGTATATTCTACGTCGATAACGATCTCTGTTAGCTGGGTCATGTTTACAGTCCTTTGAAAGATTTACGAAATCAGCTATGTGTATTACCCTTTGTTATGACCTTATTTCATTATTTTTTCCTTTTACAAAATAAAATGTTAAACTGTTTAGTGTTTAATTATTTATAGCAGGTATATAATTTTTGAAATAACATTTTTTCGATGCAATTTAAAATTTTATTACTGTTATTCCACTATGTGGTGTAGAAGGTATTGCTGCAAAATAATTAAGACAATTTCCATCTGTGATATAACAAACATGATATGATAGAGTTCTTGTGTCAAGAGTTGTTGGTATCTCATTTGTTTTCTTAAACTTATTTATTACACTGTTACTAGTAGTTGCCGACTAACCTGCAATTTCTGTCTGCATTTACTTAAATCTAGGTATAAGATATACCTAAGAGGTCCCATCGTCTATATATTATCTAGTCCCTATTAAATGTACCTTATGCACTGTACTACACAAGATTTAATTCTTTTGAATCTGTTCTGGTATTATCCAAGAGTTATACTATTTCGATATTGACATGAGAATAAAATGTGTCGTCATGTCTGTAATTCTGTTGTTTTCCTCAGTGACAGTCTACATTTGAAGATCTCGGTGTAAGTAATCAGTATATTCGTGTATAGTATCAGTCTAATATTGTCTTGAGTTTCACCTGCTTTACTTTCTTGTATGGTAGAGTAGGCTTCCTCTTGTTTGACTCTAAACATTTTGATATAATGTAATGTTTCCATAGTTCAGTGTGTTGTTTCGATAAGACTTTCGGTAGCCTATGAACACGACCGTTATGTCAACCTTATCGAACGCTTATACTACATCTACAACTATTATTCTATGCAACTGGTCAGTGACATATGTTTGGTAACAAACCCAAACTGGTGTGTATGTTTTAGTATTGTTCTGTCCGTAATCAATTTTATTCTTTTCAGCAGGAGTTTTTCAAATACGTTAATTACTGGCAGCAGTGAACTGGGCCTAGAGGCTTTTATTTCATTTTGTGATTTTCCAGGTTTTGGGATCATGATAATTTCAAGCACCTTCCAAACGTCTGGGACATGTTTTAGTGGAAAGTATGCACTAATCAAGATGCTGAGTCTTATAATTTCCGTTCCTGGTGTTTTTTGCATCATACATATATATATATATATATATATATATATATATAATCATATATATAAATATATATGATTATTTTATTGATCATCTTAGCTTCTTATTTTATTCAAGCTTCAATACTGTAGACAAGTTTCATATTTCTAAGGGGGTTGCTAATTATATTTCTGGTCTTTGCCCAAAGTGTTATTACATATGTTAGTTTTCATGTGAATCTTTTCCCTATCTATTTTTTAAATTTTGATTGAATATGCCCAAGCCAGACAGAAGAGATTGCGTCTCTGATCAGTTATTTCGAAAATGAACGAGATAATGGAGGTCCCCTCTTGCCACTAAAACTCCTTAGAGAGGTAAGTTCACTATTAAGTATTCATTTGCTGCAGATTTTCTTGAAAATATAACCTTGGATTCACCGAAAAGTGACCGTCCTCATATAAAGCGGGTCACGAATCAAGGTGAGCTTGATGTTAGTTTTATTAAATATATGGAGTGTATAGAAACAGTGAGTAGTTTTTTAATATTCACATAATATAATACAATTATTTTAGAAGAAAACGAAACCGTAACCTACAAACTAATATTACTGTTGTTTAATTATTTTATTTATTATTAGAATTTTGTTGTATGTCAAAGCTAAAATAAAGTAAAACTCAGAGTTGATTCGGCAACATTGCAACCTTTTGATATCATCAATTCAGAGTTATCTGTATTATCGAAAGGACTTTCTTATTACGTCGAGAAGATATGAGAATGTTTTTTTGAGTATGCAAAATAAGATAGTATACAAGCTATTAATATAATAATATAACATGCTAATAATACATGTTAAAGAATAAACACTCAATTGTTCTATAAAAATGAGCTTTGTTTGCGACGTATGAATTGTGGTGATAATTTTTATTATAAATACGGTTCTCTTTTTTTAAATGTTCTCTCATTTTCTTCCAACTGGAAATCGAGTGGAATATATTTAGGTATTTGATATAGTGCTTTGAACAATGTCGAACTAAATGGAAGAGTTAAACACGGATATTGTGGATTCAGAGAATAATAAGTGCCCAAAAGTCGGTTAGTCTAGTATATGATGTCAGAAAGAATCTTCGAGATCCAACCCTAAAAGAGGGCTTGTTTAAAATACGGATATATCTGCGTTAATCTTGATCTAATATGAAATAGGCCATTCTTCGGCGATTAGATATTCTTTTAAAACTATATGCCAATTTCTTCAGGCAGCATCTGTTGACACGTTAACCAGGTATCTTTAAAAGTATTTCACCAGGGACACTCTCTTAGTGTTACTTTCATAGCAGACACAATTATTTTACTAATGTCTGCTATATAATTCAAACATTTTTTATGATGTGTCTATAAAAAAGTAAAAACTTTTAAAATTAAAAAGAACTATAATTAGGAATTAATACCGATTACAATAAATTCGTTCAGTGTTAGGCAACATTTGGTAAAGTTAAAACGATCCGAATACTGCGACGAAAAAAACATGGGACCAAATAGTAGTTAGAGAACTAATTTTGTTTCCAATTTCGTAGACATAATAGTTTTTAAACAATAGTCAATATTATTGATAGCTAAAGACGAGTACTTAGTCTGACTAAAAATCATAATATGTAAAATAACTTTTTATAATCAATATAATTACGAACAACTGTTGGTTGAAAAAGGTAAAGGTGCTTTTTTGATGGATGATTTTTTTTAACCGCTGTTATTCACAAAAATAGGATGCCAATGATATGCGAACGAGTATTGTGAACTAAAAAATCCATGACTGATTTGCTAGCTAGCTGAGATAAAGCTTCATATATTCGTTGGCGATAATAACTGTCGACTTTCAGCAACACACATGCGAGACATTAATGCTATTATCAGATTATAAACGGTTTTGGTTTGGGATCCAATTCAGCTATAAATCACTCTGTTGGTTTCTGATAGCTGAATTTGGCGGTAACGTTGTACCAAACAACCGCAAAAATTCTATATTCTCACAAGCCGAACGCAGCTCTAATTACAAAATTAATTACTATCTAGCGAAATCCAGCCCTCCATATCCTTATATCACCTAGAGCACCGTTTTAATCAGGCATTAATATCATAATATAGACTAGAAATTGGAAATATATAAAACACATTTGAAAGAACAATATTATTGAATATATCGTATTCAAATTACAAATATTTAATAAAAAATTGGCAACAAAACTGAAAATATTTTTATTGTAAAGTGTGTGCTATTTAATTTAAAACTATTTTTTTGAACTCTTATATACGTCATTTTATTTCTGTTATGTTAATTTTGCATAACTCTTAATCTTGTCAACGTTTTTATTAGCGTTGGGAACTATAGACTGAAAACAGTCGATAGTCGCAAAACAGCCGAAAGAGTCGATAGTAAAAAAAACTAGCGATTGAAAATAGTAATTACTATTTCTAATATTAATTACTATTTTCAGTCAAATATAAATTGTGAGAGAGGAAAGAACGGAGATGTGGTTATATTTTCCAACGGTAGTATAAACGAGATGGAGATATATATGTATAAATACACTACTAGATACATAAATACATTCTGTATAGATCCCTTCACGAACTAAATTTAAAAAGGATATATACATAACATGCAATTTATAATTTAATTTTAAACGAAGTAGAATTACTTTTATATTTGAATGTTCTGCGGATCTGTAAAAAGGAATGAAATTTTTCTATGGAATGGAATAATACCCCACAAATGTTTTATTACATTTTAATGCTTTTAATGCTTACATGTTAATTTCTATTTTTGAATAATATACTGTTATAAATATATACAATAGAACTTAAACAAAACCTAAACACCAAAAAAGTACAATAACCATAAATACTACATAAAAATTAAACATATACCTAATCATAGGAAAAAGCTGACATGACATAATTAAAAATGATCTGAACGAAATTATATAAATGCTTTATTTGTAATTGAACGGAAATATTTTTTTTAATCGAGAGGGTAATCCACATAATACCTATTATTGCCATAAATACAGTCAAAAGTATTTTACTATATATCATTGGCAATTTTAATCTTTTTACGTTATGACATCAACAATCTTGAAAAATATTGTAACAAAATGCTATAATATTAATATACAATATATTGTTATTTACAAGCAAACTTAAAAATTTACAACAAGCAAAATATATATTACATATAAAAATACAACGTCATAAATCACACGACAGAGCTAGAACGTTAAAAATCAGTCGAATGAAACAAGTAGAACCAAAAATAGTAACTAAAAGTATGACTGAAACAGTCAATGGTAAAAAGTAGTAAAATCAGTCGAACCAAGTCGCTATTTGACTGAAACAGTCGATAAAAAAAAGTAGTCAATTTCAGTCGATAGTTACCAACACTAATTTTTATCATGTGCACTCAAAATTAGCTTTCCGTTTTCGGGGGGGGGGGGGGTTAATAAAGGTATTTGCTCTAGTTTGTAATAATAGTAATTCATTAAATGTTTGAAAGTGTATTTTCGACGTTCGTTATTTTTTTAGTTTATTGTAAAAATCTGTCGTCCATGCCTATTAAACTCTTTTATAAACTTATGCTGTACTGGTGCGTTATAATCCAATTGTCCGATTTGATTTTTGAAAATGTGTTATCAATAAAACAACCCCGAGATCTAAACAATCTCAAAGACAATGAATTACAAGCCTTATCGGACAAAAACTCACTTTAAACTTTCATTTAAGCTTAACAGTTGCCAAATCAAGCTGTTTGCAGATATTTTCGTACGATGGGAAGATCCAAAAGGAGCGAAAATGGTTACCACATGAATTGGCAGAAAATGTAATCTCTAAATGTTTCAATATCGCAGTTTGGTTGCTTGTCAGGCAAGAACAAAATAGTTTTCTCTAATGTGTTATAACTTGATATGAACGTGGAAGTATAGCGACAACCACAAGTGCAAAAAGTCATGAGTTAGTCCAGGAGAGTTATCCACAATGAGAAGGGCATAAGGGGAAACGAAATCTTCATGTCCACAATTTCTTGTTGTGTATATGGTGGGATCAGTAAGGTGTTGTGCATTACGATCCCCTAAAGCTAATCGAAATTGTTAATGCAGATATCTGTCCACGTCGATTGAACAGTATATGAAGTATATTTACAAGAGAGACCTGCTATAACTAAAACCAGTGGCAAAGTAATATTGCATGACAACACTAGGCGACATTTTGCAAGACTTTTAAAGGATACACTGTGCCAGTTCGAATGACAAGTTCTGCAACATCTAGTGTACTAGTGTAGTACATAGTATTTTGTCATTGTCAGTGCAGTATTGTTTGTTCGGAACACGGTTTCAGTGCGTATAATAGAAGGGCGAAAACGAATCGTTGATGGGATTGGTTGATGGAAAGCCAACATCGTCCTTTGAACACTATATCATAATGTTTCCACAAAATGGGAAAAAGTTCTAGAAAATGATGGAAAATATTTAGGTTAATAAAAATGAACATATATTGTAGTAATTTTGCTCAATAAATTTTCAATAAATGCCTTCCTAAAAAAATGTGAAAATGACAAAATATAAATATGTTTGAGTATATATTAGTATAGATATTTTTTAAATCTACATTAATAATTGCAGGATAATTATGGTAATGAGTTACTCTATTTGGGAGTACATAAACATTGTTGCCGTAGTTATAGCCAACATTCTTTTTAAGTGATGGAATAATGTTAAAACCTAATTTGCAGTAAATATTAGTTCACGCCCACGTTCTCAATTATACTGAGACTTTAATATCGTTTCGTTTAAACAAAAATTGACACAATCTTCTAAAGTGGCAAACTTTACGACGTCGGATACTTTACGGATGTTTTATAGACCGAATTTAAGTTTAAAGTTTATGTTCCTTGAGGCCTGTACATTTCCACGACTATAGATAGAACCAGTAATTCCAGTGGACTCTGTGCCAATAGCGATACAAGGTTTTTATTATTCAAAATTGTACTTTTATTTGATACGGTATTGAATATGGGTTACGTTTGTGAATTATAGGATTTTTTCTCTACGGAGTGTTCCACAAGCGTTCCATTTATTATTTAGTATATCTATATAATAATATAATAAGTCAGACTTTACGTCCATTTGAGGATTTTGTGCACATGAAGAAGTCTGGGATTTGGAGTATTTAAAGAAAATCAGCCATCTCAACATCCGTCTATTATACGTGTTAAGTCGTACAATAGCGGTGCTAATAGCTTTATCTTTTATAAAGTATATTCGCTGTTTCTATTGGGGGTACATCGACTATCATGATGTAATACTGATAATATGACACTAGTCTAGAGCAAATAAAGAATTTGGAATGAAGGGGAGTGACGAAATTATTTTCAAGATATTTTTAATTTGAAAGAATATTATTTAAGCATTTAAATATATTTATTACTGGTATATTATATTTCTTTTGGTAATTCTAGTACTGTTGAAACTATGAAAGAACAAATGTAACAAAATAGTCTGAATTTTAATAATTTTAATGAGTTTAAATATACATAAGAACATTTTTAAAAATGATTGGTTCTAGAGACTAGTCTAGAGTATTTTGCTGTAATAAATATTGAATATGAATGTCATTATGTTATTGTCATTATTGTCATTACGTCATTATGCGCATCAAGGGTAAAAGAAATCATCAAATTATATTTACAAATTCACTAAACAACACTATACAAGATCAGATGGTTTGATAATTTTGAGTCTGTGCCCTGCTCTGGTGGTATCCAAAAGTTACAATACTTCAATATTTTCATGAGAATGTAGTCTCTCGTCAGGCCTCTAGCAATTCTCTTGATTTCTTGACTGACTGTGGGTATATGAAGGTCTCGATGTATGTAGTCAGTCCTGTAGTATTTGGGTGAACCCATACTAATACTTCTCAGGACTTTGTTCTGAAAAATTTGTATTTTGTTTATGTTACTCTTTGGAGAACATCTCCATAATTGAACTCCGTATGTCCATGTAGGTTTCAGTATTTGCTTATATAATACCAATTTATTATGTACTGATAATTGTGATTTTCTTCCAATTAGACAATACATTTTTCTATATCTCAATTCCAGTTCTTTTCTTTTCTTCTTTATATGTTCCTTCCAGCGAAGTTTTGCATTGAGATTCATTCCGAGATATTTAGCGTTGTTGCTATATGGAATGATAATATTATTTAATGTTATTGCTGCTTGTACCTTGTATGTATCTGTTTATGGGTGAAAAGCACATGTACAGATTTACTTTCATGAATACTTATTTTCCAAGCTTGTGTCTAATTATTTATATTATCAGTTGCCTGTTGTAATATTCGTGAGGATTCTTCACTATTGTCTACGACAGCTATAATCGCAGTATCTTCAGCAAATGTAACCATCCTAATATTTTTCATTTGTGGTATATCACAAGTGTAGAGTAGATAAAGCATTATATGATTGATATATGTATGATTTTAATAGTTCGGTGTGTTGTTTTGGTAGCATTTTCTATAGTTTATGAACAAAGCCTTCATGCCTAATCTTATTGTGGGCTTGTGCTATATCTAAGAATATAGCTTTTTACTTTCGTAGGCATTTTCAATAATATCTGTTATTCTGGGAACCTGGTCAATTGTTGAATGCTTGTTAATAATTCCAAACTGGTGTGTTGGTATTAGGTTTTTTCTCTCTACGAAGAAATATGAATATGTCCTATTCTTTAAAACTTTTCTCAATTTTTATTTTAGTTATTTACTTTAAGCTTAATTTTATTATGTATTCTTAATAGTTTTCACAATTGTCATTAAAATCACTTATAATTACTTATTATTTCTCTACAAATTACAAATAGACAATGCCTAAATTAAATACCGTTTTAAGAATTTTGGATAGTGGTTTTTATTATGTAATAAGTTGGGGAATTTTATACTAGACATATCTCTTTGGATACTTATTACGGATTATTAAAACGGTTGCATAATATAAATGATTGAGAATATTGGAAATCCTAATGGATAATTTTAATTGACTTTGTCTTGCGTAATGATTTCTGCTCATAAATCATTCGAAATGGTAATTAGTGAGAGTGAGTGCATTTTATTATTTAACGGGTTAAACTTCAGATAAGGGACTTTGCATTTTAGGGAATTATAGCAATTGATATATTTATAAATAAACTGTACTGTCGCACATATTAGGGATTAAATTATTTCTGAAATAAATTTTCCTGATATTATTTTAGGATAAGAGTATTAATAACAATTATTTGTATTATGCATCAGTAAGAGAGTATCTACAATTAAACTGAATAAATAACAAGAGAGTTTCGAAATCTCAGCGATTGTTTTTATGGAGCTTAATCTATTCCTTTGTTATACTTGATGTTTCAGCTCCTTCAATTTTGATCAGCAGTAATAATCTAATACAAGAATATATTGTGCCTTTACTATTCTCGAAGCACCAGGTAAGAAATCATAATAGAATCTGCGTGATTGCTAAAGGAGCCTTGCTAATCACTCTTAAAATTTTAGGAATTTGCTTACACAGTCAGTAAATCATCTTTCACAGATTTAGTTAATTTTCCTTCATCGTGTCAATTAATCAATTATTTATTACTTTATTTTAAAAAACTAGGAAATGACGATTCTACCGTAGTTATATCCTTTTATCAAATAGTAAACTTTAACTTCCGGCAAATACATTTCATTCAGCGCAAAATTCTAGTAATTCCACAATTCATAATTCTTCTATCTTTGTATATGTAATTGAACTCCTACTAAATATTTGAACATATTTTGATGAAATGTTTTGGGTATTATATTAATAAAGTTTCTTCTACATTCCTTTTAACTGTAATTGACAAAGTTATTTATATTTGTTCGCTATGTATGTATTAAAACAAAATGCCGTGTTTTTGAGAACAAATACGAAATATTGGTTTACTTGCGTATAATTCGGAACTTAACGTTCAATAAACGTTCGAATATGACACCGATAAGTCGTCATAGGCAATATGGAAACAAAGCTGACATTGTCATGGAGTCAAGTAGAAAGGTTACTCAAAGCAGTCTTTTCTGGCCATCGCTCATCACTTATATTAAATATGCTACTACAACACTATTAGACTGAGCAACATTTATGAAATTATTCTGAGAATTTATTTTGTGCCCAAAATTCATTAATTCAATTTTTGTTTCCAAATCACATTACAAATATTGTTTAGAACGGGGTTAGCCGCAACTTTGAACAAACATCAAGTTTTAGGGTCAACTTATCAAATTGGTTCCTTGTTTTCAATGTCGATCGAACATTTTTGCAAATGATTTCGATATCGAAACAAACTGTGGTAACTTTCGGGAGGTTTTTTTGGCAAAATCATAACCAATTAATCTAGTGGTTCAACACCGCACACTAACAATACATTATAGGAGGGCAACTACGTTGTAGTCACTAATTAGACTAAGAGCCATACAAACAATGCAACAATTAATGTAGTTGCAGTTCTTATAGCTGGCGATCCATGTAAACGTCAAGATATCCAAGACAGTAAACGTTCTTACGATACCTTGCAATATCCATTAATATATTGAAAAGGAAAAGATGTGTAGCATTTAAACATCATACAAAGATATTTTGTTACATTTACAAAATATACATTATTTACTTTATATTCTTTACCAGTCATTTCTTAATATTTTTATATCACTATTGTTTAGGCGATTAATTATTAATAATATTCTCCTATGCCGCCAGCTATTCCATCAATACGTGTTCCCCATATGTGCGCGAAAACTGAATGAGAGCGATTACATACTTTTATGTGTGCATGCTATCGATTAGATCTGTTCATTACATTTACGTGAAATCCAAACTGGGATTAAATTAAATCCCATCATAAAGAACATTAATATATTCCCATGATATCACTCCACAAAATAGTTGATAAATTTAAATACACATTAATCGATATGAGAAGTTTTTGGACAGTAGAACGTCTGTCGAGTCTGCTAGTATTTTACAAAAGGCTTCGAATTATCTCCCACACCTATTAATTAAAAATAATTCGTATCTCAATTTATTAGATATCTAGTCGATAATGGAGTTTTAGCAAGGAATTGTGATTATAACCCACCGAGTAACATAAAAAATTTCGTTGTCTTCAATCATCCTACCTGAATAAAGAAAGTGTCAGAAAATATATCGCAAATACTCATGAAGCCATTTTTCTTTTGACATCACCCTTAAATATCCTTTCGGTTTAACGGACCCGTTGTTAGGAACGAGAAAAATTCTACTTATTTTATCGCAATAAAACCGTTACATTTCGGCTAAGTTTAATTCGTCAGGTTGGCCATTACTTATTTCCGGACAGTTTCTTGCGTTTTCTGTTTTTCGCTTCTTTTCCGATGTACGCCCGATGGAAATATCCGATATTTATTTCCAGAAACGATTAGATTAGTATAGAAATTATATTTTAGTGATATATAATATTTTTTGATATATAATATTACTGAAAGGAAAATATGTCTGTGCTATATGAAATAATGAAACATATTGAAGTACATCAAGAACAAACAGTCACTAACTTTTTTTAAATTACATCTAATTAAATCGAATGTCCATTAAATAAATGTCAATAATTAAAACAAATTTCAAAATAGATCATTATTATCAAAACTCCAATGTAAACATTATGTTTATTCATATTCATCCACAGTACTAAAATGAAACAGTTTACTAAAATGAAAATGATTGATGGTATTAATACCTACTAAATAAAATAATAAAATAAAATATATTTATAATTATTAGTGATCGGCCAATGGCCGAAATTCAACCACGATTTATTAAGTATAGAGTATAGAGAATATAAAAACGATTGGACTAGTTTAGAAATTATATGTTATAATATTAGTGAAAGTAAAATATGTCTGTGCTATATGAGAAATTAAAACATGTTGAAGTATATGCAAAGTATATCAAGAACAAACACTCAATAACTTTTTTTAAATTACCTCTAATGTCCATTAAATGTCAATAATCAAAACAACATTTATAAGTTTAAATTACTACATCACTGAACAATTAGCAGAAGTACTATAAGATTATATTTAAAACTGTAATAACTTCAGAGCATAAAAATGACTATATATTATCCTTACCATTTATTTACAAACATAAATGTGGAATAATAAATGAAATATAAATATAATAAATGAATAATAAATGAAATTTGTATAATATAACGAGATATATATGAATTAAATATTTATGATATTGGTATTTGACTTTAGCCTGATTATTAAAACAATAACGGACACAATTAGCTAATTTATATCTAACATTGAGAGATATGTATTAAAGAAAAGTATTTTTAAAAGATTCCATATTTAGTTCAATAAAGTTTACAAAATTATTGTTAATAATTCATAATTTCTTCTAGTTGTCCTATATGCTCCGTATAGGCAAATTATGCAGTCACTTTCATTTTAACTATTGCATATTTTCATATCTTCATTTAAGTAACAGGTCAATTTATAGGTCCCTGGCCCGACACATAGAGGACGCTACTAGAATTAAATACATATTTTTAGTTGGCCCAAACCTTCCAAAAATGCGTGTATCAATTTGACAGCTGTCGGATTATTAGTTTGTAAATTATAGCATTTTGAGTGAAGCAACTTTTGTTATTGTGAAAAAAATGGATAAAAAAGAATTTCGCGTGTTGATGAAATATTGTTTTTGAAGGTAAAAAATACAGTTGAAGAGAAAACTTGTCTTGATGCCGAGTTTCCGGACACTGTCCCAGGAAAATCAACCATCAAGGATTGGTATGCTATGGCTTAAAAGTGGTGAAATGAGCACCGAAGAAAGTGA
This sequence comes from Rhynchophorus ferrugineus, assembly GCF_030347505.1. Lineage (NCBI taxonomy): Eukaryota > Metazoa > Arthropoda > Insecta > Coleoptera > Curculionidae > Rhynchophorus > Rhynchophorus ferrugineus. The sequence goes on along the minus strand of NW_027472583.1, from coordinate 25,875,499 downwards.
ACGCAGTGGACACCCTAAAGAGGTTGTTACTGAGAAAAATATTTAAAAAACCCACAAAATGATTTTGAGTGACCGTAAATTGAAACTGAATGAAATGAAACTGAGTAGACACTCTAAAGATATCAGCGTGAATGATATGAAGTACACATTCAACATCATATCATTCATGAATATTAGAGTGTGAGAAAGCACTGTGCAAAGAGGGTGCCGCGCGAGCTCACTTTTGACCAAAAACAACGACGAATTGATGATTGATGGAGCAGTGTTTGAAGATGATCAAGCGTAATAAAACCGAGTTTTTGCGTCGATGTGTAACAATGAATGAAACATGAAAATTTTACTATATCGAGTTATTTTTCGGACAACGTAGTTTTCTTGTAAATAATTACTATATAAACTAAATTACTAAATAATATACTAAGTCCAGTACCGGGAGGCAAATAACTTGAAAAATTATGTATGTAATTATATAACTAATTCCATTTTTCCGGTCTAAAAATAATAATGAATTATCTTTATTGACAATTTGATACAAATACCTTCTTTGGGTTCTTTTTTAGGCGAAATTGGACATAAAAAAACCCTTTGAGTTTCAAGCTTTTGCCAAGTGACAAAAGATCTTAAAAATATTGTTTTATGTAATAGCAATAAACTATATTTGCAATATGAGTATTTTAACAAAGCTCTGCAATGTATGAAAACATTTTATTATATATTTGTTAATTTAGTCATCAAGTTTAGTGACAATACTTAAGAGGTTGTCAACTAGCATGTCAAGTTTCAAATCATTATCTCCTTCAGAAATAATATTTTGTAGTATAGTATATAAATAATTCATAATATAGTGTTGATATTATTATCCGCATGTTAATATCACCCGAATATTCCGTCATACATTACATGATATTGTATTGTTAAATAAAAATAGAACTCAGCGATTAATATAAAATGTAATTTAAAATCGAAAATAATCATATTATTAAAACTCCAATGTACCTAAATATTATGTTTATACATATTCATCGACAGTATTAAAATGAAACAGTTTACTAAAATGAAAATGGTTGAAATTAGTTGGTATTAATACCTACTAAATAAAATTGGTCAAGGAATAATCAATTAAATTACATTAGGCCATTTGCCATGCAGCTAAGGAAGTTATAAAACTGTTTGAGCGCTTTAAAAAAAATTAAAACAAAAATAATAACAACTAGTCCGGTTTGCGCAGTGGTAAAGGCGACAGGACGGCCCTACTGCTGTTGCGATAGTTGCGAGTTCGAATCCTGCTGGAGTATGGTTGTGTTTTTAATGAAGAGCGCAAAATCCGACAAGGAAAATAATACCAGTCTCGCCAGTAACCAGGCTGGGTAAGACCGGATGCCACATTAAACATGAACTTCAGTCGAGATAAACGCTAGTTGGTAACAGGGACACCAAAATATAACAAGAAATAATAACGAGATTCGGGCAAATACGCTGAATTTAGGCTCATTTAGGCTGAATTATTGCTTGATTAATTTTCTATATAGTTTTCTTGTTCTCAATGTAATATCTGATTTTTAGAAGTAATTCATTTAATGTATTTCTTATATCATCGCAATTTTGAATAATTTCATGCATCGTAAATAATAGCCCATTCTGTATTTTTACTTATTTATCTATGAACGGAAAAACTTCGTCGCCATTAAGATAAAAAACTAAAAGTAGAGCACTATTTTATAGCGTCCTGAAAAAGCTTTATTTCCACTATGCTTTTTTACACGAGTTCAGTGCGGAAGCTCTACAGCACGGCTATTTTATCCAGTTTATGTTATAGAGATTTTATATTATATGGTACACTGATTCTTTTTATATAATTAGAAGTATATTCTCAGGGATGTCAATAAGCAATGTAATATCATGCTAATTAGCTACTTAAATCAGTTGGCATGTGCAACATAAAATAGGAATGGTATCGGTTCATATGTTACTTAATAATAAATATATTTATAACATTTTACGAGTAGATAGTATGATGTTTTCTTGTAATAAAAACGTACAATTGATGTCAAGATAATTATTTAAAATGAAAGTGCTACTTTTGCGCTTTTTACATTAAAAAAATGGATAAAACAGTGAAAAGACTATGACAATTTCAGAGTGTGTAATTTAAAATTAGGATACTTTCGTTATGATCAGAATTTCAGAATTTGAACTGAGCCTTAGTTTCTTCCTATCCCATCTTAATTAATCCTCATAAAATCCTCATAAGCTTATGATGATATCCTTAATCTCATACCAGTCCTTTAACATATACAGCCCAGGATTTCTTATAGAAACATGACTGCTTTCACGTTGGATTTAAAATTGTGAGCATTTTAACAAACTATTTAAAACGTAAAGCTTTACATAGTTTATGTTTATATTAGGTTAGGATTGATAACACTCCATGGTATCATTTCGGTATGCTTGGTTGATGCATTGATTTCTATTATAGTTTTATGTAGATTACAACATCTACGTAGTGGAGATTGTTTGAATCTATTAAGACTTATGTTTAAAGTTGACTGTTTTTTTTATTTTTTTTATCGCATAATGAAAAACCAATATTTTGATGAAAATCTGAGAGAGAATACAATGTGAGGGCAAACTAAGCATATGGGCATCGTTAAAAACATAAATTATTTAAAAAATTGGTTGCCGGCTGATACTGACACTGACACCGGATACTAAAAATTAATTTTCTCCATTTTCACTTCTCTTTTTTTTAATCTTGGGACAGTGAGGGATGAGCAAGGGGAGCGGTTTCATCAGGGTATAAAGGGGCTTGAAGGACGAGTTCAAGGTTGTTTGGACGCAGCTAGCTTAGGATATTACTAGTTTAAAGTGGTAATATACTTCCTAATATAAACCCCATATTTAATATTTTACTTTGTGAAAGTATATTAATAATAAGTTTTATTGTCTGTATTACTCGAATTTTCGACATATAAAAAAACAAATGTGTTTTCTAATTGTCT